>NW_027516368.1:3612500-4212500 GCF_048772815.1 Callospermophilus lateralis | reverse complement strand
TGTTCACCAGGCTCTTGATGAACAGGGATAAGAAACAAGAGTCCTTCATTCAAATGCCACCTTTGTGCCAGCCTGAGGAGGGAACCTCTCCTGTTTATTAAAAGTCCCACGCTGTTGAATGCTGTAGAAATATTTATGGGGCACAGAGACATCTCTAGACCCAGGGATGTAATTAGTCCTATTCATCTGCTAATCAAACATGCATTTGGCATTTGGAAAACAAATTAGCACCCGTTCCACACTAGGTGATGGGAGGTTTCCCTGGAGAGCCTGGTCTTCATAATCCTTTAATTCAAACCTGGGAGCAATCAAAATTGCTGGCTGTAGAACAAGGCTGTGCAGGAAATTGCCAAACGCCTCCAAATGAGGAGGGAGCGGTTTGCTTCCTCTTTCTAAATGTGGAGTTGCAAAGTGTGGGAATGCCAACGCGGAGGGCAGGGAGAGGACATTTTGGAGAAACCCCCAGGACCAGATCAGGAGCCACCTTATAGTGGCAGAACTGCTCCAGGGAGCCTGAGAGGCCACACACCTGAAATTTCTGGAAGGTGCCATCAGAAGGCGTTGGTGCTGCGATGTGACAATCAGGAGCATCCACAGGCCACGGCCTGCGTCGCTAATGTTGTCATTGGCCGGCGTAAAAATAAATCCATTTGTCACCCTGTCTTTCATGTGCGGAGGATGTTTAGAGCTCATTAAAAAGTAATTGTAGCCCACTTTCCCCTACTTTATCAGCAGGATTCAGCTGGAGATTTGATGATTCGAAACATCCAACTGAAGCATGCTGGGAAATACGTCTGCATGGTCCAAACCAGTGTGGACAAGTTATCGGCTACAGCAGACCTGATTGTAAGAGGTATTGGATTTTTTTTCCACCCCCCCCCCCGCTCTTTTGTCTTTAAAACATTTTTTGTGATATGTACTCTGGCACAGAGTTCTAAGACCTCAGTGGTTTCCAAGTATGGAGGGAAAAAAAAAAAGACGTGAGCTACATGTCACCAGTCCCCAGAAGTCTCCAGAAGTTCCTCCTGGGTCAATGTCAGAAGCTATAACAAGCAAGCCCAGTTTCTTTATACTGAAAGTGACACCTGCAAGCACCCCCAAATTAGGGCAGCTGGGGTCCCTGTGATTTCCTAGAATGACCTAAGATTAACCAAAGCCAATAGTCTCCAAAGGGGTTTCACCTGGGCCTTTCTGGGTCTCCTCTGGGCTAACCCATAGTGTTCTGGGCAGCCGGCTATTTGAACAGTAGTTTAAGAAGTTTATATCAGACTGCTACCAGATTCATTTTTTTCTTGTAAAACTAATTGAGTTTGTTTTTTTTAAATATCACTTTAGGGGTGACAGGAAACACCCCTTTGGTTGCCTAGGATGTAGCGAATAAGCTGAGGTGAATAGCAAAAACTAGCATTTGTGCGAATCTCTTGAGTGTCGCCAACTTGATGTAACCTGGACCTAAGCTAAGCTACACCCACGGGGCCCGATCCAAGTTCCGCTTAGTGTATTTTCAAGAAATACCTTTAAATAAAAATTAAAGTACTGGTGAACCAGTGTGCATACCAGAATCAGGCTGGTGCATGCTGGGGATTTTCTAAAGTATTAAAAATAAAAACTGGGTCAGGAGGGTAGGTCAGGGATAAGCAGGCTGACCTAGCATGCATGAGACCCTGGGTGGGATCACCAGCACCATAAACAAAATTGAATAAAGAAAATAAAAATCAAGATAAAGCCAACCCAGAACATGAAAATAATATCTTGGCTTGCAGCACCTTGGTCAGAATTCCTAACTATAGGTGTCGAGCCCTCTTTAGCCAGCTGGCTGAGCTCAGGTGGAGCTTCTAGAGCAAGAAAATAAAGACCCAGGAGATCAGCATTGGAGGCAGGGTGAACCAGGGAACAAGGCATGGTGGGAAATACCTCCAATTCTGCGCTGTATCCTCTAGGTAGAAGGTGACAGGGAGATAGATTTGTAGGAATTATCACCTTAAAGGTGCTAAGGTTAAAGATAGGTTAAAGAAAAATAGCATTTATTTCATGTATGCTTTGGTTACCTTTAAATTGCCTTTTAAAAAAATCATTCTGTCATGGTGCAGATAAGAGGGGAAAAAATCTTATAACTTAGGTTGATCTGCCCACAGAATATCTTAACAGAAACGTGTTTAATGCTACTTAAAAAGAAAAAATATATACCAGAGTCGATCTGCTCTCTCCTTAGGGACAAAAGGATTCTATTGCTGGAGATTTATCCTCTATTTAATTAGGATAATGTTCAGATCAGCCGTTTAAACGCCAATAAATTAGACTGATAAATATTTAAATCAGTAATACTTGAAGTTCTTAAATGATATTGTATACTTCATTTCACAGAGAATAACATCGAAGTTGCAAATGCAGCCTAAAAGAAAATCTAGTTCTAATCAGCTAATAAGGCCAATAAATTAATATGCCATTTTAAACCCTGATCTCTTATCTTATCTCCTCCTGCTTTGTCTGGCAGACTTTCTGCACATTACAGTAGAGAGACCCTTACAGGAGCCTGTGAGAGATTTTGATGTTTGAATCGAGTATGGCTTTGAGAGCTGGGACTCCCCCTCTCCTCAATCCATAGCAGCACCTTCAAAGGCCACCCCTGAGCAAGCAGCAGACACCAGTCTCAACCCAACCGTCCCTCTGCTCTTGTTTGTCACAAAAAAAAAACAACTTATATGCACCCCTGACCATGTTATCATTTTGCTCAAAGGACGGACAGTTGCACATGTCATCATTTTGAAAGAGACCCAACTTCCCTAAAAACAAAAGTTAGCAAACGTTCCTTCAGGTCATAACTACACAGGTTGGTGGGGGTGGGGTCAGGAAGATAAAGAAAAATAAACAAAGTCCTGAAAATACCATTTTTTTCTCCAAAGGTCAAATTCTTACGACCCTCTACATTTCCTTCTTACACATGGGGGCCCATGGTGGTCTCAGATACTTCCTGTCCGTGGTGATATTTGAGGAGTGTGGAGGGAACACGTTTCCATTTTGTGATCTTTGGGTTCTGAAGGCCCATTGAAGCAGTACCCATAAAGAAACAAAGGATGGAAGGGCTAGGTTGAGGTATCCAGAAAGGAAGAGAGAGGGGAAGGAAGGAAGTGTTTCAGTCAACTTTTTATTGCTATGATAAAGAGGCCGGAGGAGGACAATTTAGAGGAAGAAAAGTTTATTTTAGTGCCTGGATTCAGAGGTCTTACTCCAAAGATAGCCAGATCCACAGCTGTAGGCCTGAGGTGAGGCAGAACATCATGGCAGACGGGCTTGAGGCAGGAAAGCAGCTCAAGACATGGTGACCAGGAAGGGGAGAGAGAGAGAGAGAGAGAGAGAGAGCGCGAGCGCGCGCGCTAGCTCTGCTAACCAGGGACAATATGTAAACCCAAAGGCATACCCCAGTGACCTACCTCCTCCATTCACACTCTATCTGCCTACAGTTACCACCCATTTAATCCACATAAGTGGATTAACCCAACTGATCAGGTCACACCTCTCACAATCTAATCATCCCCCCTCTGAATATTCTTACATTGTCTTTTGGGGGACAGATCACGTCTAAACCATAACAGAAAGGAAGGAAGGAAGAGGAGAGGTGAAGGAGAGAGAGGAAGAAGAGGATATTGTTGTCTAGATTCACCTGGTTGATAAGAATCTCCAAGACCCAAGGTTGCCTCAGCCCCAGCTGGGTGACATTAGGTGGACAGGCTGAAATGTCACCATGGAAAATTGATCAGTTTCCGTGAGCAGATTTCCAGATTCCTTAGCCAAGAGTTAGAAGGAGAAGATAAATCTGGTGTCATCCGTGCATCTATAAAGATGGTGTATTTTAAAAGGAAAGAGGACGTTAGGGCGCCCCCTACAGGGAGAAGCGGTGAATCCCCGGGCAAAGTCTGGGGGAAATTGAATCCGACTTTGCACCCTCTGAGTGGGGTCTCTTTATTTTTCCCTGTCCCTGGGACATGGCCCAGTGGTACTTGGGGAGGGCAATCAGTTGATCTCTCCTGGAGATCAGCAAACCCCTCCTAGGAGTATCTCCTTCCACTTGTCAGATGGGTACGAGATGTGTCATCCTGTCCCCTGACGACCCCCGTCTCTCCTGAGATGCTCAGTTGAGTCTTGTTTCTGCCTGGGCAGAAATTTCCCCGTTGGAAACTAGGATGCATCTGGTTGGGTCTTTGCCCTGTGCCTGTTGCTCTTTAGTCTTCCTGCCAGTTGCTCTCCACTCCTCTGATTCTTAATCATTCCCACGCTTTCATGTAAGTCTGATTTCCCCTCCTTAAAGGCTTAAGGGCTTGGTCAGAAACAAGGAGTGTTGGGAGGGGTGAGAAGAAAAACACAGCGGTGACCTGCCGAGAGGACCAAGGAGGACCTTCAGACGCTCACCCAGTTCTGACATTGCTTTGAAGAAAGAGGAGTCTGTGACTCAGGAGCGCTGCCCCTATTCACAGCCATCCACTTGCACACCAGCGTGTGGCCCTCCTGGACATGGGAGGAGCTAGGGTGTTAGTCATCCCCGGGCAGCAGAGTTTTACAGAGCAAGGCAGTGACCCTCAAAGTTCTAAAGCTAGTTCTGCTCCAATCCACATCCTTGGTGACCGAAAGGACCCTTTTCAGCAGAGAATAATCACGAAACCAGGAAGAACTGTCTATCTTTGGTCACCACCGTGTCCCCAGAGAGCGGTGCCCATGACCCCCAGGAGGAACCCACACATGTATATAAAAAATGGAGGAATGAACTTGGACCCTAAGGTGGCCCGATATTCTCTCCTCGCATCAGGACAAATACTCTCCTGTAAGGCTCTGGTTGTGTGGTGGCTTTCCTTATTACCCCTGGAAGCCAGGGGCACGCCTCCTTGATCTGTGTAGCTCCAGAGCCCAGCACAGGTCCCAACCCCTAGCAGGTGGTCATAAAGGATCTGTTAAGTGAGGAGTCGGGGAGGGGATCAGCCATCTGGTGCGTCATTTACCAGGTCATCTGCCATACTGATCCGACTCCTGGAGTCTCATTCTTTGCCAGGTCCTCCGGGTCCCCCAGAGGCCATGACCGTAGATGAGATCACAGACACCACTGCCCAGCTGTCCTGGAGACCGGGGCCTGACAACCACAGCCCCATCACCATGTATGTCATCCAAGTCAGGACTCCATTCTCCGTGGGATGGCAGGCAGTCAGTACAGGTACCACGCTGGGTGCTGGGTGCTGGTGTCTCTCGGGGATTTCCACAGCACAGTGAGACGGACAGACAGCCAACTGGGGCAGGAGCCAAGGGTCAACTGCAAATGATGCAGTGTGGCCGGGTCTCCCAGACCTCAGCCCGCTGTGGCCGTCAGTGACTTACTAGTTTTCTCTATAACAACTGATGCTTCGTTGGGGTTTGGGGTTTTATTTTGTTTTGTTGTTTTTTGCTTCTCTTAAGCAATAGTATCTGTGAAGTGATAGGTCTGTTACTGGTTTTTTTCTTTGCTCCTTAACGAATTTAAAACTGGTTATTAAAAAAAATTGCATGCATCTGTGTATTCATTAAAAATCATCGTTGTACCACTGTGGTAGGTTGGGAAGCCGTGGGTTGTGCCAACCTTATTTCTATTTATTTATTTATTTTTGGTACTGGGAATTCAACCCCAGGGCACTTAACCATTAAGCCACATCCCTCACCTTTTTCTATATTTTTATTTATTTATTTACTCATTCATTCATCCATTCATTCATTCATTTGTGTGTGTGTGTGTGTGTGTGTGTGTGTGTGTGTGTGTGTGTGTGTGGTGCTGGGAATTGAACCCCAGGGCGCTGAACCATTAAGCCACATCACTGGCCTTTTTTGATGGGGAGGGAGTTTTACTGGGGATTGAAATCAGCAGTGCTCAACCACCGAGCCCCCTCCCCAGCCCTATTTTGTATTTTACTTAGAGTCAGGGTCCCACGGAGTTGCTTAGTGCCTCACTGTTGCGGAGGCTGGCTTTGAACTCACGATCCTCCTGCCTCAGCCTCCCAAGCCGCTGGTATTACAGGTGTGCACCACTCTGCCCAGCCCCTGGCCCTATTTTTTTTTTCCATTTTATTTTGAGACAGGGTCTCACTGAGTTGCTTAGGGCCTCAGTAATATGCCAGGCTTTAATCCAGTCTTAGTAAAGCTTCTGCATAACTTTCCAGAAAGCAGTCTCTAGGAGCCTTTTGAACTGTTGCCTCTCAGTTTAGATGGATAGATTTGGGGATGAAGAGGTGTGAAATATTTAAAATTGTCTTACAAATTTTAGCATAAATTTTTTTTCCGGATTATCCTTAGTGGCAGTAATATTTTCACCTTCTTTCCTTTTTAAAATAACTTTTTATTATTTTCTATAATTATGATATACTACTCCCTATATTTCTTAAAGTTTCATAATCATTTTGCTTTGGGGTCCTAATTCTTACACCTCTGTCAGTATCTCATTTTTAAATTTAGGTTCATTTGAGCAGAAGGTTGGATGAACGGGTAATTCCTGCAAGAAAGTTACACATTTCTATAGTCCCCGAGGGCTGCCTGTGTGGCCTCCACGTTTTAATGTAGTGGGACCCAATTTTATGCAATTTATATAAACTATTGATTTGAACAACCCCTACTTTCTTATTTTTTTTCATTTTAGCTTAATCGAATCTCAGAAACAGGTTTCCGTGGTAACATTGAGTTTCTATTGAGTCCCGGGAGTGTTTTAGAAGCATCTGGAAGGTAGGCAGTGACTTCTAGCCTTGACTGCTATCTCTCTACAGCTTCTGCTAAACGGGCGCAGTAAGAATTCTGTAAGAACAGACACAACAGTTTTACCTGACCCATTGGATAGCTGTCAGAAGGAAAGCTTCCCTATATAGTCCATGCAGGAAAACCTGTTAGTTGATCCTAAGAATAGTCCCGGTCAGGTAGCTTCAAGCTTGGAGGGCTTTGCATTTTTATGAGGTCATCTGGTGGCATCTGATTTGAGTGTGTTAGTTGAACAGAGCTTGGGGGTTACTCTCTGTAATAGCAATTTATACAGCCACCATCAAACCACCTACCAGGCCCTGAATGAGGTGATAGATGGATGACAGACAGATGGATAGATGGACATTCCTATCCTCCCAACATGGGATCTGCATTGGTTTATTTGTTTTCTGGGAATCCTGCGAAACCACCTCATCTTGTGATATCTTGCAGTCCCAGAACTCACTGATGGGAAGACATTCACTGCGACAGTGGTGGGCTTGAACCCTTAGGTCGAATACGAATTCCGTACCGTCGCAGCCAACGTGATTGGCATTGGAGAGCCCAGCCGGCCCTCGGAGAAGCGGAGGACGGAAGAGGCCCGTGAGTAGCCCCCCTGGGATTGACCTCAACTGTTCCAGCAGCAGCTGCTCCTTGGAGGGGCTTTCAATTCTTCACTACTCTTCCCACCAGAGGAGTCTGTGTATTAGCATGTTCTTCCCCTGAAACGATTTTAAAAGATCAGAAATCAGGCCAGCAGGAGGTGAGCTGGGCAGGCAGTGAGTTGTGATCACCAGTTGGGTCTTCCACGTTGGGTTCACTGGTAGAGCAAGAAGCGCTTTCAAAATCCAACTCTTGCTGGGTGCAGTGGCGCCCGCCTGTCATCCCAGCAGTCTGGAAGGCTGAGGCAGGAGGATCGCAAGTTCAAGGCCAGCCTCAGCAAAAGCAAGGTGCTAAGCAACTCAGTGAGGCCCTGTCTCTAAATAAAATACAAAATAGGGCTGGGGATGTGGCTCAGTGGCTGAGTGCCCCTGAGTTCAATCCCTCATCCCCACCCCTCAAAAAAAGTCATTCTTCATGGGTTCAGAGGTCACCAAGATCCTAATGGGATTATTAAAAATAAATCCCCAAACCCACATTTGAAATGACATCCTCTCACAGAGATCACTGACGGCAAAGGAAAAAAATGTCTCCAGAAAGCTCCTCTAGAATTTTCCTGGGGTCTAAACCATCCCAGGAGCTAAGACTTAGAACATCTGGAGACAGTTTGAGCAGAGGGAGAGAACACCTCTTCATCTGGGCCAGACTTCTCTCCTGTGAAGTGGTGCACCCACATCGGTGGTCTTTGTAGAGATAAGCCGAATGGTTTCTGAAGGACTAGCACTAGCAATGTTCCTAAGCAAATAAGAAATCTGACCCTACTCTCAGGGAAGAGAAACAAACAAACAAAATCCATCTAAATCTAGGTCCTTGACTTTAACCAGGACACACCCCCCACTGTCCAGTTACATACCCCAGCCTGACCTTGTGGACAGTTCTGCCTGAAGTCTTGCAGTCACGTCATGATAGCCCAGCTAACCCGAGGCTTCCTTTGCCCCCTGCAAAATTATACTTGAATTAATTCCACTCAGCAACCCTGGGGAGGAAACCAGCCCAATTTCCCCCTCTTTTACAGAGAAAAGTGGGGATCAAAGAGGTTAAGACAGTGAGCCAGGGGTCACCCTCTGCTCACCGCTTCCTCCAGCACCCAGCTCAAAGCTCACCTTCTTCTGAGAAGCCATTAGCCCACCCCGTCCAGCAACCTGCTGCTGCAGAACACCTCAGCTCCTCTTCATTCTGTCTCTGCTGAACTGTGCCGTGGATTGGCTCTATAAACGATCCCCCCACGCCCTTGCCCTCCACCTGGATTGTAAGCTCTGCCTGAGCAGAGAGGGTCCCCTGTTCCCTTTGTGTTATCACCACGTGGATAATAAACACCTCACCAAGCTTGGAAACGCACGCACCTCTGTTCTTTACTCCTCCCTGGAACCCCTGGATCTCTGGGGATCCAGCTGAGCCATGGGTCAGACATGCCCCCTTGCTGAATGAGAAACAGGTAACTGAGAGCTATGAGAGCCACGTACACTTCACCTCCTTGAAGGTGTGTGTATCCGAGTATTGGCTGGCCGTGAGCCACCAGGAAGCCACCAGGCTTCCCCAGCAGTCATCTGCCATCGCTTGTGTGACATGACTTGTTCTGTGTCTCCTATGCAGTTCCTGAAGTCACCCCGGCCAACGTCAGCGGTGGTGGAGGAAGCAAATCTGAACTGGTTATAACTTGGGAGGTAAATGACACCACAGGGCATTGGTCTGGGCCATTGTATTCTTTCAGACGTAGCTGGGAAGCCTTCCCCCCTGTCTTGAGCCGCTAAAATCCATTCAAGTACCAGCGCTTCCTTTCCCCTAGCTAATGGGTAGCAGGAAATGAAGGTGCTAGCCCATCCATGGTGCAGGCAAGTTTTTTTTCATTTGATTCATCTCAGGAAAAAAGAATCAGGAAAGAGAAGCCAACACAAGTTATTAAAAAGAGAGAGAGAGAGAGAGAGAGAGAGAGAGAGAGAAATTAAAGAAAAAGGTTCAGAGAAAACCAGGGTTTTTTTTTTCTTCCTGAATTGCTACATGGTCAATTGATTTAAAGCATCTGCCGGCCAGAGATTTAGCTCAGCACCAGCAGACTCGCCCAGCAATTGGTTTTGCTGCTGGATTAGGAGGCATTAAAAAAAAAAACAACCTGAAGGAAGGTTAGTCACCAATTTATTAAAAAAATTGATTTTGAGAGAGAAGGCGAGGCACTTTCAGAAAAGGGTCCTTTAATGTTTTTGAAAGATTCTAGTCTGTGGCTGTAAAAATGAAATCATTTCCTCTCCTCCGAGCCCCAGCAGTGGAAGCAATCCCTCACCCCCCCACCCTGGAGCTGAGCTCTTCTCCTCTGAGCAGGAAGGTCCTGCCTGAGAGGCCAAGATGGTCTAGGTCCCTTGGCCCAGTGAAGACACTTTGGCACTAGAGGGAGATGCTGGGGGTGGGGCGTGGCATTTCCCCCAACTATCTCCTTTCAAGGTCAGAGTTGGGAGTGACCCTCGGAGCCCAAGGGTCCCCTGCAGATTGTCACTGAGTGCTTTAAGCCGGCTGTCAATCTCCAACCTCCTGAATATGTTAGGTAGATTACTGGCCCACCCTAAATTAAAAAAAAAAAACTTGATATAATCGTAAGAAGCAGAGAAGGGAAGAAGGTAGACAATCGGGTTTGGGTGTTGGCTTTGGAATCAAACTGCTGGGATTTCTGAAGGCCACCACCTCCTCTCGTTCCCAGAGGGTGCCCAGAGAATGCCCGAGGAGTTGCAGAACGGCAGAGGCTTTGGCTACGTGGTAGCCTTCCGGCCCCATGGGAAGATGATCTGGATGGTCACGGTGCTGGCCTCGGCCGACGCCTCCAGATACATGTTCACGAACGAGAGCATGCGCCCCTTCTCTCCCTTCGAGGTTAAAGTGGGTATCTTCAACAACAAGGGAGAAGGACCCTTCAGCCCCACCACCCTGGTGTATTCTGCAGAAGAAGGTACGCCGTGTGTTTCCTGGACAAAGCTGATGTTTCTTCAACGCTCAAGTTTTTAGGGAGGCCAGACTGTCAGTTTAGGACATACGGAACACGTGGATCAAAGGCGCATCTGGATTTGAGAAAAGTATCGTGTGAAAAAAAATGTGGTTCGTGCCAGGCACAGTGGCTCATGCCTGTCATCCCAGCGGCTCGGGAGGCTGAGGCAGGAGGATCTCGAGTTTAAAGCCAGCCTCAGCAACTCACAAAGACCCTACACCACTCAAGGAGACCCTGTCTCTAAATAAAATACAAAATAGGGCTGGGGATGTGGCTCAGTGGTCAAGCACCCCTGTGTTCAATCCCTGGTATCATTTTTTTAAATGTGGCTCATTATCAAAAGATGTATATAAAAATACTGCATATAAAACCATGTACATGGCTGTCCATTATTGTCGCAGAGGGCCCAGATTCCAACGGTCACTTAAGATCTCGTCTCTCTTTGAATCTACCTACCTATCTACGTCATTGCTTTTTTAAATTATATTTTTATCTCCTTAAGCAAATAGCAGAGTAGAAACATGCATTTCCTGACACCACTTCTGTTTTTATAATCTGTGCTGGGTACTTCTCTTTTTTTTTTCTTTTTGGTACCAGAGATTGAACCCAGGGGTGCTTAACTGCTGAGCCACACCTCCAGGTCTGTTTTGTATTTTATGTAGAGACAGGGTCTCACTGAGTTGCTAAGGGCCTCACTGAGTTGCTGAGGCTGGCTTTGAACTAGCCATCCTCCTGCCTCAGCCTCCCAAGCTGCTGGGATGCCAGGCGTGCACCACCACCTCCAGCTTCTCTTTGCTGTTTTGCTGTTCAGAATGGGACCATATTGAAACGTGTGGAAGTTGAGCTATATACTTTGGACTCAGTGAAGATGCGGTCAAGTTTTTCCCCCCAGAGAGAAACCATTCCTTAAGTTCTGAAGCCCTCTGTCACCTCTCCTTGGCCTCTGTCACCTCTCCTTGACCTCTGTCACCTGTCCTTGGCTTCCGCCTGCCTCAGCCCTCCCAGGCTTTCGTGCATTCTCTGTGCCCCGACCACATCCTTTGAATTTACCCAGATGCCGCAACACGTCCCCTGTCCTGCCCACCTCGTGAATTCATATTGGCCCTTTAAGCCTCCACTTGAACAACCAAGGCCTCTCTCTGATTCCCCAGGCCAGGCCAGGGCAGGAATAACTCCATTTTCTCCCAGTTCATTTCTAGTGGTCATATTTATAGTATTCGAACGTTCCTCTATTCTAATTCACACCCCACTCTATTGCAGATTTTGAATATTTTGGTGGCAGGTACTCACCTGTGTTTCCTGGGGATGGGTCCTTTGTTTTTCCCCTGTGTGCCGGACATTTAGTAAATGCTGAACTCATGAATGCATCAATAGAATCTTCGATTATCCCAGGCAGATGGAGGTCTCCTTGTTCAACATGGCCTCAAGGGTGGAGTGCATTCTGGTGGGGGTACACAAGATGACTGTAAATGACATCGCACGAACTTTTCAAAGAATCAAAGAGGCACGTTGATTTCAGCTGCATTAGAAAAAATATAGAGCCATCCCGTCAAATGCAAGACGTCATGAGTGTTATTGCTGCCAACAAGGCTAAGCTTGATTTTTCTTTCAAAAAGACCATCAAAAGGAAAGATTCATATACAAACAGTATGCAGGCTGAAACTCTGCCAAATAAAATAAAATAAAATAACTGAAATTTGGGAAACAGTTGGTCCAGCCTGTCCTTTTAGCTGAGAATGCAAATGACTTGGGTAAACCGTGGCTAAATCTTGTCCAAGAGCATGGAGATCCACAGCATGAAGCTAAACTAGTGTCCGTTCAGCTCTCTGGAATCTTAGTGAAGGCAGGTGACTGTCTTTTTTTTCCCTTTTCTCTTATGTTCTCATAATCCAGTGACTAGAATTACTACTGATGACAAGTGTTCATTAAGCAAGTTCCAACCAAGCACGGTGGTGCCCTCCTGTCATCCCAGTTGCTCAGGAGGCCGAGGCAGGAGGATCACAAGTTTATAGCCAGTCTCAGCCATTTAGCAAGGCCCTAAGCATCTTAGTGAGTCCCTGTTTCAAAATTTAAAAAAATAAAATAAAATGGGCTGGGGATGTGGCTCAGTGGATAAGCATTCCTGGGTTCAATCCCTGGTACCAAAAAAGAAAAATAAAAGAAAAAAAAGTCCCACCTTGAAGGAATTGCTGGCTTTGAAAAACCTTGAACTAAACTAGTTCTGGGTTCCTTCTATACCACTCACCTCCAAACTGAAATCCCAAAGGCTTTGGAGTGGTCTCCTCCTGACCACCACCTGCTACACGTCAGTCATTGCCTCTCTACAGAATGAGACTTTGCCTGGCATCCTTAAGGACCTTTCTAGAACCACGGATTTTTTGCACCTTATAATGAACATCGTCTGTAGAAGTTTGTGCTCATGCAGCCGATTGATTCATAAGAACTTGAATTCCTTTCTCGGCAGAACCCACCAAACCACCGGCCAGTATCTTTGCCAAGAGTCTTTCTGTGACTGATACTGAAGTTTCCTGGGCCTCCCCCCTGAAGAAGAATAGAGGACGGATCGAAGGTTATGAGGTAGGCAAGCACGTGTGCCCAGGGTCTGTACCCCTCAGTGGGGTCTCAAGGACACACTGGGACGGGAACTGCCCTTCATTCCCATTCATAGCTGTCTGTTTTAGGAACCCGGCGTCTGACTCAGAATTAATGAAAGCACTAAATGTTCAGACCATCCTTGGTCCCTGGTATACTCTAGGGGGGTGTTTCAGGATATATGCAATTTTAAGCATTTATGAGCTCAGGTCTGATTTACCCAGCATCACCTGAGCTCAAAGCAAAGACGGAGAACAACCAACAGTGCTTCTCAGTAAGAAGTCAAAAACAGGAGCTGGGGCTGTAGCCCCGTGATGGAGCACTTGCCTAGCATGGGTGAGGCCCTGGGTTCGATCCTCAGCACCACATAAAGATGAAACAAATAAAATAAAGACACTGTGTCCCTCTACTACTACGCAAAAAACAAAATATACATATATTTTTAAAAAGCCAAAGACCAAAAAAAGAAGGCTTTCTTAATTTTATGGGTAACTTCTCAGAACATGCAAATCTCTTTGTTCTGAAATCTTTGCTCATTAAATTGGTCATAGAAAATTAACTCTGTCATTTAAAAAAAAAAAAAAGATTACCTGATAACATTGGAAATGTCCCCCGTGGGTCGGATTTCCAGCATCTTTCTATCTTCTCAGGTGAAATACTGGAGACACGATGACAAAGAGGAAAACGCTAGAAAAATTTGCACAGTGGGCAATCAGACATCGACCAAAATCACCAATTTAAAAGGCAGCGTCCTGTATCACTTGGCTGTCAAGGCGTATAATTCGGCTGGGACGGGTCCCTCCAGTGCCACGGTCAACGTCACCACCAGAAAGCCATGTAATAACAAACTCGCTCAGAAATACTGGGGGGGATTCATCAAACATATGCGCCAGGTTCCTTCCCTGTCCCCACTTCATGGTGATCATTTGCATACTAATTGGTATCAGGATGTGGTTTCAGACTCACCTTAGCATCTCACTGAACCCTTGAGGGCATCATGCCAAACTCATTGCTCCTGAGGACAGAAAGATAAATGTTTTTTCTCCTCCCTGGAAAGGCTGCTGCTGCTTTTAGCTCTAAATGTTAGGCGGCCAGCTGAATCTTTTTTCCATTTGCAACGCAGTATCTCAGTCAGATTTCAGTGACCTTGAAGACACAGATTAGTGCAATCGTCCATTAAATGGCCTGCACTCTTGAGTTCCAGTAAGGAGAGATTCCTCCGAATCCATGGAGATTTAATAACCTGTGACTTCGTGTATCTTCTTTTTTTTTTTACAGCACCCAGCCAACCTCCCGGAAACATCATATGGAATTCATCGGACTACAAAATTATCCTGAATTGGGATCAAGTGAAGGCCCTGGATAATGAGTCGGAAGTCAAAGGATACAAAGTGGGTAATTTCTTTTTTTGCAAAGGCGCCTAATCTTAATGTGAAGTGGGGACAGTGTCCTTCCCTGCATCAGATGATGCACATTCTCCCTTTACCTGAGGATGCTTTCCGAGCCCCTTAGGAATCCCTGCCCCAGAGTGGTGTGGGACAATTTGTATAAATGTCCCCGAACAATTTGTCAGAATTTAGATAATCACCCCTGTTAGTCAGTTTTCCATTACTATAACAAACACCTGAGATAATCCGCCGATGAAGAGAAAAAGGTTGATTTGGGCTCCAAGTTCCAGAGGTTTTTATTCTATAGATAGTTAACCCTGTTGCTTTGGGGCCTGAACCGAGGCAGACATCATGGTCGAGCAATCTGCTCATATCACGGCCACTGAGAAGCAGAGAGAGAGAGGAGGAGACGAGGGTCCCACGGTCCCCTTAAGGGAACATCCCCAGTGACATAAAACCTTACTGTGAGTCCTACCTCTTAAAATTTGCACCACCCCCCTCTAGTTCCACAGGCCGGGGACCACACCTTTGGGAGATACTTACCTAAGCCACAGTGTCACCTAACCTTTAGGCTCAGGCAGCATCAATCAGACATGGTTAAGGACTCGGTGGATAAAGGACCCTGAAGGCACACTTGATCAGCATTTGGTTTGGTTCCCCCTCTCAGCTGGACTGGTCAATCAGACACAGTAACATCCCAGCATAACTAATGGCCAATTGCTTCGGCTCTGCCTGTAGTTAGGAAGCTTCATATATTTAGGAAAACAAGTGGGAGGTTTTTTTTTTTTTTAGAAAAGTCATTTAGAGAAAAAAGAAGAAAATGGATGTAGTCTTATTTCCACAATCGAAAGAAGTCTTGACCAGCCGTCCATCAGAAGCTTCCTATGGTCTCCAGATAAGCCTCCCCTAAACCAGTGGCTAAAACACCTACTGTGTGTAGTTTCCATGATTCTGAAATCTGGTCTGGGTGCCCATGGGCACCCCCGGCCCCCCAGGCCTGGATGGACTAAGGTGCCTCTTGACACATTTCCACCTGCTTTGATGGAGTGGAAGAGTCGGAATCTGGCCAGGGATCGCTGTCCTGTGAGGCCTCTCCCTGTGGATGGCTTGGGTTTCCACAGAGTATGGCGAACTCAGGTTTCCAGCTTCAAGGAGAAAGAAAGCAAAGCTTTCAGGCCTTTTAAAATCTAAGAATGAAAATAGCCACTGAATGGAGATTCCTCAGAAAACTTGGAATGGAACCACCATTGGACCCAGCTATCCCACTCCTCAGTTTATACCCAAAGGACTTAAAATCAGCATACTAATGGGACACAGCCACATCAGTGTTTACAGCAGCTCAATTCACAATAGCCAAGCTATGGAACCAACCTAGATGCCCTTCAACAGATGCATGGATAAAGAAAATGTGGTATAGATTCACAATGGAATATTACTCAGCCTTAAAGAAGAATGAAATGATGGTATTGGCCAACAAGTGGATGGAGCTGGAGACTATCACGCTAAGCGAAATAAACCAATCCCCAAAATACCAAAGGCCAAATGCTTTCTCTGATATGCAGATGCTAATTCACAATAAGGGATCTGGGGGTGGTGCTAGGAAAGTACAGAGTTACTTTGGATTGGAGAGAAGGGGAGGATAGTAGAATGAATCAGATCCTCTGTGCATACATGACTACACATCTGGTGTGACTCTATATCATGAACAACCAGAAGAATGAGAAGTTATCCTCCATTTAATGATGTGGCCAAGTGTATCCTCCTGTCTGTCATGTACAACTAATTAGAACAAATAAAAAAATAGCCATCCTCAGACTCAGAGGCAGGGGAGCTAGACTCTAGCTTTTGATGTAAGGCCTAGAATGTCCCATGCAGAAGGGAAGAGGTTGGTAGCAACCCTATTGATAGACCAGAGAATGCACCAGGAAGACCGTGTCCAGCAGTCAGGTTCGGAACATCCCTAAGGAATGAAGGAAGGAATTGAGCATATTTAATCTGGGTTAAAAAAAAATCAAAACGCTCTGGAAGTATGATGCCCACTTCCTGTATGGGAAGGGCTATTGCTAGGAATGACAAACATATTTGTCCTGCAAAGTTCCAAGGAACTTTAAAACGACAGCCAATGAATGAGAATTCCATGAAGATAAAGGGTGGCTCCATTCTCCTTGCTGATGGACAGAGCTCTTCCGAAGGGGACTTAGTTCCAAGAGAGGTGGAGCATTTTTCTCTGTCACTGGAAATGAACCTCAGCTGGATTACGGCACAGTGAGATGTTAGGGAAGGAAATAAGTAGGGTATATAGATTCCATCGCATATTCCACTTCCTTTCTAGCCCAGGAAAGTCATGACTAAGTGATGTGCAAAAGAGCTTTCGGGAAACCCTCATCATCCGGGCTCCGCGTGGGCAATGCTTTTGACCTCTCGTGGCTTCACATGAATCCCGCCAGAGAAAAAGTGGTTCTTTTAGCAATTCTGCATGTCAACTTTCAATGAACCATTCCGTGGTTTTCATTATAAAAGGAAGATTATAAAACCAAAGCCTATGTTTATTTTTTTTTCCCCCAAGGAGGCATGCTTGGAAGTCAGAAATTTTCTGGGGTCCTGCAAAATAGCCTGTCATCTATGACTCAGTAAACGAAATAATTGCCAAGACCTTCCCCCTGCACCAATTAAAAGGCAGAAGCAGGCTGGGTGGGAAGCCACAGGCAACCTAGAGAGGGTGTCTTGCTATCAGAACGTGCCAGCTGCAGACCACTTCCTGCCTGTGTTGACTTCAGAAAAAAGGAAACACAGCTCCCCAGAGACTGCAGGCTTTACGAAGGTGGTAGGGGGAAAAAATATAAAATGGATCATTCTAGATTACAGTTTTAAAATGTGGACTCCTCCTCTAACTTTGTCCTGTAGTTTGGCTCTCTCTTGGCTGTGTGACTTTAGGTCGATCGCTTGAGCTCTCTGGGGCTACATGGACCTTTGGTGTTAAAAGGAGAAGTTTCTAGTATCTTTGTTGTCCTCTGACCCTGTCTCTCCCTGTGACTGTTCCCCCAGACATCCTTAAGCAGGGGCTCATTTTTCAGCTCTGAGCTTGGAAGCCTTCCCTGCTGGCCAGAGCTAGGGGTTTTGTGGGAGATGGGGGTTTTTGTTGTTTGGACAGGTACTGGGGATTGAACCCAGGGGCACTTTACCACTGAGCCACCTCCCTAGTCCATTTTATTTTATTTTTTAATTTTGAGACAGGATCTCACTAAATCATGGAGAGCCTAGCTAAGATACCGGGGCTGTCTTTGCACTTGAGATCCTCCTCTCTCAGTCTCCCAGGTTGCTGGGAATCACAGGCACGTGCCGGGGCTTCAGCCAGAGCTCTCTGTACCAGACTTTTGGAAGTCCTTACCATCCTCTTGTAATTAGCTGGTGGCTTGTGAATCCCCTGACTGTGGGCTTCCGGAGGACAATGTCTGAATTCTTATCTGTGTTTTTCCCACCAAGGAGTACACTCACGGGGATCATGAGAGTGCTCTCGTTTCCTAACTCTGGTTTCTTTGATGACCAGAGAGACAGTGGGGTTGGGTTAGGCTGGAGGATGAATGAGGAAAAGCGTAGCTTTATATAAAAAAAAAAAAAAGAAAGAAAGAAAGACACAATGTGCAACTCTGGAGCCCTGACCAGGCTAGCTGGGAGTATGTCCTTGATCATCACAGGAAAGGAAAGGAGGCACAGTTGATTTAACCCAACCAAGAGGGGAGAATGAAAAATAATAACAGAAGTAAATTCTCCCTCCTGGCCTCAGTGATACCCATTAGAACCGGTGGGAAAAGGAGTGTCAAAGGCAGACAGCCACCAGGGTCCCCAGGAATTGCACAAGTCCCGTGTCCCAGGCTCATTTTCCAGCAGATGCTTGAAGTGAAAGAAGAATTCCAGGCAACGAGGCAAAAACGTTCGCTCGACCCACGAGTGATCAGCAAGCCCTCATGTGGCAGATGTGAAAACTCGAGCCCACTGAGCTAAGTGACTTGGAGTGCCCTCGGGTTTGGCCAGGGCGAGGATCAGTATGCACGCCTCCGAGTCCGCTTCAGTGAACTGGCCGTGAGAGATGATAGAACGGCTTTAGAGAGAAAAATTGAGTCACGGTCACGATTTAGTTGGCACCACTTGGTACACCTGCTCCCTCTCAGAGACTCTCCCCTGAGGTCTGTAACACCTCTTTGAGAAGGCCCTTCTTGAATTGATGACCCCAGCCGACCCTTGAATGCACACCTAGGAGATTCGTTTGGGCAGTATCACTTTGTGTAGGGCGTGGGGGCGGGTGGGGGCGTAAAACAGGCCAAGACAGACCAAGGGGCGTTTGACCTCCCAAAAATGATCTGTTGGGCTTGGCGTAGGATGGAGAGAAATTATTTTCATGTTTATAGAAACAGAATGAGGAAAACCAGAGAGCTTGGGATGGTTTCCTATCTCAATCACCAACCACATCCTATAAACTAGCTACGGGGCTTAGACATTCTGCTTTTCTTCCAAATATGGTTTTGTATTCGTTCACGGTATTTTCTGGGTTCCAGAAAACATAAAGGTTGGGAAGTTGGTGTTGAAGGAAGTGTGGCGGTCGCATGGAGGTCTAGTGGGAAATGCTACGGAAACCTCAGACAGAGGGCAGAGGAAAGACGGAGGTCACAAGGACAGGTCAGAGGGACAGAGAGACACATCCTGAGCCCTTGATCTCCCAGCACCACCCCCCTCTTCTTTTTAAGCTGGGACAAGAGAAACCAGAGTGTTTGACCTCCCTCAGATGCATCCCAAGGAATCTCACTGTCACTGAGTCTCACGATCACTGTACTGACTGGTCCACGTACGTGTGAGCGTATGTGTGGGGGTGAGATGATATCTCAGGAAACCCACCTTGAGATCATTTTTAGAGATGGCTTTATAGGTTGAATAAATCATGGGTCAGATTGCAGCGGGAAGAGTTGATCTTTGATAGAGAATTTGACTCATTAAAAATGGCTATTGTAGGGCTGGGGTTGTGGCTCAGTTAGCAAAGCACGGGACTGGCACCTGCGAGGCCCTGGGTTTGATCCTTGGCACCACATAACAATAAAATAAAGGCATTGTGTCCATCAAATAGAAAAAAATATTTAAAAAAATAAAATGCCTATGGTAGGGCCAGGGGGTGTGACTCAGGGGTACAGTACTTGCCTGCCAAGTGTGAGGGCCTGGGCTCCATCCACAGCACCTCCCCAAAAGGCTTTCCTATTAAACTCAGTCCTTTCTTGGTCCACATTTCCTCCTAAACACTGAAGGTGTCCGCGTAGCGGAGATCTCTGCGTGGGCAGGAGTCTTCATATGAGAAGTTGACTCTAGAATGTGTGAGTCCCAGAACATTCTGTGCACACGAGTCTTCCAGGTAACTTTAGGACACCAGAGTTAAGAAGGAGAACCTCTGCTCTGGCTCGCAGAGTCAGGCAAGTGACCTAAACAAGTCGCCTCTCTGTTCAACAAATATCCTACCTATTGGCACTAAGCACTTTTCTGAGCCCTTCTTAACTTCATAACGGCCCACTGAGGGAGAAATTCCATCTCTAGAATGTAGTGCATGCATTAGCTCTAATTTTATGGATGAAGAAGTATGTCACACAGCAAAGACGTCAGAGACCTGGGATCAGAACATAGCATTACGGATAATAGGGATCGTAGCCACTTTTCATTCTGTCTATCAGCAATAAACAAATAGAGCAAGTGGTAATACAGTTCTGCAAAGGAAAACAAACTGGGGTGCAGCACTGGACGGAGGCATGGCACAAAAAAGACAGACTTCACATTTTATATAAAGATCAAGAAAGGCTTCTCTGGAAGTGACATTCCATATGGGCCTGGAAAGAAAGGAGGAGTGAACCGTTAGCTCTCTGGAAAAGCATTCCAAGTGCAACAGACAGGAGGTACAAAGGTCCTGAGGTCACGCATGCCAACATAACAAAGGAGTTCTGCCATCTCCAACAGCCTGCAGAGTTGGTGATTGTCCAGAGCGGGCAGTGACTTCTCGGCTCCCATGGGGGCCAGACAGGAATGGAGACAAGTGTGTTTGTGCTACTATAATCCAACACCCACAGGGAGATAAGTTATAATAAATGTGAGTTCGTTTTTCACAGTTCTGGAGGCCAGGAAGTCCAAGGTCAAGGTGCCAACCTATGGCCATGGCCTTTTTTTGTGTGTTATCACATGGCAGAAGCAAGAAGGGGATGAGAGAACAGAAGGGGATCCTTCTTTAACAGCACCAGTGCCACCCACAAGGGTGAAGCCCTCATGCTATGTCACCTATTAAAAAAAAAAAACACCTTTTAATGTCATCACAGTAGGAAATGAATTTCACTGAGTTTCAGAGACGTTAGACATTCAGACCATAAACTATCAGAGGGGCCGTATCTCCCAGTTCATCAATAGAACTGAAGGGTTTTTTTTTTTTCATGCATAATCCCTTAGTTTATAAATCCTGGCGTGGAACTCAGAAACTAACAAACTTAATGAGAGATCAACAAATAATACAGGCAGGCTGGGTATGATCCCTGTATCTCCAGGTTTCTACCACCTCCTTGCCTATAGGAAGGCAGAGACAGCCACCCAGATGGTGGCCAAGCTGGAACCCTGGTCATCTTTGGAATCAGAGCTACTGTGGTCATCCACCTGTATTATGTAGAACACACCAGATGATCCCTAGTGGAAACAGTCATTGGCGGCTATTATTATCCTCATTCCTGGGAATCCACACCTCCTCCCTGACTTCCCTCCCGGATTCTATTGAATGCAAGTACAGCCCTCAAAGCCATCAGCCGAACCAAGAGTTTGGTGTCAATAAAGTGTTTTTCGGGTCCTTTTTAAGGTTTTGCCACAGTCCCTAATATTACAAGACCCATAAGCCGTGCAGATAAGAAGTCTGGATTTTTTTTTTCTTCTGGATTTATATTTGAAACTCGTTGAATTCTCTGAGCTGTTGCAAGAACCAGAGGTAAATCAAAGAAGCAATTTATTCCTCAAAGCCAGATGTGACCTTGCATGTTCTCAGCAAGCCCGCTCTCCTGAGGGGCTGTGACGTGAGGCTTCGACACTCCTGAGTGCAGTGGCGGATTTATTGGAGCCTGATCATTAGCAAGGGGACGATCTGGGGGTGCAGGGGTGGGGGGTGGCTAATGAATCTTTCCACCTTGTATGAGGGAGACATCCTTTAAGGTAATGAGATGGCCAGGGAAGAAATAGGAACTGAACACTCTTAAGGGAATTCTGATGGATTTCACTGACGTTTGGATTGGTCCTTGTGATAGGAAAGTGACCTTCTGTCTCCAATCAGCATTGGTCAGGGGTCTTGGGGGAAAAAAAGAGCCTGTCTGTGGGTCTCAGAGCGGGACCCCAGGCCCAGCAGTGTTGGCATTAGCTGAGGGCTTTGGAACTGCAGTGTTTCGGGTCCCAGCCACTTCTGCACTGGGAACCCGGGGAAGGGGACCCTGCAGGCTGTGTCTTACTGAATTCCCCAGATAATTCTGATGTGTGCTCCAATTTGAGAGCCACTGATGTAGCTCATGGGGCTCTTCCCGTATTGATGTCATCTGAGGATCTTTAAAAAAAAAAAAATTCTCAGCATCTCGGGAGGCTGAAGCAGGAGGTATCTCAAGTTCAAGTCCGGCCTCAGCTGCTTAGTGAAACCCTGTCTCAAAATCAAAAATCAAAAAAGTTCTGGGGATGAATTTCAGCAGTAGGAGCATCCCCAGGTTCAATCTCCACTACCCAAAAATAAAATTTAAAAAATCAAAAACAATATATATATATATATAATTTTTTTTTTTAACTTCTGTGGGGTCTCACTCAGGCAGCCTGGCATAGACCTGGAGTGGGGTTTCTCACCTTTTTCCTATTCAAACTTTGACCTGGCATATTCTCTGTTGTGGGGCTCTCTGCTGCATCCCTGGTCCCTACCCACTGCACCCGGAGCACCTGTTGTGACCACCAGACCTGTCTTCAGGAAGTGCCCAATGCCTCCTGACAGGTGATCTGTCCCCCCGACCTCCACACACACACATGTCTGGAGCATCAGATCTGTGGCCACAGTGGCTCCAACATGCCACTCTAAGAGCACCACCCATCTGAAGTGCCCCTAGCTTTTTAGTTATCATAGGAAACTGCAGAGGGTGGGCGATAGCAGCTTAAGAGAGTGGGTTTAGCTAGGTGCACACCTGTCATCCGAGCAGCTCGGGAGGCTGAGGCAGGAGGATTGTGAGTTCAAAGCCAGCCTCAGCAACTTATGGAGGCCCTAAGCCACTCGGTGAGACCCTGTCTCTAAATAAAATACAAAATAGGGCTGGGGATGGGGCTCAGGGGTGGAGTACCCCCTGAGTTCAATCTCAGGTACAAAAAAAAAAAAAGAGGTGTGTGTTTAGAAGTCCTCATTCTTGCTCGAGGCGGGGGGCTTGCTGCTGGTCAGGGCAGGCAGCCACAGGTAGGTGAAGGGGTGCTAGCTAGTCCCTCATCAAATGAAGCACAGCCTGTTCTAGGTAGCTTTCTCATCCACGTGACCCGATCACTTTGGGGCACCCAGAAAGAAAACAAAAGCACAAGCTGGGAACTAGCCAGTCTGGGGTCCCAGTCTGGGGAAAGATTATTGCCTTGCCCGTTTCAAAATCTCCCTTTGCTGAGGTGTCCTCTCTTTCTGGGATTCATGATGACACTGACGTGCCATGTAAGTCCTGGGCTTGTAGCCTCTGCCACAAATGTCTCTCATTCCCATTAAGACTCCCTTGAGCCAGGCCCTCCCTGTGCAATCTTGGAGACACCCAGAGAGATGGGTGCTATTGTACCCATCTTTTCTTTTGTTTGTTTTGGGGCGCCAAGGATTGAACTCGGGCACTCCACCACGGAGTCCCATCCCCAGCCCTATTTTGTATTTTTTTTTTAGAGATAGGGTCTCACTGAGTTGCTTACGGCCTCCCTTTTGCTGAGGCTGGCTTTGAACTCTCAATCCTCCTGCCTCAGCCTCCTGAGTGACTGGGATTACAGGCATGTGCAAGTGCACCCGGCTATTATCGGCATCTGATAAACTAGGGAAGTGAGTGAGTCTCAAGAGGTGACAGTGAGGCGCCCAGACACACAGTGGCCGAATCTACTCTGCCCCCACAGCCCCTAATGTGCATCTGCCTCTCCATCCTCTGCCAGATGTGTTAAGGGGACCCCTCCAAGAGGCCAGCCACACAGCATCTTGGTGCAGTGCCCCAGCCCCTCGACATTATGCTCTTCCCTCATAATGAAGTGGGAGGTGCAGGCACAACCCTTTCCACGAACAGGCTTTCTAAATCCATGGGCAGCCAGAGAATCTCAGCATCTCTGTGTGTCACGGGTGTCACAGGCGAAAAACAAATGAATACCCCCATCTTCGGGGTCTTCTTGAGGACAGCAGGTGACCCGTTCCTGTACCCGCAGGTCTTGTACAAGTGGAACCGACAGAGCAGCACATCTGTCATCGAGACAAATAAGACCTCGGTGGAGCTCTCGCTACCTTTCAATGAGGATTACATCATAGAGATTAAGCCATTCAGCGACAGAGGCTACGGCAGCAGCAGTGAGCAGATTCGAATCCCAAAGATATCAAGTAAGAATCCTCTTCCAGAGATGGTAGTTGTCATGCGGTTCAGTGTCTTCCTCCGGAAATGTGTTAAACTGAATGGGAGTGTGTGCAACAGGTGCATAAATACACACTCAGGCTCCTTTTCAAACATGTGGAACAACGTGCCAGACTTGATGATTTTAGGCGTTTCTGTTTGTTTGTGTTTTTATATATTTTTTTTAAATTTTTTATGTGTTTCTGTTTTTATGTATTTTGAGTGAATCCATTCAATTCTATAGAATTGTAGAGACAGAAAGCAGGTTCTCAGTTGGCCATGGCTGGCCAGGTAGGGGTGGAACTTGAGTGAATATTGGGTTTTCATTTGGGGGAGGATGAAAAAATTTCTAGACATACATAGCAATGCTGTCCAAGGAGTGTCTAAATGGATGACAAGGCTCCGTACCCTTTAAACTAGTTAAAAATGGTCACTTTTCTGTCTTGTGTATTTTGCCACAATACAAAAGAAAGGTTGCTGTTAGACGTTTGAGGGGAGATGGGCACTAGCCATTGGATTTAGCAGTCTGGAGATTTGGGGATCAGTGCAGGCTGTAAAATTTTAAGCCGTCAGTGGAGAGGTGATATTTTAAATCATAATGAAAATCCTCACCACTGAGTCCTGAATTTTAGCCCTGAGTATCCTTCTGCTAAGTGCCCATAGGTTTCTCAGATGAACGAAGGACCTGTTATGTTTTATGGGTACCAAATAGCAGTCATGTCTCCATGAAGCCATTTTATTGCACTTACAAAATCTGGGTACCTGAAACACTCTCAGGCCATTTTGCTCTCTCCCTGGGCTGTGTCTTGTTCGGGTTGGATTTCGTATTTAGTATTAGTTTGTTAATATTAAAGTACTTTGATGTCAAGCGAAGGCTCCCGAAGAGCTGTCCCCTAACGAGGCAATCTTGGAAGTAGTATCTTACCTCTTTGGGCCCCAGGGCTCCTCATCCATTCAATGGAGTCACAACAATACCAAAAAGAAGGAAGAAAAAAGAAGGGGGGGAGGGGGAAGGGGGAGGGGGAGAAATTTCTTCCCACATTCCACATCCTTAACCTCATTTTACAAAAGGCCAAACAGTGGCAGGGATTTCCTGTCACCTGCTCCCAGGTTCCTAGCCAGGTAGCTCCAGAGGCACTGGGAGATCATATTTTTTCGGGGGGAACCCAGCCACTGTGTGAAGCCCTGTGTCTCCTCCTCTCTCTTGACTTATAGTAGGAACAGATGAGATTAGAGTCCAAAGACAGCAGGAAGCAGATTGACTTGGTTGCAGCCAGGTGCAGAGGGAAAAAGCTTTCCTGTAATGGTTGCAGGTCTCGATCCACCACCTTGAACCCTTTTGTAGAGTTTCCTTTGCTGATGGTCCTAAGACCAGGTAGGGTGTACATTTCTGGAAAAGCTTAATGAAGATTTTTCTGGAGCAGGGGCGGGGTGTGCTGCTACCTACTGGGTGGATTGCTGCTGAGTGGACTCCTTCTGTCTTTGCAGATTTCTATGCCAGAGGCTCGGGGGCTTCCACTTCGAATGCGTGCACCTTATCGGCCATAAGTACCCTCATGATCTCCCTCACAGCCAGGTCTAGTTTATGACGAACGGTCTCTAAAGGACTTGCTGTTTATACTCTAAGCAACATTTAGCTAGTTGTTTTGAAGACACCCAGTACTAAGTAATATTGTTGTTCGAGTAAATCTTATTACTGGAAAAAAAAAGTTTTTTGCTTCTTTAGGAATGGTATTCTACAGTACTTCCTCAAAGCAAATCTAGCTTTGTCCTGAGGTTTCTTTGGAACCTCTGCAATGCACTGAAGACATCTGTAATATGATGTTACCAAAGCAGTTTACATATGCCCTTATATGCATATTTTTTATTATATATTTAGTGTTTTATAGAATTTTTTAAAGTTAACATATAATGTAGATATTAATTTTTTTTCCTCTGCTATAAAAAAATGTTACGGGCAACACAACCGTATACGATTATGATTTGAAAATACTTCCTTGTAAGAGTTGGAAGCCCATCTTGGTAAATACATTGCAAATGATTTGTAGAGTTTTACAAGGCTCTGATGGCAGAAGAGCTTGGGTCTCTAACTCAAGGCTGCTGTATATAAATTACTCTCTGAATGGTTAATGCATTGAATCCAATCCTTTTGACATGTATAATATGGTTCCCTGCCTTCAGGGTGAATTTTGTTGTTCAACACAACTTGAGATGGTTTTAGCACCAGTTGCAGGTCTCAAAAGCTACACTTTCTGTCCAAGAGGTACCTTGTACAATATCCTCATACTCTCATAATATGAATTCGTCATCGGATGGTAAGACTTTCTGTTCCCTCGACTAAGTTAGCATCATCTTCGTAGTAGCATTACCTTAGATGTTAAATTTGAAGTTACCTACCCTGTAGTAACATAGATCCAAAGTTACTATAGTCACCCAAGTCTTTTCAAAGGATTTAAAAAACAAAAATGATAATTTTACTCTCTTTCTATGTATCTGTTTGGAATGTGAATTTTAAAAGAAGTCATTCTCCGTCAATGGATTCATCCTCTCTTGGCACAGTTTCTTATAGAGGATACGTGTCTCTCTGTAATACTAGCGCCCTTCTTTTGAATCATAGTCATTCATGCAGTTTGGAAGATTTCTCCTGTTCCAGCAAAACAATTGCTGTTGAGAATTTTTTTTCCTATGACTCTATAAAAGATCTTTAGTACAATTGTCTGGTATCTTGATGAATCTCCTGCTTTGCAATATCTAGCCTTGTTGCTTTATGAGCTTTTACCTTGTACGTTCTCCAGAATCACACGTTGGAAAAATGACAGTATCCACAAAGTCATATTCTTATGAAAAGAGCTATATGTTACAGGGGAGGTTTTTGTAAACGGGCGTTCGTGGAACCCTAATATAAAAGGCAATGCAATTTTCTATAAAAACTTTGACTTGTAAACATCTGTCACCTTTTCTTCTTTCTCAGAGATCTCAAAATTTGCCTGTCATGGGTCGGGTTTTGCTTAGCAATAATACAAGTTAAACTTTTTTCCCTTCTAGTTACATTCGCCAATAAAGACATAATCAGAATTCCACCCATGTCAAAGGGGGAAAAAAAAAAAAAATATATATATATATATATATATATATATATATATATATATATAGTCAGTATTTCAAGCTGTGTTCCTTTCTTAGTTGGATATGGTTACTTCTATGTTCCAATAAAAATAAAATTTAAAATCACACGCAAAAAAAAAAATCAGGAAAATAATAAAATGAGTAAAAAAAAATGACAGCCCAGGTAGTTCCCATCCACCCTCCCCCAGTGTAAATGATATTTACCAGTGACCTAGCATATGTAATCTTTTTTAAAAGGTATTGTTAATAAATATTCTGTCACTTGTAAAAATACTTGTCTTCTGGGAGCATTTTTCCTATCAGGGAATGTGTTAGCTCACCTTTGGGATCATAGAAGGACTCAAAAGTCTCTGGCCATGACCCAAAGCTGGACAACCCAGAGCTGTCCCTTAGGAATTAACAACCCCAGAGACACCGTTTCACATCCTCTTTGGAACCAGAGAAGGTCAGAATCCACAAAGAGCCAGGTACGGTGGCTCACGCCTGTCATCCCAGCAGCTCGGGAGGCTGAGGCAGGAGGATCGCAGGTTCAAAGCCAGCCTCAGCCAAAGCGGGGCGCTAAGCAACTCGGCGAGACCCTGTCTCTAAATAAAATACAAAATAGGGCTGGGGAGGTGGCTCAGTGGTCGAGTGGCCAGAGGTCAATCCCTGGTACCAAAAAAAAAAAAATCCACAAAGAAATGTCCTGCTGCCCCCCAACCCCTTGGCCAAAAGGTTAAAGTATAAACTTGAGTCCAGAACTCTCTTCCTCATCTAAACCAATTCAACTCCAGATCCATTCACTCTGAGCCCTCCCTATTCTTCCTTTTGGTCTCACCTCTGTGCCATTGGGTCCCATGGCTGCCCCTTCCCGAAATACCCTTCCCATCCTCTCTCCCACCCAAAGCTCCACCATCCGGGAGGTAGGTCCCGCCCGGCTCCTCTGTGAAAGTCTCCCAGATGCCTGTCCTTCGTGATGTCCTTCCTTTGAATCTGCTGTAGCCCTCCCCTCCGTCAGGAATCTACTTTGGGTAAACTCTTGTACTGTTATCTTGGATGGCAACGCCAACGCCTGTATTGTCCCCGACTTTTCCTGGTCTGTGCGCCTCGTCTTCCTGACTAGACTGTAAGCTCGCTGAGGGCAGGGAAGTCGGTCTTCTCCTCCGTGCACTCTCCACTCGTGCCTAGCACCGTGCCTTGCAGTAAAGTACTCATGGATGAACGGATCCAAGGGGGTCTTTGAAGTAGCATTTTGCATCGCTTGCCTGCCCATGGGCCACAGCAGACCGGCCACAGAAGAGAGTGTCGTGGTGACCCTGGTGACGTGCATGTGGTGTCGGAAGGCCTGGCTTCTCACTATCTTGGCTTTGATGTGCTCCCTCCACCTCCAGCTTCAGCCGCTGGATCAGGTGGGTCTGATGGGGCTGAAAGAAAGCTCCCCACAGGTACTTGCCCCCCGACTCGTCTGATCTGTTGCTGCTGCGGTTGCTACAGGTCGGGTTGGCTGATTGCAAGCAACAGAATCAACTTTGCCAACTTTAGCAGGAGGAAAGGAGCTAATGATCATGACAGGTCAGATCCCAGGAGGCTAGGAAACACTCAAGGATAGAGCCTTGGCGAGAACAAGAACCAGGCCCCTCTGAGCAGCCAGACTGTGGGACCAGCTTTGTTTCTGGTTTGCACATCCCCCTCTGCACAATACCCAATTTCTCCAGGAAGTGTCTGATCCAGTTGGTGCTCACGTAGCCCAAGCGCCTTGATCACACTGAGCCTGCACATATGGAGAAAAGTAGTTTGATCAAGGAAAATTGGAAATGATGTTTGCAGAAGTTGGGGAAATAGATGGTTCTGAACAACTGACTTTCAAGGGGATGTCTCAGGCATGGCCCTGAGTATTACTCTCAGATAGAATGTGTCACCCGATGAGGTTTGTTGTTGGTTTTTCTTTTCCCTGAATGAAGAACACTGGGGAAATTCTGCTTTGCTTATTTAACGTTTTGAGACTCTCACCCTTAACCTCTTTTCTGCGTGTAATCCACCTGTGACTCAACTCTGTAGAAGGACATTCTGTTCTGACAGATGGCTGGATTCTCTCAATGCATCTAGCTCTGACAGAGCCCGCACGCCCCGGGTGCAGACCAGAAGATGGGGAGGACCCCCCTTGGTTCCTCAGGTAAGCCCTGAATTCTCCCAGCCTGGGAAGGGGCCGTTGCCGTAAACATTTATCAAGACAGAATGATTGAGTTATCCTTACTGTGCAAATGTGGGTTGGCAGGAAATGAGTTAAATCCCTACAAACCTTTCCCCAGTTATTCCAGCTCTTCCTTGCTGAAATGTGCTCAAAGCATGCTGGCTTAGTCAAACCATGGACATGTCACACGATAATACAAATTACAGAGAAGAAATTACACCTGTAATTTCAGCTACTCAGGAAGCTCCAACAGGAGGCTCCTTAAGTTGGAGGCCAGCTCAGCAACTGAGAAAGACCCTGTCTCCAAAGAAAAGTTACAAAAGGGTCTGGAGTGTAGCTCAGAGCATGCAGGAGACCCTGGGTTCCACTACTAGTACCACATGAAAAGAAAGGAAGGCAGGAAGGTAGGTGATTTGGGCTAGACTGAGCATCCAGGTCTTGCAGAGAGGGCCCATGGATCTCAGGTGCAAGTGGACTTTCTGCTCTGAAGTGGACTAGTGGGACTGCTGCTCTGTCCTTGACTGCAAATTGTGCTTTCTGCTTAGTGTACTTAGAGTGCACTTAGAGTGTACCCAGGGACTTAGAGATGATTTTTCAAACTCTGGATACTCTGCAAGTTTGGGATTGACAGAATGAATAAAGGAAGCCCGGTTAAACTCGATTTCAGATTTTTTAAGATGTCAACTTTTTTGATATAATGATGTCACATGCAATATTTACCAGAAATTCAAATGAAACGTGATCTGGTCCTCCTTGCTATGTTTTTGCTAAACCTGCCATCTTATGGGGTGGAGGAAGATGCACCCTGGCTGATTAATTTTTAATCCAATATCCAGGGGACTTGCTGAGCTCTGAAGCTGCAAAGGGGTGGGCACGAGATTTGCTTTCTTTTCTATTTCACTTACTGGACCCTCCTTCTGCCTTTTCTTGGATGAGGGGAATGTGTGAGAGATTCTGAGAACAGGGGCTCTGAGATTCCTCTTAGAACAGAGAGAATTAAGACAAAAAAAAAAGATGTTTCCAGAGCAAAGCAAACGTGCAGATTTTTACATGACTAGGAGGTTTTAAAAGGGAGCTGAGAGCGGGGCATGGTTGTCCACGCCTGTAATCCCAGCAGCTCCTGGCGGGTCGGAGGACAGGTGTGCATGGGTGACCAGCAGACGTGTCCTGAACAGAAAGAAAAGACTGAAGTAGGTCAGTTCAGGTCAGAGGCTACTGCACCACTCCCAGCCCAGAGGTCAGACAATAATGTGAACAGACAAGGAGAAAAAGAAAAAAAAACAGAAAAGTGCCTCTCTTCAGTGTTTGGACAATTCACTGCCATTCGTACTAAACATTTCTCATCTAAATCACATTCACATCACATCTATTACCTAAAGCCAAGGGTGACTGAGAGAAAATAAGATGGTAGTTCAATATGAAATTCTAGAGAAGTCTGCAGCATCCTGGAACTTGGTTCACAGGCAGTAGAAGTGCACAGGGCTACAGAGTCACAGGTCACAGAGATCCTTAGGCCACCATTAGGTCCTGTTCTCAGGAAGCTTTTTACCTGGGCCCCCATCAAAGAGTGTTTTCAGTGCCCTTTTCTCGCTTCCAGAAATCGACTTTTTCTTGAACAAATGAGCACTGGGGGTTTATAAATTCCAGTAACAGATGGTCCTGCCACAGACAAGTCTCATCAGAAAAATGTTTGGATTTTTAATCAGGATGTTCTTTGCCCGAGTGCATTCTTCCCTGGGCTGCGTAAATAGCTTGAGCCCCCCCCCCGCCCCGGCATTCCAGGGGGGCTCAGGGGCTTCAAGTGTTAGCAATTGGGAACTTCAGCACCCCCACCCCCTGCAACCCTACATGCACACTCCTGCTGTGATGTGCATCCAATTTCAAGTTCAAGGAAAGGGGCTGGGCTGGAGTCTTGCAAAGGATGTTTTGGAGAGAGACCTGGGTTGGTTCTGATCCCGTGGCTGTAAAGCGGGGGTGGGGGTGGGGGTCCCAGGGCACCCTGAATGTATTTAAGATATTTACTTCTTACATCCTCTGGCAGATAAGCCCTTTGGCCGGTGTGTCCAAGGACAATTAACTAGGGTAGGAAAAGAGAGCCCTGTCTCTCTAATGTTGTTGGGGAGAGGGAGAAGAACAAGAAAAATCTGCCTATTTTAAATAAACAGTAAGTGCTATATTCAAAAGGTAAACTGGGAACAGAGTAGGCCCCCCCAAAGTTAGCCACTTCTGAAGTCTGACCCCTGTTATACATACAGCAATTTGGAGGGGTATTGGGGATAGAACTCAGAGGCACTTCACCACTGAGCCACACCCCCAACCCCTTTGGAAAAATATTTCACTGAGGGACAGGGTCTTTGCTAAGTTTCTCAGGGTCTCGCCAAGTGGCTGGGGCTGACTTTGAATTTGTGATCCTCCTGCCTCAGCTTCCTGAGCTGCTGGGCTTACAGGAATGTGCCCCCGTGCCCGGTCCTGTTCTGGGAACCGAGGATTAAAAAAAAGATGCATTTCTCCTGTGCACTGGGTGCTGAGAGCTCACAGTCTAGTGGGGAGCAGTCTCCTCCCATGGGTACCCGCTCTGAGGCTGGCATGGAGGCCCAGAAGGAGAATCCAGAAATAGCGTCCACCAGCTTTGCTTCTGAAGGCTTCCCAGGGAGGTGGTTATGGGGCTGGGGGGCTGCCAGGGTGGGGGGGAGCAGGGGACAGGTCCTTGTGACTTCACCAGGAAGAATTTGAGTGAAACGCACGATAGTAAACAAAACGTTTAATAGAGAGAGTGAAAGGAGAGGGTTATGTCCAGCACCAACTGCCTCAAATTGAGGACGGTGTGGTGCTCGCAGGTCTGAGTCCTGTGTTCTTCCTGCCTTGATTTACCCGTCTCCCCTAAATCATACCCTTTGGCGAGGCCCCAGCCACTTCCTCTGTGAGGGCCTGGACCCAGGGTGGTTAGGACATCGTTGGTCGCAAGAGATAACGACGTCACTTATCTGAAAACCACAGCATCCCCTGAGGAGCTGCAACTGGGCTCTGGATGTAGGAGACCCCACGTGTCTGACACTCACCTATTTTAGTGAGGGCCCTGGGACTTTATTAATCCCCTCGAGGGGTCCCAGTTCTCTGCAGCATGGGGAAGGCTGGGCACTGCGGCTCTCATGTCCCAGCTCCTGCCTGTTCAGACAAGGTCCCCCACAGCTTCAGTTGTCCGGCTCCTGGGTGCTTCTGGGTGCACAGGCCTGAAGTCCACATTCAACGTGGGTGAGGCACAGAGTCACCCAGGGCAGCAAATCTCCCAAATGTGATCCCAAGACCCACAGCACGAGGGACACCGGGGAGCTGGTGGGCAGTGCAAATTGTCAGAGCCTGTCCCAGACCTCTTCCTTCAGACCTGAGGATGGGACCTGGTCATCAGGATTTTAATGTCCCTCCAGGTGACTCTGATGCTTTATTTATTTACATATTGTGGTACTAGCCATTGAACCCAGGGGCACTCTACCACAGAGCCACATCCCCAGCCCTTTTTATTTTCAGACGAGGTCTCCCTGATTGCCGAGGCTGGCCTTGAACTCGCGATCCTCCTGCCTCAGCCTCCCGAGTCCATGGGATGACAGGTGTACACCACAGTGCCCAGCTGATGCTTGCTTACAACTCCTGATCTAAGGTGTTTATTAAAAATAGTTTTCTGGACACCTTCCAGGGATCCTGGGTCAGACGGCGGGGGGCAAACGGCCTTCCTGCTCCCTACAGCAGGTCTCATCTCCCCCAACCCCATGGGCTCTTCCTGGGGTCACCTGAACCTGGCATTCACCTCCTCACTATGCCATTTTTCTGCCTAAGGGCCTCTCTGAACCTCGGTGAGTGCCTCTGTTGAATGGGGCATTGATAAGGTGACTAGAGGCCAAGCAGGTTTGCCAAGGTGACAGAGATACTTCCTTGATATTTCCAGAATATTAATGCTACCTTCAAGAGCAGGTTGATGTTTTAACATCAGTTTGCCTCAAAGGATGCTCCTTGGATCAGGCTGCTGGGGCTTGAGACAGTCTGTTTGGTTCTCTCTCTCACCACACATGCCGGCTCCTTGAGCAAAAGGGATTCTAGAACTCCAAGAAAAAAGCCCTCAAGAATAGGCAGCTCCTGACTGCTATGGGAAAGACAGTTCTCTGTATCCGGATTCGTGATTTTCTGTAGGCTGGTGTACTCTGCTTTCTTCCTGAGATTTTTCAGCTGAGTGTTGTTATTTTCTTTTGAGGCAAGGTCTCACTAAGTTGCTTCGGGCCTCGCTTAGTTTCGGAGGCTGGCCTCAAGCTTGGATCCTCCTGCCTCAGCCTCCCAAGCTGCTGGGATTAGAGGCGTGCGCCCCTTTCGCCCTGCTGAGGGCTCCTTAAATGCTGACCACGTCTTCGCGGAAGAAGCAGCCGTCCCTGTTCTCATGGCCCAGAATGTGGTGCAAGTCCTTCCAAGAAGGCTCCAAGGCATCAGAACACGGAATTTTCCAAGACCTCACATCCAAGCCCTTCCACGAAACTTACGACTTCTGTCTCTGTGGTACTGGAACCCGCTTTCTGCAAAAGGAGTAGAAACGCCTCATCTTTCCAAACTCTTTATGATTCAAATGATTTTAAAAAATAAAAATAGAGTGACTGTTGAAGAAACAAAGTAGGAAGAAGAGTAAAATAAAACTTACCCGTCACCCACCTCTGTCTTTCCTAAAGTGTTTGATATGCATCAAGCATTCTGTACATTTTTTGTGACTAAGTCATAGGGCTGCCCAGTTTTCCTTATTTTTGGTGCTGGGGATCGAACCCCAGGTCTCATCCTCGCTAAGCATGCAGTGCATACCCCAGCCATCCGGCGGCTTTGCAAATTTCTTTCTTCCTCTGTAACATAATGTGCTATTTTAAATATGGATATATGTTCTTTGGTTTTGTGATCGCTCATTTTCTTCCACTGTCCGTTACAATATTCCCCTCAATTTGGACATTTGATATGCACAGTTTGGGCTCCAACACTATGCAGATAATTGGAAAGTCTGGAACCTTCTAAGAGTGGATGGCCCTCTCCTCCTCCTCTTATCCCACACACAGCCTCCCCTAATTTAAAGGTTTACACTTGAGCTCGCTCGGGGAGCAACTCCCTGGTTAGATAGAAAGCAGACTCCAATAAATTAAAAGCTCACCATAAGTTTGTCTGTCTGTCTGTCTGTTTTCTTAAATAAGTGCCCCCTGATTTTGTCACCTTGTAAGGGCACCTGATCTCCTTGCTTCACTGTCTCTTGAATGTTCCCGTTTCTAACTGAGGTCTGAGCAAGCCCTTGCTTAACCAGGGCTGTGAGGTGGCAGAGATCCCCCAAGTCCCCAGTCGTTGGGCACCCAGAACCGAGCTCTGTGCCAGCTACCGTCATCGGTCCTCTAGAATCCCTGAATCCTGCATTTGCAGGTCCAACCAGCTCCAGAACAAAAATATTTGAGAAAAATTTTTAAAAAACAACCTGCATCTGTCCTGAACCTGTATGAACTTGGCTTTCTTTGTCGTTTCTCCCTGAAGAGCGCAGTGAGACTGTTTTTTACCCAGCAGTTGCACAAGAGCAGGCATTAGGCTTGAAAGGATGTGCACAGGTTCTGTGCAAATACCGCCCCCTTTTATATAAAGGATTTGAACATCTGTGGCTTCTGCAATCCACAGTGAGCCTTGGAGCAAATCCCCCGTGGACACTGAGGGACAGCAGCAGAATTGAAAGTAGAAGGTTCCCTTCTCACTAGCCGGTCACTTCTTGGTGGTCACTGCCAGTAACACTGGTGGGTCCCCTTGTTCTTGTAGCAGAGGCCCCAAGAGTAGGACAGAGGGCTTTTGCCTTTGGAGATAGAGGTTGGGTCCCTGCCAGGTGTCATTCAGCTGTGGCCAGCCCCATGAGCACTGTGGTTGGGAATGTAGGCCATAGGGCTGATTGCACCAGACCACACCTTTCTCTCTCTTTCTCTCTCTTCCTCTTGAAAACAGACAGGGAGATCAACGAAGTCAAAGATAGAGTGCAACCGTGTAATAGAAAAGTGATTCACCACAAAGATGCTGAGATAACTTCACCTGGGGAAAGGAGGTGTCCATCTGAAGATTATGGGCTGAGGTTGTGGCTCAGCGGTACAGAGCTTGCCTGGGCAGGCCAGGGCCCTCATCATGGGGTGGGACCTTAGTGAGACAGCAGTGAACATGTCCAACCCAAATCAGCCAAACAAGACCATTCCAGTGACCGTCCCCTGGCCTCCTAGGAGAAACCCCTGCCTTATCATATAGAAAGCCAAGAGCTCAGTGGTGGTTCCCCAGGGGCTGCACCCCGGGCGCTCACGATGCCTCTCGAGACCTTCAGCCTTACCTCACAGTGAGCGGTCACCAGGAGATCTTTGATGTGACTTTTTGGGGCTGGAACAGGTGGAAACAACCTGGCCCACAAGTGACATCTGAAAACAGAATAAAGGAAGGAGTCGGTGAGCACGGGTGTCTCTCTTGTCCCTCCATATCTACTCTGAGAGTTGACCTCATCAGTCCCAGGACTGGATGATGAATCAACTCAAAATCCAGGGTGGGCTGACCCAGGATGGGCACGGTGGTGAACACCTGTGATCCCAGAAGCTCAGGAGGCTGAGGCAGGAGGATTGAGAGTTCCAAGCCAGCCTCCACCAAAGTGAGGGCCTCAGCACCTCAGTGAGACCCTGTCTCTAAATAAAATATCTAAAGAGCTGGGGAGGGGGCTCATGGGTTAAGTGTCCCTGGGTTCAATCCCTAGTATGAAATAAATACCAAAAATCTGCCGATCCAGACTTCCAGAGGAGAGGGGACATGGGTGCATGTCGCTAGGCTGGGTCCTGACACTGTGTCCTTCATATCTAGCATGTTCCCTGCGATGCTCATGCCCGGACATGGCTTGCTTGCTTTTCCCTTCCTGTGACTGCCATTCACCTGCCCCCCAGCCCAGAGACACCATGTGGATAGAACATTTAGGACAGTAAAGCTGTTTCACATGAAGTTTATTTTCCGAGTTATGAAAGGGCTGAGACAGAACATGCCGTCGAGCCTCGGAAGGGTACTTTATCCTACAGAGTGCTACCAGAGATGGAGAGGGGTCTGGGGCCATTTGCAAGTTGCAGGGTCTGCATGTCATTTCCAGGATCTGTGTTGGACCTAAGAGCCACCAGCCCCTCGGGGTCAGGTGGTGGAAGGAAGCATTTCACCGTTGAGGCTTATGCCATAGAAATGGTAGGTATTTGGGGCTCCATTCCTTGGAGAAAAGTAATAGGTGATTGGTGAGAGCATTTGAATACATATATCTGAGTATGGTTAGCACTCTGTTTCATTGCACCTGTGTTGATTTCATTGCAGAATTGAAAATTTGGGACTTGGTGGGTTATCAAAGACCCATAGCAAAAAAAATAAAAATAAATAAATAAAATAAAAGCCCAGTTAGCACTGAATGGGAAGGCAAGAACACCCAGGTCAAAAGCTTCACAGAAATGAGGAGGTCATTGAGGAATCTGAGAGCATGGGCAGTGGCCAAGGGCCACGAGGTGTTCTGTCCAGCGTCTGAGCCAGGCCTGCCAATGCGTCTCACTATATATTTGGTCTCCGCTGACCTCAGAAAGGCCACCCAGAAACAAAAAGAAATGCTATCAATTCGACCTGATAGCAAACACCCTGTGTCTGATGGATGCAGAGACAGAAGACCTACATCCTGCAGAGCAGCGGGCAGATCAACACAGCGAAGCAGGCAGTCACCGTGAGCAGGATGAGGAGCCATTCCATCAGGGGCTTCTGCGTCTCGCTTCCTGGTGGAGGGGAAAAAGAGAGAAAGATCCAAGTTAGGGATCAGAGGCAGATAGGAGGAAGGTTGAGGCTTGGGGCATCAGGAGGCTGGGGTGTGAGTGGTAAAGTGGTGGGAAATGCTGGGCAGGTGGCTTTACCTTCCTGAGACTGAGATGATCGTGTCATGCCCCTGAAGTGGCCAAGAGGGTGAAATGAAATGAAATAGCAGTGAGGCCACTTTTAATCGCAATGCATTATTGATTCATTTGGCAAGGACTTGCGGAGTCCCATCCGTTTGCACCTGGAGCCCATCCACTCGAGGAGTCAGATTTTTTTGATGGAAAAGCCCACAATTAGTTCACAATTAGCAAACTCATTGTAAAAGCATTTTTTACAAAGTCGAAAACTGAACTTGTGGAGGGAGTAAGAGAGCATATTTGTAGTTGACACAGTGGTCTCAGACTCGGCTGTAAGTGTTTTATGATCTAGATTCCCCTCAAAGCCTCCTTTACCCATATTCCCACTTCACAGATAGGAGAGCAGACGGAAATGACCATTGGTCCGTGCAGTAAGCATTTGGCATGCATCTTAGTCTCCATCTAAATGTGTTCCTAATCCACATTCCAGGGACAGACACTTGGGGGTTTCAATGATAGCTTTGGGGTGTGTGTATCTTTTTTTTTTTTTTTTTTTTTGTAAGGTACAGGGAATATGTTCAAGAAAAACCCAAGGCCATTCTCTAAGTGGTATTTAAAGAAGCGATGTCCTTAGTCGATGTGGTGGGTGGTGCACACCTGTGTCTAAGGGAATGAGGAAGGAGGATTGTGAGTTTGAGGCCAGTCTCAGTGACTTAGCAAGATTCTGTCTTAGGGGGAAAAAAAAGACTGGGCATATGCACAGCAGCAATGGAGCAGCCCTGGGTTCAATTTCCAGTACAAACAACAAAGGCAGCAGAGGGGTGTGTATGGTTGCTAAAATGCCTCTATGAACCCTGAGTTAGGTCCCTGAACACAGCAGGTTCCTTTCTGTGGCAACGACCTCTCCTTCATCATCCATCCATTTAACAAGGATTTAGGAGCCTCCTTAGATGTCTGGGGCACTGTCCAAGGTCCTGGGACACAGTGGTGAAGAGAACAGGTGGGAAAAACTTCAGGAGGTCAATAACAACACAGGATATTGGGACACCTGAGCCCAGGTGTGGTGGGGTTCCGAGTGCCCAGGGAGAAGAAGCCTCCAATCCTCAGTTTGCCCTTGTCTTGGTCTATAAAATGTGAAATGCATATACAGGCGGAGAGTTCCAGGCTGTGTAAATAGACTAAGACTTCCCAAAACACCAGATGACTTAAAACCAGAAAGAAAAACAAAAAGAAAAAAATCAAGAACCAAGAGGGAGAAGTGTCTTTAGATTGGGCGCCCGTGACTCCTCACCACCTCATCTCTTGCTTTGAGGGTTTCTGGGGACTCCAATTGAGGTTCCTCTTGTACTTCCCCAAAGCTCTGATCTCTTACCTTCTGCTTTCGGATATTCACAGAGGTCCTGTCTTGAAGAAGCCGTGGTTTGGCTTGGCCACCTCCTCAAACCTATCATGCCTCTTCCTTCCTTTTCCAGCCTGAGTTCCTAAACTAAAGGATTTGGGCTGCCTCATTTGCCCAAACCAATCCCTGGTGATGTCTTCAAAGCCAAAGCCAAAGGATTCTTGGATTTTTTTCTCCCAAGTCAAGTCTTCGTAACCTCCTTTCTGGATTTCAGTCTGTCAAAGGTCGAGTCCTCCTTGAAACACAACTGTGGGTTCTGCTACCCAAATGTTCCTTCTCCCTCTTTGTAATTTCGGCTGGCCCTCTCTGCTCATCCCGTGACCCCTGGATATTTGCAACTATTACCTTATCTTTTATCTTATCTTTTAATTTAAGTCTTCTTCCAGGTCTTTCCTCCTGACCCTGCAGGATGCACAGTTCCATGTCTAGATCAAAAAGTGCCTATAAACCAGGTTTGGTGGCACATACCTGTCATCCCAGCGGCTCAGGAGGCTTAGGCAGGAGGATCGTGAGTTCAAAGCCAGCCTCAGCAAAAGCGAGGTGCTAAACAACACTCAGTGAGACCCTGTCTCTAAATAAAATATGACATAGGGCTGGGGATGTGGCTCGGTAGTCAAGTGCCCCCGAGTTCAACCCCTGGTACCTCCCAAAAAATAAATAAATAAAATAAAACCTCTCATAGATGAAATGCACTTGAGTATTTTTGCAAAGCTGAGAACAACCCAACCCAAGTTTGCATCAAAAAAAAAAAAATAAGGTAAGAAAGAGTAAAGGAAGATTGGATTGTGTAGAGGGGAGTCAGGGGAGGGGTCGGGCAATGCGGGTGGGAAGGATGGTGGGATGAGACAGACATCATTACCCTACATACACATGATCACAGACTGGTATAACTCTGCACCATGTACAGCCAGAGGAATGAGAAGTTATGCTCCATTTGTATACAATGTGTCAAAATGCATTCTACTGTCAAGTGTAACTACTTAGAACAAATAAAAAAAGATAGCCATCCTGTTGGGGAAAAAAAAAAAAGCTTTCATTTTGAAATGTTCTGTGTGCATTAGCCTTGGTTTTTAAAATTAGGAAGAACACCCTTGGAGAGGCTCGACCTTTTATTTTTCCAAATCTCACCCATGCTCACCAGTGGTAGGATTCAGTTCTGCAGATGAAGTGCCCCAGTGACCCCAAGCTTGACCACACTTGCTCATAGCTAAAGAGCAACTGGGGTGAATTCACAGCGTCACCTCGAATACTGTCTCACTCCTTGTCCCACTCTTCTTGTCTGAAAAAAGGAATTCGGCTTCCACCTTGTTCCCTCAACATAAACCATCCCCCTCTCTTGCTCATTAGGCAAGAACCCTAATGAGTCTATCCAGAGATGCTGGACTTGTCAGCGTGGATGGGAGTTCTGTACCGAGTCTGTCAATCCAGAAGAAAGGTAGCCTGTTTACAACTAGGTTCAGCGGACAGAGAAAGTTGGGGGTCCCGTAGAAAGAAGAAGCAGTGTTGTAAATATTATCAGGCTCACACACACACACACAGCCACATATGTGGCTCACATTGTGTAACACCCACTAGCCAAGTCCTGATAATAGCACTGTTGTTTTGTGAGCATGATTACAAAGATCTTTTCAGTTAAACCACTCTCTGGTTATTGAGTTCAGCTCTCCCTTTGATAAGCAAAGATTCTCCCCTTATTAGCAAAGAGATCAAGGCCCCTGATTTCATTTCATTCCATCAGAAAAGAACAATGTTATCCGTGCACTTTAAGGTACCATGCGTGAGTGCTTGGGGGGAGTTTGGCAAGGGGGTTATGGCCGCTGGCCTGATTCCCAGCAGGGTCTCCTCACATGCAGCCGGGAAAGGACACAACCAAGAACACAACCAGGTCAGCTTCCTTGCAAAGACCAAATATGTTGGCAGGTACAGTTAGTGCAGGAAGAGCACTCACCATCTGACTTGTCAATCACCTGCTATTTCCAGTTATTTCCTAATGCACAAAGAATTGAGAGCCAGGGGCTATAAATAAGTGAGTTAACTATAAATTAATGAACTGGGCACGTCTTATGGTGTTGCTGAGGGAGAATAAGGAGAGCAGGCCCCACCAATGGTATAGCTATGCTGGTCATGAGGATGAAGGATTTCAGCAGCCTAAGAGTTGGGAGAGCCCTTCGAACATGTCACGAGAGAATAGATGTCTGCAGAGAAGGTTCCAGGAAGTACCCAGAGGAGACAGGAGCTCAACTCAATACCAGCAGGGTTCTCAACATAAGTGACAGGAGAGAATTTCTGTGCAAGCCACACAAAGGCACAGACAGGTTCATTTAGGAAGGTTGATGCACATGGAGGGGAGAATATGCACTGTCTCAAGAACGAGAGGCCCTGGTTTGGGCTGGGCACTCCATATTTATCGAAGGGCTCTATCAGGGCAGGACAGGAGGTGGGTTCAGGACGGAGCTGCACAATTTCATACCCATTTTCCCTGCATTTGCCTATTTACCTCCATTTACAAGGGCCCAGGCCCAGATTGACAGGCAGCTAAGTTTTCTTCATCTCAGTGGCTTGTGAGTGTTTCCTTGAGGATCCAGTGTTTCTCTTTATCCTACATCTCACATCCTTACTTGGAATTTTGGAGTCTTTGGCCTTGTAGATTTTTTTCTTTAAAGAACTATTTCATGCACACGTTCATGGTTCAGTCCCAGAACTGTTCACAATTTCCAGGTAATTTGAATCTTTTCTCTAAAGAATCTTTACTCTGCCCACCACTGAAATCGCACCCACAGATGCTTCTTTTTAAAAAAGTCGCTGGGCAGTGCCTTGTGTTGATGTCAAGATGAGTTCCAGAAAGAGGGAGTCACACAGCCTGTCCTGAGGGGCAGCAGCCCTCAGGATTGACCACTTGGTTCCTGGACACTCTGCACACGTGGTCAACTTAGAGCATTTGGGAACCCCAACTTGGAGCATTTGGGGAACCCAGCTGTCTGGTTTCTGGGGACCTCGATCTCCTGTATTTTTGACATCTCAACTTTGCAGATGATCCAAAGGGTGGAAATTCTATTGTTCTGTGGCCTGGGGGTGGATGTGGGGTGGGATGGCATCCAGGGGCCGGGAAGTCCCCAGGGTTGGACTAGTGAGTGCCAGCTCTGCTCCTGGCTGGTGCGGGACCTGGTGAAGCCACTTGTGACTGGACGCTGCAGCCCCTCTTGCCCTGCAAGTCCCTCTTGCTCACTTGGTTCTAGAGACGTTCAGTAGGCCCCAAGAGGGCTGAGTCATGGACAGAATTCAATGTGCTCATCCGGGATGCCGGGTTCAACCAGCTTTCCCTGGTGGAAGGGCGAAGCTGTGGTGGTTCTCAGGACATCCCGGGTTCCCAGTGCAAGTCAAAGGCACAAGCTGACTCCCAGGTGCCTGGGCTCTCCAGTGCAGCATGGGCCCCAGCTGGAGCCCCCCAAAAAGACAGCAGGAGTGAGCAGAGGGTGGAGGTCACCACCCCGAAAAGGCACACAGTCCTGTTCACCTGGAGAAATGGCTCAGGTGAAGTGAAATCTGGAGAGGCGATGGCGACTGGAGCCTGGGGCCTTTACAAAGGGCTGGAGAGCACCTGTCTGAGTTACCCCCCAGGAAGGCTAGGCTTGGGGCCATTTCTTTCTCTGCAGGCAAAGGCCTCCCGGCAGCGAGGGCAGCACACCTTCTGCAGATCCCGAACCTGCAGCTCCCTTCCCTGTGGGATCAGCTGCTGTATCGCCTCTGCCAACCCCCAAAGGCAGCTGCAGGGGTGCGGTCATCAAACCAAAGTGACAGCAAGGGTGCAGGGGTTCCATCCAGGTTTCACCTTTTGCTTTGGAGGTGGCCAAGCAGGGTATCAGTCTATCTCCCACTTTGCAAAATGGAGATGGGGGGTGGATGTGTGTAAAGGGCTTGGCACGGAACCCACGTAGTAGATGCTCAATGCCCAGGCAGCACTCAGGCCTCAAGGTAACGTCTGCAAATACTCGGAGCATGACCTAAATTGGAGTGTTGTCAGAATCCTCAACAAAAATGCACAGCAGATGGGAGGCGAGGATGGCCTTATCCTGCAGGGATCTGCATTCAAATGAACGTGGAGGAGAACTGGAGAGGAACAGGTGGGTCAGAGGAGCCGAGCCGGAAGAGGTCCAGGAACTTGGCCCTGCTGCTTGGCAGGACAGAGGCTGAGCAGATCAAGAGCTGGGAGGATCCCGAGTTTAGAGACAGCCTCAACAACTTAGTGAGGCCCCAAGCAACTCAGCAAGATCCCTGTCTCTAAATAAAATATAATAAAGGGCTGGGGAGGGGGCTCCGTGGTTAAGCACCCCTGGGTTCCGTCCTTAGTACCAAAAAATAAAAAATAAAAAAATCACAGGTAGCCCCCCACACACACAATGTAGTGAACAAATGGTGGGGCTGCCAGGCAGGGGTCTACCCAGCCTGGAAACCACAGGAGCCTGGGGAAAGGAAGTGGCCTCACCAGACCCAGCCCAGCCAACATCCCCCACTTGAAAAACCCAGAGTCCCCCGTGAGGCCATGAAATACATCTCCTCGGCTTTACTGTGCCTGGCACCCAGGTCCTGGAGCTGCCATCCTCGTCCCCCCGCCTGCTGATCTGCACCAGCCCTCACCTCTGCAGTCGTCACACTGTGGTGCCAACAGGAGAGGGGAAGCCGAAGGGACCCGGGGCAGGAGGGCCCCTCTTGGCCTCCTCCTGGCCTTTCCCCCCAAATTCTGCAAACTCAACATCTTCTGTAAGACCTGGGGACCTCTGAATCGACACAGTGACAAGACACTGCTGGAAAAGTGAAAGCAGGTGACCCCAGGACAACGTGAAAACGTCCCTGGGGCTGAGACGGTCTCACCTCGTCTTCATGAAAGGGGTGGCTGTCGGTGAAATAGGTGAGATGCCACCCATCCAAGAGGGACACCTGGGGGTGGGGTGCAGGGGGCAGGGACTCGTAATGAGCTGAGATCTGCACTAGCCAGCCGTTGCCTAGGACCAGGACGTAATGGTAAGAGGGCCCTAAAGTGGCCAGTGAGGGACAAATTCAAAACCAGCTTAAAATGAACCCTCCATCCAGATCCCCTTCGCTGCTCAGCAGATTCAAGGAGGGGCGATGCGGGGGCGGAGAAACAGGATTGGTGACAGGGGGAAGAGACTCTGAGTCACAGCTGAGGACACAGGCCAAGAGGGGTTAGGTTGGACGGGCTGAGTCCCCACTCGGTCCTCTCTAATGATCTCCATGCCCTCGGATCAACATTCATCCTCAGAATCCTCCTGAACACTGTACCTAGGCAGCCTCTGAGTACCTGCTTCACCTATTATCTTTGGTCCCTTCTAACTTGGGTGGGAGATCTGGACATGGTCAGAGCCCTGGCTAACACCTAGATGGCCCACGCTCTGGTCAACTGGGATGACAGCTTCACATCGCACCCCTTCCCAAATCCTAAGTGGTTGTTTAGCCACCACCTTGCTCTTGGTCTCTAGCATGGTGCTTTGGAATTCCTTGGGCAGCATTCAAAACAAAATCTAAGAGGGCTGGGGAAGGAGCTCACATCTGTCTGTCTGTCTGCAACAGCCTACGTGGTGGTGTTAGGAAGGTGCTTAGAAATATCAGTGGGGCCACCAAGCTTGGTGCCCTTGGAAAGTCGCAGAAAACACTTTAAAAATGGAAACCTTGTGAATTCGAGGAATAAAAATGAAGTCCCCACCCCAGGCATCTGACAAAATGAATCATCTTATTCAAAAGCCTTGCTGAGGCCTGGTTCTTCTGTGTGTTTCTCTTTCTGGGCCCACATTGAGTTTTTTATCTGGGGATATGAAACAGGGTGGAGGGAAGTCCCTTGTGCACTGGGGTCAGCATAGGTAGGTCAACCTGGGGGCACAGAGAGTGGGGGCGCTGAGGCTCAGCAGAACCCTGCAGCAGGTGATGTGGTGTGTTCTAAGTTCTTCTTACCCCACTTTCAGTTCCCTCTCCTCTGGAAGGCTCCTGCTTGCTCTCTGAGCCCTCTAGTGATGTCAGGGCCACCACGTAAGGCCATGTGTGTTGCGCACTGCACAATTTTTAGGGGATCCAGGCTCCTCTGACTCTAAACAGTGTTCCCCTTCCCTGGTCTTCCGTGGAAGTCTACCTGATAGGCCTCAGGTCTGACTCCCATTCTCAGTGTCTAATGGGTCACTGCCTCAAAAGCCACTCTGTAGTGAAGTGAATGGAATACAGAGCAGATTTTGGGGGGGCAGGGTGGAGGGGTAACCAGGAATTGAACTCCGAGGTGCTTAACCACTGAGCCACATCCCCAGCCGCAACCCCCGCCATTTTTTTTTTAATTTGAGACAATGTCTCACTAAGTTGCTTAGGGCTGCTAAATTGCTGAAGCTGGCCTTGAACTCGTGATCCTCCTGCCTCAGCCTCTTGAACCAGAGGGATGACAGACATGTACCACCATCTGTAAAAATCTACATAGTAATTTTTTTTTTTTGCCATCCCCGAAAGAAATCTTAAATCCACTCTTCCAAAAGCCATGCCACACCATGACCAGCCATGACCACGGAGTTAGCCACCAAGATCTCTTACACGGGTCTTTCATTTCCACAGCACCTGGCACCTTGCAGGATATTGACACCCCACATCAGGGGGCTAAGAGATGGGGTGCTTGCACCAGCCTAGGGATGAGCCCCATTTCTTCCTGCCACTTGCAAGTGACCTAAACTTTCTTGCAAAACAGGTTGGTGCAGGGAATTAATTGAGATAATGCAAGAGAGTCATTTAGCACCGTGTCTGGTAAATAACCTCCCATACCTGTGGCCTGCTCTGGTCACTGTATTTCACAAAACCCCAAGAGGCAGACAGGTTGGAGTTGCTTCCTGTTGTCCCGCAGAGAGACCAGTGTGTTCAAGGATACGTGTGTGCGGAGGTTGGTTGTTCAACCCCGGCATTCAGTGGGGGACTCCTGGGTTATTCCCACCTCCCTGCTCTCGTAGACCCTCGACCAGGTTCATCACATAGATAGGTGGAGTCCACTCACTCCAGAACCCGGCTGTCCTGTGAGACATTACAGCTGCTTCTTAACTGGGAGGGCCTGGGAATGTGCCCTTCATGCACAGCCACCATCTAATGCCCGTGACCTTTCAAAGACCCCACTAACAGAAAAGATGGTCATTTTACTTGCCACAAAAACTAGCCAATTTGACCATAAAACCAAAACCATGGCAGAGCAACACAGGTGCTCAAGAAATACCCAGAAACTCTGATCTTCTGTCCATGAGAGAGAAGGCACAGGGAGGGATCTAGATTTTTCTGAAGATCACTCAATTTCAGAGTCATTTTTGAAGAAAAAGAACTGCATTATAAATTCAGAATTAGGTATGGGAACATCACAGAGCTGGAGAACACATGAGTGGTTGCTGGGAAAGGTGGAGGGAGACAGAGAGATTGGGTGCGGTTATAAAATTGGCAAGAGAAGCCTGTCCCAGGGGCATGCACCTTAATCACAGTGAGTCTGGAGGCTGAGGCAGGAGGATGGAAAGTTGGAGGCCAGCCTCAGCAACTTAATGATGCACTTAGCAACTTGGTGAAACTCTGCACCCAGATAAAATATAAAAAAGTGCTGGGGATGTGGCTCAGTGATTAAGCACCCCTGAGTTTCATCCTCAGTACCAAAGAAAAATGGAGATGGGGGAACAGCATCAGGAATCCTAGAAATGCGCCGTCCTGTATCCTGACTAATGATACACTTTGGATCTCTGTAAAGATACATATTGACACTTGCAGTTCAACATGTGCTGAAATTGCATAGAACTGAACACATGAATGCATATAAAGCCAAGGGAATCCGAATAAGATAGGTGCAGTGTCATCCCTGATAGTCTGACCATCATATGGTACTAAGTTTTTTTTGCAGGACACTGAACTTGGGGTAAGCTTCGTAAAAGGCAGTTGAGCTCTTTTTTCTTTGAGCAGCTTGTAGATCTACACTTAGCTGAAAAAGTTCAAGCCTTTGGAGAGAAGGAGAAACAGAGGCTTCCAAGCAAGACAACAGGTAGGACTCATGAGAAGGGCTTGCTCTGGGGACTGGGTGGACACCCAGGCTTGGCTGGCTTCCTGGAAAAGCCACCTCTGATGGAACTAGCGGTGGAGTCATAGGAGATGTGACCCAGCAGAGACGCAAAACCGTTCCAAGACACCCCACCCCAAGTTCTCAGAGACTCACCCACATAGATAGGTGGAATCCACTCATTCCAGAGCCCAGCTGTCCTGCAGGCAGGACTCACGGCCGCCCTCACTTGAATGGAGTACTTGGAGAGATGGTCAATGACGGAGAAACGCGTTGGTTGTGATCCTTTCCATCTAAATGGGGGAAAAAAAGTCTTGTAAGAATCTCAAAACCCATAAGGTATGTTGATGACCAGCTTGAGGGGTCCTGTAGAAATAAAGTGACCCGGTGTTCAGGAAGTCACTCAAAGATATCTGGCCATCCATGCTAAGTCCAGGAGCTCCCGTAGGGGCCCAATTGATGTTTCAGATGTAAAGACCAGAGGAGCCTCTACCAGTGTGAATAGGGTCCCTGGCCTTCTCCCTCTGCATCCTGAATCCTAAACAACATCACAAGGGCTGCCCATCCTGGTGTCTGCAAACTCATCTGCCACCTGATTTTGAATGACCTACAAACTATGACCTGCTACGTTTTAGAGGTTTTTATGGAGAGGGGGTTTAGTACAGTGGATGGATCCCAGAGGTGATAGACAACCCAGCCATATCCCAGCATTTTTCAAAATTTTTAATGTTGAGACAGGGTCTCCCTAAGTTGCTTTAGGGTCTTGCTAATTTGCAGAGACTGGACTTGAACTTTCCATTCTCTAGCTTCGGGCTCCCAAACCCCTGGGCTTACAGGTGTGCACCACCTCACTCAGCGGCTTAGGTATTTTTCAGTGGCTAGAAAATCTCCAAAGAAGAGTCTTGTTTCATGATACATGAAAACCATGTGAAATGGAAATTTTCGTGTCCACAGATAAAGCCGTATGGGAAGCAGTCTTACTCATTTGTTGACACTGTGGCCGCTTTAATTCTGAGTAATTTTGATAGAAAAATGAATGGCCTGCAAAGCCTGTCACCATTTACCAAAAAAAATTTTGCAGGCAGGACAGGCTCAGCAAAAGCGAGGTGCTAAGCAACTCAGTGAGACCCTGTCTCTAAATAAAATGCAAAATAGGGCTGGGGAGGTGGCTCAGTGGTCGAGTGTGCCTCAGTTCAATCCCTGGTACCCCACAAAAAATATATTGATGAAATCTCATTGCTCTGCATTTACTTTTTCTGTTATCAGTGAGACACGTGTTGGAAGCCTGCCACCCCTGTGTTTTGCTCTAGCTCGGTTACTGTGAGCAAGACTGTCTTTTTCCAGGTCTTGCCACTCCAAAGGGATGGTAATTACCCAAGAGTTATTGTGAGGATAAGATAAAATTATAAAGCTTGACACATAATCTATCCTCAAGAAATGTTGGCAGTTTAATGAGGTGGGAGGTTTTCATTTTTATTTTATTATTTTTCTGAGATGGGATCGACTTACATTGCCTAGGCTGTCCTCAAAGTTGCGATCCTCCTGCCTCAGCCTCCCAAGTAGCCAGAATGACCGGCACATGCCACTGTACCCCGTATGTGTTTTTTAAAACTGCGGTAAGATACATTCAATATAAAATTGACCATCTGCTGCATTTTTAAGTGTACAGATCAGCAGTTTTAAATACAGTCCATCTTCCCGTGCTTCTCATCTTGCAAAACTGGCCCTCTGGGCTGGGATGTAGCTCCGTGAACAAGCTCAGGTTGAATCACGAGCAATATCTCTGGTTTGTTCTGAGAACTTAAGTGCTCAGGAGGCTGAGGCCAGAGGATCCCAAGTTCAAGGCCAGCCTCAGCAACTTAGCAAGATCCTAAGCAACTCGGTGAGACTTTGTCTCTAAATAAAATATTAAAAAGGGCTAGGGATATGGCTCAGTGGTTAAGCACCCTGGGTTCAATCCCCAGTGCCCAAAAAAATAAAAATTAACAAGTAAATAAACCCAAGCTGAGTGACACCTTCCACTGTATGTACACACCACATTTTGGGTGTGTTGTCATCCATCGATGGCACCTGGGCTGTCTGTAGCTTTGGGCTGAGATGGGATCTAACACAGCCAAAACCATGGCTCTAGTGAGGTGTGCACCACCTCACTCAGCGGCTTAGGTATTTTTCAGTGGCTAGAAAATCTCCAAAGAAGAGTCTTGTTACATGATACATGAAAACCATGTGAAATGGAAATTTTCGTGTCCACAGATAAAGCCGTATGGGAAGCAGTTTCTGCTTTCAACTGAGCCATGACATTTTACATTTTCACTACACCAGTACCCACAAGGTTTCATCTGATCCCTGGGATTATTTTCATCCATAAGAAGAACAAAAGGCTTGTAAGGTTTGGTTGATTTCCATAACACCTGGGTAGATGTATTTGACCTTGTTCGTATCCAGCTATAACCAGAGCAGCCAATGGAGAAAAAAAAAAATTTGTTCAATGTTTATACAATGAATATTTGTCATGGACTTCTGGGACCCTCTGAGGAATTACCTGCAAATAATTCTTCTTTGTGTTGTGTATCTTCACTTCGTAATCAAAGCAGTGCTGTGGAAAGGCGGAAATGGGTTTGTCCCATCAGATGGAGAGACGCGTTCCCTGGATGTGGGCTGTGACATTGGTTGGCGGATTTGCTCGAGCTGGTTAGAGAAGGAGAGGTCAGTGACATGAGTTGGTGATCATGGCCAATTGACTCCGATCCACCCACACCTCTCCAGGCATTCAAGATTTACCAGTAGATCTTTCTTTTTTTGTGGGGATTGAACTCAGGGGCACTCGACCACTGAGCCCTGAGCCACCTCCCCAGACCTATTTTTGTGTTTTATTTAGAGACAGGGTCTCACTGAGTTACTTAGCTCCTTGCTTTTGCTGAGGCTGCATTACAGGCATGCACCACTGCACCTGGCTTTATCATTAGATCTGAATCAGCTCATCTCAAGCCACAGGAAGATTGTGACTTCCTTAGGACTCCTGTATTGTAGTGGTGTGAAAAAGAGACCCTTCTTGTGAACTGAAGAGATTGCGACTGACAGAATTGCTTGGATGGCTGGATGCCTGTGATCCCAACAGCTTGGGAGGCTGAGGCAGGAGGATCACAAGTTCAAAGGCAGCTTCAGCAAAAGCGAGGCCCTAAGCAACTCAGCAAGAACCATCTCTAAATAAAATACAACATAGGGCTTTGGATGAGGCTCAGTGGTCAAGTGCACCTCAGTTCAGTCCCCAGTACCAAAAAAAAAAAAAAAAAGAATTACATGGATGAATTCCCCCACCCCTGCCCTGGCTCAGGGCATGACTCCATTGTAAGGTCCCTGGAAATAAAGTACTTCCACATGCACATCCTTGTCCTAGATTCTAGGACTGAGATCTCGCAATGAACAGATCATAGAGACACACTCAGAATGGGATCTGATGGCTTCAAAGTCAGCCCTTCCCTAAAGCAGAACATTCTCAACCAAGAAACTGCTTCATTCTTTTAGCAATCCCAGGACTTGGTCATAAAATAAATTTCTGCCGCCTGTACCAACTCGGAACAATTTTCCCATTATCATTTGCTTTTTAGGTCTCTGTTGTAATCTTTTATTGCCTATTTTCATAAAAAGGATGTGTGAGGGGGTTGCACAGGAAATGTACCATTGAAGGGAATAGCAAAGGGTCCGATTCTGGGGCCGGATTTAGGCTCCCATTTGATGGCAGGTGTCTCACAACCAAATCCTGCCCTGTGAATAACAAGTCTGTGTCTTTATGGAACATTTATGCTGGGTAGAGTTCCAAAAGAAAGATATGGAAATGACAACCCCCACACAGTGTGGCCTGGGGAGAGGGAAGGAGGAAGAAGGTGACCTATTGATATCATTGATCCTTTCCCAACACATCCTTTCCTAGTGACAGGAGAGTCCCTGGGAAGGAACCATCCATCAAGCCTAAAAAATGACATTCTTTGGGAAGGAGCCAAAACATGGATTCTTCTCCCCCAAATAAATCCTTTCCCAGTGACACAACAGTAGAATGCTATCCCCAGACCTTCTCTTCTCACAACCTGTCTCCTGAATGCCCAAACTGATACGTTCTGTTACAGTCTCTCGTGCTTAAGTCACCTCCCAGTGTCACCTACATACGCACGGTTTCCTCCTATAATTGGGGGCCATTTTTCTACCCAGAAAGTGAGCAGTGTGGTGCACGCCTGTCATCCCAGCAGCTGGGGAGGGTGAGGCAGGAGGATCTCAAGTTCAAAGCCAGCCTCAGCAACCTGGTGAGGTGGTCCTAAGCCACTTACCAAGACCCTGTCTCACAATAAAAAATAAAAAGGGCTGGGGAGGTGGCTCAGTGGTTAAGCGCCCCTGTGTTCAATTCCGGGTTCTAAAAAGAAAGACAATGATGGGTTGCTAATAGCTAAACTCTGGGCTCCCACTACTGCTGCTCAGTGGATAGATAGCTCAGGACTCCTCCTGTGCTCCTGTCCCCGCCTGCCCTTGGGCACCTACATGGAGGAGCCCGAGATGGTAGTGGGGGTTCTGGGGTCTGTCAAAGAGCAAGACACGCCCAGTTACCTGGACTCCCAGCTCTGGGGTCCCTTCTCTTCAGCTGTGCCTGTCTCTTTCTTAAATAAAACTCATTTTCTAAGCTTGGGGGCGTTTCCTCTTCAACACCAGGAAAACTAGGATCTGATCCTCATCTCCAACAGGGGTATGGACAGCATCTCCTGAGCAGTGTCTGGGGATGTGGCCAGACATCCTCCAACATCCAGGGCCGGTCCCCATAGCACAAAAGTCATGCAACCCAAATCTGCAGCAGTGTTCCCACTGAGCCACCTGCCCCTGTCAGCAGCACAAACATAGTCCCACCCCATGCAGCTCTGAGACCCTGCCATGCAGTGATGTGGGCCACTCTGGGCAGAGTCTGTCTTACCGATGGCTTGCACCCCAAACAGCTGATCAAAGGGTCTGATGGCAGCTGTCCTACTGGTGCCATTAACGTGGACTGCCAGCCAGCTGTGCCCCTTGCTGCTGATGGACGACCTTGGGACCCAGCAGGCGGTATTTCTGCCGGTCGGGTCTTTGCTGTATTCCTGACACTCCTCGGTCCAAGAGCCATACCTACAGTAGAACGCTCGTGAGTTTCCTAAAGGTCCAGAGGAGGCGACCTATTTGCATGGGTAAAAATAGGGACTCACCTGTAGTAGAGGAAGTACTGCGTGTCTGGGGGGGCCTCCTCACCCGACAGCCAGGTGCAGTGAAGAGAAACTCGGTGTAGTCTCAGGTGACCACCACCTGCCATTGTCGTGCTGGTGGCACAAGTTAAATTCGAGACTGAGGTTCCAGGAGACCCTGGGTGGTCAGAAATAGAACAAAACAAGGTGGCTGATGTTTTCTTTGAATCTTGTACCTCTTTGTAAACCTTAAAGATGGCAGGTGTCTTGTCAGCTATTTATAGAAACTTAGTATTTGCAAAGAGCTGACTTCCTAGAGGATAGAAACTAGAGGTATAGAGCCCAGGGGCCTAATGCCTGGGCGCTGTGGTGCATACCTGTAATGTCAGCAACGCGAGAGGCTGAGGCAGGAGGATCGCGAGTTCTAAGCCAGCCTCAGGAAGTTAGGGAGGTCCTAAGCAACTCAGTGAGACCCTGTCTCTAAATAAAATACAAAATAGGGCTGGGGAGGTGGCAGTGGTTGAGTGCCTCTGAGTTCAATACCCGGTACCCAAAAAAAGTTGTACTGCAGACCTATTTCAACTATATATTATGAACAGGTGGAATTGGTAATAAGAAGTGACCATAGCCCCTGTTAGGGTGTGCATGCCTTGAAAGACTCCTCCCAGGAACTGGTGACTGACTACAGAAAAGCAAATCATTGTTAGTTTTTCTGTTTCCCCATTTTGCAAAGTTCGGAATGAAATTGGACTTTGAGAAGCTTCCCTTACCTGGTGGGGCTTCGAGTTCTTCAGAAACCCAGCTGCTGGCCAGGGTGGCGTGACCTTCCTGCAGGATGGTTCAAACACTTGCCGAAAAGCCTTCGTGGAGGGGGGCCACGCAGGTGCTCTCCGTGCTCCCGGTTTCAAACTGCAAATAAAATCCACAAGTAGCCTTTAAAAAAACGACTTCTTATCCCGGATGCCTCTTCCATTTTTCAAATGGTTCATAGATAAAATAGACTGAAATAGTTTTGTTAGGAAAAAAAAATGGGGCGAGTGGGTACCAGGGATGGAACTCAGGGGCACTCCACCACTGAGCCACCTCCCCAGCCCTATTTTGCATTTTATTTAGAGACAGGGTCTCACTGAGTTGCTTAGGGTCTCGCTTTTGCTGAGGCTGGCTTTGAACTCGCGATCCTCCTGTCTCAGCCTCCTGAGCCTCTGAAATGACAGATGTGTACCACCACGCCTGGCTTGTTAGAAAAAGATTTTTAAAAATCCATTCTAATAACATCACTGCTCAGTGGCCCATGAACATATTCCTCTCATAAAACCAAACAAAATATCACAGTTAAGGTTTAATTGAGCTTGAGGTTGAAGTTCCCTTTGATTCCTATCTCTAGTGTCCCTCTGCCCTGCAGAAGAAGTAACAGGAAATTCTCTAGAATTCCATATTGGCTGCAAAATAGTTAAAAACACACTGTTTCTGCCTTCCTGGGACTTTGGGATACAGCAGGTGTAGCAGGTGGTTTCCATGAGCTCAGAAGTCAACCTGGGGCCCTGGGGAGTCACCTAATGGGTCCAAGGAGACAACAATAGGGTATAGATGAGGGGGGCTTTGAACTCAATTTCTCTAACTTTGCCCCTTGCTCTCTGCCCATTTGCAAGGCTACTTATTGTCTTCTGTTCTTTATGCCATTGTAGAAAAAAAAAACATCAAACCATTATCTACTCCATTCTACCTTTGGTCATTGTCTTTTAATTTTTTTTTTTTACTTAGAATTTCATTTGATTAAAAAAATGCAGCCAAAACAACATTTACTCTACATAATAACAGCTGCCCTTAGAAGGGATATTTATGTCATCGTCTTGTGGGGTGTGGATCTTCACGTGGTATTCCAGGTGAGCATTCCTTGGCTCTTGGTCAGGATTTGGTTCCCAGCTTAAGAGGACTTGAGCTAAACCCATGACTCTGATCGTGAAATTCACAGGTTGGAGAAGGGACACTGTGGAAAAATTTAAAAATCAACATGATGTTTTGTTGTGCACAAACAGCACTTTCAAGTATTTAAAAACGTTTTACTTACTATTTTGCTAATGGATGTGAAGATGTTCAATACCGAAATAATTTCAGAAGATGCTTCTTTAAAACTGTTTCCATCTCATTATCTTTTTTTTTTAACTTTTCCCAAGTGTCTATCTGTACCATGGATGTGGTTTTTTATTGAAATATGAACATTTTTCAACACCATTTATTGTAACTATAGTTCTCAAACTGAGAGCCATTATGTATTAATGGGCCGCAATCACCATTTATTGGGTTGTGACCAGCATGTTTTCAATGATGTGGAAGAAACATAGAATCGAAAAATACCAGAATAGAAAATAACAGGGTGCACCACACGTAAAAAGAAGAAGAGCTTTATTGTGAATCTCTTGTTACCATTACATAAAGGTACTGAGGTATGTGTACATGTGATTCATGATGTATAAAGATTTGTGATGCGTTCATTTCCTATTATGAGTCACGGTCCAAAGTACTGGTGACCCTGGTTCCTTAGGCATTTATAGAAAACAGCTTTTTTTTATCTGCTTCATGAACCACACTTTCACTTTGCTTTCAAAAAAAAAAAAGTTCATTTAATCACAAAATAAAATCAGTACCTGCTCATCAGTTTTGTAAACATGAACAATAAAAAAAAAGAAAAAGAAAAAAAAATCCTACAATTCTACCATGAAGAATGACATTAAGGGCTGGGGTGGTGGCTCAGAGGTAGACCACTGACCCTAGCTTGTGTGAGGCCCTGGGTTCAATCCTCAGCACCACATCAATAAATAAATAAAGTCATTGTGTCCATTTACTACTAAAAAATATTTCTTTAAAAATCTGCAGTCCTACCATGAACAAGGACATTAACATGATGTAGTCACTATATAATTTTTTTTTGGGGGGGGCATGCATTGATACGACTTTTTAACTTTTTTTTTCTTTAACCAGAATTAGGCCAATACTGTTCACGCTGCTACAGAGCCTTCTTTTGCTCCCTGACTGACATGTGGGGATTTTCCATTGACCTCATGAGACTTCCAGCACTCTGCACCCACCCTGGCTAGCTAAGGGTCATATTTAAAGATAAATATAAAATGTCCTCACTGTGGGTTTGCTCAGGGGGAAACCGTGCTACCCATTCTATGATGCACTACGTTGAATCCAAGGTCCTTACGCTTTGGGTCAGGAAGTAAGTCGGCGGGTGGTATCACCGTGGCTCCCCAAAGAATCAGGAGTACAGGGACCATGATGGTCAGTGGGATCCTGCATAGAGGAAGGGGACAATTGAGATCATCTTGCTGGCATTTCTGAGAAAAACAGAAAGCCCCTTTCTAAAGTAAGATGTGGGCATCTGGCCACTTAACAAGCATTTGTGAAATATATCCTTTTATTTATTTAATGGTACGAGGGATGGAACCCAGGGGCGCCTAAGCACTGAGCCACATCCCCAGCGTTTTAAAATCGTTGATTTAGAGACAGGGTCTCACTGAGTTGCTCAGGGCCTCGATAAGTTGCTGAGGCGGGCTTTGAACTTGTGATCCTCCTGCCTCAGCCTCCCGAGCCCCTGGGATTACAGGGGCACATCACCATGCCCAGCTGTGACATCCATCTGTTACATGCTAGGAATACTATATGGTAGACTTATACGTTGGGACCAGGCCTCCCAATGAAAAAAATGTGTTAGGCATGGTCGACAGCAGACATAAAACATTACCAGGACTATTTAAATACAAGCCTCAGGCTAGGGGTTGTGACTGAGTGGCAGAGTGGGTGTTTATCATGCATCAGACCCTGGCTTCCACCTCTGACAATATTTCTACCTACTTGAGACAAGGAGACGATGAGAGTGAATTCACAGTGGGAAAAGTCACCATTGCTCAGTGTGAAAAAGCAGAAAAAAAACTTAGCATCCTATTTCATGGGGCAAAGAGCAGAGAGAAGCATCTCTCTTGGGGAATTTCCCACTAGAAAGCTCTTCAAGAATACAAGCAGCCATAAATGTTGGTGAGGATGTGGGGGAAAGGAACACTCATACACTGCTGGTGGGACTGCAAATTGGTACAACCACTCTGGAAAGCAGTATGGAGGTGCCTTAGAAAACTGGGAATGGAACCACCATTGGACCCAGCTATCCAGCTCCTTGGTTTAAACCCAAAGGAGTTAAAATCATCATACTATAGGGACACAGCCACATCCATGTTTACAGCAGCTCAATTCACAATAGCTAAACTGTGGAACCAACCTGGGTGCCCTTCAGCAGATGAATGGATAAAAAATATTTAGTACATATGCACTGTAAAGGAATATTGCTCAGCCTTAAAGAATGAAACTATGGCACTTGACGTTAAATGGATGGACCTGGAGAAAATCATGCTAAGTGAAATAAGGCCAATCCCAAAAAAACAAAGGCCAAATGATACACGGATGCTAATTCACAACAAAGGGGTGAAGGCTAGGGAAGAATAGAGCTACTTTGGATTAGACAGAGGGGAGTGAAGGGAGGGGAGGGATCGTGGAGGTACGAAGGACAGAGAATGGATCAGACATTCTCTCTCTCTGTGCATATATGACCACACAACTGGTGTGATTCTACTACATGGGCACCCAGAAGAATGAGAAGTTATACTCCATTCATGTAGGATGTGTCAAAGTGCATTCTACTGTCATGTATAAACTAATTAGAAAATTTTAAAAAAAAAATTTAAAGAAAATAAATCTCGAGCTTCTCTCTGCATAGATATTTCTCCTGGGAGCTGCACTGTAAGTATGAGCCACCCGCAATTCTCCCAGAGCCGTCCTTCCTGCGGCCACACAGTCCCCAGTGATTCAGTGCATAGATATCATTCCTACCATCGAAGGAAATGAGTCTGAAAATTTGCCAAAGAACCAGCCACCTCTCAGCAAAGAACTTGGGCCCCATCTGGAATCTTCCAAGAGCAAAAAACAAAACAAAACAAAACAAAAACCCTACACTCTGTCAACTCTAGGGTCCTAATTAGAATGACTTACAGTTTTCTGTTTACAGTTTTATTTTAATAGCTTGATATTTTCCAAATACAATTCCAGTGGAACCAAAGGAGAGATCCTGAGTAAACAGGTAAGTTCAGCAAATAGCACAAAACTCCTCACTGTTTTTTTTTCCTTAGCTAAGTGGCTGCTTAAGATATTGCTACTGCAGTTACTAAGGGCAAAGGTCACTGTGGTAGGAAAGAAACAGCATCGAAACCATAAAGTCCTTTTTTTCAAATAAACTTCAGTATTGCTAATCAGAACCATGCCCATTTCGATAGAAATAATCATCTTGTTTCTTTTTCTCTGACAATTCCAGCTAGTGAAAGACGTTTTGAACCCACAGCGATGACGAAACAAAAATCCAGACATTTTCACATTTTTCTTTCAAATTTTCAACCAGTGGGTACTTTCAATGAGTTAAAGGGAAGTGTTAGCAATCTTCGAAGCCTCAGCAGAAAAGATAAAATAGATCTCAACAACCAAGAGAGCTTCCTCTTCAGACTACGTAAGTGATGTCTTAAGATGTCAGCATTTCCTGATATGATATCAACTACCACCTAACTGCACTCGTTTCATCAATAGGAATTTCAGGGAAAAAAAAATTGCAAAATTAACACCCCTCCCCAGCCCCCCCGCCTAGTGACTGTTACCAAGTAAGAGATATGTTAGAACCAGACGTTCTAAAAATAATAAACATTTGTTCATCTTCTGCAAATTAAATTGTTGAAGTCAATAACAGAATGGTTGAATTTCTCAGTGGGGAGATGATTGAATATTTTACATGACCAAGAAGTCTCCCTTAGAATGGGCCATATAGTCGTACGTAGCTGCAGAAATTAGAACTGTTTTTTTTTTCCAAATTTGATCATTCGAAATATTTTATGAAGATCAACTTTTGGCCAGAAACAGATTTTTTTTTTGCATCTCTTGGGGATGTTTTCTATTCAAATAGATGGTACCTGGGAAAGAAAAATCAGTTGTCCCATTTGCTGCACAATGTACTCACGTAAGAGTCTAAAGGTGACCAAGAAGTGCGGTTTTGGGTACACAGATGGGTTTCAGGCTCAACTTTCCTGGAGATTCATCACCGGACCCCCCCACACACCCCGTTTTCTTGAGTCTTGCTGATTCTCTGTTCTATGGAAGCAACCCCAGCGGTGGCCCCTTAAAACTTCTGGCCTCCTGAAGAGCAGTCATTCTTGCTGACAGTGGCTGGGTTGGGGGTGGAGGGACAGAAGCTCAGATCTCTCTTTAATCCAAAAATACCCTGTCCTCTCCATGGTGCAAGAATAGAGCCAATTTACCAGCTGCATTTATAGGCACCCATCTACCGTCTCCAAATGACAATAGTCCTTCCTCTCCTGGTGGCCCATTAAGGTCCAACAGAAAACCATGACATCAGCATGATAAACTTCAAGCTAACCAGAAGGAAGGAGGCCCAGCTGCCCACCTGTGGTCACTCGGGAACACGCACTCGATATCGAGGACAGATCAGGAGCTACTTGTTCCTGTGACATGGGGTTGAGTCAACCTACGATTCCTCGAGTGCTCTCTGAGAATTGAGCTTCCAGTGGGCCATGAAAGGTGAAAGAAAACAGGGGCACAATCTCTTTCAGGACAGATGTTTCTAGAAAGTTGAGTCAAGTGTTAACCATGGTAGGGGGTGGACTTCCCCGGGATTCTTGAGAAATCCGTCCAGTTCTACTGAAGTTCAGAGTTACAAAAAATCTTTCCCCTCTCTTTATTTTTCCCCCTTTTTATAATTTATTGATGTTCTGCCCAGAGCATTTATTTGACAACCAAAGTGGTGGTTGAGGCCCATTTTTTAGAGCCTTTTTTTTTTGAGTTAGCTGTAGTGATATCAAATTCAAGGCTCCACCTCACAGCAGAAATTGAAAAAGATACGGAGAGGATCTGTGCTCTGTTGGACTCTTTAAAGAGTTAACTTCCTCTTTTATCTTGCACCGTGCAGTTAGAAATAAAACCCATTTGTTTTAGGAGAAAAAGAGAGAGTGCAATAAACCAAAAGCACATTCCTAAAAATATAAATGCCTAACAAGGACTGTTCAGCCAATTTGGGGTTGTGTATTGTTTCACCCCTAATGAGCCTCTGATTGGTTTTCTGAAATAGTCCTAAAGTACCACTCATGGGTTCCAACTGTGGGCACACACACAAAGCCCTCTGTCCAGATGGAGATGGTACCGCCACCCTGAGGGTCTGGCCAATTTGCTGCAGATATACCCGATAGTTAAATATGTTCACTCCCATCAGACATGACCATCCCACATCCCTGAGCGTACCTGTGCACGGACACTCTCCTCAAAGCCAGTACCAACAGCAGAAACCAAGGACCCCGTTGGTCACGTTCATGGTGGCCGACCCAGGCGTGGGGGCAGATGTCCAGGTGGGTACAGCAGAGGTAAATCAACACCCAGCCGTGACAAGGCAGGACATAGGTGCTGAAATCAAACAGGGGGACCAGCATGGTCAGGGGGTGGTGCAGGCTTACAGTGAGGATGTAAACCAACCAGGTGACTTGATTTTGAAATGCAAACTTTTAACAGCTACATAGATTGATTTTTTTTCCAATAACAATGAAAGGGGAAGTAATCACATGGAGTAGCAACCTAGGGATCATACCCAGTCATGAAATGTTCAGTATATTTCATTTAAACGGAGTATCGAATGCATTCTGCAGGATATAACTATGAAGCACGGTCAGTTTTCATGCAATAAATGAATTTTAGATCCGTGGAGTATTCAAAGAGTCTGGTTTTTCCTTTCCTATCTCCTTCTTCTCTCCTTCTTATTTTGTGTCTTGGATCTGCATGGAAATATATATATATATATTCTTTGCTTTGGGGTAAATAATTAAGTGAACATAAAGCCGAGAGAGAGAAAGAGAGAAGAGAGAGAGAGAGAGAGAGAGAGAGAGAGAGAGAGAGAGAGAGAGAGAGATATCAGCAACTTTTTGAACACTTCAGACACAAACTGTCTTGGAAATCCAAAACACCTTGAGCAGAAACAAAAATGCAAAATGCCTTTGGTTACATATGGTAACACCAGTCCCCTGTTGTAATTGGTTCTTAATTTGCAACTTTTCAGATGAGCTCTGAAAATTCCTCAACCAAGATACATTATGACACTCTATTTTCTAGACTCATATATTTTCTAAGAAATCCTAGCTGCATGTGTGTGCTAGATTTCATCCCATCCAGTATCGATCTGGAGCCACGGGAAACAGATGTGTCATATTTATATAAAATTTTAACAAAACTATGAGAGTTATTTCAATAGGACTCAGCCTGGCATGCATCAGCCCATTTCTTACTTAATCCATTCATAAAGTAAAAAAAAAAAAGTGCTCTCTCTTACCAGCCCCTGCCTGATGCAAGTTTGAAGCCTCATCATTAATTCTGTCTTTACTGACAAAAGTTAGTAAAGTTCCTACCTTTACAAATTGCAACTTTTCACCTTTTTTTAAAACCTCCCTCCCCACCATGCAATTATTAGGAGGAGGTGCACGGGATACCTCTGGTGTCCTAGGACAAGGTGTCCCTCTGCTCACCTGAGATGAGTCAGGCATCTGCGGCCAGCTTCCTGAGAAGTGCAGAAGCTGTGCACTCAGAGGCCGTGCACTCAGAGGCCAGCAGCCGGCCATGGAGAGGGAGCCTTATCTCGGGGTGCACTGCTTGACTCGGAGACAGTTCTTGACTGTGTCATCATCACAGCTGCACTGGTGAGAAACACACAGGCAGTTTCCTCCACGATGGGAGAGCAATGCACCTTCTCTAAGCCAACAACCAGGAGGAAGGAGTGGGTGAGAGGACCAGGATGATGAACTTGGCACTCCCAATGACCACCCTGCTGTCAATCAAAAGCATCTCTCTGGGTCTGGATAGCCACTATCTGATAACCGTCTCGTCTGCACCGTGACCTGCTTTGGGACACAGTTTGATGTCTTTGGGAGTTGACATTAACTTATGTTGGTGGCCACCAGGTAATGGAGTCTTCTCTGGACCCTCTAAAGCTTTGCATTATTATTATTAATTTTTTTTAATGTGTTGCATCCGCTGGAGTAATGATTGTGTCTCGTCTCCAGTTCAAAACCGGGTACATGATTTGACAAGCAGTGCAGCCTGAGGAATAGGAAAGTCCCCTCATTCTGAGCCTGAGGAGCAAGTTTTCGGTCACTGGGTGATGCCCCTTGCCCTTCTCTGTCTTGGTAGCAAGCTCTGTTTCCATGTAAGCAAAGCTACTACTGTTGCATTTCTTTCTTTTTAAACACATTACTTATTCATTCACTTATTTTGGAACTGGAGCGCTTAACCACCAAGCCACATCCCCCGCCTCTTCATTTTTCTCTTTCCACATTTATTTTTCTTTTCTTCTTTTTCTTTTTTAATGATACTGGGGTTGAACTCAGGGGCACTCACCACGGAGCCACAGCCCTTTTTTATTTTTTATTTAGAGACAGGGTCTCACTAAGTTGGTTAGGGCCTCAATGTTGCTGAGGCTGGCTTTGAACCTGCGATCCTCCTGCCTGAGCCTCCTGAGCTGCTGGGATGACAGGCGGGCACCACCATGCTCAGACCCACATCTTTATTTATTTACTTTTTAGTTGTAGGTGGACACAATACCTTTATTCTATTTACTTATTTACATGTGGCACTGAGGTTCAGACCCAGTGCCTCCTATGTGCTAGGTAAGTGCTAGACGACTGAGCTACAAACCCAGCCCCACATTTTTTCTTCTGTTTGCTTCTAGGGAATTTCAAGGTCAGTTGGGAGCAAAGCTGCCTTCTTTTAAACATGTGACCTAGGGTGGGACTGACCAGATAAGAAGGGTATTGAATGCATTATCTTTGGTTGTTGATGTTGCTGGTTGCCTTTGAGAGGGCTTTAGCCCTGGGGGTGCATGTGGTAAGATTCCTCAATCCAGGAGAAGCAAATCTCAGTTTGGGGACACTGAAGCAGACAGACTGCAGATGCACAGGGAATGCGTTGCTGAGGTTAGATCAGTATTTCCATTTCTGATATGATGGACAGGGAGCCCATAGACGGAAACTTCCACACGTCTCTGCATCCCTACTGCAGGGCCGGGCATGGCAGTGCAATCCCAGCAATCCCAGCAGCTCAGGAGGCTGAGGCAGGAGGATCACAAGTTCAAAGCCAGCCTCAGCATCAGTGAGGCCCTGTATCTAAATAAAATACAAAAATAGGGCTGGGGATGTGGCTTGGTGGTTGAGGGCCCCTACTGTGCCAGACCGTTAACTGGGACAGTTGCCCCAAATGAAACCAGATCAGGCATTGTTCGATGACCCCCCAAATGTGACTTTCCTTGGGGGGAAAGGAGCAGTAAAAGAAGGAACAGAGAGAGATCCATCTCTTTGCCAAGTGGTGCCCAGAGAAGTTAAGATAGGCTATCAGTCATCTGAGAGCTCTTTGAAGTCCTCCTCATCTGGCTTCAGTTGTAGCACAGCTGTCACTAAAGAAGCTGAGAATACTTATGAGTACTACTGCAAGGGCAGTAAGTCTGGGCTCAAAAGCCTGCATTATACTGTTCCCTGTATTTTTGAAGCTCTTGCACACGAGACCTATTTACTGCATGCAGCTGTGCACCTTGCCAGGTGCTTTCAGAGTTACAGAAAATTAGAGCTGGCCGCTCCCCCCACTGACACTCACCCAGGCATATGATCCTGTCCCAATGAAGCCCATAATAATAATAAAAAAGTCATGTGCTTATGTCCCCCACCCCGGTTTTCATAACAGCAATGGAGAAGCAGCAGGAATGTGGATGGTTTATGTTGTAGGAAGTCACTTTCATTCTTTAGGATATAAAATCCATGTCCAAAGACATTGTCATGGAAGGTGCTAGAAGGATTCCCCAGAGTCTTTTTTTTTTTCAAAAAAATTTTGAAAAATTTTGACTCAATTCCATAAGAAATAAAACAGCATGGGTTTAGCCCAAATGGCACGAGTAAAAAAAAATCCCAAGAGCAAAAAACTTGGAAAGTGGATTCAGTGACTCTTAACTCTTTGCAAAGTATGGTTCGGGGAGCTTATTAAAGGTCTCCACTCCTGGAGATGCACTCGGTGGAAACAATGTGAAAGGTAGACCAAGATTTATACAAAAGAGAAGGAAATTTACTGTAACTTTCCTTGTAAGAGTTTAAGTAATTTAAGAACGATTAAGAGAAGAAGATGAGTTTATTTTCTTGGTACTGGGGATTGAACCCTGGCGTTCTGTATTTCTGAGCTACACCCCCCCCCCCCAGCTCTTTTAACTTTTTTTATTTAGAGATGAGGTCTTGCTAAGTTGCTGAGGCTGGCCTTGAATGTATTATGATCCTCCTGTCTCAGCCTCCTGAGTCGCAGGGATGATAGGTGTGCACCACCATGCCGGGCTGACACATAATTTGTGAAGTTGTGATACATGGATATGAAAATGGGTGTTATCGAAAACTCTGGCATTAAAGAAATATATCCAACAGGCAGTACATAGGCACGTAATTTTCATTTTATTTTTTTCAAAATCTCAGTTGGGTTAGATGCTAAGACTGATAGGAGAGATTATCTCTACGTGGTGGGAGTCTTAGTCAGGTTTGGCTACAAAAAAACCCCACAAGCGCCTCAGTGTAAATAAGTATTGGTTTCTCTATTGACTGAAGGTCTGGCTCACCTTGGGTTGGGCTCCAGATTACAGACTGGGCTCAGGTTTGTTCCCAGCATCCACCAATCATTTGGAACCAGACACTACCCAGAGCCAAACTGTCAAAGAGGCAGATCACTGCCCGAGCACATTGCAGACATTGAGTCACATCAGTGTCGAGGACGTCTCCAAAACCTGAGCAAATGGCAGGGTGAAACTCAGAGTCAGCTGGCCCAAGCCCAAAGCATACTCTGCCCAACATGGTAAGGCCCGGTGGTAGGAGTACGGGTTTGTACAATTACTAGAGGGGAGTGAAGGATTGGGACCAATCATTTGCTCTATGGAGGCCGAATTAATGTGTCTTTTATTTATTCTTGTGCTTTTATATGTAGAAATGTTTTAGTCCATACAAATGTGGGGATTTTTCTTTTTGGTACCAGGGATTGAACTCAGGGGCACTGAAACCCTGAGCCCCATCCCCAGCCCTATTTTGTGTTTTATTTAGAGACAGGCTCTCACTGAGCTGCTTAGCACTGCACTTTTGCTGAGGCTGGCTTAGAATTAGCGATCCTCCTGCCTCAACCTCCCGAGCCTCTGGGATGACAGACGTGCTCCTCCATGCCTGGCTTGCATTACACCTTTTTTTCAGTGCTGGGGATTGAACCCATGGCCTCCTGCATGCCAGGCAAGCCCTCAGTCAGTGAACCACATCCCCAGTCCCACAAGATACATGTGGAAATCACTTTGGTCAGCCTCCTGTCTTTAACTTGGTCCACAGATAACACAGGGCTCCCCTGCAGCACCCTCTCCCTCTGTGTCTTCAAAGACACTGGTTAATGTGATTAAAAATAATCTCAATCAACTTTAACTCGGCTGTAAAGACCCCCTCCATTTTTTGAGGCTCTCGCTTTGGGGAGGCCCTTTCTGGCCTCAAAGTCTTCTTTGCCTCCTCTGAGAAGCCACAAGGCCCAAGTTTCTCACAGGGTTCTCAAGATCAGCATTGAATATGGGGAGAAGAGCAATTGAGATGAAAAGTTAGCAAGTGGAACCCCCCAGTCTGCTGTGGGTGGGGCTTGTAAAATGGTACAACCACCTTGGAAAATTAACAGGCATTTCTCCAAAAGGATAGGGTCTGCCTCTAATCCCGAAATTGCATTTCTAAGCAAAGACCCATCCAAGAGAATTGAAAACGTATGTCAAAAAAATAATTACTATGGTTGGAGGGGGAAGTCTGGGGGCTGGTAGAACCTGGGAAACCAGACTTCTTTGGGGGTGATGAAAACATTCTCTATTGATTGTGGTGACATTTGCCATCTCTGCAGACACCGTAAAACCACCGAGTTCTGTACATTTGGCAAATTGTCTGAAATGTGAATCATATCTCAATAAAACCACCATAAAAACTCTAGACAGTGTCCCCGACAAGATCTAATCAGAATTCTGGGTAACTGTTAGAAAAATCCGAGTGGATTAAAATCAGTATGTGGGTTTACCATCTGCCCAAGAAAAGAGCCTTTAAGATGAATCAAGAGGGGCTGGGGTTGGGGCTCCGTGGTGAGTGCTTGCCTAGCATGCGTGAGGCACTGGGATTGATTCTCAGTACCACATAGAAATAAAGCTTCAACTCAGACACATTTAAAGCTTCAACTCAGACACCACATCCATTCACATTCCAAAACAAAGAACACGGGCTCTGCCCTTTCAGAGAAACCGAAAGCCACATGTCTAAGGGCTGGATGCACAATAATCCCACAGGGGAGACAGTGGATAGTTGGGAATAGGAATACAACCTACCAGAGTCGGCTACCCATGACACTCTGTCTGTTTACCTTCAGAGACCACAGCTGTGGGCCATGCCTGTGGACTTCCAAGCTAAGGAGATTACCATGGTACCTCAACCATGAAGGGTAACTCTTGACCTCTGGAGTCTTTACTGGTGAGATGCAGGCAGGTTCATTTCCATCTAATGTGTTTTGGTCCTTCACAATATCCTGAAAATTCGAATTTGTTTATATATATATAAAAGGTGGTCTCATTTAGTGTTCACCACAGTACTAAAGGACAGCTCCTACTGTCCTCACTCTGAATCGCCATGCACCAGAGGCCTTTCAGATGCACTCAGGCTGTTCAGGCCCTTTGATGACGAAGATTGTTTTACATGCCATTTTTGAGCATTTTGGCTTAATGTTGCAACTGTACCTCAGCAACACAGATACATGTGCAACAGGTATGTTCATTTTCACACCTAAGACCCAGGCTTTGTGAAGTTAGGATATAAGATGGCTTTGGGTTCTTACCAACCCAGAGGAAGAGGAAGTCAGAGAGAGTTCTTAGGGTTTCAGTGTAGGCTGAATCATGAGAATATTTTGGCTTCATGTAATTTTATTATTGATAACTTGCTGCTTATGTAGAAGTTTGTCAGAAAAGTTTAGCACTAGTAAACAAAAGCTTCAGGGGCTGGCTAAGTGGATCACATAAAACCTTTCCTGCTGGACAGAGAACAAAAAGTGAAATTATTGTGACTAATTTGAAAACGTATTCAATTAGAGAGGAAAATAAAAGCTGGGTATGAAGGCACATGCTCATTATCATAGCTATTCAGGAGGGTAATGCAAGAGGATTGTGAGTTTGAGGCCAGCACTGGCAACTTAAAATAAAATAAAATTAAATTAAAAGGGGTGGGGATGTGGCTTATTATGAAGAGTGCTTGCCTAACGTGCCCAAGACCTTGGGTCCAATCCCAGTACTGCAGACAAACAAAAAAGGAAAACAGGAACTGTTCTGTCAAATAAGACACACAGGCAAATTTCAGTACAGAGCTATCTACATCTCTGACCTATGTTCTCAAATATTTATTTGAGAATATTTCAGTGTGTGCCCTTCAGTATAGAAAAGGAACATTGATTCTCAGAGGTCACTGTGCCAGGGTGCTGTAAAGTACTTCTAGTTTTACTTAAATGTACATTCTTCTTAGTATATCATCTCAGGCTCTTGGGTTCTCTGAGTTTTAAAATTATTATATAAATTTGATGCCTAAGATATATAATTACATCAAAGTCAAATGTGGTCTTTCCTTTCTTGGGAGAAAAAAAAACCCAAATTTCTTTCAACTCAGTGGAGGGCACTGACCCAATTCTAACCTTAGCCCAAAGGTCCAAGTTCATGTACGCAAGAAGAGTTCTGTACACATTTTCCCTATGGCCACATCTTTTACTCAAGCTCCATATCTGACTCACCAGATGCTGCCATCTAGTATCCTACTATAACACAGTAAACACAGTGCAACACAGTGGACAGCAAACGCAACCTCTTCACAAACCTGTGCGACAGTCATGCTTGTTTGGGTTGGGGTTGAAGATGCTAAGATCTACCAAAACATGATTTGGTCACTTATTGTTATTGTGTTGCTGTTGTCCGAGGACATTTCTCTCTCTATGTGGAGAGATGAAACATTAATATAAGCATCATTATTGTATGACCAGAGCAATGAATGAAAAAGGGATTGAGCTAGATTTCGTTCAGACAGTTAATACTGACTCACTAGAAAATATTGAACAGGTTTCCTAAACTTTCTGTGCCTTTGTTTGCCTACGTGTTGAATGTCCTCTCAACCTCAGGTTGTATCAATCAGGTCCTAGAGTTTTCAATCCCTCCACAGACCCCCTCACTGGGACATCTAACAGTATGTTTTGAGTGCTTCCTCAGGCCAGACACTGTTCCAGGACAATCGAATACATCCTGAAGGTGACTGTATGGTCTTCCCTCCCTCACACCAGCTTCTCTCTCTTAGAAGTCCTCAGTGGTGGCATACACATCCATATCCCAGGGCAGAAGCCTGTGGGAGCCCACCTCGGCCTCTCTCTCTCACTCAGCCCTGTGGTCAACGATGACCAAACCCCTTCAAGTGCATTGTCACTATCTTTTTTCTCTCAGCACTGGAGAGTGAACCCAGGCCCCACATATGCTAGGTAGTTGTTCTACCTTTGAGCTGCGTGCCTTTTTACTTTGCAGATCTTTTACTTTATAGACCTTTTTATCTTGAGAGGTTCCCACTAAATTGCCCAGCTTACCTTGAACTTGCCATCCTCCTATCTCAGCCTCCTTAGTACCTGGGATTACAGAAGTGCTCTATTGCACCCAACTCAGTCACCAATTCTTAAAATATATTTATTATCCCTTGCAAATCTTGTCTCAGTGTCTTTGCATGTGTGATCTCTCTGCCCTAAACCTTCTTCCTCTGATTTCACAAAGCTGGCTTCTCATCATTCAGACTATAATTCAAATGTCATCTTTTTACCGCTCTACTCTTCCACCCACTCTATCCAGAGCTGCTCCCAGCCCCATTCTCACTATTGTGACCCTGTTTGCAATCTTGTTAGCACTGTACTACCTTATTTGTACTCCCCTTTTCTTTTTCTATTTCTCATCACTAGAATCTAAGCTCCATCAGTGCAGGGACATTATCTAACATGTTCGCCTCTCTTCTAGACACTGGGGACATGACCAACATGATCACTCTCTATTGTACTCATCTGGCAAATGTCCACTCAGTTCTCTACCTCTTCCCCACCGGCAGCCAGCACACACCATGCTGCTTGGTCTCATGTCCATCAACTTCACGTGGCCCTCACTGCTGCTTGGCAATGGTACCATATTCCTCCAGTCCATTCCCTCTCCACTTCCCCTGACAACTGTTTCACATCTTTCTGTCTTCAAACCTCCAACCCCTTCCACCAAGCTCACCTGATGACACTGTTCCTCTTTTCATTTGGACAATAGAGTCAGGAGACATCAGGTGCTGTCACCACCAAATCTAATCTCATATTGAGCCTTACTGTCTATGCCAACCCTCTACTTGTGCATCTCACTCCAGAACACTTCCTGGATCATTCCCATCAGCATTCAATTGCTCTAACATCACCCACCTTAAAATAAACTGCCCTTACTGATAGTTATTGCTGCCAATTTTCTGCTTCTTTTTACATCAACACTCTTCCAAAGGGGTGAGAGAGTCTGTCTCCACCTTCTTCCCTCCATTCTGGTTTCAGCCACTGTGTCAGGCACTGGACTCCTTGCCAAGGCCAGTGGCCATCATGATGTCACCAATCCAGTGCTTACTTTCTACCCTTTCTTCACCCCACCTCTTACCTCCATCTGATGTAGACCTTCACCGGTGAGGCTCCACTCCTTTGTCCTTAGGGATGCCATTCCTTAGTGCTCATATGATTTCACTGGCTGTTCTTAGTCTCTTCTGCTGCCCCTCTTCTCGATTTCTAGATATCAGTTGACCAAGGATTAGTCTTTTCTATAGTTCCAGTCACACTCCTGAGGATATTAGAACCTAAGCTCCATCCTAAAATCATGACTTCCTTATTCAGATGCAGTTCTGACCCTTTCCCCTGAACTCTAGAAAATCTATCCAGTTACCTATGCCAAACCTATTCTTGAGTCTCTGTACCTGTGTCATGATACTCTGTCCAAAATTGAATTGTTTTTTTCTCGACATGAATTCTTTAAAAAAAAAGCCTTCAACGCATGTATTTTAAAATTTTAACGAACATAAAAATACATACTTTCATATTTATGGGACACAGTGTGATATTTTGGTGTATATATATAATGTGAATTAATCAGATCAGGGTAATTGATCTATTACCTCAAACATTCATCATTATGTCATGTTAGGGACATTCACAATCTGTAGGGCATGATAGAAGAAAAACAATTTTGGGGGGCTGGGGATGTGGCTCAAGCGGTAGCGCACTTGCCTGGCATGCGTGTGGCCCGGGTTCGGTCCTCAGCACCACATACAAACAAAGATGTTGTGTCCACCGATAACTAAAAAATAAAATATTAAAATTCTCTCTCTCCCTCTCTCACTCTCTCCTTAAAAAAAAAGAAAGAAAAACCATTTTGGTATGCCAGCTTTGGAGTATATGTGTGGTTTTGGGAAGAGCATAAGGCAAAATCTACTAAAAATAGATATTGAAAAAAGCATCCTGGCTACCACCTGGGTTAGACTCTTCTTTTGATATCCCATCCTTCTTCCTGTAACTTGCATGTGGAAGTAAGCCTCAAGGTTTTTCACATTTGAAATAGGCCTCAATGGTGCTCATTAACATATCTATCCATTAGCCTCCAGGTGTGGGAGAACCATTGTGGCAGAAGTAAGAATAGCTAAACTGAAGTTCTGGATATCAGCTGCTATGGATTTGAGATGTTGCTAACCCTGCATTTATAAAGCTCAGGAGGCATGAGGATGGCGGGTGTCCCCCCTCATTTATATATATATATATATATATATATATATATATATATATATATATATAAATCGTTAATATAAATTTTATATATATATATATATCATTGCCAGTCCTGAAGGGGCCTGGGGGGACTTCCTTTGGAGGCTCTTCTCCACACTCTCGAGGAAGGTGACAAGATCCTTGGTAGCCCTCTGAGTCCCCGCTGGCTCCTTGCTGGCAAATTTTTATGCTCCCACCAAAAGCTAAAATGTTCAAATATTTCATTTCATTATTTTGCCAATTTGAAGGAAGCTGTTTTCCTCAGGCGGCACTGGAAGACCATTCTCTCTCCCTATCGATGTCCCCTGGCAACCTCAGACGGCCCGCAGAGTGTCCCAGATTCCAGCTGCCACCAGGCTACACAGGGAGCAAGAGCCGGTGAGATTGTGCCTCCAGGCTGGGTGGGCAGGTCCCGGCTGGCAGCAGTGGTGGCCAGGGACTCCGCTTGGCCCTGCCCCCGGGCGGGCCTGGCTGGGCCTCTCGCCTGGCCAGTGGGCCCTAGGCCAGTGTCTAGGCGGGGCACCTCCTTTGGGTGACGGGGCTGGAGGGCACCCCATTACTAGTTTAAAGGCTTCCCCTCAATATCAAATTTGGACTTGTAATCCTTTTGCCAAATCAAATCCCTTTTTACACTGGGGGCAGGGCGTCTTAGGCAGAGTTTGACCCTTCCAGGTGCTGAAGGATGGTTTCAGCCCAGGGCGAATTAGGCCCATCCTCGGAGATGGCCTTTTTTTGAGTCATTTTTTTTTTTTGTAAGAGGGCAGAGAATTTCCGAGAGGAGAGGGATGACAATATGGCGGAGGCTGTTCCCCATCCCAACTGTCTACCATGTGTACCGGGACAGGGGCAGTTAGTGTGGAATTTAGGGGACCAGGCCAAGGATTGGTGGAAGGAGGAGTAGGTGACTTAAAAGGGTCTTTGTCGCCCCTAGATGTTCCTCTTGAGGGGCCAGGAGAGAAACAGGCGCTGAGGGCAGATAGTCCCTCAGAGGGGGGTCCTCTCCCAGGTTAATTTCCCTCTTCCTCACCAACTGTTCTGAGGGGTCCCAGGTGGCCCAATGCCCTAGGGCGGAGTGGGACGGGGGACTCAGACGCCCGGGCGCTGGTGGGGCCTGCAGTGGGCCCCAAGAAGAAACACCTGGGGCTCCCGCCAGCCGGCCTAGCTCCCTCTCGCAAACCTCTCCCTCCTCTTCCCCCTCAGCCATCAACCAGGACCCCAGAGTGTCAAGGTTTCCCAGACCTTTTTGGCCTGTGCATCCAAGATCTCTAAACCTCGGCTTTTGAGCATTAAGAGCTGGGTCCTTATGCCTAGTGTGAGATTGCCCCATCTTTCCAGGGATATCCTTACCTCGGAAAACTCGCTTGGCTTGGCTCCATACTCTCACTCCTGCATGGGGCGCCGGATGTCGGGGGTTTTAGCCTCCCTGTTCCCTCCTGACCTGTGGGAGAGATTGGGAGAGCACGCCCCAGCCAGGACAGGCCAAGAAAGGTAAAGGACTGGCCGTCTGCACCCAGCCCTCCCTCGCAGGAGGACCATCAGAAGGGCCAGGGAGAAGAGTCAAAGCAGGATCTGGTTTAATGAGAAAACATACACAGCTAATATAATGTACAGGAGCCAATCAGGGTAAAGGTGAGCAGGGTGGGGAGAATTTACATCTTCACCATCCTACAGGCAGGAATGGGAGACAGGAGCTGTCCGTGAGGGCAGAAGGGTTCTGAGCCTATCCGATTGTTCATCACAACCCACGGCAATGCCTTCTGGCTTATCGCTAGGTGCTCTCTTAGCCACCTGTGGCCCCAGGACTGGGAAGCGGGTAGCAGCCAGCAAGTTAAGTCTCCTCTTTTCTGATGCAACATGCCCCACATTACATCATGCCCTACAAAAATCCTCTTTACTATTTTGAAATATTCAATTAATTATCATCAGCATGAGAACCCCACTATGCTAGAGAGCATTAGAAGTATTCCTCCCATCCAGCTGGACCCGTGCCTATTAACCCGCCTTTCTCCACCCCTTCTTCTTCCCACTCTTCCCAGTTCTACTCTCTACTTCTGTGACATTAACCTTTTCAGTTTCCACATTAAGTGAAAATATGTGGTATTTGTCTTTTTTTGTGCCTGACTTTTTTTCATGTAACATAATGTCCCTAGGCTCATCCATGTTACTCTAAATGATTAAATTTCATCTTTTTTTGGCTGAAAAAAACTCCATTGTAGGACAGTCTGAGACCTCATCGCCAAGCTGGGAACCGGAGAGATGGCCGAGACTGACCCCAAGACCGTGCAGGACCTCACCTCGGTGGTGCAGACACTCCTGCAGCAGATGGAAGATAAATTTCAGACCATGTCCGACCAGATCATTGGAAGAATTGATGATATGAGTAGTCGCATTGATGATCTGGAGAAAAACATCGCAGACTTCATGACACAGGCTGGGGTGGAAGAACTGGAAGGAGAAAACAAGATACCTGTCACACAAAAGAGTTGAAGGTTGCTAATTACCCTGAAATCTGGAACACCATTTTTCTAAGCCAAGAGAAAACTGAATGGCTTTTTGCAACTAACTACTACTAAGTGTAGACAGGTTTTATATTATAGTGCATTCTTATCACATATAATAAGTTTTTAGAGTGATTTTTCTCTCCAGTTTGTGGAACATGGTATCTTCACATCTTGAAACTTGGTCAGTTGTGCTCTTAATTATTAAACACTAAAATTTTGGCAGTTCCTGCATAAAATTGTCAAACTTTTTAGTGTATTTTTGTGAAGTCCTTTTTTACTGCCATTCTTTTGTTGTAGTTGCTGTTTGATAAAAGTTGCTGTATAATTTTTTATTAGATAAGTAGTAAATCCTTCAATTATTGTTGGACTTGGTGAAGTAAAACATTTGTAGAGTTTGGATTCTTTCATTTTCAGCACAAAGTGACTGTTGTGCTAACACTAAATAATGTGTTGGCGATACTTTCCAAATGGCTAGAAATTGTTTATTCAGAAGTGTCTGTCACTACTTTGTTGCCAAAACTCCATTGAACCGCAACTTATGACTAGTCTGTGAGATCAGATGCTAAAGTCAGTGAAAGGTAACCACTGCCACTGTACTGCATTAGTATTTTTAAATACAGGAAATACTCGAATAGCCTGATGTCATGAGGCATTCGTTAGAGTTTTGCATGAGATTCTAATACTTCAGTAGGCCTCTAGTTGTTCATCTATATTGATTTCCACAAAAAAGGCAGGATTTTAAACTCAATTATTCCATCCTTTCTTTGAGCTACTGATTGAAAAAAGAGAAAAAGAAGAGAGAATATTAAGTCTGTGCCAATCACTTGGCTAAAAAATGATGAATGACTGGCAGTAGGCTCAGGTTTTTGAACTATTTCTTACCTAAATTCTTTAAGAGTAATAATTTTTGTTACTGATTATAAAAGACAGAGTTAATAAGATTTGCCATTCAAAACTGCAGTGACCATGGTCTTCATAAAGGCAAACCTAGAAAAGAGTAGGGTTTAAGTCTCCCATATCACCAGTCTTGTTTGTATTGCAAATATATAATATTAAGAAATATTTTGTCTTATTTATAGATTATATGGGGAAAACAGATTCTGTAATAAAGCCACCAGGATTGTCATCCAGCTGCAGCAGCTCTTGGGAGGGGCCAGCAGCAGGTTCTTCAGGGTAACCTGAGTGTGTGCTGCACAGAATGGTCCCTGGGCCCGCTGCAGCCTGCATGCAGGGTGTGTTCAGGGCTATTGAGAGCAGTAGAAACGATAGGCCACTGGCTATTGGAGGATGGTGCAGACTTGGGGAGGAGTTGACTTCTTTGAAGTAACATATTTCAGAGGCCAAAAATAAAGGTGCCTGAAATCCTGCTAAAAAAACAAAAAACAAACAAACAAAAAAAAACTCCATTGTATATATATATATATATATATATATATATATATATATATATATGCCCCGTTTTCTTTATTCCTTCATCCACAATGGGCATCTAGGTTGATTCCACATCTTGGCTACTGTGAAGAGTGCAGTAATAAACTGGGGAGTGATATCTCTTTCACATACTAATTGTATTTCCTTTGGATATACACTCTATAATGGAACTGCTGGATCATATGATAGTTGTATTTCTAGTTTCTGTGTGTGTGTGTGTTTGATGAGCCCCAGAGTGTTTGTCTTAATTGCTGTACTAATTCACATTCCTACCAGCAATGTATGAGAGTTATCCTATTTCTGCATACTTGCCAACACAAAAATGAATACTTAATGTCCCCAAACTCTTTGCTGCCTTCCTCCTTCAACATGGTGACTCAATTCTATCAATGCCAAATTGTTGAAATCATCTTATATTCTCCCATTTCCTGCCAATGCTCAACCTGTGAATCTTCTAGGCATTACCTGTACAATATATCTATTCATCACTCTACTGCAACCATGCTGGCCCCCCAATTATCATCTTTTCCCCAGACTATTGCAATAGCCTCCAAATTGAACTCTCTGCTTCTCCCCTGCCTGCCTCTACAGTATTCAGAGTAAAACTTTTAAATGTGTTACCTGACTTGCAGATCTGGAGTCTCTTGGCTACATTTCTCAGCTATATTTTAGATGCCAGACTCAATATATCAGCAGTCTACTTAGCTTAGAGCTAGGGCCCTATCTCTGAAATATACTTTAAGTTAAAAAACAATAAGCACCCTTTTGTTTAAGTGGAAGGTGGTTGATATCATTGCTTTAGCAGATAAATGTAGTGCATTAAAATCTGGAGGGGAGGAAACAAGTTAAACAAAGAATAGGATGCAAAAACACTGAGAAACAGTTTAATAGCCAGAGAGTCTTTCAGAGAAGCCACCAAAGGATACCAATCTATGGTAAGGTTTTGAAAAAAAACCCCAAATAGGAAAATAAAACAGGGACTTAGAGAGGCTGTCTTTGCTAAAAATATCTGTTTCTTCAGTTGGGTTTGCCGCTGCCTAATGTGTAACTAAAAGCATGATAAAGTTTGGCATCTCTTCTTCATTTCGTATTTGTCTGTTTTACTCCCTTATTAAACTTTGGGTCTGCCGCAGTCTGGCTGGGCACAAATCACGAGCCACTCAAGCAGGAACAAACTTTATTTCCGAACTCCACCAGCACACTCCACACACGCTCCCTGGGAACCTCTCCTGAACGCCCACTCCTCCAGGCACACACCACACCAACCGGAAATCCCTCCTCCGGACCTTCCCCAACCAATGGGAACTCTCCAGGAATCCCAGAACTCCAAAGTAGCAGGCCTAGGTGGACAGCAGGGGGTCTAATATACAATTGAATACAATTTAACATAACCATCATCATCTCAATGGCTTGTTGGCATCACTACTCCATTCTGGCAAAAATGCCATGTGTCATTCCGACTCAGCTATGGCTCTCAGCATGGGTCAGATTCCTGCACAACTCTGGGTCATATGGTAGTTCTATTTCTAGTTTTTTGGGGTTTTTTTGAGGATCCCCACAGCACTTCCATAATCAATGTACTAATTTATGTAAGTATAAGCATATTAATCATGTAAGTAGTATTCATCTAAAGCTGATAATATGCTTTCTTTAAGGCTGAAGACAGGAAGGTGTGAAAAATTAAGATATTTTCCACAGCCAGCTTGCTTCTACTTCTGGGCCTTGGAGTGGTGCCTAGAAATCTTCAGTTTTTACCCCACATTTTCCACAAGCAGTGAGTCTTACAGGCGGATCAATGGTGAAGAGACTGCCTTCCCTCAGCAGGAGCAATAGAGTCACATGGGAACTGAATGCCCCCCATTCCAGGATCACAGATCTAATAGATAAATATCCCGTGAAGCAAGTGGACATTGCCCTTGAACAGCTGGCAATGTCCTCAACACCAATAAGACTCAGGGTGATCAGAACTCAAGAGAATGATAAACCACATGACAGTTGGCCAGGACTGCTTATTACACGTCCGTCTTGGTTCCTGTACCAGTTCTTCCTCTATTTAAGCTAAAGCTCTCATTAGTACCTGAGAGACAGGACTGGGACATTGACATCATTTGTCTTTCCAGTATAGGTACATTGATGGAAGCTCCTTTTCCCCATTATTTTCCATTTGGTTTTCGGAGAAAGTGATCAGTTTTGATTTGTTGGGACCCCAGAGTCAGGCCTCTGGCCTAGGACTTGGGAACAGGAAAGGTGCTGGACAAAATCAATGTAGCCCTAAGATGCAACACCGTTTTACTGTCTTAGCATGGATCTTAGCATTTACCACTCTCTTAGCATTGATCACTATCTGGTTTTTTTTATTGCCTTTATTTTCTTTTTAAAGTATAGCTCCATGAGATTAGTAGCCTCTGTCTCTAGTGACATAAGTGGTTGGCACATGGAGTAGGTGGCTCAAGCAGTATTCATGAAGACTCAAGACACAAAATTAGCTTCATAAAACCATGCTTTGTTGGCGTCTCTAGGAAAAAACAACCAAATGTAACTCTTTTGTAGTTTACAATGAATTTATCAAAGGCCAACGGGAAGCGCCAGGATTAACTTATGTAAAAATAATACTCTGGTAAAGTTACTTAGGAAAATAATAGCTTCTGTTCCCCGTTTTGCTGATTCAAATTCCAGTTACAATAAATAAAACCTATTTATAAGGTTGTTGTGTTAAATAAGAAAATACGTATCAGCTCCTAGGGCAGCACCTAGGAGCTATGGGAGTAAATGCAGTGACTTTGAGGTTATGATAATATTTGTGCTAGTGGTAAACTACATCACAGGATCACCCAGAACTGAGGCTGGTCACCCTGAAGCTAACCCAGTGGGCAATCTACCTACTCTCATAGCGTCCTTGAAATGCCCTTGGCGGCAGCAACATTTGGAGGCTTTCGCTTACAGCTAACAGGGAACAGCTCAGGGGGCTTCAGAGTCTCGCCCAACTTACCGCTAGAGTCAACAGAATTGAGCTGACTCCTGAGAGCAGAGTAGCCACCCAGGGCTCCAGCCAAGAATTCCAGGACTGACCTGGATGCAGACTTCCAGCAGCTCGCAAGAGACGTCCTCAGCGGGCGCCCCCTGGCGGCTGCGCGGCGCTCCCACAGCCCTGAGAGGCGTTCCCAGGGTCCTCCGCGGCTCACAGGAAAGGCGGCGCACGCACGGCGCGCGGGGCGGAGCCTCTCGCAGCCAGATGGAGGGTAGCCTGCCGGGCTTCTTAGTAGCCTTCCAGGCGAAGGGCAGACCCGAGGTGGTGAGGACGTGGGTGCAGGAGCCGGACTTACGGCAGTGCGGCCTGACAGGTAAGTGGGCTGCAGGAGAAGTGCCGCCCAGACGCGCCACCTCGTGCACACCAGCTTTCCGCGAGCCGGGGCTTCCCCTCCGCCGGTAGTGGGTGGGCACTGGCGTGGTGGGCGCAGCTCGGTGCGGGGCACTTCCGGGTAGCCGGGCGGTGGGCGAGGAAACTTGCCCGGTGGGGCGCGAAGCCCGGGTCCAGGCGGTCCGGCTGTGCGGGTGGCGCTGCGGTCGGACTCGGAAGACGCACCGCCCCCTTGACTCTGGGAGCCTGCGCGCGCCGCAGGTGGCTGGCCGCCGGGTGGTCCTCCCCTCGCCGCTCTGCGCGCTCAGTCGGGGTCCCTCCTGCCCTCGGGGAGCAGCCGCAGTGACCCTCGCCGGCCTCCCCTTCCCTTCCCTCCCCTCCCCTTCCCTCGCCGTCAGTCGTCTCTCGGAAGCGCCGGTGGAGCGCCGGTGGAGCGCGCGGGCGAGGGCGCGGCAGGACGGGCGGGGGGGGGGGGGGCGCCCGAAGTTCCCGCCCGGAGTGTGGCGCTTCTCGGTGGAGAGCGCTCGGCCCGCTCCTGCCTCTAGGGCTCCGTGGCTCTTGGGAAACGAAGCGCAGTGCCGCTTCCCTCAGAGTGGAGGGCGGGTGGAGAGGGGCCTGTGGGCAGGCTGGTCCGCCGCAGTGACCCGGGGGGACGCGGAGATGGGTGAGGAGGTGGGTGAGGAGGGCGGGCTGAGGCGCAGGTCGCAGGGAGCCTTGGGGGGAGTAGTAGGGCCTCCACCACCAGGCGGTGCGGGAAGTCGGGGACGGTACCAAGGTTAGCGCTGGTGGGCGACTGGCCCTCCTGTTCGTTAAAGTAAATGGATATGTAGGGAAACTGTGGGTGGGTCAAGATTCTTCTTTTCCTGATTCCAGCAGCAGTGTGTGTTCTTTGTGAAACATTTGGGGAAATAGCGTACGCTTTTGGTCGGTTCCTGGATTCCTGGTCCTGGAGGTAGATATCACCTGAATGAGCCAGTTCTGATAGTTATCCAGCAGTTGTACCAGGAAGCTAAACCAGGAGCTGCTTTTCCAGCCCTTCCAAAAAAAAATTTTATGGTGACCTGATTCCCTATATTAAATCCTTTTCTGTCTGACTTCTTTTTGGATGATTTTTTTTTCGTTTTGCAGTCATCTTCTAAGTATTAAATACTGTTATCTTTGTATAGTTTCGTATCATTTTAATTAAACATGTTATTATATACTAATTATAGATTCACCTGCAGTTTTTTAAAAAAAGAGATCCCATGGAACCTTCCTCAGTTTCCCCAATGATAATGTCTTGCAAAGCTTCTGTAGAATATCGTAGCCCAGATATTGACTGGAGTTTTAGACAGAGGCCTGACTCTGGAGAGCCAACAGATCATTTAGAACAAGAGGAAGCTTCAAACTGCAAGGCATCCTGATCTCACAAGAGGAGAAGGTTAATCAGGCAGGGTCTTTTGGGTGGGGGTACCTGGACTGCCTCATTATAGTCACCTCCTCCTAATCACATCTGGTGAAGGGTCTATTTTCTAAAGGTGTGAGTGATTAGATTGTGTAATCCAGGATAACTCAGTATGGTCTCCCCATCTCCAGACCCTCAACCTTAGTCATGGCTGTGGACTCCTTTTTGCCAAGTAAGGTAACATTCACTGATTCTGAGGTCTGTGCATGAACTCTTTGAGGGTCACTCTTTATCCACCACTTCAACCTTTTACTTTTTTAAATATATATCTTTATTTTTACTTATTATTTTATGAGGATCGAACCCAGGACCTCATATGTGTGACACAAGTGCTCTTCCACTGAGCTACAACCCCATCCCATCAACCTTTTACTTTTGACTATTTTATAGATATGATTATAAATATATATAATGTAAATATTTATAGTGTCTTGCCATCCTTGTTCAGTTTTAAACACCCTTTATGTAGCAGCGTCTCCATTCTTAACCCTGCTTCTCTGTTGGCGCACAGTGTAGTCCTGTTTTCATTTTGTCCTTTAGCAGGGGCAGTCCACAGCCCAGTTGTACTAGGTTGTGGGGAGGCCAAAGAAGGTGCTGGAGACAGCATGGGAGACATGGTTTATCGGGGAAAGCTTCTAACAGATCAATGACGGCTCCAGGAAGAGTTCCGTGGCAACAGACTGAACAGATAGCACCTGTGTCCCTGAAGGTGCTTCTCCAAGCAGTACCTCTCTTGCTCCTGGTGTTTTGCCTGGTGGCTCTGGCCAAACAAGTGACATGTATCTTTTCCACAGAGCCCTCAGTTCTCTGCCCAGCCCCATTCAGGGAGGAGGCTTACATGTTAGACTGAGGAAGCAGTGACATCAGCTTTAGTTTGAGTGTATGATCAGCATACATGCAAGAAAGTAGCTTTTTACAGATAACACTAACTTGCCCTAGTGCCCAGTGTGCAGAGAGAAGCCAGTGTCCTCCAAGATGATATTTATCTGGACTTTCCAGCCTAGGCTTGATCTCATTGGTCCCTTAATTTTGCTAGGTTTTTATAAACAGAAAGGGAACATTCAGGATCATGGTGTTTTACTGTCCCCCTTTTCTTTAAGGGACAATATAGCAGGAATGGCAGATTTAGATGAGTGCCATTAAGCAAGCATATGAACAGTCCATGTGTTGTTTGTCGCATCACTTCCAGGAATACTTATTTCCAGGTAAGGACAGTGGCTTGAGACTGGGTATTACAGAACAGATCCCAGGCTGAGTTTCTCATCAATCAAGAAGATTATATAACAGTGATAGGCTATTTCAGGGCTTTGAATGGTAACCCAAGTCTGCCCAAAAAGAAATTTGGAAATCAGCTAATGTTTGTATACATAGAACGTCCCAATAAAAGATATAGCCAATAAAGTTTGACATTAAGGGAATGTAAGCCATGTTCTTCATTCAAAGCCTTAGAGCTTAGCCCACATATGTGCTGAAATGTCTGCTCTCTGGTTTTGCTATATTTTTATTTCTAGGAATTCATTTACGCCCTTATCAACTGGAGGGAGTCAACTGGCTAGCCCAGCGATTCCACTGTCAAAATGGCTGCATCCTGGGAGATGAGATGGGCCTTGGTAAGACCTGCCAGGTATGTTACTGTGGAAGAAGCACTGTTTACCTACATTGAAACACCTCCTCACAACTCATTTCCATCTTTTTTTTTGGGGGGGGTACCCCAGATTGAACTCAGGTGTACTTAAAAACTTTACCATACATCCAGCCCTTTTTTGTATTTTATTTGAAGAGAGTGTCTCACTTAGTTGCTTAGTGCCTCCCTAAATTGCTGAGGTTGGCTTTGAACTCATGATCCTCCTGCCTTAGCCTCCGGAGCTAATGGGATTATAGGCGTGTGCCACCACACCTGGCTTAATACCATCTTTAAGTGCTGTTATATATGTGTGTGTGTGAGGGTGTATGTGTGTGTGTATGTATGTATATACTAGAATGTGAAATGCTTAACTTTTAAGAGATCACAACCTTGGGATTGATTTTTCTAGTTGTGGGGGTAGTTATTAATTATGTCATTACCTTTATATGAGCATTGACATGTGTCTGTGAGAAAAGTTACTTGAGTTACAAGTGCAGTTAATGGGCCCAGGTTTAGGGTTGTTCTCTGTGTGAAGCATGTATACTTGCCCAAGGACCAAATTGACTGTGCTCCTTAGTAACACTATATGAAGTTAACTGTATTGCTTCTAATATTACTCTCTCTTTCTCAGTGGGGGTGGGTTGGGGTCGGGCTGCTGCCCATTTTTCTACAGTGATAGAGAAATATGGAGGAAGTACTGTATGTTTTCCAAAATAAAACTTAGACTCTCTGACCTTAAAAGGGGAGAATCAGATGTGGCCCCCTCGGGCATTGATCTAGTGATCAATGGTGGAGTGTTGAAATTGATGCTTCTGCCAGGATAATAAGCAATACTGCCCTGGGTTGACACATGGCCTTGGATTAATGGAAAATTCAGTCATAACACCTCTTGGGTTAATCACTTACTTATCTGAAGGATATAAAAGATATCCTGGTACAATCGTGATATATGTCAGAGGCAGCTTGATCAGAAATCAGGAAGATAAAAACTTTTCAATCCCAGGAAAGTTTCACCAGTGGTCACTGGAGAGAATGAGCAAGGGTCTCATAATCCTTTTAGAAGTTCAACTGTCCCGTCCGACTCTCACCATGTGTGTGTGTGTATACACACACACACACACACACACACACACACACACACACACATATATATAAACTTTAAGCTGGAGCAGCGGTGCACATAGGCTAGTCTGATCATATGTTGAAGCGTCCTTTACTCAGGCAGATGTACCTCATCAATCTTGGCATTATTCAGAAACAATGCGACCACTTATATAAGGTCCCCTGAGATTCATCACTTCTCTCTCTTGGGCAAACAAATCTGTTCCTGGTATATTCCTGTACGAGAACTATGAAACTAAAAATCAGTTTCCTGGAGGTATCCTCCCTATAATCTCCTTTGTCTCAGTCATTGAAATTGTCCTACTGACTTCACAGAGAGCCAGCAAATTCCACTTGTCCTTTGCCTTTCCACCTCTGCTTTAAATTCTCTAAAAATATACCAACTCCAAGTCTGTTTTGGTAAAAGTATGTTTAGAAATTTTGCATCTACATTATGAAGGATATTGTTTAGTGATATTCTTTTTTATACTAGTTTTGTCTGGTTTTAGTATTTTAGTATTTCTATTCATTAATGTAACATTGGCACTATAGTTTTGCATTTTATTATATTCAAAATCATTCAACTGGCTGCATAGTATGCCATCGAGAATTTATAATTTGCTTAAACGTCCTATTGATGAGGAATCATGAATTCCCCCTTTTTTGGGTTACTTAAATTAATTTTGATGTGAACACCTTTGAGCCTATAGTTTTCTCAGGATTTTGAATTTGATCCTTAGGGCATATTTTTTCCTCAGAAATAGCACAGTATTTGGGGATGCAAGCTCTTCACGTGTTTTTGTTTGTTGAGAGCAACTTTAGAGACATAAGTGTACTCAAACATGTCCCGAAGTATGCACATTTGGCTTTGCAAAGTTTCATTTCATACTCATACTTCTTGTGAGAATGATTTATTGTCTGTTTTCTGCATTTGAATGCGTGTTGTAGATATATGCATGTACAACTATGGCATATGGATCCCGCTATACAGTATGATTATAATGCACCCATTATGAAAGACCAAAGGTTGTATCTATTTTGTTCACATATAACTTGAGCTTAGAACTTGAGCCAGTAGAAGGCACCCTCTAAATGGTTATAGAAGGAGGGAGAAAGTTGGGGAGGAAGCAAAGCACTCTCATCAGAGCAGCCGAGCCAAGGGCCAAGGCCGTGATGTGCATGTACTGTTTGCTGTCAGGTCTTAGCACTTCTGGCTTAATATTTTCAAAGTACTCCTGCTGTTTTCCAACAGGTGTATTGGTTTCATTGATTTCTGTTCTTTCCTGACGTTTTTCCTTTTGGTTCAGTTACATAAATATTGAGCCTCATTGCTCGTTAACTCCTAAAGTAATTGAACACCATCAATTTCCTTAGCAAAGTCACTGAGCTTACCTGATGTCGTTCTAAGAACTTCTAAGAACGTACTAGTTTCCTAATATGAGGAAGATTGTATGGAATTTCTTTATAAAGCAAGTCTTGTATAACAGTTTGTGTTCTCTGCCTATGGTTGTGGGAACTTTATGGTTGTGTCTCCTGGAAAGGTGATCAAAACTGCCTGCTTTGTTTCAGACGATTGCTCTCCTCATTTACTTGACGGGAAGGTTAAATGATGAAGGACCATTTCTGATTCTCAGTCCTCTGTTTTGAACAACTGGAAAGAAGAAATGGAAAGGTACAGAGTAGATGTAGCTGAACTTGTATTGTTTATGTGAAGATATTTTTCTAGATGATGGATAAAAGATCATGAAGCAAAATCTTGTCATATTCAATGATTTTATTCCAGAAAGGTTGAACTGAAACAGTGTAGGCAAGACACAAGGTCTGATCGGGGAGGATCCAGTGGGTGTTACTGTTACCCTTCTACAATTTAAAGGCTAGTACTTATTCTCAGTAAATTTTGCTGATGTAAAGGAGAAACTGTCCTTCTCATAGTAACATAGGAAGTAACTAAAGTGAGAAACATCATTGCATTTTTAGTTAGCATGAGACCCTCTTAGACCTGATCCTTCTCCCTGCTTAACACAGACCTTACCCTGAGGTCTAACCATTATTCTAGGTACAGTTCTGTGACCAGCACCTAATGAATGGCGTCTGCACACTGCAGTCCGTCCATGACATGCACACACCTTCTCATGGCTGTGGCATTTGGGTCATCTGCTTCTTTTCTTGGATTTAGATTTGCTCCAGGTTTTTCTTGTGTAACATATGCAGGGGACAAGGAGGAAAGAGCCCATCTTCAGCAAGACCTAAAACAGAAGTCACGTTTTCATGTGCTGCTGACCACCTATGAGGTATTCATTCGTTTCTCCTAACCTGGGTCCTTAGAAGTTGTAGAACCCACTGAATTATATTGACTTTTTTTTTTGAGAGCACACATTTTTCTAGGAGGACATCCACCTTCATCACATTGTCAAAGAGGGACTGTGACCAAACGAAGTGCAGAATCACTGTGCTTCAAGGTAGCTAGACATATTTCCCTCTCTACTTGTGGATTAAGGGGAAAGCTTCCCAGAAAGTGGCACTTTAGCTGCCTCTTTGTTGATGAACAGGAGGAGGCAGGCAGCAGGGCAGAGGGTTTCATGTACAGAGGCATCATGTCTGATAACCGGGGGATAGGAATGCAGGATGCCTAGTTTCAGTCTTGTTTTAAATCCTTATCTGAGTAAGACTGGGCAACTGTAAGGCCTTCTACTTAACCATAACTTCTATCTGTTTGTGTGATAGTGCTACTTAGAAATTGTGCTTAGTTTTTAACTTAGTAAACAAGTTAAAGGCTTAGATCCTCTGGTTTAAGAGAGTTAACAAGAAATAAGAAACTAGATTATTAATAATCAGAATTTATCAATACCAGTCTTTATTTATTTAATTCTAACTTTTTTATTTTGTTACCAAGGATTGAACCTAAGGGTACTTAACCACTGAACCAATCCTCAGCCTTTTTTATTTTTGAAGACAGAGTCTCAGTAAGTTGCTGAGGCTGGCTTTGAGCCTGCCGCCTTCCTGCCTGAGTCTCCAGAAGCTGCTGGGATTCAGGTGTGGGCAACCATGCCCAGCAATACCAGTCTTTTTAATGTGTCTTCCTTAATTTTTCAGATTTGCTTGAAAGATGCACCGTTCCTAAAATCGTGAGTATACTGTACCCTGTCAGAAACTGTGCTGAATGTGTGGAAGTCTTGTCTTGTCTTACACTTTTTGATACTTGGCCTCTTTCCTGATATGTCTGGTCTGTCTTCTTTGGGTCCTGTTGATGTATAGGCAGGCATGGTGGGAATTCTGTGATCTAACCTCTACATTAGCTATGTGTTATTGGGTTGGTTTCTTAATTTCCATCAACTTCAGTGTCCTCATCTGTAAACTGGGGGTAGTTACCTTTCTTACTTTGGATGACTATTGTGACAACTGAGATTAAATCTACATGGTTGGTGTTTAGCAGATTACTAGAGATTTTTATTACTAGCAGATTTTTATTGTTGTTTTTTGGTTTTATTTTGGTACTGGGGATTGAACCCAGGAGTACTCTACCACTGAGCAACATCTCCAGTCCTTTTTATTTATTAATTTTTTAAATTTTGAGACAGGGTCTTTCTAAGTTGCCAAGGAAGGCCTTGAATTTGTGATCCTCCCACCTCAGCTCCCAGAGTCTCCAGGATCACAGGCGGGGCACTGCATCCAGCCTGGAAACTGGATTCTTTACACTGTAACTGCACAGATGCCTGTGAGGACTGCTGCTTGAGATCTTACTGTAGTATAGGAGCCTTTTCCTGGCAATTACCAGGTAGCAGTCAGTGCTATAGAACTGACTATTTGGAAAAAAAGTTTGAAGTTTACTTGTAATTTGTCCATTTAACTATGTCTTGGTACTGGGGATTGAACTCAGGGGCATTTACCACTGAGCTGCATGCCCAGCCCTTTTCATTGTTTATTTTGAGATAGTCTCACTAAGTCGTTGGGATGGGACTCAAATTTGCAATCCTCCAGCTTCCCAAGTAGTTGTCATTGTAAGGTGTGCCCCATCGTGCCCTGTGTGCATCTTTCATACTCAGATTTTGTTCTCAAAGGGCCTTATCAATATTTTAAATATTTTTTCCTCATCCAGATTGTTGTAAATGAGTTTCTGTTTTACTCTTATTTTGAAGACTGGGCCCAAGATTTTATGATTCCATCCAGTATTTTGTTTTACTTAATTTACATTTAAATGAGCATATGATGTGTTCCTTCTTTTTCTTTCTTTTTACTTTATTATTTTTATGTCGTGTCACGTTATTTCATGTCATTTCATTTTATGGTTCTGGGCATTGAGCTGAGGGCCTCCCAACTGCTCTACCACTCAGTCCTTACCCCAGCTCTTCTTGTCTTCTTAATATCCAACTTGTCTTGTTTTGAAGTCTCTCCATGGAAAGGGAGTTACTGGTAATAACCAGGAAAGTAAATCATAGAGCTGCCCCATGGTCTGTACAGTAGAGGGATGAGGAGTACAAAGATATTCATGAAACACGGTACTATCTGGCAGGTCTCAGAAGGTAATAAGATTGGGACATAAATGTTCTTGGGTACTTTATGTAAATTGTCCCATTTTGGTTTCATGAAAATCCTAGTAGGCAGGGATTATTATTCGCATTTTACAAAAAAGGATATTAAGAGATTAAGAATCCAAGTAAGGCAGAGCAGACATTCAAACCCAGCACTTGGTGCTTTGGGCCTCTTTTTTTAATGTTTATTTTTTTTAGTTGTAGTTGGACACGATACCTTTATTTTATTTATTTAGTTTTATGTAGTGTTGAGGATCAAACCCAGGGCCTCGCACATGCTAGGCAAGTGCTCTACTGATGAGCCACAGCCCCAGTCCCTGGACCGTGTTTTTAAGAGAAGCTTCTCTAAGTATGTAGAAGCACTGAAATGTCACCTTATTCAGCAGAAACACATTTTTATATTTCAGTCTGTTCTGAATGCATTTCTGGGTGGATTTAAGAGCCTTAGTAATAAAGGGACATTTATAATATTGACTCATAGCAAGAATCCCAACAACATAGTTATTTCTTTTAGTATGTTTGCTAATGTTATATTTCTCCATTGCTATATTTTACATTCTGAAAATAGGCAATGTGATAAAATCTGCACTCAAGAGGTTTATGAAGGCCATTTTTAAATTGTATGTTATCACCATGAAATATTGAAATCTTTTGGACAACAGGCAGTAGGCTTGTGAAATCTTGGATCGAGAAGATCAGGAGTTCCCTTGTTGGACTCTCCATTCTTGTGTTGGAATTCTCTCTACTTTCGTTTCTGGGAAACAGTCTTTAATTTTCTTTGATGAGTGATTCCATCCACTTTCACTCATTGAACCAAAATCCACTTCACTTAGTCTTTTGCGTTAAATAAGCATTTTTAGATGTTTGTGTATATACATATCTGTGTCTAGTCCTTCCAAAGGAATCAGACCTAGTCTGTTTTGAGTGGAACAATACTATGGACGCTCACCACCTATGTCATAACCACCGTCCAACCTCATGGGGACCCTGTCTCCTTATAATCCTAAATATATTCCCTGCTTATTCTGCCCAGTGCTGTCCTTGCACTTCCTGCCCTCTCTTTGGATCCCCAGTTTAGTCTTCTTATACTCCACTCTCGTTAGCTGAGTGTCTGTCTCTGGCTCTCTTCCTCTCAATTTTCTCTGTAGCCTAAGGAGGAAGGCTTCCTTTGTTGTTGTTGTTGTTTTTCTGCAAATATTTATTGGATATTTATTGATCCAGATGAGGCCATAGGGATAGAGAAGATTAAGACATTGACCTTGACTTTCAGGGGTGTGTAGTCTTGTAGCAGATGCAGACAAACATAGAAACAAAGGCAAAGGGTGGCATGTGCTCACCAGTAGGTAGAGTGCCAGTGTGTTTATTAACCTGCCCACCGCCTATACTGTGAGCCTCTGTGATCAGATTTCCCACATTTAATTCCTTCCATCAAAAATTCCTCTTACACTGCTTGTGGGATACAAGAACTGTGCAAACTTATTTATTAAATGATTTAAATAAGAGGGAAAAATGAGAGATGCTTAAAAAAGAGTTGAGTAAGTGAGGAAGAAGATGATAAATTATTAACATCTAGTACTTACTGAGATTCACTGCTATAGTTTGGATCCTATATATCTCCCAAAGGCTCATATGTTAAAGTCTTGGTCCCCAGCATGAAACTGGTGAAAGTGTGTGGAACCTTTGAAAGGTGAGCCCTCATGGGATGTCTTCTGGTCATTCATTGAGGGTGTGTCCTTGGAATGGGTAGCAGGGATCCAGCCTCTTCCTCTTCTTTGCTCTCTATGTCCCAGCCTTGAGATAGCTGGCTTCCTCTGCCATGCCCTTCTGCCATGATGTGCTTAACAGCAAGGGAGCCAGCTGATGGTGGACTGACCCTCCAAATTTGTGAGCCAGAGTAAAACTTTTCTCTTTTTAACTCATTATCTCAGCTACTTGTCACAGTAGCAGAAAGCTGACCAACACATTCATTATGGGTTAATTATCTTTCTTTATATTTTTTTTATTTATATATGACAGCGGAATGCATTGCAATTTATATAACATATATAGAGGATGTTTTTTTCATATCTCTGGTTGTTTACACAGTATATTCACATCATTCGTGTCTTCATATGTGTACTTTGGATAATAGTGTCCATCACATTCTATCATCATTTCTAACCCCATGCCCCCTCCCTTCCCCTCCAATCCCTCTTCCCTATCTAGAGTTCATCTATTCCTCCAATGCTCTCCCTCCCTACCCCACTAAGAATCAGCCTCCTTATATCAAAGAAAACATTCAGCATTTGGATTTTTGGGATTGGCTAACTTCACTTAGCATTATTCTCCAACTCCATCCATTTATCTGCAAATGCCATGATTTTATTCTCTTTTATTGCTGAGTAATATTTCATTGTGTATGTTTGCCACATTTTTTAATCCATTCATCTACTGAAGGGCATCTAGGTTGGCTCCACAGTTTAACTATTGTGAATTGTGCTGCTATAAACATTGATGTGGCTGTGTTCCTGTAGTATGCTGTTTTTAAGTCCTTTGAGTATAGACTGAGGCGTGGGATAGCTGGGTCGGATGGTAGTTCCATTCCCAGCTTTCCAAGGAATCTCCATACTGCTTTCCATATTGGCTACACCAATTGCAGTCCTACCAGCAGTGTACCTTTTCCCCCACATCCTCGCCAGCACTTATTGTTGTTTGTATCCATAATAGCTGCCATTCTGATTGGAGTGAGATGAAATCTTAGAGTACTTTTGGTTTTTATGTCTCTAATTGCTAGCGATGATGAACATTTTTTTCATATATTTATTGACTGATTGTATATCATCTTCTGAGAAGTGTCTGTTCAGGTCCTTGGCCCATTTATTGATTGGGTTGGTTATTTATTTATTTATTTTAGTGTTTAGCTTTTTGAGTTCTTTATATACCCTAAAGATTAGTGCTCTGTCTGATATGTGAGGGGGTAAAGATTTGCTCCCAAGATGTACACTCTCACAAATTGTTTCTTTTTCTGAGAAGAAACTTTTTAGTTTGAATCTGCCCCATTTATTGATTCTTGATTTTAATTCTGGCACCAAAGGAGTCTTATTAAGGAAGTTAGGGTCTACTTTTTCTTCTATTAGATCAGGGTCTCTGGTTTTATTCCCAGGTCCTTGATCCATTTTGACTCGAGTTTTGTGCACGGTGAGAGATTGGGGTTTATTTCATTTTGCACGTGGATTTTCAGTTTTACCAGCACCATTTGTTGAAGAGTTTATCTTTTCTCCAGTGTGTGTTTTTGCTACCTTTGTCTAATATCAGATAATTGCAATTTTGTGGCTTAGTCTCTGTGCCCTCTATTCTGGTCTACCAGTCTGTTTTGGTGCCAATACCATGCTTTTTTTGTTACTATTGCTCTGTAGCATAGTTTAAGGTCTGGTATAGTGATGCCCCCTGCTTCACTCTTCCTGCTAAGGATTGCTTTAGCTATTCTGGGTCTCTTATCTTAGCAGATGAATTTCATGATTGCTTTTTTGTTTCTATGAGGAATGCCATTGGGATTTTGATTGGAATTGCATTAAATCTGTATACTGCTTTTGGTAGTATGGTCATTTTGATAAAATATTAATTCTGCCTATCCTAGAGTGAGGTAGATCTTTCCATCTTCTAAGGCCTTCTTTGATTTCTTTCTTTAGGGTTCTATAATTTTCTTTATACAGATCTTTTACTTCTTTCCTTAAGTGGATTCCCAAGTTTTTGTGTGTGTTCTGGTGTTTTTGTTTTGTTTTGCTTTTGTTTTATTTTTGTTGTTCAGGTTTTGAGGTTATTGTGAATGAGATAGTTTTTCTCATTTCTTTCCAGAGGCTTTGTCACTGATATACAGAAATGCTTTTGACTTATGGGTGTTGATTTTGTATCCTGCTACATTCATTTATTTACTAGTTCTGGAAGTTTTCTGGTGGAACTTTTAGGGTCTTCTAGGTGTTGAATCGTATCATCATCAAATAATGCCAATTTGAGTTGTTTTTCCTATATGTATCCCTTTTGTTTCTTTCGTCTAATTGCTCTGGCCAGTGTTTCATGTACTGTGTTAAATAGGAGTGGTAAAAGGGGGCATCCCTGTCTTGTTACAGCTTTTAGAGGGAATGCCTTCAATTTTTCTTCATTTAGAATGATGTTGGCCTGGGGCTTAGCGTAGAGAGCCTTTATGATTTTGAGATATGTTCCTGTTATCTTTAGTTTTTCTAGTGTTTTGAACATGAAGGAGTGCTGTATTTTGTCATATGCTTTTTCTGCCTCTATTGAGATGATCATATGATTCTTATCTTTAAGTCTATTGATGTGATGACTTACATTTATTGATTTCTGTTGTGTTGAACCAACCTTGCATCCCTGGGATGAATCCCACTTGATCATGGTGCACAATCTTTTTGATGTTTTTGTATTCCATTTGCCAGAATTTTATGAGAATTTTTGTATCTTGTTCATTAGAGATACTGGTCTGAAGTTTTCTTTTTTTGATATGTCTTTGCCTGGTTTTGGAATCAGGGTGATATTGGCCTCATAAAATGAGTTTGGAAGTGCTCCCTCTTTTTCTGTTTCCTGAAATAAATTAAGAGTATTGGTATTAGTTCTTCTTTAAAGGTCTTGTAGAACTTGGCTGTGTATCCATCCAGTCCTTGGCTTTTCTTGGTTGGTAGACTTCTAATAGTATCTTCTATTTCATCATTTGAAATTTTTTTTTTAATGAGAGAGGGAGAGAATTTTAATATTTATTTTTCAGTTCTTAGCAGACACAACATCTTTGTTTATATATGGAGCTGAGGATCGAACCCGGGCCACATGCAAGCCAGGTGAGCGCGATACCACTTGAGCCACATCTCCAGCCTATCATCATTTGAAATTGATCTGTTTAAATTGTGTATTTCATCCTGATTCAATTTAGGCAAATCATATGACTCTAGAAATTTGTCGATGCCTTTGAGGTTTTCTATTTTATTGGAGTACAAGTTTTCAACATCATTTCTGATTATCTTCCTGTATGTCTGTAGTGTCTGTCGTGGTATTGGAAAGAAGGCTTCCTTTTTGTAGGCCAGCCTTTACACAGACGTTTGTTTTAATTTTTCAAGTATTGTCCTTCCTTACCCACTTTTTTGTTTGACACACTTAGTTTTACAAGTGCAAAAATAGTGCAGTGGGATTCCATAATGTTTACCAATAAAATTAAAAACTTAAAAGTCTTAAAACGCCCACTGTATTATCTTTTGCATGATTTTCACATTTTTAAAAGGATATTCAATATTTATACCTTTTTCATTATTGTATTTTGCAGCTACTATTTATCATTTTATCACCTATTATTAGATAGTTTATTTTCATTTTTTGCTATTTTAAGTTAATGCATCTAGAATATCATCCAATCTTTTTCCATATTTTGGATTTTTTAAACAGCTTTCCACCAGTAGCATCTGCTAAAAATATGATTCTAGGACTGAAACTTCTTGAGAAATTTCTCTCATGACATACTATACTATAAACATGCTGTGGCAGCAGCCCCCAGTGACCTCCACGTTAACAAGTCCAGTGGCTGCATCATCCTGGACATCTCCGTGATCCTGTTCACCACTCTCCCATTTTAAAGTCCTACTCCTTTAGCTGTGACATCACTGTCTCTTGATTTTTCTTATGGGTTTGAATATCTGCTCTGCCCTTATGATCTTGACCTAGTTACCTAGCCTTTCAGAGTTTTAGTGTCCTTGTTGGCACAATTATGGTTACTTGTCTTATTCTTTGGATTAAATTGCACATAAAGCCACAAGCGCAATGTCTGGTACATAGTACAATATGATAAATGTATCCTTTCATTTTTGTCTATGGCTCCTTACTTTCTGCATAGATCTTTCTCATCTGAGGGGAAAACAAAGCACATGGTAGTAACCTTTCAAGATAGGAAGGTCACGATGCCAGGTATGCTTCTAACAGAGTGGGCTGTTAGTCTTTCTAACATGTCATAATCGTATAGTAAGATGTGGTTGTGAAATATGTTTGAGCTACACGAAACTGAAAGTTTGTATTTTCTCTCACAGCTTCTCCTGGAGTTTTCTTGTTGTGGATGAAGCCCACAGATTGAAAAGCCAAAGCTCTCTGCTGCATAAGACACTCTCAGAGGTAAACTCAAAGGATAGTCTTCGTTTTTACACACACCCCTTCCTTTTTTAATAGACTTTATTTTTTAGAGCAAGTTAGGTTTACAACAAAATTGAATAGAAGGTACAGAGAGTTCCCATATATCCCCTGCCCCTTTACAAGCCTAGCTTCCCCCATTCTCAGCCTCTCCCTGAAGAGAGATGTTAAAACTAATGAACCTACGTTGGCACCTCAGTGTCACCAGAGTCCGTAATGCTGGATTCACTCGCTGTTGCGTGTCCTGTGAGTTGGAACAACAGGCGATGGCATGTTTCCACCCTATAGTATCATGCAGAGCGGGTTTCCTGGCTCAGAAATCCTATACCCATCTGTCCACCGTTCCTTCTCCCCTCTAACTCCCCTTTAAAACCACTTAGACTAGTCTATACAGAGCCAACTAAATGGAAACTTTATGATTATTATTATTTGTTCTAATTTGTAATATATGACAGCAGAATGCATTACAATTCAGATTACCCATATAGAGCACAATTGTTCCTATCTCTGGTTGAACACAAAATAGAGTCACACCATTCGTGTCTTCATACGAGTACTTCGGATAATGATGTCCATCTCATAAATTAAAACTTTTGTAGTCAGACTTCTGCAGAGCTAAATAAACCTGTTTTGGAGGGCAATGACAAAAGTAGTATTTAATATGGCTAATTACTATTCCTTTCTCTTGTTATCAAATGAGTCAGACCCTACCCCAATAAAATGCATTTTATTTTTGGAGATGTTTCAACTCTCTTTTGAGTGCTTTTAATTTTTCTCTTTTTTTTTTTTTACAAATAAAGATCTTATACTCCTGTCTGCAGTTGCAGATGCATTGGCTATACCTTACACCTCCCCCAATTTACATATTTAGAAACTTACCGTTCACATGGAGTCATGAAGAGACCAATTTCTTACAGCATATTGCCTTCAGTCTCTCATCTGTTGTATTTTTAGTATGATACACTTGATTGCATTCCCTTCTCTTGATCTCTTGTATCATTTGGCAAAGTAGATGAGAAAGATCATTGTGGCCTGGAGCTTCCCTTGTTTCTGAGAAGCCAATGAAATGTGAAGTACCTTCTCCTTGTTGACCTGAAAGTTTGCTCATTCATGGGACCACACTTATTAATTTCTGAGATAATCAAAATTTGGTCCTCATCCTATAATAAATCACTTAAATTTAGAGGAAAATCTTAGACCTGGATTATGTATTTAATATTTATTGGCCTAAAATTTGCAGTGTTTAGAGTTTTTACTGAAGATATAATCATTTTTATTAGTTTCAAATATTGTTATCCCCTGCCTGGTAGGGCATCCTCTATCTCTGCTGTCCTCTTTGCCTTCTTTTTAGGGACCCTTGATTATGTGTCCTTCCCAAGAGTTGGTACTCTGTTTTTAAAATAATACACATGCATAGGATGTGACTTTTCCACATTACTTAATTCTGCTCGTGTAAGTTCTTGTTAATGTCAGCTCAGAGGTTGACCTTGCTTGGCCTGATATCTGTTGTCGCTGTTTTTCTTCCTTCATTAGTCTCTTCTCCTCCGTGTTCTTATCTGTTTCTCAGTGTTTTTCTTTTTTCTTTTGGAAATGCTGGGGATTGACCCAGGGCTTCATGCATGCTAGGCAAGCGTTCTGCTGGTGACCCACATTCCCAGCCCTGTTTCTTAAAAATTTACAGAATCCCTTTTTATGTTGGACTGTCCATGCCTTACTATCCAGAAACATCTAGAAATCTTGATATCTTGACTCTGATATATTGCAAAGTTTATGAACAGACATTGTGTCAGTGTAAATCTTGCTGCTTGCTTGTAGCATTGAGGCCTGATACTATAAATAACTCTGGCTTCTCAAACTCTTTGAATGAATGTGTTTACCGAGATACTCCTGTTAATTCCCCCATGTAGGTCATAACATGTTTGACTCCTCACATAGATTGCATTTAGTAACCCTAGTGAATACTCATGTAATACAACGCGATGTCACTTACATGCTGTACTTGTTTTAAGGAGTCTTTGCCAAGTACCATTATGAGCTGTTTAAAAGTTTAACAGAACTTTAATCAAGTGCACATTAGAACTTTTTTTTAAGGGAGGAGGGGCATTAGGAACATAGATTTTGAAGGACATCTTCCATAATATTCTGACTGCTGCCTGTATCTTGAGAATCGCTTTTATACACACCTAAGCCTATTTCTTGATTCCTTATCTAGAGTGAGAGCCTTAGAATTTCCTTTGTGGATCTTCTTGATCTCTGGCATCTTCCTTTCCCTCAGTTTCCTAAAGAGTGAGTTTGTTTCTTAGATAAATATTTATTAGACTTTTTGGATGTGCCAGGCTCTGCAGGTGGTATTAAGCAAATAATTACAAAATGCCTTGAATAGGTGAGACTGAAGGGCCTACTGCATTAGAAAGAGCTTGGGCTCTCTTGCTGTGGGCTACCCATTGGGTTTTCTACTCAAGAACTTTGCCCTGACTCAGGGCACACAATTAGGATTGGGCTCTCTGCTTTCCAGGTGTGGAGCCAGAGCCTTTTGAAGTTGGAGACCACCTGATTGAGGCTAGCTGGGAAACTTCACCTGCTGGATAAGCTGCTGGCATTCCTGCATTCCAGGTTGGAATAGGTTGACATATACTGCTCTAGGGAGTGACTGGTTCAAACCTGAATAATGAGGAACTTACTGATTCTTGAGACTGATTCAAGTTTCCTTTTTTAGAAGCCTGGAATTCAAGGCCTACTTTCTCTGCAACTGTACACCCACCCCCCATTCCATCTCATCCAACCCCACTCCTCCACCTTTATCCTTTCTTTCCTGAATTCCTACAGCATTTAGGATCCCAGTCCAGGACTTGGCAAGCCCTGCCTTACTCTGCTACCTTGTTGATCAGTGTGTGTTCACCTCATCAGTCCAACTATGTTGGTTGCATCCACAAGGACGAGTCAACATTGAGCATTTTTTTTTTTTTGAAGAATAAGATAGTTTTAATGTGTCTTTCCATAGAATGTCGATTATATAGAAAAACAGAGCAGAGAAATCTGGCAGAAAACATCTTAATTAAATGAAAAAAAGTTAACATAATCAGGCTGTCTAGAGATATAGCTGTGTGGTGGAACAGACTAAGGAGGCCCTGGTTCCATCTAAAAGTAAGACAGCAAGGTGACTCACACCTGTAATCCCAGTTGACTCTGAAGGATGAGGCAAAATGATCACCAAGTGTGAGGCCAGCCTCAGCAATTTAGCCAGTCCATGTCTCAAAATAATAATAAGTAGGTTTAGACATAGCTCAGTGGTAGAGAGCACTCCTGGAGCATTTCTTTTAAAATTGCCTGCTGCTTCCTTGAGTTGAACTGACACATAATAAAGGTTGAGTAAACATTGGGTCTTGTTAATCTTTGGGATTTGATTTAAACTCAAGGCGTAGTTGGGGAATACTCTTTCCCAGAAATGCAAGTTGTGTATCAGAAGATGACATTTGGTTAGTGTTAGGCAGCCTGGTATCCAGCATGTACATCTTCATCACCACAGGAAAGGGGGAGTCTAGGAAAAGACCAGAGACTCAAGAATTTCAGAATTGTGCCTTTAGGATGATTGCCCCAGGTGTGGCCTGAACTAACCTAAAACTTCAGATTTTTCAAAATTGTCCAGTCTTTTGCAAATTAAATAATTGCATGTCTTGGGGCTGGCGTTGTGGCTCAGTGGTCGAATGCTTGCCTAGCTAGCACATGCGAGGCCCTGGGTCCAATCCTCAGCACCACACAAAAATAAATAAATAGCTCAGTGACTAAGCACTCGCCTCACGGTGAGGCAGGAGATTAGATCTTCAGCACCACATTCAAGAATATAAATAAATAAAACAAAGTTATTGTGTCCATCTACAACTAAAGAAATTGAAAGAATAAAATAAAGGTATTGTGTTCAACTATGACTAACACGTAAATATAAAAAATTGTTAAAAATTATAATTACACGTCTTACTGTATTTTATGGCCTTTGACGTATCTACCATAAGTGTGTGTGTTAGAGATGGAGAAGAACCTATAGATACCTTCCGTCCAAGTTTTTCATGACCTCGAAAGGTCATGCCCAATGTCATATAGGTAATAAGTGGCAGAGAGAGATAAGAATCGAGGTACTCACCTTCAAACTCAGTGCTTTTTCCAACAATTTGGGGCTAGAGTCTGGCCAATGTTCTCCCCAACTCTTGGTCTTACTCTCCTGGCAGCCTTAAGGTAAGTTTAGTTTCTTAAAAAGAATGTTGTTTTAACAGCATTGTCCTTATTCAGGCAAATTTAAAACAATGTCTGATAAGAAGGGCAGTCACCTTGACTTTGTTCCTTCTACATTATTTTGAATTTTCCTTTCCTTTCTTCACTCTCTATATGTAAGTTTCTTGTGTACCAAGGGGGATTGCTTCTCTAACATGCTTCTCGACTTTTCTAGATGGTAATGACTTGTACTGCCAAGTGGGAATAGCAGTAGATAGCCTTCCGTAGCTCTTCAGGATCTTGGGGAACGGGTGCACACATATTTGAACTTTGCCTTTACTCTTCACATGTGTATTTATTTTTCTATTGAAATGAAACTTCTGTTTTCATTGAGTGAAGTGTAATATTCCAGAAAGAGGCTCCTTGGTTACGCCAGGGCTTCCACACTCCCTGGTGAATTGACAGGTGCCCTGGGACTGCTCTGAGGGATGCCGCTACATGTGGAGGCACTTTGTCTTCTTGTATAAAGTATTCAGAGTTTCTGAGAAAGTTACAGGACATTGATATTTCTACTTTAACATTTCCCTTATGTGTAAAGTTGTCCTCTTTGGTAGATTTTGCCTGAGGGTCACTCCCCCTAAACACTACTAGAGTTGGCAGTTTCTCCTTTTCTTCTTCTTGCCAGGGGCCATCGCATCTTACTCTTCTCTCAGATGACCCATATTCTCCAGGACTATATGGACTACAAAGGTGACTCCCCTTGGCCACTACATCATCTGAGAATCATAAGGGGTGTGGGAAGGTTACTGAGGAAAAGGTTAAAGACAAGAAGGTGAAAAGGCTGAGGAGAGTGGACAGTGGTGTGTGAAGCAAGGATTGACAGCAGGGTAGAGACGCATGGGCAGAAGTAACACCCACATTCTCACCAGGTGATACAGGTGATGGGTATGGAGCAGACGTGAAAATGTTGAGTGGCTTCAAAAATGTGTGAGTTGAGTTTCAGCGACAAACACTTGCAGCGTCTCTCGACAGTTCAGCAGTTATGTACTTATTCAAGATTAGTAAGAAAATAAAGATTGATAGTATGGAGATCCCACAAATCAAGCAGGGGGAGGGTAAGAGCAATTATTTCTGTGACAGTAGGGAATGTAGGCAGTTACTTGAGAACTCTGCTTAATATATAATAAAATTGATGTGGGATAATGGGACAAAGTTTGAACAGAGGTTGATTTTTGAGCCTGTGGGAGAGTATCAGCCTCAGAAATAACTGTTTTAAAATTTAGTTGAGAGTGGTCTCTCAGATCTACTTGATGCCCCCCAAGTACTGCAGTAACTGGACACTTCAGCTACTGGCACATTGAGGAATCTCGAGTGCCAAAACATGACTTGAGATTGCAATTCCCCTTCCTGACCTGATGCGTGGTAACAAGTGGAGAGCCCTAGAGCTTCACTGAAAAGCAGGTGCTGGGTCATCAGGCAGGCTCCCAAGTGCTTGTCTTACTGCTTGCCTAAGTCAGGATTGTGTCTCAGCAGGCACCAACTGCCAGCGTGTGGATATTTAGGGTGGCCTGGGAAGAGTCAAAACCAAATATTAACTCTGCAAATGCCAAAGACTTTGGCTGCCTCTGTTTTTAAAACCCAGGCTAGTGTGTTATGGTGATTTTTTTTTGGTGAAGTGATGAATTGTTTCCCTAAATTTATATCTTTCAGACTGGGGTTGTGGCTCAGTGGTAGAGCCCTTACCTGGCATGTGAGTGGCACTGGTTTGAATCCTCAGTACCACATAAAATAAGAAACAAGATCAAGTTATCAAACAGTTGAGATCTTTCCCTTGGGCTTTATTGAAAGTAGGGCAGGCTTGGGTTGGAAAGGACAAATAGGCATTGGCTTAGGAATGACTCAATTATTTTATTTCCTAAGAGTCCTTGCAAAGAGTAAGGACCTGTGTGTGGTTGTTGTCTTCTCTGCGTAAAGGCTACAGCTATGAGCATGTGGACGGTTCTGTGAGAGGCGAAGAGAGACACCTGGCCATCAAGAACTTTGGACAGCAGCCCATCTTTATTTTTCTCCTGAGCACCAGGGCAGGTAAGCTCAGGGGTGTTGAGGAAGCAGACAGGCATCCCACCACTGGTACGTTTTCCCCTCATTCTCTGAAAGGTGAGGTTCTTACCAAGGAGTGTTGAAAAGGAGAGAATCAAGGCACTTACGTGGCCTAGTACTGGACTTCTCGTGTGGAGCTCTTTTCTGTTCAACCTGTGAAGCTGTCATCGTGAGAAGTGAGGCTGAAACCTGGGCCTGTTGGAAAGTAATTCTAATCCACTTAGACCACTGACCGGGAATGTCCTGTTTTGGTTTGTTTTTAATTTTAGGGAAAGTTTTATTCACATTCATTTATTCTCCTTCCCAGCCATGAATTTGGAAAATAAGATAATCTCTTTTCTAGTTTCCCTTCCTCCAGGAGTACCTCTGGAAGAGTGTTATAAAGTTTAATAAAGATTTGTTGTTTAAAATGTGACTAGAATGAAACTGACAGCTATTTATGATTATTATGGTATTGTCCATATGACTTAATCATAAATAAATGACACTTGTGGTGTTTTGCCAGTTGCTTTCATATAGTATTAAATAATTTGAAATTAGTTTGGGGAATTGGAATTTTTCTTACATTCTGAATCAAAAAGCCCTAAATTAATTTTGAATTCATAATCTAAGTTCATGATCTTATTTTTTTGATGGTAATCCTGATGGAATAGATATAGGAACACAAACAGGAATGGTGTCCTTGATGAAAGAGAGATTAATGTCCTTATGGAACAAAAGGTCACCCTTATGTAGAAAGCACTTAGTAAGTGCTTTGTACTATATGGGTCTATAAAAGAAGTGTTAGATATGATCTTTGGGTATCAGGAGATCATTTCTCCAGTGTGTGTCTTACCTCTCTCTCTTAAAGCCATTAATAAGATACAATCAGATTCCTTTGGTCCAGTCTCGTCCCAGGTCATATACCACACCCTGTCATTCAGTCCCGTTGTCTCATGATTAGTCTTAGGGGAAGCTCAAAGGATCTGGTCAAAGGCATGGTCAGTGTTGGGAGAGGAATTCCATTTATGCGTTTAAGATTTTATTTTTCATATTTAGAGAGCAAATGTTGGAAACATCTAAAATTAGTTAATCTCCTTGGAGGCCTTAGAGTAGATTATCTAGGAGCTGAAGCCGTCCTGGACATTAGCCTTTTCCACGCACTGACTGTCATACGTGCCGTCATGTTGCAGCTATAGATGTGCCGCATTTTCATTCAATGTTTCCTTCCAGCTTTCCCCGAGGTTGTTACCACATACTGCCGGCAGATGCCAGCGATAGCTTAGGAATATGTCCCAAACAACTAAATGCAGCTTAAAATATCATCTTTGGTGAACAAGGGCTGCACTAGCCACTATTAACTCAAGAGAAAGATAATTCTTATGGAACACAAATAGATTTTCAAATGAGATGACTTCCTCGATAGTTAGCATACAGTGGATAAAAAGGTTCTGGAGCCTGGCACAGTAGTGCATGCCTACAGTCCCAGCTACTCAGGAGGCTGAGGCAGGAGGATGGCTTGAGCCCAGGAGTTCAAGGCTGGCCTGGGCAACACTGTGAGACCCTGTCTGTGTCCCAGGAGTAATGACCTCAGATTCTGGAATACGGGATGGAATCCTGACTGTTTCATCTTCTAGTGCTGCAACTTCAAATAAATCCCTGAATCTAGCTGTTTCCATTTCAGCATCTGCAAAATGAGAATAGTGCTAGCAAGGACACAGGGTTTGTGAGGGTTAAAAGAGTCATCACATGTAAAGTGCTGTGAGCAGTGCTTGGCTGTAGTAAAGTAGAAGTGTAGCTCTTATTATTGGGTATAACTTAGCCTCTCTCCGTATTCAATCATTAGTATTTCTTTATTCCAACTTTGATTTTATAGGAAGACTTCAATGAGAATGTTCCTGCCTGGCTTGTCTTACATCCAGCCAGGAGTTAGTAGTCCTTGTGGAAAGGAACCCTTCATTCAGTTCTTGGAACAAGCCCTTTTAGGCTTGTTTTAGCAATGAGCTCCAATGACCCTAGCTAGAGTTTGTTCTGTACAGTTTCCACATTAATCAAAGAGAAGCCTGTGGTTTGCTTCTTAAAATTCCTGAACCCAAAGTGCTCTTTTGGCCTTTTCCTGCACCGCTGGAGAAAGACCAGAGAGTTGTTGCATGGAGTGTTCTTGTCTTGAACTGATTTTACGACATCTTCTTTGATCAGTGTGGAAACCAGTACAGGAAGACACTCTCAGGTTTTCTCCAGTCAGAGTCAGGTATCATCGGCTCTTCTCATAGCTAGCGTCAGGTCCTCCTACCTTGTTGAAGCTACAAGTGTGGTCATGTGCATTTCTTACTGCCCACTGCAGACCTCTCGTTGTTTTAAGATATATTTTTAGTTGTAGATGGGCACTGTTTTAGTCAGCTTTTTCACCTCTGTGACCAGAACCAACTGTGGAGGAGGAAAGTTTATTGGAGGGCTCATGGTTTCAGAGGTCTTAGTCCATAGAAGGCCGACTCCATTCCTTGGAGCTCCAGGGGAGGCAGCATCATTGCAGGAGAGTGTGACTGAGGGCAGCAGCTCACATTGTGATCAGAAAGCAGAGAGAGAGACTCCACTGTCCAGATACAAAATATATACCCCTTAGCCATGTGCCTGATGAACCCCTTCCTCCAGCCACACCCACCTGCCCCAGTTACCACTCAGTTAATCCCATTAGGCATTCATTCACTGATTAGGTTAAAGCCATTTCCCAGTCATTTCTCCTCCAAACCTTCTTGCATTGTCTCACATGTGAGCTTTTGGAGGACACCACATCTAAACCATAACAGATGATACCTTTATTTCATTTATTTTTATGTGGTGATGAGGAAGGAACCCAGTGCCTCACGTGTTCTATCACTTGTGTTCTGTCACTGAGCTATAACTGCAGCCCCCAGACCTCTTATTTTTGGAGCTGTTTTCTGAAAGAACTTGTGTCCTTATTCACAGACTGAAGCAAAATCCAATCAAGGTTTTCAAACAAATATTAAATGGCTTCACGCAATTAACTTAAGCATTCTTTTCTTTTGCTTACCTCTCTTTCTGTTATAGTTGATAATTAAATTTTCCCAGTTCACGCAATGAAAGGTGAGGTAGCACTTTGACCACTGTAGGGTGGTCAAAACCTGAATTTGGGGGCAGAAATGTCAGTTTGAAGGATGAAGCCAGTCATTTGGACTGATTGCAGATTTTCAGGATGACCCAGTCCTCCCTTGTGTGTTTCTAGTTCCTTATTTGTGTGTTGCTGATCATGCTCCTTTTTTTGTATGGTTTTTAGGTGGAGTTGGCATGAACTTAACAGCAGCAGATACTGTTATTTTTTTGACAGTGATTTTAATCCTCAAAATGACTTGCAGGCAGCTGCCAGAGCTCACCAAATTGGCCAGAACAAGTGAGTGAGTTAGACATTGGCACCTTTCTGCTCTGTTGGCTTGCAGCTGTGCATTGGGAAGGAAGGTGGACAGGGTAGTCCTGACAACAGTGCCACGTTGGAGTTGAGAGACCACTGGGTTTGAACCCCGTTGTGCTGCTGGCTTGTAGAGTCATGTTGGGGGATCAGTGGTCACATGATCAGTTCAGACTCACTTTGTTGAACAGTTAAATTCCAAAATGATTAGAAAAAACTTATAATATATTTAGCTCATGTTTCTCATGATAGATCCTAATTCAGTTTAAAAATGAAGTTAAAGCCAGTGGGTGCACATGCCTGTAATCATTACCAGCATGGGAGACTCAAGCTGGAAGATCAAGTTTAAAGCCAACCTTGCAACTTACCTAAACCCTGTCTCAAAACTTTTTTTTAAGGCTAGGATATAACTTCATGGTAAAGCTCCCCTGGGTTGGGTTCCCAGTACCATAAAGAGGAAACAAAGTTGTGTTCAGCTACCCTTTGACTTGAGGTAACATGCCTGCCAGGAGTTATCCTGACTACAGATGTAGGCCCAATAGTGGTCACTTCATCTTCCTTCCTCTTACTCTTTTGGGGAAAAGTTCAGAAAGAAGTTGAGGCCAGATTTCTCTAACAAATGATCAGGTCCCCATGAGCAGTGTCCTTTTCATTGTTCCCTGAGTGTGGCATTTGGTTCTGCTTCCTTTTAGGTGTATCTTCCTGGCATGCTTTTTTCCCCAACTTTGCAGACTCATAATACTGCTCTCATTTGACTCCTGTACAGGGCTGTGGAAGTGATCCGGCTGATTGGCCGAGACACTGTGGAAGAAATAGTTTATAGGAAAGCAGCCTCCAAACTGCAGCTCACCAACACGAACATAGAAAGAGGCCATTTTACTCTGGGAGCCCAGAAACCTTTGGCCGATACTGACCTCCAGGTAAAATGTGTTCTTTTTAGAGTCTCATGATTTATAACCAGCACTCTCTGTGGATGAGAATGCAAATAAAAAGGACCAGCATTAACCACCCATTGTTGCAAATTACACATTTTTTCATTGGCCTAATTCTCACCCTCTCAGTACCTAACTACGTGCAAGGTGCCATACTAGCTAAAACTGAGGGTGGCATTTAAAGGCAGAGAAAATAGAATAAAGAGAATGAGCTTTGAACCATCTAACTTGGATTGAAATTCACATCTTATCCCTTATTGGATGTATGACTTTGAGCATGAAACTGAACATCATGGATTAATCTCTTCATAGCTTCTAAAGATGAGTGTGCCACGAGTTACCTCAGAGAGAATTTGTTTGAAGTTCTTTTTTTTCTTCCTTTTTTTTTTAATCCGTGATGATTAGTTCCATACCTCCTCCTTAATCCCAGACCCTGTGAGTAGTGACTTACAGTACTCATTCCATACTCAGAGATGAGGGAACAAGATTAGGAATTCAAAATTATGCCATAGGATATAGGGGTGAAAGCACTAGAGTTAATTTGCTTGAAGATGGAAAAATTAGATGGGAATCAGATGCTGGCTTAGAATATCCTAGAGAGCTCTCTTTTGGTAGGAGGCCTTTGAGATAAAATTGAACCTATATTATAATATATTCCAGGTCCTTTTGAGGGATTAGATGCAGAGAGATCAACCCCTAGTATCTAGCATGATTCAGGCATGAAGAGAGTAATAAATGTCTGACAAAAGGTAGTAGCTGTGGGAAGGTCTGCTGTAGGAAACTGCAGAGAAATGACAGGAGTTGGCTCTTGTTTTGAGGCAGGCAGTGAGAGAGCAAGTTCAAAGATGAGAGTAGAAAGTAGGAAGATAGGGATAGAAATTAGAAAGATGAAAATAATGTAGGCATTAGTCAACAGAATTTGTATTAAAAATCAATATAAATTATTGTTAGAGGGAGACTCAGAAGAGAAAGGAATTAGAAAAGTTTGCAAGAAAAACCAGGCTTTAAAAGGATCAGCTTATCAAACAAAAAATTCAAGAGGTATGTGAAAGGGGAAAAATTACACAGTATCACAAGCAGAATTATCGAATTCACAACTAGCCCACGCATGAGTTAAAAATGGCAATTTTCTCACATCTGTATCTTTACACATCAGCATTGCAGACAGGGATGGTGCTGTTTTTGTTAGGGAGTCATTGACCTTCAGGAAAGGGTCACAGATTTGGGGGTACTAGAACCTGAAAGAAGAACCCTAGGTTTTGTTTGTTTGCTTGATTTTTGTTTATCTTAGAGAGTAACTGTGGAGTCTTTGGCCTTTTCTGTTTTGAATCTTCTGCATGCTCATCTGTCATGGTGGCCGGGCAGGCTGTGCATTTTATTTTCACACTATTGAAGAGGCCATTTCAAATGGAAGGTGAAGGCTTGAGAGAGAGGTACGTGTACACTGTAGGTGTCTAAATACACTTCTTTACAGGACCTTGGGGGAGGAGCTCATTGTGGGCTGTTGTGAAGGCACAGGCATCAGAAGTTAGAGGAGATGATTCTCAGATGCTCCACGCTTCCCCAGTGGAGGGAGCTCCAGGCATTCAATCAGGGGTTTCCCTGTGACATTGGCTGCTAGCACATCATTGTGAAATGCACAGGCACAAACTCTGCCATGGGACCAGATCCTTGTGCCAGTACAAACTATTGGCTGTGGGAGAGGACCTTGGTGCGACTTCCTGCCCAGGCCATGGCAAGAAATCACATTCTGGTTCTGTCTTGATTCTTTCCTCCCCACCAGACTGTGAGTTATTTATGGTTGCCAAGAACAAGGGTGATAACTCACTGCCTTGTCTCAAAATACAGCAGGACATTTTTTAAGTTATTAAAAGAATCTAATAGTAAAAGACGTGGTTCTGGTTTGACAGATCTAAGCAGTATAGAGCAGTGAAGGCCTGAAAAAGGAAAGCAGGTTCCTTGTCTTACCAGGAGAACACAGCAGAAACAGAGAGCAGATAAAGATGCGGTGAGCACTTATTGAATGCTTACTGTGTGCTAAGCATGTGTGATGCGCACTTTTTCCAGTTGTTTCAGAAGAAGAATAACAAAAAAATGAGATAGACGTCTTTATCTACATCTTAAGAAATTTTCCAAACATCAGGTTCATGACTCTAATCCGAGCACTCTTTAACTTCCAACTACATGCTCTTAGTTACTGTAATAAAGTGGTTTTCATTTAAAAAATGGGTAGTTCCTTAAAGACACTTTGTGAGTGAGCAGTAGCGAGGGAAGCCAGGAGACTTAGTCCAAGGAGTGGAAGGGGGAAGGGTCCCAGTATGGACTGAGCCTCATCATAAATACTTGGCTTTCTTCTGTTTTGGGTGCTAAATGCCAAAGCCATTTGGCTTGGTTATAAATATAGGTACACCAAGGTTAAATATAAATATATCAGGTGTGGTTTTGCTTAGTTTTTGTCATAGTTTTTCATCTCAGGTATTTTCAAGCTGAAGTTTCCAAATTACAGAATAGGCAATCTAGAGATAACTAACCAAATCTAAAAGTGCAGAATGAAAATGAAGTCCCATGATGTGGATCCTAATTGGTTCAGAATTCCTAAGAGAGAGTACTTAGGGAGGCGGAGAGTTGCAGGTAGCAAGTGAAGCCAGGTAACATATCTAAGAGTCTGGTTCCTGCAGCCGTAGGAAGTAGGCTGAGTCTGTCCCCTAGGGGGAGCAAGAGGGCAGGATGGGGAGTGCCCCAGGACTTTCCAGGGAGATTGAAATTGAGAAAGGCTTGGGGTCTGGTGATCAGGGTGGTCATGGTTTTGCCAAAGTGGGTACCGTAAAGCACTGTGGTAGCAAAGCGGCTTGGCAAGGACAGGTGGCAGCTCATGGTGAGATGAGGTGTTCAGTGGCACCTTCTCTTTAGGGTTAGTTTGGCAGTGGGAGAGGTAAGAAGGTAGCCAGCAGGGTCTCTGACTTCTCTCGACTACTGGAAGTGCCTGTAGAAAATGCTGGTGAGAGTGCTAGAGAAGATGCTGGGGATCATCTTATCTGCCCCCACTCCTCAAAAAAATTGGAGGCCAAAAAGTTTTTTTGGTATCGTAAATAATTGTCAAAGTCAACATCTCTGATCATCATTCATCACCTCTCTGCTTATTCCTCATCCAACTCCAGAACAGCCTGGCAGGTGTCATTTGTGATGGAAGAGAAGAAAGTCCGTCAGGGGGTCATTTAGACACTTAGCGAGTCACACATCCTCACCTGTGTTTTCATGAGAACTAACTGGATCTCTCGTTTTCTTCATTCAAGTTGAGTGACATACTGAAATTCGGCTTGGATAAACTGCTGTCTTCTGAGGGGAGCACCCTGGAGGAGGTAGACCTGGAGTCCATCCTAGGAGAGACAGAAAATGGCCAGTGGGCCTCTGGTGCCCTGCCTGCAGCTGGAGGAGGGATCAGAGAGCAGGAGGAAGGAAGTGAGTTGGGCTTAGGTGAGCCAATGACTCCGTCACCTCAAGCTAGGGTGTGAGTGAGATGCGTCCCCACGGGAAGTCCTGTGTCCTGCCCTGGGGACCTCTCTTTCCTTCCCAGCCCTGTAGTCATCTGTGACATTCTTAAGGCTTCCTGGTCCAAGAACTGCCAGAGTAATCGTTGTTCCCTTGAAGCTGGACTTTGTATCCAAGGAATGATATTAATGTTTATGGTCCTGTCAGTCTCAAGGTTTAAATTTGAACCTTTTCTCCCTTGACGCAGACATCTTCTCTGGAGTTTATTTGGTGAAACCTGCTATCTTTATGATGGTGCTTTGCACAGTGATTCCTCTTCTCAATAGTTGAATGTTTTTTAAATTGCAACTAATATTTATGGACATTTATTGTGTTCATCAACAGTACTGACTATGTCATGTGCTTTAGGTCTTTTAAGACCCATGAGGTGGGGGCTGGAGTCGAGGCTCAGCGGTAGAGCACTCACCTCGCATGTGCAAGGGCCTGGGTTCGATCCTCAGCACCACATAAAAACAGAAGTAAAATAAAGGCATTGTGTCCAACTTCAACTAAAAAAATGAATATTAAAAAAAAAGACCCATGAGGTGTAGGAGATCATTTTGTCTTCCTTTTTCTTTTTTCCCGAATTTTTTTTTTTAAGTTGTAGATAGATAGCATGCCCTTATTTTATTTTTTTAATGTGGTGGTTAAGGATCGAGCCCAATGCCTCACACATGCTAAGCAAGCACTCTGCCACTGAACTACAGCCTTAGCCCCAATATTTATCTTTTTGTCCATTTTCTGTTCTGAAATATTTGTATTTCAGACTTGAAAGGGGTTTTGTTTTGTTTTTTCTTTTTCTCATGATCATTTTTAAAATGTCTGTTCTCCTGTATCAGCAACAGGGAGTCAATATGGGCTGGTGTGAGAGGGTTTTTACTGATCTTTTTTTAAAATTTTTTATTCATATATGACAGCAGAATGCATTATAATTCTTATTATACATATAGAGCACAATTTTTCATATCTCTGATTGTGTACACAGTATATTCACACCCAGTTCGTGTATTCATACCTGTACTTTGGATAATAATTATCACATTCCACCATCATTAATAACCTCATGCCTCCTCCCTTCCCCTCCAACCCCTCTGCCCTATCTAGAGCTTGTTGTTACTCCCATCTCCCACTCTCTATCCCACTATGAATCAGCCTCCTTATATCAAAGAAAATATTCGGCATTTGGTTTTGGGGGATTGGCTAACTTAGCATTATCTTTTCTAACTCCATCCATTTACCTGAAAATGCCATGATTTTATTTTTTTTATTGCTGAGTAATATTCCATTATGTGTGTGTGTGTGTGTGTGTGTGTACACATACACCACAGTTTTTAATTCATTCATCTGTTGAAGGGCATCTAAGTTGGTTCCACAGTTTAGCTATTGTGAATTGTGCTGCTATAAATATTGATGCAGCTGTGTCCTGTAGTATGCTGTTTTTAAGTCCTTTGGGTATAGATGGAGGAGAGGGACAGCTGGGTCAGATGGTGGTTCCATTCCCAATTTTCCAAGTAATCTCCATACTGCTTTCAATATTGGCTGCACCAATTTGCAGTCCTATCAGACTGCAACACTTAGAGTGGTTTTGATTTGCATCTCTCTAATTGCTAGTAATGATGAACATTTTTTCATGTGTTTGTTGACTGATTGTATATTATCTTCTGAGAAGTGTCTGTTCAGGTCCTTGGCCCATTTATTGATTGGGTTATTTGTTTTTTTGGTGTTTAGCTTTTGAGGTTCTTTATATACCCTAGAGATTAGTGCTCTATCTGATTTGTGAGGGGTAAAGATTTGCTCCCAAGATGTAGGCTCTCTATTCACCTCACAGATTTGTTTCTTTTGCTGAGAAGAAACTTTTTAGTTTGAGTCCATCCCATTTATTGATTCTTGATTTTAATTCTGGCACCAAAGAGTCTTATTAAGGAAGTTGGAGCCTAAGCCCACATGATGGAGATTAGGGTCTACTTTTTCTTCTATTAAACGCAGAGTCTCTGGTTTTATTCCCAGGTCCTTGATCCATTTTGAGTTGAGTTTTGTGCATGGTGAGAGATAGGGGTTTAATTTCTTTTTGTTGCATATGGATTTCCAGTTCTCCCAGCACCATTTGTTGAAGATGCTATCTTTTCTCTAGTGCATGTTTTTGGTACCTTTTTCTAATATAAGATAATTGTAGTTTGTGGGTTAGTCTCTGTGTCCTCTGTTCTGTACCATTGGTCTACCAGTCTGTTTTGGTGCCAATACCATGCTGTTTTTGTTACTATTGCTCTGTAGTATAGTTTAAGGTCTGGTATAGTGATGCCACCTGCTTCACTCTTCCTGCTAAGGATTGCTTTAGCTATTCTGGGTCTCTTATTTTTCCAGATGAATTTTGTGATTGTTTTTTCTATTTCTATGAGGAATATCATTGGGATTTTGGTTGGAATTGCATTAAATCTGTATAGTGCTTTTGGAAGTATGGTCATTTTGATAATATTAATTCTGCCTATCCAAGAGCAAGGTAGATCTTTCTATCTTCTAAGGTCTTCTTTGATTTCTTTCTTTAGGGTTCTGTAATTTTCATTATATAGATCTTTCACCCTTACTGACCTTCTTAATTCAAGAGTTCCTTCTAGCCTGGCACAGTGGTGCACACCTGTAATCCCGGTGACTCCAGAAGCTGAGGATCGTGAGTTCAAAGCCAGCCTCAGCAAAAGTGAGGCACTCAGTGAGAACCTGTCTATATTAAATACAAAATAGGGCTGGGGTGTGGCTCGGTGGCTCATGCCCCTGAGTTCAATCCCCAGTACCTCCCTCCCCACCCCACCCCACCCCGCCCAAGAAAAAGAGTTCTTTCTCCCATCAATACAGAGAAGCACAGTGGCTTCAGTAGGGTGCTTCCTTTACTGGTAGGGAAGGGGCTGGGCGAGGCTTTTGGTTTTGTCCTGAATTTTCTCCCATTGTTTCTCTCTTTCTCCCTGCCATAGACTGTCGAAGGCTGTCTGCATTACCTCTTTATCACCCGAGAGCAGAGCGCCCCCAGATGTCTGACTGCATCTCCTTCCAGCCCTTCCTTTGAATTCCTAAGCAGCCACTGCTCTGAACTACCAATCTCAGATGTTCTCATTGCTCTCCCTTCCTGGGGTGACCTCATTCTGGAGGATGAACTTTATCTGTCTGGCACTGCTAGAGCTCCACTGTCCTGCTCCTGTGCAGATTCCGTCTGCCTCCCCAGACCAGTGAGGGCTTCAGAGCTCAGCTGGTTTGGGATGTTCATTCTCTGTTTACCTTCAAGTGGAAGTTTATAGTAGTTCCCGACTCCTAATTTTTTGGTAGGCTTAGATTAGGGGTGGTTTGATTATCCTTGTTGACTGGTGTGGTTTTTATGGAATATATGGAGAATTCAAAATCTAGGCAACTGACATTATTTTACAGAACATAGTTCTTGGACTTTTCTTGTGTTTTATCTTAAAAATTTGTTATGATAGTATCACATTTATATTCTTCAAGAACTCTTTCTTGTTCTCAGCTTGTTGTTTTAGTCGTATCCTATTCCCATTTCAAGGATATAATATGCTCCCCGAGGACATTTATTGTAGCTTTTTAAAATATATCTCAGGGAGGATATTTATTATATCTTTTCAAATTGTTACCCTGCCCACTGTATTATCTCTTTTTCCTCCATTTGCTTTTCCTTCTTCCTCTTCTTTTTAAAAATTTTGTTTTGGAGTCTCTTGTTCTTGTTAGCAGTTTACCTGAAACATTTGGTGTCCTGTCTGATCAGGGTGCTGGTGAAATGCCCCAAAGCTGACAGGCAGCTCTGTTGTGAACAGGTGCGTGGCCTTTGGGCCTCATGCCAACAGCACTGGTTAGCAAGCCAGCTTTTGCACTGGGGGAGCTTTTCAGACAGCCAGATTTGAAGATTTCACTGGACAACTCATCATATCCTAAGACGAGTCCTATACCATTACAGTGAAATTGTTGGTTTAAATTGGAAAGACAGGGAGCTGAGGGCTCATGGTGCTCCTGGTGTTTGGTGTGCGGATCCTCTCTGTTCCTCCATACTGTGGTGCCTGTGCTTGTGCGTCTGAGTTTTTGGAGGACTGAAAGGGTTCCTGCAGTCAGCCCCAGCTAGATACCAGTGTTTTGGTTCCACAGCTCTTCTGAATCTGTTGTTCTCTTCTTATCCACTTTTTATCTTCCAAAGAATTCATGCACTGTTTCATCTACCATTGCCTCATATCTTTTTAGAAATCTGTGTATTGTCCTTTAGCTGTTTCAGGTGAGAGAAAAAATAGATATGTGTGTGGTCATATTTTTAAGTTGTATTTGATTACCTTAGTACCAACTTTCCACCCTTTTCTATACTCATCTAGATTGACTTTATTTACTAGAACAAAATAAAATTGCAGTGTTTTCAGAAAGATAATTATATATCTCAGTCTACCTACAAAAAATTACATTTTTGCAGACTGTTTAACTGTTGGATTCTCTAGTTGGATTAAAATTTGGAATGTTGTCTTCGATGACTGTCTTGATTCTCTTTGTGGTAGATGGTTCTTCTGGCAGGACCCAGATGAGGGTCTAGACCTGTGGGCTCCAGCTGCCTCTTCGAAACAGAGTGAAGACATAAAGCATGGTTAAAAATAACAAAGGAATATGAAAGAGGAGTAGTTAGAGCAGCCCATTCACAATTAACTATAAAGTAAGGTAGCTTTATCTTTAATGCCAAGTTTTTTAAAAAGCACAGTTATATGGTAAGCTGAGAATTTCATGCAGTATGATACTACATAATGTTGATCATAATTGAAACTTCTCAGCCCTTTATGTTTTTTCCACTTGTTGATAGAGTGCCTCTTTGAGAGCCCCCTGCTGATTTAATTAGCAAATGCCAATTAGAATTATGGCTGGTTAGATTTGGGTACAAGTGTGAAGCAGTTGATCTCTTGAGAATGAAAATGTTTTGCTTTCATACTCTCTGGGGAAAACATACTTGTAGCTGATTTCATAATGCTGTGAAAATACATTATTTGGTAACATGTGCTATTACATACATTTTACTTTTGACTTATTATCCTACCTGTCTGTGTTTACTGGTCTTGGCTGGTTATCACTTGATTCATGATCTTGGCAGACCACCTAGCCTCATTGGGCCTTAGTGTCTTCATCTGTAAAATGGTGCTATTAATGTCTGCTTTACTCTTTTACACAGCTGCAAAAATCAAATGTGATACTAGATGTGAAATTGTTCTGATAGCATAAAGTGCTACTTAAGAATATTCTATTGGCTGGGGGTGCCGCTCAGTGTTAGAGCTCTTGCCTAGCATTTGTGAGTCCCTGGGTTTGATCCCCAGCACTGCAAAAATTAAAGAAAGAAAAAAGATTATACTACTGTTCTTATTGTTTTTGCCATGATTATTTGCAAGCTTTTTTCTACTTTTCCATACACACTAATCTACTGAAAAGAACATATTGATATTAGAATTAGAAAAACCTGCTATGTTCATTTTGTAGCAGAAAGAGTTGGAACCATTTAATCCCTGTGTGAGTCTCAGTTTCCCCTTTCATAAGTGGGGTTAGCTATAACACGATTGATGTAAAAAACATGAAGATGCTTTGTGAGATCTGTAAAGAATATTATAAATCCAAGGGATTATTTTTTTGTGATTTTTTTTTCATTTTCTCATAGAATTGCCACTTGTTCCTTTTAATATTATAGAAAAAGGGAAAAAAGAGTATTAAAAGTGTGTTTGGGATTAAAAAGTAGAGATTTTATTAGCGGTTCTTAAAAGTCAGTGAGATTTACACTGGGAATAGTTGTGGAATGAATGAGTGATTTGAGACTCAGCAGGGTAGAGGGATCCAGCAGAGATTCCCATATCATCTTGGATAGACCCAAAAGGGTTTTAAGCCAATGCTCTATCCTTTGAAAAGTGAACATGTGTAGAACCCAAACTTATCAGTGTAATGCAACGGGAAATGGAATGCCTTCATCACAAGCTGGTCTTTGCCCTTTAGAGTAAGGGCTGTTCTCTTATTCTCCTAGTTAGTGCTTTGAATAGCATTAACCTGTCTTTCAATGTCTTAACATTTCTCACTTTGTGTTTTCTGTTCTTAGAAAGCCATATGCACTTATTCGAAGGTAAAGATTATTCTAAAGAGCCCAGTAAGGAAGACAGAAAATCATTTGAACAACTGGTGAATCTTCAGAAAACCCTTTTGGAGAAAACAAGTCAAGAACGCCGGTTACTCCGAAATAAAGGCAGTGTAAGAGCTGTTAATTTGTGTGAAATCATAATTCCAAAAAATTATATCTTAGGATGATTTGTTAAGAAATAAGTGTCTGTTAAAATATAGCAAAGTAACTGAACCCTATATAAAAATCTAGTATAAAAAACATTAACAAGCTGAGTATACTATACCATTTAATACAGGTAAAAGTAGGCCTGTCCCTCTTCTAAGCCACCCTAAAGGGATCACCATGTTACATCAAAATACCGTATCCTGCTGTTGATGATCATGACCCTGTTTCATTAAGAGATGATGGCAATCATAACCGATACATGTAATGTTCACAGTATTTTGTGCTTAAAATGTATTTTCTAAATGTTAGCTATCATTAAGATAATCATGCTAAAATACTGAATTAAAAGGAATTGTACATTTGTAGAAAGATTTGTGTTAAAATTATTTAAACTTTAAATGCCATCCTACGGTGTATGCTTTCAATCAAAGAAAAAAGTAAGCACCTTATTACTAATGAGATGAATCAAAATGACTAGCAGCCATGCTAGTGCTTTGCACGCTGTGCCAGTGCGATGCAAAATATGAATGTTAAATTGGATTACCTGGTGGCCAGTGCCCACCACACAGGGATGCTGTGCTCTGTGAGATCCCACATGAGTCACCTCTGTAGAGTGTGCTTCAGGGTGAAGGAGACGTGAGAGGATAGGACATCTCTGACCTTCTTGGCTGTGGTCCTGTCTTTCCCACAGGTTCTTATCCCAGGCCTAGTGGAGGGGTCCACCAAAAGGAAGCAGATTCTGAGCCCAGAAGAACTGGAGGAAAGACAGAAAAGAAGACAAGAAGCAGCAGCCAAGAGAAAGAGATAATAGAGGAAAAGAAGAGGGCAAAGGAAGAGGCTGAACATAAGAAAAAGTATGTCCATAAAGTACTGTGGTTTCCAGTGACATAGGTCTCGTCTCCTCTGCTGGATTGTGGAGAAGGGTAGGATATTCATATGGGAAATTTAATATTTTTTTAAGAGAGAGAGAGAATTTTTTAATATTTATTTTTTAGTTTTTGGTGGATACAACATCTTTATTTTATTTTTATGTGGTGCTGAGGATCGAGCCCAGCGCCTCGTGCATGCCAGGCAAGCGCGCTACTGCTTGAGCCATATCCCCAAGCCCTTAATATATTTTTGATGGAAAAAAGTATGTCTGTGTTACTAACCAAGCTGAGGATCACAGTTGGCAAAGGATTCCACAATTGAACATCACTTAAAAATTCAAAAAAGTATCAACCTGGTAGTTCCTGTTGGTAACAGAATACTTTTTTTTTTGGATTAGGGATTGAACCTGGGACACTCTTCCACGATCTACTTCCCCAGTTCTTTTTATTTTTCATTTTGAGCCAGCTCTCACTGAGTTATCCAGCTGGCCTCTAACTTGTGATCCTCTTGCCTCAGCTTCCGGAGTAGCTAGAATTGCAGGTGTGCACCACCATGCCTGACTCCACAGAACACTGTTTCCAAGATTTAGCTTTAACGTTGAGTCCACTTTAGTGAGAAGTCTTGAGTACCTAAAGCAGAGAAACAAGAAATTCTAAAGATTTTATTATAGTTGACAAGGAATTGTTTATTTGAACAGTCCCTTTTAGTCATGTACTTAAAAACAGGGACATTTGGTGGCTGCTCAGTATTGAAGTGTAATCAAGAGACAGTTGGGCTGATCACTAAAACTTGTTTATTCACAGTTGAGCAGAAAACTTCAGTCGGTGAGTTTGTGATTGCATCTCACTTGGCAGTTACTGTTTGGAATATCAGTGCAGAATGTGCTCAAAGGAGAGGTCACTTTTCTCTTCTCTCTGGCCTATTGAAGGGTGGCTTGGTGGAAGTCCAACAACTAGCAGTCCTTCTGCCTGCCCTCTGAGGAGAGTGAGCCTGAAGACCTGGAGGATGAGGAAGACAGGGGTGCTGCCAAGTTGGGCTGTGAAGACCCAGACCCAGCCTCCATCAAGTACGTCATCGGTGACATCACACACCCTCAGGCCCAGGCTGAGGATGTCTTCATTGTGCATTGTGTAGGTACGAGAAGTGGTGTGGGACAGGGAGGGTGCCTCGTCTTCATGGTGCCAAGAAAGGGAGAGGATGAGGCACAGTCATGGCTTAAGGGCTGGTCCCAGTGCAGTGTCATGTGGCCAGGAAAACATGGCTTATAGAATCAGCGGACGTGGATTTGACTCTTGGCTCTTCGGTTTACCTGGTTAAGTTACCCACTCTCCCTGAGTGTCAACCTCCTAATCTATGTTAATGGGACAATATCTGTCTCATCCTCTGCACAAGTTTTTTAAGAGGGTGAAACAAGGCTGCATTTTAGAAGAAAACTGTATTCTCTGAGAAACTCCCTGTGTGTTCCCCTGACAACCTTTGCATGTTCTGTATCCTCTGCCAGGAACCCTACTTTCCCAAATAATTCCATCAAGCATTGTTCAAATGTCTGCTTGTAAAACAGTCTGTATGTTGCCTCTGTTACCCTGTCCTATTTCTACACTACTTAACCTTTATCCCCTCCTGGTGTATTAACGTGTGTCTTTGACCGTCTCATTGCATTAGAATATAAGCTTAATGGAAGAGGACTGTGTGTGCATGTGTGCTCACTGTATCACCCCATACCTGGAATGTCGTCTGACGTGTGGTACAGGTACATGAGTAGTTGTGGTGTGAATGAGTATAAATACCAGGTGTCACCCAGCTCCATTAGTGTGAGCTTGAATGAGTCATTCAACATTTTCTCTTCCTTGCTTGTAAAACGGGAGTTGTATGCTGTGGTATTAACAGTGCTTGTCACTGCCGTGTTCCATCCACTCTCCACTCTCCAGAGTTACAGACCCACCAGACATTTCTGCTTCTTCTTAACACTCATTTTTGAGCTGCCTTTCTGTTATGATGACCAGGCGTATCTTTCAGAAAACCTGAACATATTTGGGAATCCAACTATGATTCTCTTAGGAGATCAGATATATCGTTCCTTCCCTTTGAAAAAATCATTCTTCTACAAGCCTATCTTGTGTGATTTTGTTTTTCTAAATTGTGGGCTTGACTTTGCCTCTTACAGATGAAAATTTTCTTTCTTCTGGCAGATGACTCTGGCCGCTGGGGCAGAGGTGGCTTATTCACGGCTCTGGAAGCACGATCAGCTGAGCCAAGAAAAATATATGAGCTGGCAGGAAAAATGAAAGGTAAGAAACAGAACAATGGAATAAGACAGGAAAAGACACTCAGGATGGTATTGGGGTTAGCTAGCCCTCGAGAAGACTTAGGAGAGCCGATTGGGATCGGAATTCTGTCATCTCTCTGCCTGTTTTCTCATCTGTAAGGTATATACATTGTCACACCTACCCTGTGGGACTACAGTGAAGATAATGTAGGTATTTTGAAAAATGTCAATTGCTGCATCTTCAAGTATTAGAATAAAGATTGTTTTATCCAACTCATGCCATCTTCATAAGGGAATATCCCATAAAAATGTCAGAGAGCTATAGGAGAGAAATGCGACACACTATTAAAACTGGTGGGTGGTGGGTCAGGTTTGTGCTAGGTGGATTATGAGGTCAGCAGAGCCTGGGTACAACACTCCTTGGAGACAGAATCAAGGCTGTTTGGGACTAGGAGAACTTAGAAGACTAAGAAGTATTGTCCTTTGTCACACAGAAGGGAAAAGGCCACCTCCTTTACATGGCAAGGTTGCCACATGTCAGCAAGAGTAAGATGATCACTGAGGTCATTTTCTGCAGTTGAGCAGTCACGGGACCTTGTCCAACAAAGAAGGGCCCTCCAGATATATCTTAGAGACTGGTTTTCCTAATTCTTTTGCCCAGTTCTCTAAAGTAAAGAGAAAAATAAGGGTGTAAAACACATTGCTGAAAGAAGGGTTTGGTGTGTGTTGAAACGGCCAACCCAGATCTAGATCTTGACTTGGCAGGATTCAAAACAAAAGCAGAAAGGTGCAGAGAACCCAGGAGCAGTCACAGCCAGAGGTGCCGACTGAGGTCCCTGTTGGAAATCGTGTTGGAGAAATGAGAGGGCAGAGAACAGTACGTGGAAAACTTTTGGAGCTAAGAGGAGACAGTAAGAATTTTCAGAAAAATAAGAGAACCTTGAGAATGTAGTATTTTTGAAGTAAAGGTTTTGCTTATTTAAATTGAAGTATTTCAGATTTTTTTAAAAACTGGATATTTTGTATACCTTAATGAGATACCTTGGGAATGGGATCAGGTCTAAACACAAAATTCACTTATATTTCACATAAAACTAATGGACATAGCCTGAAGGTAGTTTCATACATTATTTTTACTGCACTGTGCATCACATGATGTCTAATGTGGAATTTTCCACTTGTGGCATCATATCACTCTTAAAAATTTGGGATTTGGGAGGATTTGGGATTTGGGAGGATTTGGGATTTCTGGATTAGGGATGCTGCTCAACCTTTGTAAGGGAAGAGAGAATATTAAGAAGGCAAAGTGGTTTACAGTGTCAGACTCTGAATTAGTATACAGGGTATAAATGGGAGTTCATAACCTACTTTAATCTAATGTATGAAATATGATATGTCAAGAGCTTTGTAATGTTTTGAACAACCAATAAAAAAAAAAAGAATTGGGAAAAGGCCACTGGATTCAACCCATGATCAGTCACATGACCTTGGAGCACTTTGAGGAATGTGAGGACTGTCACCTGGTTGTATAGATTTAAGGTAAAAGTGGTCAGTAAGAAAATGGAGTTGGAAGGTGTACACTCTTTTCTGAAGAAGGATTTATATTTTTTAATCTTTTTTTGTAGTTGTAGATGGACAGAATGCCTTTACTTTATTTTTTTATTTTTATGTAGTGCTGAGGATTGAACCCAGTGCCTCATGCATGCTAGGCAAGCTCTACCACTGAGCTACAGCTCCAGCCCCATGAAGAAGGATTTAAATAGCCTAGATCAGAGTAGGTGGAACTGGACCAAGGCTTTCTGGAATGGTAAGAGTTATCTGGGGTCTGGGAAGATGGGTTGAATTTGAATAGGTGGATAGAATGGCAAGAGATGCCTAACAGTCCCACATTCGTTTTGGTATCCCTATAATATTTACTGTTCCCAAGTCATTGCACAGTCCACACGCATGGGCCAGGCATAGGCCAAGGAACAGCAGAGTTCAATTGTAAAGGGAAGGTTGGCCACATCATAGAAGACCATACATGGCTTGTCTAGGGGATACGTTCTAAGTAGGACAACATCCAGTGGATCACGGCTAGACATACAGGAAGCCTGATCAGAAGAATGGCATAGCAGGGCTGGGGCTGGGGCTCAGTGGTGGAGCACTTGTCTAGCATATATGAGGCACTGGGTTCGATTCTCAGCACTGCATATAAATAAATAAAGGTCCATTGTCACCAAGAAAAAAAAATTAAAAAGAAAATGATGTAGCAGAGCCAGTATTTTAGAATTAAAAGATTGGGGTGTGCAAGATATCTACCTTTTTAGTTTAAACAAATAGTTTAAACTGGGTTATATAGAGCCCAGAATTAAAGGAGCACATCTGCCTAGAATGTCAGTTTGATTTGATTTGTATGGGGTAGGAAAAGATGCAAATAGGTAGCCGTAGTAGAATGCAGAATTTGAATGATGTGAGACAAACACTAAGACTTCCAAAGGCATTTCAGGCTCATAGAAGTCCTCCCCACCTCCCTACCCAGGGATGCCTCTAGCACTTGCTTTCCCTCTCCGTTGCCTGTAGGGCACTTGGCTGGTGACGTTTGGGGAATACAGAGTTAGCAGAACATGAAATATTCAGGAGGGAAGCAGATGAGAACCTGGCTAAGGTGGTGACCGAGGTCAGGAGAACAGGGGAGTGAGAAAAGGCTACGAATGACTGGCAGAGGTAAGGTCCTAGACCTAACTGGATTTGGAAGAGCAGGCACAGTAGGGTTCGGAGTAATTCTCCTTCAGTAGTCCATGTGAGACTGAGTGTTCTTTCTCTTTTTCTTTTTTCTTTTTTTAATCTCAGACTTGAGTTTGGGAGGTGTCCTTTTATTCCCTATTGATGATAAAGAGTCAAGAAACACAGGGCAAGATCTGGTAAGTTTAAAAACAAAAACACATCTCTTAATCAGAACTAACATTTGGCTCCCAATAATTTCTCTTAAAGCCTTTCCTGCCCTTGCTGGCCAAGATCTCTAGTATGCGAGTGGTTTGCTACGGCTGCCATAACAGTGCCTCAGACTGGCACTCAGCTTAACCCTAGATACGTATGTTCTCAGAGCTCTGGGTGCCACCAGTCCAGGATTAGAGTGTCGGTAGGTGGGTTTCTTCTGAGGCTTCTCTCCTTGACTTGCAGATGACCACCTTCTCACTGTGTTCTTCAGAGGACACAAGCCAGTTTCGATTAGGGCCCACCCTAATAACCTCATTTTAACTTAATAATCTCCATTCTTTGTTTTTATTTTACGTGACAGAATGTATTTTGACATGTCATACATACATGGAGTGTAACTGCCCACTCTTTTTTTTAAGAGGGAGAGAGAGAGAGAGAGAGAGAGAGAGAGAGAGAATTTTAATGTTTATTTTTTAGTTTTTCGGCGGACACAACATCGTTGTTTGTATGTGGTGCTGAGGATCGAACCTGGGCCACATGCATGCCAGGCGAGCACGTTACGGCTTGAGCCACATCCCCAGCCCTGTAACTGCCCATTCTTGTGGTTGTCCATGGTGTGGAGTTACACTGGTTATGTGTTCATGTATGAACATAGGAAAGTTATCTGCAATTCATTCTACTGTCAGTATAAATCTTTTTAAGGCTTTTGTCCAAGTGTAGTTACATTCTAGGGTACTGGGAGTACCCCAAATTCAAAACATGGATTTGGGGGAGCAGGGTCCATCCCATAACAAGCAGGTTGGCCCCCACACCACTTCACCATCCCCCAGCCTTCTGAGTATCATAGCCCCTAAGCGCTGTCCCCTGCTTCCTTATCATCCCCTGGCCTAGACTCCAGGCCCCTTCGTGTGTAGGGACTTTTTTATCCTTAGTATCCCACATAGTATCAGCTCCTAGGAAATGCTCAGTAAACATTTACTGAAGAGTAAGAAAATATGTCTCAAAACTCTGGGGGTTTCATCATTTATTACATGAAAGTTTCTGTAAAAGATTGTGTTTGCTGGCCAGCCACAGGCAGAGGAAAGGAACCAGTACAACACTTCTCTGCTTATATCTGAATCCTCCTTTTGCACCTTAAGTATCTCTTGCTTGCTTGTCTGTCATTTGGAATACCTGTAGTGAATTTACTTACCACACCGATAGTTTTCTCCAAGACTTGAGTCCACATCCAAATTTTTTTTTTTTTAAGAGAGAGAGAGAATTTTTTTAATATTTATTTTTTTAGTTTTCGGCAGACACAACATCTTTGTTTTTATGTGGTGCTGAGGATCGAACCCGGGCTGCACGCATGCCAGGCGAGCGCGCTACCGCTTGAGCCACATCCCCAGCCCCTCCACATCCAAATTTTGAACCAAAACTTACGCTTAAGAAATTTAGAACCAGGCTGAAAGAGGTTCATTCTCTTCGTATTGGTGGTGTGTGTGACTAGCAACAAAGTAGTTTCCGGTTTATTGGTTCATTCAGGAATTTCTAAAATAAGAAAAAAAGGCAGAGGGTGTACAACATAATGTCCATGCATGAGAATTTTAGAATATAGTTACTCAGGAAACTGTTCACGGTGTGGAACGTTGTGTCTCACATTGGCCCCAGAAGCTCCCTGAACTCTCCAGCTTCCCCCATTAGTTGGAGGTGGGGGATCTTTGGCATCTGTTTTCATAGAGATTGTCTAGACAGAAATGGTTCCCAGGACAAGCAGGCAGCCTAACTCTAGTGTCAGAGGACTGGATCGTGAGAACCTCTAAAATCCTATCTACTCCTAAGAGTAATTTTTCTTTACCCATGAGAACATTTAGAAAGTACAAGTTTTAGATTCCAGTTTTTAACATATCATGAAAACAGGAAGAAATTTCCGTTACCACAAATACAAGTTATGATGAGTACCTAATCACACATTGCTGTGCAAGCAGAGCATACAAAAGAGATGGAGCCACCCGGTGCAGTGACATACACCCGTAATCCCAGCAGCTCAGGAGGCCGAGGCAGGAGGATCACAAGTTCAAAGCTAACCTCGGCAATTTAGTGAGGCCCTAAGCAACTTAACAAGACCCTGTCTCAAAATGAAAAATAAAAAAAGACAGGAGATGTGGCTTAGTGGTTAAGCACCCCTGGGTTCAATCTCTGTAACCAAAAAAGGGGCCGGGGGAATGGAGCCAAAGCCTAAGTGGTCCATAAAAGGCTATGGCAGGTCACTGAGTTGACAGTGGAACTGTCTCATGTCATCCATCTAATGGTTGTTCTTTCTAGTTAGCCTTGGTAGTGGCTCAGCACCGTGATCGCTCCGATGTCCTGTCTGGCATTAAGATGGCAGCCCTAGAAGAGGGCCTCAAGAAGATATTTTTAGCAGCAAAGAAAAAGAAAGGTAAGCTCTTCCATCTGAGATCAGGAGAGGACCTTCTTCTTCCAGACATGTGGTGTCATTTTGAGGGGGAGATGAGGAATGTCCAGACCACACTCAGTTTGCATGGCAAAGGTAGAGCACAGAGTGCTGACCACTTCATCTTGTCTGTGTGTGACCCGTTTCCTTTTCAGGTTGGTTTTATATTTGTTATCTCATTTTTATCATGATTTTACAGTGGGGAAGCAGAAGATTAGAGATGAAGAAATTTGGTCATATGCTATTGGGAAAAGCCGTTTATTATACTTCCCCTTAGAGAGTCACAGTATGCCATGACTCTCTGCCAAAGAAATTTAATTTTGTTTCTAAACCTAGTGTGTCTTGGTGTTTGTTGAATTTCATGGATTATTGGGGAATCTTTGATTTCACCATTAATCGTATTCTACTTCCATTGTGCCTGCTTATTTTCAAGAGCCTGTGGATCTTTATGTTTAGCCGAACAACTTAATTTTTCCCTATTATAATCCCCTCACCAGCATATTTTTCACACTGTATTTGTGTATTTTGTGTGGACAGTCATTTTCTTCTCTGTATATCGTATACCCATCAACCCATTTTTGATGAGTGAAGACATCATGATCTTTTTTGCAAATGCCAGTGGAATATTATGCATCCATAAAATAGATGAAATACTGATATGAGCTCCAGTATGGATGAACTTTGAAAGAATGCTAAGTAAAAGACAGTCAAAAAGCTCACATATTGCATAATTCCATTTATAGGAAATGCTCATAATAGACAAATCTAGAAAGCCGACTAATGGTTGTCAGAAAGGAGGAAGGAGAGAGTGAGGAGGGAATTTATTATTTTTATAGAGAATCTTCTTTTGAGGTAGTGAAATGTTTTGGACTCAGATAAAGGTATTTGCACAATATGTAAATATACTAAGTGCCACTGAATTGTATCCTTCAAAATGGTTAAAATGACAAAATTTTATTTTCTACATATTTTATTAGTTTTAAGAACATGCATGATCTCTGGATCTTCTTTCTGAAATTTAAGCAACCCAGTTGTAGGGGGAGTGTGTGAAATTTTGCATAAGCATCAGCCAGGATATGGGCACTTAAAATAGAAAAAAAACAGAGGAAAATTAGAAGTTAAAAGTACTAGTGCTTTTAGTATCCTTGCAGTTCACTGTTTAAAATATATTCTTCTTTTTAAATGAAAGCCAAATTTTTAAATTTAACCCTTTATTTTTAAAACCATCTAAAGCAGATCAGATTTTAGCAAAATATTTCTATCCATCTAGCTAAATCTATTTATCAAACATGAATTATCTATGTGGTCACCCCTCTATCAGTGCATATCTACCTAGAAAATTTTCTGTAATTTTCTAATATAAATAATAGTAATTTATGGATGGCAGAATTCTGGTGATAAAAATAAGTCTTCCTTTTAATTTTTGCATTGTTTGAATTCCTTGTAATGAACATGTATCATTTTTATAAACAGCTTTGTGTGATTTTTTAACCAAGTAGTCTAATAAGCAATACTAATACTAATACTAATACTAACACTAATACTAATAATAAAGTGGCACAGATGGGTAAATATGCTGAGATGTAATGACAATTAGTTCTGGGGGAAATATAGTTTTTTTGTTTTGTTTTGTTTTAATTTTCTTGGGTTACTTTTTCAATTCCCAAGGTAATATTTTAAAAATCCTTAAAACTTAGAGAAATATTCAGAAGCTTGGCCAATGTCACAAAACTGTTCAGAGTGGAACTAGCCGGGACTGGGATTCAGATTTGCTTGATATCAAAGCGCAATTCTCAGACTTGATTAATCTTGCCATAAGTAGTATGGCTTTGTTTTTCAAAAATTCAATCTCAATGTAATTTCCCCCTGGATTCTAACTACTGACTGAGCCCTACATCTGTAGTTCAAAATGCCAAGCCTGCAGAGGAGGGTATTGTCTGTGCTTTCAGTTCCAGGAAATTATCCACCTACCATCAAAATGCCCAGGGTCAGAGCATCTGCTGCATACAGAGCACAAACAGGATGCATTGCTCAGCAACACAGAGTCCAGAGTCCTCGTGAATTAAGATGCCCAGAAGCCCACTGCAGAGGGAGCTCTGTGGTGTTCGATTACCCATTTACTCACTGCTTATTGAGTTCCTGGGAACTATAAATGTGGATCCCTGATTGTTAGTAATGTTCTCCTTAAGACATTTTTTTTTTCCCAAGCAGAAACCAACTCATGCGAAAAGAGAAATTTTATCACTCCTGTAATCCCAGCAATTTGGGAGGCTGAGGAAGAAAGATCAGAAGTTCTAGATCAGCCTCAGCCACCTACTGTGATCCTGTCTCAAAATAAAAATAAAAAGGGTTGGAGATGTAGCTCATTGGTAAAGCACCTCTGGGTTCAATCCCCAGGTCTACAAAACAAAAAGCAAAACCTAGTTGGTTTTTTAGGATTGAAAGACTGAGCTATATCTGAAACTCAGACACAAAATGACACCAGGGATGGGACCTAGAAATTCAAAACAAATGGTCTAAAGTCACATGGTTCAAATTTAAACCTTTCCACTGACATTAGCCCTCTGGCCTTAGATAATTTGCTTAACCACTCCATCTGCTTATCTGTAAAGGAGACATAACAGTAGTGTCCTCACTGGTAATTCTGAGTGTTAAGCAGATTACATATGTAAAAAGGGCTTATCGGAGTGACTGATAGCTCTTTGAATTCTTCTTATTATAATATACCACTGAATACTTGATTTCTTAATTTCCTAGCCTACCTGCTCAGTCCTATAGATTTTGTATGTCCCAGTTCAGCTTCAGTAGGCATAGTAATTTGACAACCTCTTCGTTTCAAATCCAAATTTCTAGAAAATATATTGGTTGACTCATTGGACTAGGAGTTTTTTCCTTGTGCAATAAATAGAAGCCAGTAAGTACAGACTAGTTGTAAATAATCATGGCTGTTGGGAATCTAGTGTTACCACATGCATGAAAGAAAGGGGAACTGAGCCAGGGGGTAGGCACTACATGGACCAATGGAGAAGTGGATAGTACATGGAGGAAATCTCTACATGTGCTGCTTTTTTGCTAGTGTTCAGAAGGAAAAGTGGGAAAGAATTCTTTGCTTTAACTTGGATGTGCAAAAACTATTTCTGTGAATCCCTATCTTTCTTTTTCAAATCTTCCAATCAACCAACCAATCTTTCTGTCAACCAGCCAACTGTGCTCTTGGATTTAACATATTGTGATAGAGACTTTGAAAGCTACCATGAAGATAATGAAGGAAATGATATACTTGGTCTTTTTTCTTTCTTTTTTCATTGCCTATTCATTATCATGGATGGAGAGGTATGAGCCTTCACTCTTCCCACAGTGAATTCTTTTTAACAAAATCTGGCACTCTGGAATCAGTAATAGATTTTTCTACATGTTATTGTTAGAAATCTTTTCTTCATAATAGATTCAACTTTACAAAACACCAAGCTACAGTTGAGTAAGATGCCCTACACTGTCTAATTAAGTTGTGAATCTCTAAGATACTTGGATAATTATATTCAAGTCTGGACTTTTGAAACCTACCTACCTTGGAGGTTTCAACCTCCATTAATAATTGACTGGATTCATTTGTTTACAAGATAACAGAGAACCCAGCTCAGACTAGCTACAACAATAAGAGGAGCTCATCAGTTTATTTAACCAAGAAGTTCCATGATAGGTTAAGACTTCAGGCATAGATTGATCTAGTGGTTTACCAATGTCACTAGGGTGCTTTTTGCTTTTCTCCATCTTATCTTCCATTTAAAGGTTGGAATTCTTCATGACTTCAAAAGGCTGGTGGTAAAACAGAAGCTCCATTTTTTTTCTGTTTCAGCAGATTGGAGAATGTATTCTTTTGGCAGCTTCCACAGAAAAGATAAGATACTTTTTTCCCCAGAATTCCTCCAAAAGGCCATTCACACTGGCTGGGAGAAGGATGTATTGACATAAACCAGTCAAGGCTTATTTCAATAAGTGTTGATTAATAATCCTTGATAATAATCCTACCCTTGGATTCTTGGGATAGTTCAATTCCAGCCAGACCTTTTGACTTAGAAATTTGGGTTCCTGTTAAAAAGGAACAAGGTTGAGAACTTATTCAGGGGAGGCAGCCAATAACTATTCTCCAAAAATGTTTATAATTTAAGATATACTCCTTTTATGTTATTTCTTAAATTTCAATGCAGTATATATTTTTTACCAGTTTTTGGTGAGTGTACCTTGAGTTAGAGGAAAAATCATCCTCCCACTTATTACAGGCTGGCTTAGAAATAAGAAGATGAGCTCTAACTCTTTCTGTTGAAGTCATTCTTCAGAAAAAATGAGATTCATTTTGACGTGTGGAAGAAGTGCCTTTATGGTTAATAAAATACTATAGAGAACTATTTTCATAGTTTGAAAGGAGTCATGCTGAGATATCTTTATTAGAGACTTAAAATAGTTCCAGTCTCACTACCAAGCCCTGTTCCCATCATCCAGATACTAATTATTTAGGCATTGGTAAGTGTCAGTCTCATCTCCTTGTCTCTCAATAGCTAAATTTATGGCAGTGCTTGAATCACTTGATATACTATATAGGAGGGATGTTTCCAAGAAGAAATATAGATCAGGCAAAGAATGGGATAGGGGACAAATCAATTTGGATAAAATATGGAGCCTATTTAAACAATGTGCTTTGTGGACTTCCTTGGTTCCCTTTGGACGAATAAAGCAAATTTGAACATCTGGAAGACTGAGGTTGACTGTCAGAGGAAAACACTGATATGTCAAGATAATTGTTCCCTTTATGTTACTTCTCCCCTAGTGACCTCAGTGTGTACCAGGATCTGATGTGTTAGCCCATTTATCTAGTAGCTTTTTAGATCTTCAATGTCAAATGTGGTTCTTTTTTTTTTTGGCAGGGTACCAGGGATTGGTCTCAGGAGCACTCAACCACAGAGCCATATCCCAAACCCTTTTTGTATTTTATTTAGAGACAGGGTCTCACTGAGTTGCTTACCACCACACTTATGCTGTGATTGGCTTTTAACTTGATTTTTCCCTGCCTCAGCCTCCTGAGCCACTGGGATTACCAGTGTGTGCCACTGCGCCAGGCCCCAGTGTTCAGTGTTTGACTTAAGTCCAGGGAAAGTCTAGTATCAGTCCCGATGAGCTTGAATATTGATATCATTTTAAAAAACTATTGATTGTTATTAATTTAGTAAACTAATGAGGTTAATACCATCACCTGGTCCCAATGTATCCCCTATAGCTTCATTTCCTTTTTCTCATATGAAAGCCCCCCCAAAAAATTTAAAATAAAACAGGCCAATAATTAACACAAGTCACTCTTTAGATTGTGTGATCTTTAAGCATTTTGCTACCAAGGCACTCCTTGCCTGCAGTTCCTAAAACTCTCCAATTTCTTATTAATTCAGAATATGTAGAGTTTGTTGAAATCTGCTCCTGTTTTATTTTCTTTTCTACATTTTCTGTTTTTTTCATGTATTATAATTAAATGTACCAGTATAATAAAGAAAAGAAAGGATTTTAAAGAATTGCATTTCAATTTGTAAAAAGGCACAACCTTAAACTCTCTCATCCTACTTTATATTAAATCTTATTTTGAAAGTATTTTAAGATCCTACAGATAGAATGCAGACTGCACACCCAGGAAGGTGAAGGTTGCCTTGTTACGAATGCACAGGGGAAGGTTTTTTACTCCCTATCTTTGACCAGAACTCTTTTCTTTTGGTTTCTGTCAATACTCTAGATTTATTTCTCCTTGCTTCTTGCACAGAGAGTCTCAACTTTGTGTGGGGATGACCAATGAGCACCCTCTGCAACCCTACAGCTCAGGAGCCCACTCTGAACAGCTGTTTGCCCAAGTTCCAGGTCTCTCATCTCAGAAGACTGTTTCCCAGGAACTTTGCTTTTCTGTTCTTGGCCTCTGGGGAATCCTTCTTTCCCTCCCAGTCAAGTGAAGCACTTAAATAGACAATTTTATGTTTCTAATCCAGCTTTTTTAACTAGTTTTGTTCAGCAGTTTTATTTATCTGGTGTCTGCCCTGCTACAGGAAAGCCCTGAATTGCTTTCTAAAATGGTCTTTTCAAAGACTTGTTTACAAATAATCTGACTCATGGATTCCATAAGGTTATATATTCAACAATAGTTTCAAAATCTGTCTTAAGTCTTTTTATTATAACAAAAACAACAACAACAACAAAAAAGAAAGAGCTTGGGGATGTGGATAAGTGGTAGAGATATTGCTTGGCATGTGTGAGGCCCTGGATTTGATACTCAGCACTGGGGAAAATAAACAAACAAACAAACATACAACACTTCCTATGCAAGTAAATTGAATTTTCTCTAAAGAGAAACTCTCACATTAGTCTACTTTCAAAGTAATTTCAGAAGATTTGCTAACATGGGCACAAATCAGTTATGACAAGTCATTTTTGAAAAGCACGGCACAGCTAATGTTCCTAAAAAGAAGGAGTTGAAAACTTTAGTTGGTTTTCATGTCAGAATTTCTAGACTAGTATTTGTTGAAAATTCTTCAAACTCTTCTTTCAGATTTTTTTTTTTTGACTTTTCATGGGCTTGAAAACATCTAAGGAAGCTGGCTGGTCCTTATAAATATATAGCCAAGAGAAGGATGGATATGACTCTCTGAAATGGATGTAACTCCTGAACATGAATTATATTGTTGATGTTAAGACAAAGAGTTCATGGCTTGATGTACAAAAAGGACATCCCAACATATTGTTTTCCTCCCAAGTTAGCACTTGACTTGTTGATGAGTCACATATGAGGTTCGAAGGAGAAGATGCACAAGTAATCACTGGTTTTGTAAGCATGCAAGTTCCAAGCCCATAGGCCACCATGCATGATTAGACCTGTTGTTATTTACACTTACACGGCCAGAACTGTATCACTGTTTAAAAGTTGCCAAATGAGAGTAGCTTGTTTTCCTCTCCAGCACCTGTATCGAATGACCAGCTTTCAAGTGGACTTCCCTGAGCCTTTTCAGTATCTGATCATGCGAGTCCAAAACACTTTAGTCCAACTACTAAGAAGGATACTCACTGTAACACTGTTTTTCTGACCAAAAATGGACAATAAGATGACCCTGGTGGGCAAAGAACAGGACTCAGTGAAGATGTACTGCCTGCTGGTGCATGACACTTTTCTAGGTTTTACGGGCCATGTGGAGGAATCAGCCCAAACACCTTGAAATAGCACTCAATTCATAGTTTACTTCAGGACACATGTGGCTTAGGGAGAACTTCTTTCCTCTGAAAGTGTTTCTTCAAACGAGATGAGAGTCGAAAAGAAGGTATTGAGAACACTAAGTAAAATGGCTGTGCTTTGTGGAATTGGCAGGATTCATCAATACATGTAACAATGTTTGTCACTGCCTTTGGACCTAACACGTATCAGTGTAGATGAACAGAGGCACAGTAAGAAAGATAGCTGGCATAAAACACCAAGGGGATGGAGCTAAGCTGTCTTACTAGGTTTACTTTTTTCACTCTGGTGGCACTTTCTGTTGTCTGTATGAACAGAGTTTCCAAGTACTTTCCCACTTAGCCGGCCTCTCTGTTATTCATACAGTTGAACTACCAGGGAGAGATGGATCAGTTTACCACCTGTGAGGCCTTTTATTCCACATTTTCTGCCCATTGCATGCTTTTGTTTTTTTTCAGCTCTTCCTACAAGCCCCCCTAATCCTGATCTCTCCTTAGGCCTTATGATTTCTTTAAGTGTCCCCTTTCATGGAGTCATGTGTACAGATAGTATACCTGGTTCTATTGAACTCTACTTAATTCTTTCTCACCTCTGTGCTCCTTTTACCAAGTCACTCCTCAACACTTACTGTAACCCTTTGAATTGTTTGTCCATTGTCCTTTAAAACACTCTTTAAAAATTGAACCATTTCGCATGCAGATACAGTCTTCTTGATCTGCTATTAATCCCCCACTACTGACATTGTAAGTTATTGAAATGTACACTTGCAGACCGTTTTCAGATTTTTGATTTCTGTATATCTATCTGTCTATCTATTTACAAACATAACATGGTATTCTGAAAGTATCGTTCTGCTTTTGGAGCTCTACTTTGTGTTTTTCAGAAGCAGGCCTATTACACAGAGATGAATCCATGTTACCTAGATTGAGTTCAAACCGGTATGTGCACTGTGATTCCCATTATATTGTTCTACCTACTAATGGACAGTTAAGTTATATCCAGACCTCACCCCCTCCCCCACTAAGTAAAACCCCTGTGGAGAGACATGTAGATGCCTTTATGAACATATTGATAATTTTTCATGGCAGTGTTTTCCAAAAACCAGTTAGTAAAATCAATTTATTCCTTCGCAGCCTGAAATTACCTTCATGCCAGTTTACTTATATAAGAACCGCAGTATATCAGCAACTATTCTACAATAGTAGTTCACAGAAGTCATTCTAGATACCAATCAGTGCGGGATCCTCCATGTATTTTACACAGCCCATGGCAGGGGACATCTGTCCACTCGTTTAGAGCAACTGATGTTTTATGCTGGCAATTTAGGTTTATTTAAAGGACTGATTTGAAAACAGGTGAGACAGACTGATTAGATTTATTATGTAGGTTGGCTTTGTTTTTCTAGGTCTGAATTTTTCACATTTCAATTAATTGTAGGTCAAGTATCAGGCAGATTCTTCACTGGGCTTCAAATGTGATAAAGCTGCTTCTTATTTTAAGAAGGCTGTTGCAATCCTGCATTTATTTTACTCCTCAGTGCATGTTTTACACACAAGCACACACACACACACACACACACACACACAAACACATAATTAGAGCACATTTAACACTCAAATAAAGCTTTAACTACTAAATCATAACTAGGGTATTTTTTTAATAAGTATTGTGTATTGGTCTCTACTGGGGAAACATTGTTCAATGTGAGTTTTCTGGTTTGTTGTAGGGCAGTGAATGTTCACTTGTTGGCAATGATATAGAAATGGGGATTAAGAGTTTTAAAGTTTTTATAGTAGGTAGGCAGAGTCAGAGTATGGAATCTAAGAATAAGAAATTGGGGAATTTCCTCTTTGTTTCTTCATTTCAATCTCCTAATAATTCATATATATTTTCCTAAAGTCTCCCAGAAAACAAGGACTAAGTCAATCCACATATCAGTGAACCATAGCAGAATGCAATTCTGAATTTCATATAAGCAGTCATAAAATCAAAAAGACAGGTGCTGGGGATTTGACTGAGCACTAGAGTGCTGGCTTTGCACTTTCAAAGGTCTTGAGTTGGATCCCCAACACCATAGGTGAAAGGAATGAATGAACCAATGCATGAGTGTATGATGAATGAATTAAAGGTATAAGGAGGAGGAGGAAGAGGAGGAGGAGGAGGAGAAATAGAAGAAGATGATGAGTCATTTGACAGAAGGGAAAAAGGGGAGCGGAGTGAGTTTAAAGTGTGGTTTCCAATTCCCAAACGTTAAATTACAGCAGATGGGATAGAGAGAGAAGATGGGAGGGCAGGAGAGGGAGGATAGTAGAGGATAGAAAAGGTAGCAGAATACAATAGTTACTAATATGGCATTTTGTAAAAATGTGGATGTGTAAACAGTGTGATTGTGCAACCTGTATATGGGGTAAAAATGGGAGTTCATAGCTCACTTGAATCTAATGTAGGAAATATGATATCTCAAGAGCTATGTAATGTTTTAAGCAACCAGTATAAAAAAGAGGTCTTCATTTTTCTTTGTAGTTGAGATCTCCTGTTTCCGTGACATGTTTAGTTGTGTTCTCTCCTTTAGTCCTCCCATGCTCTAGTTATTCTGATATGGAAAAACTAGCTGATATGCCCAACCAGTCTGTAAATCAGGGACAATTTGTCATTAAGCCTAAAGTCACTTCACATTTGCTACAGTCATACTAAATACACTTCTTTGTTGGGAGTTTAAAATATATTTCCTTCAGCTAGATTACAAGTACCTAGAACTCCCATTCTTGTTTATGTAATAGTAACTTCATCAGATTAAATGCTGTACTCTGGAATAAAATAAAATAGGAATAATTTACTCATAAGATTCCTACGTCAACCATCTTTATTTACAAAATACTATCTTAAGAATTATAGTTTCATTGAGCTTCAATTGGAGCCAAAGTATAGTCAATTACTGAAGTAAAAGCAGTTACTTAAAAACTAAAAATGGGCTTGGAGAAGATCTATCCTTCATCTTCAGCAAGCATTCACTCAGAGACTCCATGTGATTTTCTGTGTCCCTTAGAACTTGTTCTCCAGCTACTTTAGAGTCCTCTAATGTGATTTTTGCTTTATATTGGACACCTCCTTGTTCCCTCTGTGCTTCAGCTTCTCCTTGTATTGTTGGTCTCTGCATTTGCGGAAGTTGGGATCCTTCATTCAAAACCTCTTTGATTGCCAGCTTCATTTCCTCCTCATTCACTTGAAAGAGTCTCCAGTTTGTTTTAGCTTCAGCTATTTGTGATCTGAGGGATTCAGATTCACCTTGGAGGGACTGTATCCTTCTTGATAGATGCGCCATCGTTTCATCCTGTGGACCATGTTTAGCCTTCTGTGCTTTGAGCTCTTCTTCTAGAAAGAGCATTTCAACGCCATGGCTGGATTCGGACCTATGCAGCTTTTCGTAGGTTGCCTCCAGATGTTGTGCTTCCCTTGAACCCTTCTCAAACCTGCAGTAATTTAAAGATGAGTCTAAGCCTTCATGTTCTCTTTCAACAAGGCTAACTTTTTCAAGAAGTCCACATTTTTTTTCAATAAGTCCAGCAAGATTTAGAGCCAGCTTTTTTTCTCTTCCCACGGAAAGCCTGCTACTAACCGACTGAAAACTTCTCCAGAAAAGTGAGAGAACAGCAAAAAATCCAAGAGCTGTACACATCACCAACTCCCAAGGAAAGCCATAAGGAAGATGGCCTGGCTTCATGTCTTCGGACAATGCTGCCAAAACCCTGGGTGCTTCTTCCAGAACCACCCACTAGTATGACTGAGAGGCAGTCCTAGGCTCCTCCATCACGCCAAGACGGCTTTGGCTCTTGCCACCACAACCACAGCCTGCCCAGGCAGGCCAACACAGGCTATGGACACTCAGGTGTTTGGTCAGGAACTCCAACCTGCACCAGGCAACGGAGCAGACCACTGTGATCCCCTTCAGGGGCTGAGCGTATGGCGGGTGGTGGGCGTATGGCGGTGGGAGCCATGATCAAGGGCTCCCAGGAGCCTTGTTGTGCTCAAGTGCCCATCAGGGGTGTCTTGTCCCCTTCCCTACCCAGTGCATCTTCGAGTGCCACAGGTTTAGGTCCCTCCCACTCCAGCCAGAGAGATTTCCTCTCCATGCCACCCACCCCTTGATTTGGTTTAGGCCAGGCCAAGGCGGGGCTTAGTAGGAAGATTCCATCCAGTCATAATAACATTCAGTTTGATGTCACTCAAATTCTAAAGCTGTCTAAACTGTTCAAACAGCTTTTATGGCCTATATTGGTCTTTGTGTCCCTTGCCTTTTGTTTTAGTGACTCAGTCCATTCCCTGCCCTTGTGCTCTCCCTATTTCCTTCCTTCCTTGCTTCCTTCCTTATTTCCTGCTTTTTCCCCTTTTCTTCTTCCTTCTTTTCTACCTCCCTCCATCCCTCCAACTTTGCCTCCCTCCCTTCCAACTTTCTCTCTCCCTTCCCTCCCTTTTCTTTTCTTGCAAGTGTTTGGGGTGAAAGTTCATGGCAGGCCAGCCCCAAGCTAGGCAAGGTCACTGCCACTGAGCTACAACATCCCCAGTCCTGCTGCCACTTCCTATGCAAGTAATTTGAATTTTCTCTAAAGAGAAACTCTCACATTAGTCTACTTTCAAATAATTTCACAAGAGTTGCTCACATGGGCACAAAACAGTTATGACAAGTCATTTTTGAAAAGCACGGCACAGCTAATGTTCCTAAAAAGAAGTAGTTGAAAAATTTAGTTGGTTTTCATGTCAGCATTTCTAGACTAGTATTTGTTGAAAATTCTTCAAACTCTTCTTTCAGATTTTTTTTTTGGGCTTTTCATGGGCTTGAAAACATCTAAGGATGCTGGCTGGTCCTTATAAATATATAGCCAAGAGAAGGATGGATATGACTCTCTGAAATGGATGTAACTCCTGAACGTGAGTTATATTGTTGATGTTAAGACAAAGAGTTCATGGCTTGATGTACAAAAAGGAAATCCCAAAATATTGTTTTCCTCCCAAGTTAACACTTGACTTGTTGATGAGTCACATATGAGGTTCGATGGAGAAGATGCACAAGTAATCACTGGTTTTGTAAGCATGCAAGTTCCAAGACCATAGGCCACCATGCATGATTCGACCTGTTGTTATTTACATTTACACGGCCAGAGCTGTATCACTGTTTAAAAGTTGCCAAATGAGAGTAGCTTGTTTTCCTCTCCAGCACCGGTATCGAATGACCAGCTTTCAAGTGTTCTTCCCTGAGCCTTTTCAGTGTCTGAACATGCGAGTCCAAAACACTATAGTCCTACTACTAAGAAGGATACTCACTGTAACACTGTTTTTCTGACCATTAAATGGACAATAAGATGACCCTGGTGTGCAAAGAACAGGACTCAGTGAAGATGTACTGCCTGCTGGTGCATGAAACTTTTCTAGGTTTTACGGGCCATGTGGAGGAATCAGCCCAAACACCTTGAAATAGCACTCAATTCATAGTTTACTTAAAGACACATGTGGCTTAGGGATTACTCCTTTCCTCTGAAAGTGTTTCTTCAAACGAGGTGAGAGTCGAAAAGAAGGTATTGAGAACACTAAGTAAAATGGCTGTGCTTTGTGGAATTGGCAGGATTCATCAATACATGTAACAATGTTTGTCACTGCCTTTGGACCTAACACGTATCAGTGTAGATGAACAGAGGCACAGTAAGAAAGATAGCTGGCATAAAACACCAAGAGTATGGGGCTAAGCTGCCTTACTAGGTTTACTTTTTTCACTCTGGTGGCACTTTCTGTTGTCTGTATGAACAGAGTTTCCAAGTACTTTCCCACTTAGCCGGCCTCTCTGTTATTCATACAGTTGAACTACCAGGGAGAGATGGATCAGTTTACCACCTGTGAGGCCGTTTATTCCACATTTTCTGCCCATTGCATGCTTTTGTTTTTTTCAGCTCTTCCTACAAGCCCCCCTAATCCTGATCTCTCCTTAGGCCTTATGATTTCTTTAAGTGTCCCCTTTCATGGAGTCATGTGTACAGATATTATACCTGGTTCTATTGAACTCTACTTAATTCTTTCTCACCTCTGTGCTCCTTTTACCAAGTCACTCCTCAACACTTACTGTAACCCTTTGAATTTTTTGTCCATTGTCCTTTAAAACACTCTTTAAAAATTGAACCATTTCGCATGCAGATACAGTCTTCTTGATCTGCTATTAATCCCCCACTACTGACATTGTAAGTTATTGAAATGTACACTTGCAGACCGTTTTCAGATTTTTGATTTCTGTATATCTATCTGTCTATCTATTTACAAACATAACATGGTATTCTGAAAGTATCGTTCTGCTTTTGGAGCTCTACTTTGTGTTTTTCAGAAGCAGGCCTATTACACAGAGATGAATCCATGTTACCTAGATTGAGTTCAAACCGGTATGTGCACTGTGATTCCCATTATATTGTTCTACCTACTAATGGACAGTTAAGTTATATCCAGACCTCACCCCCTCCCCCATTAAGTAAAACCCCTGTGGAGAGACATGTAGATGCCTTTATGAACATATTGATAATTTTTCATGGCAGTGTTTTCCAAAAACCAGTTAGTAAAATCAATGTTTTCCTTTGCAGCCTGAAATTACCTTCATGCCAGTTTACTGGTATAAGAACCGCAGTATATCAGCAACTATTCTCCAATAGTAGTTCAGGCAGAAGTCATTCTAGATACCAATCAGTGCGGGATCCTCCATGTATTTTACACAGCCCATGGCAGGGGACATCCGTCCACTCGTTTAGAGCAACTGATGTTTTATGCTGGCAATTTAGGTTTATTTAAAGGACTGATTTGAAAACAGGTGAGACAGACTGATTAGATTTATTATGTAGGTTGGCTTTGTTTTTCTAGGCCTGAATTTTTCACATTTCAATTAATTGTAGGTCAAGTATCAGGCAGATTCTTCACTGGGCTTCAAATGTGATAAAGCTGCTTCTTATTTTTAAGAAGGCTGTTGCAATCCTGTATTTATTTTACTCCTCAGTGCATGTTTTACACACAAGCACACACACACACACACACACACAAACACATAATTAGAGCACATTTAACACTCAAATAAAGCTTTAACTACTAAATCATAACTAGGGTATTTTTTTAATAAGTATTGTGTCTTGGTCTCTACTGGGGAAACATTGTTCAATGTGAGTTTTCTGGTTTGTTGTAGGGCAGTGAATGTTCACTTGTTGGCAATGATATAGAAATGGGGATTAAGAGTTTAAAAGTTTTTATAGTAGGTAGGCAGAGTCAGAGTATGGAATCTAAGAATAAGAAATTGGGGAATTTCCTCTTTGTTTCTTCATTTCAATCTCCTAATAATTCATATATATTTTCCTAAAGTCTCCCAGAAAACAAGGACTAAGTCAATCCACATATCAGTGAACCATAGCAGAATGCAATTCTGAATTTCATATAAGCAGTCATAAAATCAAAAAGACAGGTGCTGGGGTTTTGACTGAGCACTAGAGTGCTGGCTTTGCACTTTCAAAGGTCTTGAGTTGGATCCCCAACACCATAGGTGAAAGGAATGAATGAACCAATGCATGAGTGTATGATGAATGAATTAAAGGTATAAGGAGGAGGAGGAAGAGGAGGAGGAGGAGGAGAAATAGAAGAAGATGATGAGTAATTTGGCAGAAGGGAAAAAGGGGAGCAGAGTGAGTTTAAAGTGTGGTTTCCAATTCCCATATGTTAAATTACAGCAGATGGTATAGAGAGAGAAGATGGGAGGGCAGGAGAGGGGGGATAGAAGAGGATAAAAAAGGTAGCAGAATACAAAAGTTACTAATATGGCATTTTGTAAAAATGTGGATGTGTAAACAGTGTGATTGTGCAACCTGTATATGGGGTAAAAATGGGAGTTCATAGCTCACTTGAATCTAATGTAGGAAATATGATATCTCAAGAGCTATGTAATGTTTTAAGCAACCAATATAAAAAAGAGATCTTCATTTTTCTTTGTAGTTGAGATCTCCTGTTTCCGTGACATGTTTAGTTGTGTTCTCTCCTTTAGTCCTCCCATGCTCTAGTTATTCTGATATGGAAAAACTAGGTGATATGCCCAACCAGTCTGTAAATCAGGGACAATTTGTCATTAAGCCTAAAGTCACTTCACATTTGCTACAGTCATACTAAATACACTTCTTTGTTGGGAGTTTAAAATATATTTCCTTCAGCTAGATTACAAGTACCTAGAACTCCCATTCTTGTTTATGTAATAGTAACTTCATCAGATTAAATGCTGTACTCTGGAATAAAATAAAATAGGAATAATTTACTCATAAGATTCCTACGTCAACCATCTTTATTTACAAAATACTATCTTAAGAATTATAGTTTCATTGAGCTTCAATTGGAGCCAAAGTATAGTCAATTACTGAAGTAAAAGCAGTTACTTAAAAACTAAAAATGGGCTTGGAGAAGATCTATCCTTCATCTTCAGCAAGCATTCACTCAGAGACTCCATGTGATTTTCTGTGTCCCTTAGAACTTGTTCTCCAGCTACTTTAGAGTCCTCTAATGTGATTTTTGCTTTATATTGGACACCTCCTTGTTCCCTCCGTGCTTCAGCTTCTCCTTGTATTGTTGGTCTCTGCGTTTGCGGAAGTTGGGATCCTTCATTCAAAACCTCTTTGATTGCCAGCTTCAGTTCCTCCTCATTCACTTGAAAGAGTCTCCAGTTTGTTTTAGCTTCAGCTATTTGTGATCTGAGGGATTCAGATTCACCTTGGAGGGACTGTATCCTTCTTGATAGATGCGCCATCGTTTCATCCTGTTGACCATGTTTAGCCTTCTGTGCTTTGAGCTCTTCTTCTAGAAAGAGCATTTCAACGCCATGGCTGGATTCGGACCTATGCAGCTTTTCGTAGGTTGCCTCCAGATGTTGTGCTTCCCTTGAACCCTTCTCGAACCTGCAGTAATTTAAAGATGAGTCTAAGCCTTCATGTTCTCTTTCAACAAGGCTAACTTTTTCAAGAAGTCCACATTTTTTTTCAATAAGTCCAGCAAGATTTAGAGCCAGCATTTTTTCTCTTCCCACGGAAAGCCTGCTACTAACCGACTGAAAACTTCTCCAGAAAAGTGAGAGAACAGCAAAAAATCCAAGAGCTGTACACATCACCAACTCCCAAGGAAAGCCATAAGGAAGATGGCCTGGCTTCATGTCTTCGGACAATGCTGCCACAACCCTGGGTGCTTCTTCCAGAACCACCCACTAGTATGGCTGAGAGGCAGCCCTAGGCTCCTCCATCACGCCACGACGGCTTTGGCTCTTGCCACCACAACCACAGCCTGCCCAGGCAGGCCAACACAGGCTATGGACACTCAGGTGTTTGGTCAGGAACTCCAACCTGCACCAGGCAACGGAGCAGACCACTGTGATCCCCTTCAGGGGCTGAGCGTATGGCGGGTGGTGGGCGTATGGCGGTGGGAGCCATGATCAAGGGCTCCCAGGAGCCTTATTGTGCTCAAGTGCCCTTCAGGGGTGTCTTGTCCCCTTCCCTACCCAGTGCATCTTCGAGTGCCACAGGTTTAGGTCCCTCCCACTCCAGCCAGAGAGATTTCCTCTCCATGCCACCCACCCCTTGATTTGGTTTAGGCCAGGCCAAGGCGGGGCTTAGTAGGAAGATTCCATCCAGTCATAATAACATTCAGTTTGATGTCACTCAAATTCTAAAGCTGTCTAAACTGTTCAAACAGCTTTTATGGCCTATATTGGTCTTTGTGTCCCTTGCCTTTTGTTTTAGTGACTCAGTCCATTCCCTGCCCTTGAGCTCTCCCTATTTCCTTCAATCCTTGCTTCCTTCCTTATTTCCTGGTTTTTCCCCTTTTCTTCTTCCTTCTTTTCTACCTCCCTCCATCCCTCCAACTTTGCCTCCCTCCCTTCCAACTTTCTCTCTCCCTTCCCTCCCTTTTCTTTTCTTGCAAGTGTTTGGGGTGAAAGTTCATGGCAGGCCAGCCCCAAGCTAGGCAAGGTCACTGCCACTGAGCTACAACATCCCCAGACCTGCTGCCACTTCCTATGCAAGTAATTTGAATTTTCTCTAAAGAGAAACTCTCACATTAGTCTACTTTCAAATAATTTCACAAGAGTTGCTCACATGGGCACAAAACAGTTATGACAAGTCATTTTTGAAAAGCACGGCACAGCTAATGTTCCTAAAAAGAACTAGTTGAAAAATTTAGTTGGTTTTCATGTCAGAATTTCTAGACTAGTATTTGTTGAAAATTCTTCAAACTCTTCTTTCAGATTTTTTTTTTTGGCTTTTCATGGGCTTGAAAACATCTAAGGATGCTGGCTGGTCCTTATAAATATATAGCCAAGAGAAGGATGGATATGACTCTCTGAAATGGATGTAACTCCTGAACGTGAATTGTATTGTTGATGTTAAGACAATGAGTTCATGGCTTGATGTACAAAAAGGAAATCCCAAAATATTGTTTTCCTCCCAAGTTAACACTTGACTTGTTGACGAGTCACATATGAGGTTCGAAGGAGAAGATGCACAAGTAATCACTGGTTTTGTAAGCATGCAAGTTCCAAGCCCATAGGCCACCATGCATGATTCGACCTGTTGTTATTTACACTTACACGGCCAGAGCTGTATCACTGTTTAAAAGTTGCTAAATGAGAGTAGCTTGTTTTCCTCTCCAGCACCTGTATCGAATGACCAGCTTTCAAGTGGACTTCACTGAGCCTTTTCAGTATCTGAACATGCGAGTCCAAAACACTTTAGTCCTACTACTAAGAAGGATACTCACTGTAACACTGTTTTTCTGACCATTAAATGGACAATAAGATGACCCTGGTGTGCAAAGAACAGGACTCAGTGAAGATGTACTGCCTGCTGGTGCATGAAACTTTTCTAGGTTTTACGGGCCATGTGGAGGAATCAGCCCAAACACCTTGAAATAGCACTCAATTCATAGTTTACTTAAGGACACATGTGGCTTAGGGATTACTCCTTTCCTCTGAAAGTGTTTCTTCAAACGAGGTGAGAGTCGAAAAGAAGGTATTGAGAACACTAAGTAAAATGGCTGTGCTTTGTGGAATTGGCAGGATTCATCAATACATGTAACAATGTTTGTCACTGCCTTTGGACCTAACACGTATCAGTGTAGATGAACAGAGGCACAGTAAGAAAGATAGCTGGCATAAAACACCAAGAGTATGGGGCTAAGCTGCCTTACTAGGTTTACTTTTTTCACTCTGGTGGCACTTTCTGTTGTCTGTATGAACAGAGTTTCCAAGTACTTTCCCACTTAGCCGGCCTCTCTGTTATTCATACAGTTGAACTACCAGGGAGAGATGGATCAGTTTACCACCTGTGAGGCCTTTTATTCCACATTTTCTGCCCATTGCATGCTTTTGTTTTTTTCAGCTCTTCCTACAAGCCCCCCTAATCCTGATCTCTCCTTAGGCCTTATGATTTCTTTAAGTGTCCCCTTTCATGGAGTCATGTGTACAGATATTATACCTGGTTCTATTGAACTCTACTTAATTCTTTCTCACCTCTGTGCTCCTTTTACCAAGTCACTCCTCAACACTTACTGTAACCCTTTGAATTGTTTGTCCATTGTCCTTTAAAACACTCTTTAAAAATTGAACCATTTCGCATGCAGATACAGTCTTCTTGATCTGCTATTAATCCCCCACTACTGACATTGTAAGTTATTGAAATGTACACTTGCAGACCGTTTTCAGATTTTTGATTTCTGTATATCTATCTGTCTATCTATTTACAAACATAACATGGTATTCTGAAAGTATCGTTCTGCTTTTGGAGCTCTACTTTGTGTTTTTCAGAAGCAGGCCTATTACACAGAGATGAATCCATGTTACCTAGATTGAGTTCAAACCGGTATGTGCACTGTGATTCCCATTATATTGTTCTACCTACTAATGGACAGTTAAGTTATATCCAGACCTCACCCCCTCCCCCATTAAGTAAAACCCCTGTGGAGAGACATGTAGATGCCTTTATGAACATATTGATAATTTTTCATGGCAGTGTTTTCCAAAAACCAGTTAGTAAAATCAATGTATTCCTTTGCAGCCTGAAATTACCTTCATGCCAGTTTACTGGTATAAGAACCGCAGTATATCAGCAACTATTCTCCAATAGTAGTTCAGGCAGAAGTCATTCTAGATACCAATCAGTGCGGGATCCTCCATGTATTTTACACAGCCCATGGCAGGGGACATCCGTCCACTCGTTTAGAGCAACTGATGTTTTATGCTGGCAATTTAGGTTTATTTAAAGGACTGATTTGAAAACAGGTGAGACAGACTAATTAGATTTACTATGTAGGTTGGCTTTGTTTTTCTAGGCCTGAATTTTTCACATTTCAATTAATTGTAGGTCAAGTATCAGGCAGATTCTTCACTGGGCTTCAAATGTGATAAAGCTGCTTCTTATTTTTAAGAAGGCTGTTGCAATCCTGTATTTATTTTACTCGTCAGTGCATGTTTTACACACAAGCACACACACACACACACACACACACAAACACATAATTAGAGCACATTTAACACTCAAATAAAGCTTTAACTACTAAATCATAACTAGGGTATTTTTTTAATAAGTATTGTGTCTTGGTCTCTACTGGGGAAACATTGTTCAATGTGAGTTTTCTGGTTTGTTGTAGGGCAGTGTATGTTCACTTGTTGGCAATGATATAGAAATGGGGATTAAGAGTTTAAAAGTTTTTATAGTAGGTAGGCAGAGTCAGAGTATGGAATCTAAGAATAAGAAATTGGGGAATTTCCTCTTTGTTTCTTCATTTCAATCTCCTAATAATTCATATATATTTTCCTAAAGTCTCCCAGAAAACAAGGACTAAGTCAATCCACATATCAGTGAACCATAGCAGAATGCAATTCTGAATTTCATATAAGCAGTCATAAAATCAAAAAGACAGGTGCTGGGGTTTTGACTGAGCACTAGAGTGCTGGCTTTGCACTTTCAAAGGTCTTGAGTTGGATCCCCAACACCATAGGTGAAAGGAATGAATGAACCAATGCATGAGTGTATGATGAATGAATTAAAGGTATAAGGAGGAGGAGGAAGAGGAGGAGGAGGAGGAGAAATAGAAGAAGATGATGAGTAATTTGGCAGAAGGGAAAAAGGGGAGCAGAGTGAGTTTAAAGTGTGGTTTCCAATTCCCATATGTTAAATTACAGCAGATGGTCTAGAGAGAGAAGATGGGAGGGCAGGAGAGGGGGGATAGAAGAGGATAAAAAAGGTAGCAGAATACAAAAGTTACTAATATGGCATTTTGTAAAAATGTGGATGTGTAAACAGTGTGATTGTGCAACCTGTATATGGGGTAAAAATGGGAGTTCATAGCTCACTTGAATCTAATGTAGGAAATATGATATCTCAAGAGCTATGTAATGTTTTAAGCAACCAATATAAAAAAGAGATCTTCATTTTTCTTTGTAGTTGAGATCTCCTGTTTCCGTGACATGTTTAGTTGTGTTCTCTCCTTTAGTCCTCCCATGCTCTAGTTATTCTGATATGGAAAAACTAGGTGATATGCCCAACCAGTCTGTAAATCAGGGACAATTTGTCATTAAGCCTAAAGTCACTTCACATTTGCTACAGTCATACTAAATACACTTCTTTGTTGGGAGTTTAAAATATATTTCCTTCAGCTAGATTACAAGTACCTAGAACTCCCATTCTTGTTTATGTAATAGTAACTTCATCAGATTAAATGCTGTACTCTGGAATAAAATAAAATAGGAATAATTTACTCATAAGATTCCTACGTCAACCATCTTTATTTACAAAATACTATCTTAAGAATTATAGTTTCATTGAGCTTCAATTGGAGCCAAAGTATAGTCAATTACTGAAGTAAAAGCAGTTACTTAAAAACTAAAAATGGGCTTGGAGAAGATCTATCCTTCATCTTCAGCAAGCATTCACTCAGAGACTCCATGTGATTTTCTGTGTCCCTTAGAACTTGTTCTCCAGCTACTTTAGAGTCCTCTAATGTGATTTTTGCTTTATATTGGACACCTCCTTGTTCCCTCCGTGCTTCAGCTTCTCCTTGTATTGTTGGTCTCTGCGTTTGCGGAAGTTGGGATCCTTCATTCAAAACCTCTTTGATTGCCAGCTTCAGTTCCTCCTCATTCACTTGAAAGAGTCTCCAGTTTGTTTTAGCTTCAGCTATTTGTGATCTGAGGGATTCAGATTCACCTTGGAGGGACTGTATCCTTCTTGATAGATGCGCCATCGTTTCATCCTGTTGACCATGTTTAGCCTTCTGTGCTTTGAGCTCTTCTTCTAGAAAGAGCATTTCAACGCCATGGCTGGATTCGGACCTATGCAGCTTTTCGTAGGTTGCCTCCAGATGTTGTGCTTCCCTTGAACCCTTCTCAAACCTGCAGTAATTTAAAGATGAGTCTAAGCCTTCATGTTCTCTTTCAACAAGGCTAACTTTTTCAAGAAGTCCACATTTTTTTTCAATAAGTCCAGCAAGATTTAGAGCCAGCATTTTTTCTCTTCCCACGGAAAGCCTGCTACTAACCGACTGAAAACTTCTCCAGAAAAGTGAGAGAACAGCAAAAAATCCAAGAGCTGTACACATCACCAACTCCCAAGGAAAGCCATAAGGAAGATGGCCTGGCTTCATGTCTTCGGACAATGCTGCCACAACCCTGGGTGCTTCTTCCAGAACCACCCACTAGTATGGCTGAGAGGCAGCCCTAGGCTCCTCCATCACGCCACGACGGCTTTGGCTCTTGCCACCACAACCACAGCCTGCCCAGGCAGGCCAACACAGGCTATGGACACTCAGGTGTTTGGTCAGGAACTCCAACCTGCACCAGGCAACGGAGCAGACCACTGTGATCCCCTTCAGGGGCTGAGCGTATGGCGGGTGGTGGGCGTATGGCGGTGGGAGCCATGATCAAGGGCTCCCAGGAGCCTTATTGTGCTCAAGTGCCCTTCAGGGGTGTCTTGTCCCCTTCCCTACCCAGTGCATCTTCGAGTGCCACAGGTTTAGGTCCCTCCCACTCCAGCCAGAGAGATTTCCTCTCCATGCCACCCACCCCTTGATTTGGTTTAGGCCAGGCCAAGGCGGGGCTTAGTAGGAAGATTCCATCCAGTCATAATAACATTCAGTTTGATGTCACTCAAATTCTAAAGCTGTCTAAACTGTTCAAACAGCTTTTATGGCCTATATTGGTCTTTGTGTCCCTTGCCTTTTGTTTTAGTGACTCAGTCCATTCCCTGCCCTTGAGCTCTCCCTATTTCCTTCCTTCCTTGCTTCCTTCCTTATTTCCTGGTTTTTCCCCTTTTCTTCTTCCTTCTTTTCTACCTCCCTCCATCCCTCCAACTTTGCCTCCCTCCCTTCCAACTTTCTCTCTCCCTTCCCTCCCTTTTCTTTTCTTGCAAGTGTTTGGGGTGAAAGTTCATGGCAGGCCAGCCCCAAGCTAGGCAAGGTCACTGCCACTGAGCTACAACATCCCCAGACCTGCTGCCACTTCCTATGCAAGTAATTTGAATTTTCTCTAAAGAGAAACTCTCACATTAGTCTACTTTCAAATAATTTCACAAGAGTTGCTCACATGGGCACAAAACAGTTATGACAAGTCATTTTTGAAAAGCACGGCACAGCTAATGTTCCTAAAAAGAAGTAGTTGAAAAATTTAGTTGGTTTTCATGTCAGCATTTCTAGACTAGTATTTGTTGAAAATTCTTCAAACTCTTCTTTCAGATTTTTTTTTTGGGCTTTTCATGGGCTTGAAAACATCTAAGGATGCTGGCTGGTCCTTATAAATATATAGCCAAGAGAAGGATGGATATGACTCTCTGAAATGGATGTAACTCCTGAACGTGAATTGTATTGTTGATGTTAAGACAATGAGTTCATGGCTTGATGTACAAAAAGGAAATCCCAAAATATTGTTTTCCTCCCAAGTTAACACTTGACTTGTTGACGAGTCACATATGAGGTTCGAAGGAGAAGATGCACAAGTAATCACTGGTTTTGTAAGCATGCAAGTTCCAAGCCCATAGGCCACCATGCATGATTCGACCTGTTGTTATTTACACTTACACGGCCAGAGCTGTATCACTGTTTAAAAGTTGCCAAATGAGAGTAGCTTGTTTTCCTCTCCAGCACCTGTATCGAATGACCAGCTTTCAAGTGGACTTCACTGAGCCTTTTCAGTATCTGAACATGCGAGTCCAAAACACTTTAGTCCTACTACTAAGAAGGATACTCACTGTAACACTGTTTTTCTGACCATTAAATGGACAATAAGATGACCCTGGTGTGCAAAGAACAGGACTCAGTGAAGATGTACTGCCTGCTGGTGCATGAAACTTTTCTAGGTTTTACGGGCCATGTGGAGGAATCAGCCCAAACACCTTGAAATAGCACTCAATTCATAGTTTACTTAAGGACACATGTGGCTTAGGGAGAACTCCTTTCCTCTGAAAGTGTTTCTTCAAACGAGATGAGAGTCGAAAAGAAGGTATTGAGAACACTAAGTAAAATGGCTGTGCTTTGTGGAATTGGCAGGATTCATCAATACATGTAACAATGTTTGTCACTGCCTTTGGACCTAACACGTATCAGTGTAGATGAACAGAGGCACAGTAAGAAAGATAGCTGGCATAAAACACCAAGAGTATGGGGCTAAGCTGCCTTACTAGGTTTACTTTTTTCACTCTGATGGCACTTTCTGTTGTCTGTATGAACAGAGTTTCCAAGTACTTTCCCACTTAGCCGGCCTCTCTGTTATTCATACAGTTGAACTACCAGGGAGAGATGGATCAGTTTACCACCTGTGAGGCCTTTTATTCCACATTTTCTGCCCATTGCATGCTTTTGTTTTTTTCAGCTCTTCCTACAAGCCCCCCTAATCCTGATCTCTCCTTAGGCCTTATGATTTCTTTAAGTGTCCCCTTTCATGGAGTCATGTGTACAGATATTATACCTGGTTCTATTGAACTCTACTTAATTCTTTCTCACCTCTGTGCTCCTTTTACCAAGTCACTCCTCAACACTTACTGTAACCCTTTGAATTGTTTGTCCATTGTCCTTTAAAACACTCTTTAAAAATTGAACCATTTCACATGCAGATACAGTCTTCTTGATCTGCTATTAATCCCCCACTACTGACATTGTAAGTTATTGAAATGTACACTTGCAGACCGTTTTCAGATTTTTGATTTCTGTATATCTATCTGTCTATCTATTTACAAACATAACATGGTATTCTGAAAGTATCGTTCTGCTTTTGGAGCTCTACTTTGTGTTTTTCAGAAGCAGGCCTATTACACAGAGATGAATCCATGTTACCTAGATTGAGTTCAAACCGGTATGTGCACTGTGATTCCCATTATATTGTTCTACCTACTAATGGACAGTTAAGTTATATCCAGACCTCACCCCCTCCCCCATTAAGTAAAACCCCTGTGGAGAGACATGTAGATGCCTTTATGAACATATTGATAATTTTTCTTGGCAGTGTTTTCCAAAAACCAGTTAGTAAAATCAATGTATTCCTTTGCAGCCTGAAATTACCTTCATGCCAGTTTACTGGTATAAGAACCGCAGTATATCAGCAACTATTCTCCAATAGTAGTTCAGGCAGAAGTCATTCTAGATACCAATCAGTGCGGGATCCTCCATGTATTTTACACAGCCCATGGCAGGGGACATCCGTCCACTCGTTTAGAGCAACTGATGTTTTATGCTGGCAATTTAGGTTTATTTAAAGGACTCATTTGAAAACAGGTGAGACAGACTGATTAGATTTACTATGTAGGTTGGCTTTGTTTTTCTAGGCCTGAATTTTTCACATTTCAATTAATTGTAGGTCAAGTATCAGGCAGATTCTTCACTGGGCTTCAAATGTGATAAAGCTGCTTCTTATTTTTAAGAAGGCTGTTGCAATCCTGTATTTATTTTACTCCTCAGTGCATGTTTTACACACAAGCACACACACACACACACACACACACACAAACACATAATTAGAGCACATTTAACACTCAAATAAAGCTTTAACTACTAAATCATAACTAGGGTATTTTTTTAATAAGTATTGTGTCTTGGTCTCTACTGGGGAAACATTGTTCAATGTGAGTTTTCTGGTTTGTTGTAGGGCAGTGAATGTTCACTTGTTGGCAATGATATAGAAATGGGGATTAAGAGTTTAAAAGTTTTTATAGTAGGTAGGCAGAGTCAGAGTATGGAATCTAAGAATAAGAAATTGGGGAATTTCCTCTTTGTTTCTTCATTTCAATCTCCTAATAATTCATATATATTTTCCTAAAGTCTCCCAGAAAACAAGGACTAAGTCAATCCACATATCAGTGAACCATAGCAGAATGCAATTCTGAATTTCATATAAGCAGTCATAAAATCAAAAAGACAGGTGCTGGGGTTTTGACTGAGCACTAGAGTGCTGGCTTTGCACTTTCAAAGGTCTTGAGTTGGATCCCCAACACCATAGGTGAAAGGAATGAATGAACCAATGCATGAGTGTATGATGAATGAATTAAAGGTATAAGGAGGAGGAGGAAGAGGAGGAGGAGGAGGAGAAATAGAAGAAGATGATGAGTAATTTGGCAGAAGGGAAAAAGGGGAGCAGAGTGAGTTTAAAGTGTGGTTTCCAATTCCCATATGTTAAATTACAGCAGATGGTCTAGAGAGAGAAGATGGGAGGGCAGGAGAGGGGGGATAGAAGAGGATAAAAAAGGTAGCAGAATACAAAAGTTACTAATATGGCATTTTGTAAAAATGTGGATGTGTAAACAGTGTGATTGTGCAACCTGTATATGGGGTAAAAATGGGAGTTCATAGCTCACTTGAATCTAATGTAGGAAATATGATATCTCAAGAGCTATGTAATGTTTTAAGCAACCAATATAAAAAAGAGATCTTCATTTTTCTTTGTAGTTGAGATCTCCTGTTTCCGTGACATGTTTAGTTGTGTTCTCTCCTTTAGTCCTCCCATGCTCTAGTTATTCTGATATGGAAAAACTAGGTGATATGCCCAACCAGTCTGTAAATCAGGGACAATTTGTCATTAAGCCTAAAGTCACTTCACATTTGCTACAGTCATACTAAATACACTTCTTTGTTGGGAGTTTAAAATATATTTCCTTCAGCTAGATTACAAGTACCTAGAACTCCCATTCTTGTTTATGTAATAGTAACTTCATCAGATTAAATGCTGTACTCTGGAATAAAATAAAATAGGAATAATTTACTCATAAGATTCCTACATCAACCATCTTTATTTACAAAATACTATCTTAAGAATTATAGTTTCATTGAGCTTCAATTGGAGCCAAAGTATAGTCAATTACTGAAGTAAAAGCAGTTACTTAAAAACTAAAAATGGGCTTGGAGAAGATCTATCCTTCATCTTCAGCAAGCATTCACTCAGAGACTCCATGTGATTTTCTGTGTCCCTTAGAACTTGTTCTCCAGCTACTTTAGAGTCCTCTAATGTGATTTTTGCTTTATATTGGACACCTCCTTGTTCCCTCTGTGCTTCAGCTTCTCCTTGTATTGTTGGTCTCTGCGTTTGCGGAAGTTGAGATCCTTCATTCAAAACCTCTTTGATTGCCAGCTTCAGTTCCTCCTCATTCACTTGAAAGAGTCTCCAGGTTGTTTTAGCTTCAGCTATTTGTGATCTGAGGGATTCAGATTCACCTTGGAGGGACTGTATCCTTCTTGATAGATGCGCCATCGTTTCATCCTGTGGACCATGTTTAGCCTTCTGTGCTTTGAGCTCTTCTTCTAGAAAGAGCATTTCAACGCCATGGCTGGATTCGGACCTATGCAGCTTTTCGTAGGTTGCCTCCAGATGTTGTGCTTCCCTTGAACCCTTCTCAAACCTGCAGTAATTTAAAGATGAGTCTAAGCCTTCATGTTCTCTTTCAACAAGGCTAACTTTTTCAAGAAGTCCACATTTTTTTTCAATAAGTCCAGCAAGATTTAGAGCCAGCATTTTTTCTCTTCCCACGGAAAGCCTGCTACTAACCGACTGAAAACTTCTCCAGAAAAGTGAGAGAACAGCAAAAAATCCAAGAGCTGTACACATCACCAACTCCCAAGGAAAGCCATAAGGAAGATGGCCTGGCTTCATGTCTTCGGACAATGCTGCCAAAACCCTGGGTGCTTCTTCCAGAACCACCCACTAGTATGACTGAGAGGCAGTCCTAGGCTCCTCCATCACGCCAAGACGGCTTTGGCTCTTGCCACCACAACCACAGCCTGCCCAGGCAGGCCAACACAGGCTATGGACACTCAGGTGTTTGGTCAGGAACTCCAACCTGCACCAGGCAACGGAGCAGACCACTGTGATCCCCTTCAGGGGCTGAGCGTATGGCGGGTGGTGGGCGTATGGCGGTGGGAGCCATGATCAAGGGCTCCCAGGAGCCTTGTTTGCTCAAGTGCCCATCAGGGGAGTCTTGTCCCCTTCCCTACCCAGTGCATCCTCGAGTGCCACAGGTTTAGGTCCCTCCCACTCCAGCCAGAGAGATTTCCTCTCCATGCCACCCACCCCTTGATTTGGTTTAGGCCAGGCCAAGGCGGGGCTTAGTAGGAAGATTCCATCCAGTCATAATAACATTCAGTTTGTTGTCACTCAAATTCTAAAGCTGTCTAAACTGTTCAAACAGCTTTTATGGCCTATATTGGTCTTTGTGTCCCTTGCCTTTTGTTTTAGTGACTCAGTCCATTCCCTGCCCTTGTGCTCTCCCTATTTCCTTCCTTCCTTGCTTCCTTCCTTATTTCCTGGTTTTTCCCCTTTTCTTCCTTCTTTTCTACCTCCCTCCATCCCTCCAACTTTGCCGCCCTCCCTTCCAACTTTCTCTCTCCCTTCCCTCCCTTTTCTTTTCTTGCAAGTGTTTGGGGTGAAAGTTCATGGCAGGCCAGCCCCAAGCTAGGCAAGGTCACTGCCACTGAGCTACAACATCCCCAGACCTGCTGCCACTTTCTATGCAAGTAATTTGAATTTTCTCTAAAGAGAAACTCTCACATTAGTCTACTTTCAAATAATTTCACAAGAGTTGCTCACATGGGCACAAATCAGTTATGACAAGTCATTTTTGAAAAGCACGGCACAGCTAATTTTCCTAAAAAGAAGGAGTTGGAAAATTTAGTTGGTTTTCATGTCAGCATTTCTAGACTAGTATTTGTTGAAAATTCTTCAAACTCTTCTTTCAGATTTTTTTTTTTTGGACTTTTCATGGGCTTCAAAACATCTAAGGAAGCTGGCTGGTCCTTATAAATATATAGCCAAGAGAAGGATGCATATGACTCTCTGGAATGGATGTAACTCCTGAACGTGAATTATATTGTTGATGTTAAGACAATGAGTTCATGGCTTGATGTACAAAAAGGACATCCCAACATATTGTTTTCCTCCCAAGTTAACACTTGACTTGTTGATGAGTCACATATGAGGTTCGAAGGAGAAGATGCACAAGTAATCACTGGTTTTGTAAGCATGCAAATTCCAAGCCCATAGGCCACCATGCATGATTCGACCTGTTGTTATTTACACTTACACGGCCAGAGCTGTATCACTGTTTAAAAGTTGCCAAATGAGAGTAGCTTGTTTTCCTCTCCAGCACCTGTATCGAATGACCAGCTTTCAAGTGGACTTCCCTGAGCCTTTTCAGTATCTGAACATGCGAGTCGAAAACACTTTAGTCCTACTACTAAGAAGGATACTCACTGTAACACTGTTTTTCTGACCATTAAGTGGACAATAAGATGACCCTGGTGTGCAAAGAACAGGACTCAGTGAAGATGTACTGCCTGCTGGTGCATGACACTTTTCTAGGTTTTACGGGCCATGTGGAGGAATCAGCCCAAACACCTTGAAATAGCACTCAATTCATAGTTTACTTAAGGACACATGTGGCTTAGGGAGAACTCCTTTCCTCTGAAAGTGTTTCTTCAAACGAGATGAGAGTCGAAAAGAAGGTATTGAGAACACTAAGTAAAATGGCTGTGCTTTGTGGAATTGGCAGGATTCATCAATACATGTAACAATGTTTGTCACTGCCTTTGGACCTAACATGTATCAGTGTAGATGAACAGAGGCACAGTAAGAAAGATAGCTGGCATAAAACACCAAGAGTATGGGGCTAAGCTGCCTTACTAGGTTTACTTTTTTCACTCTGATGGCACTTTCTGTTGTCTGTATGAACAGAGTTTCCAAGTACTTTCCCACTTAGCCGGCCTCTCTGTTATTCATACAGTTGAACTACCAGGGAGAGATGGATCAGTTTACCACCTGTGAGGCCTTTTATTCCACATTTTCTGCCCATTGCATGCTTTTGTTTTTTTCAGCTCTTCCTACAAGCCCCCCTAATCCTGATCTCTCCTTAGGCCTTATGATTTGTTTAAGTGTCCCCTTTCATGGAGTCATGTGTACAGATATTATACCTGGTTCTATTGAACTCTACTTAATTCTTTCTCACCTCTGTGCTCCTTTTACCAAGTCACTCCTCAACACTTACTGTAACCCTTTGAATTGTTTGTCCATTGTCCTTTAAAACACTCTTTAAAAATTGAACCATTTCGCATGCAGATACAGTCTTCTTGATCTGCTATTAATCCCCCACTACTGACATTGTAAGTTATTGAAATGTACACTTGCAGACCGTTTTCAGATTTTTGATTTCTGTATATCTATCTGTCTATCTATTTACAAACATAACATGGTATTCTGAAAGTATCGTTCTGCTTTTGGAGCTCTACTTTGTGTTTTTCAGAAGCAGGCCTATTACACAGAGATGAATCCATGTTACCTAGATTGAGTTCAAACCGGTATGTGCACTGTGATTCCCATTATATTGTTCTACCTACTAATGGACAGTTAAGTTATATCCAGACCTCACCCCCTCCCCCATTAAGTAAAACCCCTGTGGAGAGACATGTAGATGCCTTTATGAACATATTGATAATTTTTCATGGCAGTGTTTTCCAAAAACCAGTTAGTAAAATCAATGTATTCCTTTGCAGCCTGAAATTACCTTCATGCCAGTTTACTGGTATAAGAACCGCAGTATATCAGCAACTATTCTCCAATAGTAGTTCAGGCAGAAGTCATTCTAGATACCAATCAGTGCGGGATCCTCCATGTATTTTACACAGCCCATGGCAGGGGACATCCGTCCACTCGTTTAGAGCAACTGATGTTTTATGCTGGCAATTTAGGTTTATTTAAAGGACTGATTTGAAAACAGGTGAGACAGACTAATTAGATTTACTATGTAGGTTGGCTTTGTTTTTCTAGGCCTGAATTTTTCACATTTCAATTAATTGTAGGTCAAGTATCAGGCAGATTCTTCACTGGGCTTCAAATGTGATAAAGCTGCTTCTTATTTTTAAGAAGGCTGTTGCAATCCTGTATTTATTTTACTCCTCAGTGCATGTTTTACACACAAGCACACACACACACACACACACACAAACACATAATTAGAGCACATTTAACACTCAAATAAAGCTTTAACTACTAAATCATAACTAGGGTATTTTTTTAATAAGTATTGTGTCTTGGTCTCTACTGGGGAAACATTGTTCAATGTGAGTTTTCTGGTTTGTTGTAGGGCAGTGAATGTTCACTTGTTGGCAATGATATAGAAATGGGGATTAAGAGTTTAAAAGTTTTTATAGTAGGTAGGCAGAGTCAGAGTATGGAATCTAAGAATAAGAAATTGGGGAATTTCCTCTTTGTTTCTTCATTTCAATCTCCTAATAATTCATATATATTTTCCTAAAGTCTCCCAGAAAACAAGGACTAAGTCAATCCACATATCAGTGAACCATAGCAGAATGCAATTCTGAATTTCATATAAGCAGTCATAAAATCAAAAAGACAGGTGCTGGGGTTTTGACTGAGCACTAGAGTGCTGGCTTTGCACTTTCAAAGTTCTTGAGTTGGATCCCCAACACCATAGGTGAAAGGAATGAATGAACCAATGCATGAGTGTATGATGAATGAATTAAAGGTATAAGGAGGAGGAGGAAGAGGAGGAGGAGGAGGAGAAATAGAAGAAGATGATGAGTAATTTGGCAGAAGGGAAAAAGGGGAGCAGAGTGAGTTTAAAGTGTGGTTTCCAATTCCCATATGTTAAATTACAGCAGATGGTCTAGAGAGAGAAGATGGGAGGGCAGGAGAGGGGGGATAGAAGAGGATAAAAAAGGTAGCAGAATACAAAAGTTACTAATATGGCATTTTGTAAAAATGTGGATGTGTAAACAGTGTGATTGTGCAACCTGTATATGGGGTAAAAATGGGAGTTCATAGCTCACTTGAATCTAATGTAGGAAATATGATATCTCAAGAGCTATGTAATGTTTTAAGCAACCAATATAAAAAAGAGATCTTCATTTTTCTTTGTAGTTGAGATCTCCTGTTTCCGTGACATGTTTAGTTGTGTTCTCTCCTTTAGTCCTCCCATGCTCTAGTTATTCTGATATGGAAAAACTAGGTGATATGCCCAACCAGTCTGTAAATCAGGGACAATTTGTCATTAAGCCTAAAGTCACTTCACATTTGCTACAGTCATACTAAATACACTTCTTTGTTGGGAGTTTAAAATATATTTCCTTCAGCTAGATTACAAGTACCTAGAACTCCCATTCTTGTTTATGTAATAGTAACTTCATCAGATTAAATGCTGTACTCTGGAATAAAATAAAATAGGAATAATTTACTCATAAGATTCCTACATCAACCATCTTTATTTACAAAATACTATCTTAAGAATTATAGTTTCATTGAGCTTCAATTGGAGCCAAAGTATAGTCAATTACTGAAGTAAAAGCAGTTACTTAAAAACTAAAAATGGGCTTGGAGAAGATCTATCCTTCATCTTCAGCAAGCATTCACTCAGAGACTCCATGTGATTTTCTGTGTCCCTTAGAACTTGTTCTCCAGCTACTTTAGAGTCCTCTAATGTGATTTTTGCTTTATATTGGACACCTCCTTGTTCCCTCTGTGCTTCAGCTTCTCCTTGTATTGTTGGTCTCTGCGTTTGTGGAAGTTGGGATCCTTCTTTCAAAACCTCTTTGATTGCCAGCTTCAGTTCCTCCTCATTCACTTGAAAGAGTCTCCAGTTTGTTTTAGCTTCAGCTATTTGTGATCTGAGGGATTCAGATTCACCTTGGAGGGACTGTATCCTTCTTGATAGATGCGCCATCGTTTCATCCTGTGGACCATGTTTAGCCTTCTGTGCTTTGAGCTCTTCTTCTAGAAAGAGCATTTCAACGCCATGGCTGGATTCGGACCTATGCAGCTTTTCGTAGGTTGCCTCCAGATGTTGTGCTTCCCTTGAACCCTTCTCAAACCTGCAGTAATTTAAAGATGAGTCTAAGCCTTCATGTTCTCTTTCAACAAGGCTAACTTTTTCAAGAAGTCCACATTTTTTTTCAATAAGTCCAGCAAGATTTAGAGCCAGCTTTTTTTCTCTTCCCACGGAAAGCCTGCTACTAACCGACTGAAAACTTCTCCAGAAAAGTGAGAGAACAGCAAAAAATCCAAGAGCTGTACACATCACCAACTCCCAAGGAAAGCCATAAGGAAGATGGCCTGGCTTCATGTCTTCGGACAATGCTGCCACAACCCTGGGTGCTTCTTCCAGAACCACCCACTAGTATGACTGAGAGGCAGTCCTAGGCTCCTCCATCACGCCAAGACGGCTTTGGCTCTTGCCACCACAACCACAGCCTGCCCAGGCAGGCCAACACAGGCTATGGACACTCAGGTGTTTGGTCAGGAACTCCAACCTGCACCAGGCAACGGAGCAGACCACTGTGATCCCCTTCAGGGGCTGAGCGTATGGCGGGTGGTGGGCGTATGGCGGTGGGAGCCATGATCAAGGGCTCCCAGGAGCCTTGTTGTGCTCAAGTGCCCATCAGGGGAGTCTTGTCCCCTTCCCTACCCAGTGCATCCTCGAGTGCCACAGGTTTAGGTCCCTCCCACTCCAGCCAGAGAGATTTCCTCTCCATGCCACCCACCCCTTGATTTGGTTTAGGCCAGGCCAAGGCGGGGCTTAGTAGGAGGATTCCATCCAGTCATAATAACATTCAGTTTGATGTCACTCAAATTCTAAAGCTGTCTAAACTGTTCAAACAGCTTTTATGGCCTATATTGGTCTTTGTGTCCCTTGCCTTTTGTTTTAGTGACTCAGTCCATTCCCTGCCCTTGTGCTCTCCCTATTTCCTTCCTTCCTTGCTTCCTTCCTTATTTCCTGGTTTTTCCCCTTTTCTTCCTTCTTTTCTACCTCCCTCCATCCCTCCAACTTTGCCGCCCTCCCTTCCAACTTTCTCTCTCCCTTCCCTCCCTTTTCTTTTCTTGCAAGTGTTTGGGGTGAAAGTTCATGGCAGGCCAGCCCCAAGCTAGGCAAGGTCACTGCCACTGAGCTACAACATCCCCAGACCTACTGCCACTTCCTATGCAAGTAATTTGAATTTTCTCTAAAGAGAAACTCTCACATTAGTCTACTTTCAAATAATTTCACAAGAGTTGCTCACATGGGCACAAATCAGTTATGACAAGCCATTTTTGAAAAGCACGGCACAGCTAATTTTCCTAAAAAGAAGGAGTTGAAAAATTTAGTTGGTTTTCATGTCAGCATTTCTAGACTAGTATTTGTTGAAAATTCTTCAAACTCTTCTTTCAGATTTTTTTTTTGGACTTTTCAGGGGCTTGAAAACATCTAAGGAAGATGGCTGGTCCTTATAAATATATAGCCAAGAGAAGCATGCATATGACTCTCTGGAATGGATGTAACTCCTGAACGTGAATTATATTGTTGATGTTAAGACAATGAGTTCATGGCTTGATGTACAAAAAGGACATCCCAACATATTGTTTTCCTCCCAAGTTAACACTTGACTTGTTGATGAGTCACATATGAGGTTCGAAGGAGAAGATGCACAAGTAATCACTGGTTTTGTAAGCATGCAAATTCCAAGCCCATAGGCCACCATGCATGATTCGACCTGTTGTTATTTACACTTACACGGCCAGAGCTGTATCACTGTTTAAAAGTTGCCAAATGAGAGTAGCTTGTTTTCCTCTCCAGCACCTGTATCGAATGACCAGCTTTCAAGTGGACTTCCCTGAGCCTTTTCAGTATCTGAACATGCGAGTCCAAAACACTTTAGTCCTACTACTAAGAAGGATACTCACTGTAACACTGTTTTTCTGACCATTAAGTGGACAATAAGATGACCCTGGTGTGCAAAGAACAGGACTCAGTGAAGATGTACTGCCTGCTGGTGCATGACACTTTTCTAGGTTTTACGGGCCATGTGGAGGAATCAGCCCAAACACCTTGAAATAGCACTCAATTCATAGTTTACTTAAGGACACATGTGGCTTAGGGAGAACTCCTTTCCTCTGAAAGTGTTTCTTCAAACGAGATGAGAGTCGAAAAGAAGGTATTGAGAACACTAAGTAAAATGGCTGTGCTTTGTGGAATTGGCAGGATTCATCAATACATGTAACAATGTTTGTCACTGCCTTTGGACCTAACACGTATCAGTGTAGATGAACAGAGGCACAGTAAGAAAGATAGCTGGCATAAAACACCAAGAGTATGGGGCTAAGCTGCCTTACTAGGTTTACTTTTTTCACTCTGATGGCACTTTCTGTTGTCTGTATGAACAGAGTTTCCAAGTACTTTCCCATTTAGCCGGCCTCTCTGTTATTCATACAGTTGAACTACCAGGGAGAGATGGATCAGTTTACCACCTGTGAGGCCTTTTATTCCACATTTTCTGCCCATTGCATGCTTTTGTTTTTTTCAGCTCTTCCTACAAGCCCCCCTAATCCTGATCTCTCCTTAGGCCTTATGATTTCTTTAAGTGTCCCCTTTCATGGAGTCATGTGTACAGATATTATACCTGGTTCTATTGAACTCTACTTAATTCTTTCTCACCTCTGTGCTCCTTTTACCAAGTCACTCCTCAACACTTACTGTAACCCTTTGAATTGTTTGTCCATTGTCCTTTAAAACACTCTTTAAAAATTGAACCATTTCGCATGCAGATACAGTCTTCTTGATCTGCTATTAATCCCCCACTACTGACATTGTAAGTTATTGAAATGTACACTTGCAGACCGTTTTCAGATTTTTGATTTCTGTATATCTATCTGTCTATCTATTTACAAACATAACATGGTATTCTGAAAGTATCGTTCTGCTTTTGGAGCTCTACTTTGTGTTTTTCAGAAGCAGGCCTATTACACAGAGATGAATCCATGTTACCTAGATTGAGTTCAAACCGGTATGTGCACTATGATTCCCATTATATTGTTCTACCTACTAATGGACAGTTAAGTTATATCCAGACCTCACCCCCTCCCCCATTAAGTAAAACCCCTGTGGAGAGACATGTAGATGCCTTTATGAACATATTGATAATTTTTCATGGCAGTGTTTTCCAAAAACCAGTTAGTAAAATCAATGTATTCCTTTGCAGCCTGAAATTACCTTCATGCCAGTTTACTGGTATAAGAACCGCAGTATATCAGCAACTATTCTCCAATAGTAGTTCAGGCAGAAGTCATTCTAGATACCAATCAGTGCGGGATCCTCCATGTATTTTACACAGCCCATGGCAGGGGACATCCGTCCACTCGTTTAGAACAACTGATGTTTTATGCTGGCAATTTAGGTTTATTTAAAGGACTGATTTGAAAACAGGTGAGACAGACTGATTAGATTTATTATGTAGGTTGGCTTTGTTTTTCTAGGCCTGAATTTTTCAAATTTCAATTAATTGTAGGTCAAGTATCAGGCAGATTCTTCACTGGGCTTCAAATGTGATAAAGCTGCTTCTTATTTTTAAGAAGGCTGTTGCAATCCTGTATTTATTTTACTCCTCAGTGCATGTTTTACACACAAGCACACACACACACACACACACACAAACACATAATTAGAGCACATTTAACACTCAAATAAAGCTTTAACTACTAAATCATAACTAGGGTATTTTTTTAATAAGTATTGTGTCTTGGTCTCTACTGGGGAAACATTGTTCAATGTGAGTTTTCTGGTTTGTTGTAGGGCAGTGAATGTTCACTTGTTGGCAATGATATAGAAATGGGGATTAAGAGTTTAAAAGTTTTTATAGTAGGTAGGCAGAGTCAGAGTATGGAATCTAAGAATAAGAAATTGGGGAATTTCCTCTTTGTTTCTTCATTTCAATCTCCTAATAATTCATATATATTTTCCTAAAGTCTCCCAGAAAACAAGGACTAAGTCAATCCACATATCAGTGAACCATAGCAGAATGCAATTCTGAATTTCATATAAGCAGTCATAAAATCAAAAAGACAGGTGCTGGGGTTTTGACTGAGCACTAGAGTGCTGGCTTTGCACTTTCAAAGGTCTTGAGTTGGATCCCCAACACCATAGGTGAAAGGAATGAATGAACCAATGCATGAGTGTATGATGAATGAATTAAAGGTATAAGGAGGAGGAGGAAGAGGAGGAGGAGGAGGAGAAATAGAAGAAGATGATGAGTAATTTGGCAGAAGGGAAAAAGGGGAGCAGAGTGAGTTTAAAGTGTGGTTTCCAATTCCCATATGTTAAATTACAGCAGATGGTCTAGAGAGAGAAGATGGGAGGGCAGGAGAGGGGGGATAGAAGAGGATAAAAAAGGTAGCAGAATACAAAAGTTACTAATATGGCATTTTGTAAAAATGTGGATGTGTAAACAGTGTGATTGTGCAACCTGTATATGGGGTAAAAATGGGAGTTCATAGCTCACTTGAATCTAATGTAGGAAATATGATATCTCAAGAGCTATGTAATGTTTTAAGCAACCAATATAAAAAAGAGATCTTCATTTTTCTTTGTAGTTGAGATCTCCTGTTTCCGTGACATGTTTAGTTGTGTTCTCTCCTTTAGTCCTCCCATGCTCTAGTTATTCTGATATGGAAAAACTAGGTGATATGCCCAACCAGTCTGTAAATCAGGGACAATTTGTCATTAAGCCTAAAGTCACTTCACATTTGCTACAGTCATACTAAATACACTTCTTTGTTGGGAGTTTAAAATATATTTCCTTCAGCTAGATTACAAGTACCTAGAACTCCCATTCTTGTTTATGTAATAGTAACTTCATCAGATTAAATGCTGTACTCTGGAATAAAATAAAATAGGAATAATTTACTCATAAGATTCCTACGTCAACCATCTTTATTTACAAAATACTATCTTAAGAATTATAGTTTCATTGAGCTTCAATTGGAGCCAAAGTATAGTCAATTACTGAAGTAAAAGCAGTTACTTAAAAACTAAAAATGGGCTTGGAGAAGATCTATCCTTCATCTTCAGCAAGCATTCACTCAGAGACTCCATGTGATTTTCTGTGTCCCTTAGAACTTGTTCTCCAGCTACTTTAGAGTCCTCTAATGTGATTTTTGCTTTATATTGGACACCTCCTTGTTCCCTCTGTGCTTCAGCTTCTCCTTGTATTGTTGGTCTCTGCGTTTGTGGAAGTTGGGATCCTTCTTTCAAAACCTCTTTGATTGCCAGCTTCAGTTCCTCCTCATTCACTTGAAAGAGTCTCCAGTTTGTTTTAGCTTCAGCTATTTGTGATCTGAGGGATTCAGATTCACCTTGGAGGGACTGTATCCTTCTTGATAGATGCGCCATCGTTTCATCCTGTGGACCATGTTTAGCCTTCTGTGCTTTGAGCTCTTCTTCTAGAAAGAGCATTTCAACGCCATGGCTGGATTCGGACCTATGCAGCTTTTCGTAGGTTGCCTCCAGATGTTGTGCTTCCCTTGAACCCTTCTCAAACCTGCAGTAATTTAAAGATGAGTCTAAGCCTTCATGTTCTCTTTCAACAAGGCTAACTTTTTCAAGAAGTCCACATTTTTTTTCAATAAGTCCAGCAAGATTTAGAGCCAGCTTTTTTTCTCTTCCCACGGAAAGCCTGCTACTAACCGACTGAAAACTTCTCCAGAAAAGTGAGAGAACAGCAAAAAATCCAAGAGCTGTACACATCACCAACTCCCAAGGAAAGCCATAAGGAAGATGGCCTGGCTTCATGTCTTCGGACAATGCTGCCAAAACCCTGGGTGCTTCTTCCAGAACCACCCACTAGTATGACTGAGAGGCAGTCCTAGGCTCCTCCATCACGCCAAGACGGCTTTGGCTCTTGCCACCACAACCACAGCCTGCCCAGGCAGGCCAACACAGGCTATGGACACTCAGGTGTTTGGTCAGGAACTCCAACCTGCACCAGGCAACGGAGCAGACCACTGTGATCCCCTTCAGGGGCTGAGCGTATGGCGGGTGGTGGGCGTATGGCGGTGGGAGCCATGATCAAGGGCTCCCAGGAGCCTTGTTGTGCTCAAGTGCCCATCAGGGGAGTCTTGTCCCCTTCCCTACCCAGTGCATCCTCGAGTGCCACAGGTTTAGGTCCCTCCCACTCCAGCCAGAGAGATTTCCTCTCCATGCCACCCACCCCTTGATTTGGTTTAGGCCAGGCCAAGGCGGGGCTTAGTAGGAGGATTCCATCCAGTCATAATAACATTCAGTTTGATGTCACTCAAATTCTAAAGCTGTCTAAACTGTTCAAACAGCTTTTATGGCCTATATTGGTCTTTGTGTCCCTTGCCTTTTGTTTTAGTGACTCAGTCCATTCCCTGCCCTTGTGCTCTCCCTATTTCCTTCCTTCCTTGCTTCCTTCCTTATTTCCTGGTTTTTCCCCTTTTCTTCCTTCTTTTCTACCTCCCTCCATCCCTCCAACTTTGCCGCCCTCCCTTCCAACTTTCTCTCTCCCTTCCCTCCCTTTTCTTTTCTTGCAAGTGTTTGGGGTGAAAGTTCATGGCAGGCCAGCCCCAAGCTAGGCAAGGTCACTGCCACTGAGCTACAACATCCCCAGACCTGCTGCCACTTCCTATGCAAGTAATTTGAATTTTCTCTAAAGAGAAACTCTCACATTAGTCTACTTTCAAATAATTTCACAAGAGTTGCTCACATGGGCACAAATCAGTTATGACAAGTCATTTTTGAAAAGCACGGCACAGCTAATTTTCCTAAAAAGAAGGAGTTGAAAAATTTAGTTGGTTTTCATGTCAGCATTTCTAGACTAGTATTTGTTGAAAATTCTTCAAACTCTTCTTTCAGATTTTTTTTTTTTTTTGGACTTTTCATGGGCTTCAAAACATCTAAGGAAGCTGGCTGGTCCTTATAAATATATAGCCAAGAGAAGGATGCATATGACTCTCTGGAATGGATGTAACTCCTGAACGTGAATTATATTGTTGATGTTAAGACAATGAGTTCATGGCTTGATGTACAAAAAGGACATCCCAACATATTGTTTTCCTCCCACGTTAACACTTGACTTGTTGATGAGTCACATATGAGGTTCGAAGGAGAAGATGCACAAGTAATCACTGGTTTTGTAAGCATGCAAATTCCAAGCCCATAGGCCACCATGCATGATTCGACCTGTTGTTATTTACACTTACACGGCCAGAGCTGTATCACTGTTTAAAAGTTGCCAAATGAGAGTAGCTTGTTTTCCTCTCCAGCACCTGTATCGAATGACCAGCTTTCAAGTGGACTTCCCTGAGCCTTTTCAGTATCTGAACATGCGAGTCGAAAACACTTTAGTCCTACTACTAAGAAGGATACTCACTGTAACACTGTTTTTCTGACCATTAAGTGGACAATAAGATGACCCTGGTGTGCCAAGAACAGGACTCAGTGAAGATGTACTGCCTGCTGGTGCATGACACTTTTCTAGGTTTTACGGGCCATGTGGAGGAATCAGCCCAAACACCTTGAAATAGCACTCAATTCATAGTTTACTTAAGGACACATGTGGCTTAGGGAGAACTCCTTTCCTCTGAAAGTGTTTCTTCAAACGAGATGAGAGTCGAAAAGAAGGTATTGAGAACACTAAGTAAAATGGCTGTGCTTTGTGGAATTGGCAGGATTCATCAATACATGTAACAATGTTTGTCACTGCCTTTGGACCTAACACGTATCAGTGTAGATGAACAGAGGCACAGTAAGAAAGATAGCTGGCATAAAACACCAAGAGTATGGGGCTAAGCTGCCTTACTAGGTTTACTTTTTTCACTCTGATGGCACTTTCTGTTGTCTGTATAAACAGAGTTTCCAAGTACTTTCCCACTTAGCCGGCCTCTCTGTTATTCATACAGTTGAACTACCAGGGAGAGATGGATCAGTTTACCACCTGTGAGGCCTTTTATTCCACATTTTCTGCCCATTGCATGCTTTTGTTTTTTTCAGCTCTTCCTACAAGCCCCCCTAATCCTGATCTCTCCTTAGGCCTTATGATTTCTTTAAGTGTCCCCTTTCATGGAGTCATGTGTACAGATATTATACCTGGTTCTATTGAACTCTACTTAATTCTTTCTCACCTCTGTGCTCCTTTTACCAAGTCACTCCTCAACACTTACTGTAACCCTTTGAATTGTTTGTCCATTGTCCTTTAAAACACTCTTTAAAAATTGAACCATTTCGCATGCAGATACAGTCTTCTTGATCTGCTATTAATCCCCCACTACTGACATTGTAAGTTATTGAAATGTACACTTGCAGACCATTTTCAGATTTTTGATTTCTGTATATCTATCTGTCTATCTATTTACAAACATAACATGGTATTCTGAAAGTATCGTTCTGCTTTTGGAGCTCTACTTTGTGTTTTTCAGAAGCAGGCCTATTACACAGAGATGAATCCATGTTACCTAGATTGAGTTCAAACCGGTATGTGCACTGTGATTCCCATTATATTGTTCTACCTACTAATGGACAGTTAAGTTATATCCAGACCTCACCCCCTCCCCCATTAAGTAAAACCCCTGTGGAGAGACATGTAGATGCCTTTATGAACATATTGATAATTTTTCATGGCAGTGTTTTCCAAAAACCAGTTAGTAAAATCAATGTATTCCTTTGCAGCCTGAAATTACCTTCATGCCAGTTTACTGGTATAAGAACCGCAGTATATCAGCAACTATTCTCCAATAGTAGTTCAGGCAGAAGTCATTCTAGATACCAATCAGTGCGGGATCCTCCATGTATTTTACACAGCCCATGGCAGGGGACATCCGTCCACTCGTTTAGAGCAACTGATGTTTTATGCTGGCAATTTAGGTTTATTTAAAGGACTGATTTGAAAACAGGTGAGACAGACTGATTAGATTTATTATGTAGGTTGGCTTTGTTTTTCTAGGCCTGAATTTTTCAAATTTCAATTAATTGTAGGTCAAGTATCAGGCAGATTCTTCACTGGGCTTCAAATGTGATAAAGCTGCTTCTTATTTTTAAGAAGGCTGTTGCAATCCTGTATTTATTTTACTCCTCAGTGCATGTTTTACACACAAGCACACACACACACACACACACACAAACACATAATTAGAGCACATTTAACACTCAAATAAAGCTTTAACTACTAAATCATAACTAGGGTATTTTTTTAATAAGTATTGTGTCTTGGTCTCTACTGGGGAAACATTGTTCAATGTGAGTTTTCTGGTTTGTTGTAGGGCAGTGAATGTTCACTTGTTGGCAATGATATAGAAATGGGGATTAAGAGTTTAAAAGTTTTTATAGTAGGTAGGCAGAGTCAGAGTATGGAATCTAAGAATAAGAAATTGGGGAATTTCCTCTTTGTTTCTTCATTTCAATCTCCTAATAATTCATATATATTTTCCTAAAGTCTCCCAGAAAACAAGGACTAAGTCAATCCACATATCAGTGAACCATAGCAGAATGCAATTCTGAATTTCATATAAGCAGTCATAAAATCAAAAAGACAGGTGCTGGGGTTTTGACTGAGCACTAGAGTGCTGGCTTTGCACTTTCAAAGGTCTTGAGTTGGATCCCCAACACCATAGGTGAAAGGAATGAATGAACCAATGCATGAGTGTATGATGAATGAATTAAAGGTATAAGGAGGAGGAGGAAGAGGAGGAGGAGGAGGAGAAATAGAAGAAGATGATGAGTAATTTGGCAGAAGGGAAAAAGGGGAGCAGAGTGAGTTTAAAGTGTGGTTTCCAATTCCCATATGTTAAATTACAGCAGATGGTCTAGAGAGAGAAGATGGGAGGGCAGGAGAGGGGGGATAGAAGAGGATAAAAAAGGTAGCAGAATACAAAAGTTACTAATATGGCATTTTGTAAAAATGTGGATGTGTAAACAGTGTGATTGTGCAACCTGTATATGGGGTAAAAATGGGAGTTCATAGCTCACTTGAATCTAATGTAGGAAATATGATATCTCAAGAGCTATGTAATGTTTTAAGCAACCAATATAAAAAAGAGATCTTCATTTTTCTTTGTAGTTGAGATCTCCTGTTTCCGTGACATGTTTAGTTGTGTTCTCTCCTTTAGTCCTCCCATGCTCTAGTTATTCTGATATGGAAAAACTAGGTGATATGCCCAACCAGTCTGTAAATCAGGGACAATTTGTCATTAAGCCTAAAGTCACTTCACATTTGCTACAGTCATACTAAATACACTTCTTTGTTGGGAGTTTAAAATATATTTCCTTCAGCTAGATTACAAGTACCTAGAACTCCCATTCTTGTTTATGTAATAGTAACTTCATCAGATTAAATGCTGTACTCTGGAATAAAATAAAATAGGAATGATTTACTCATAAGATTCCTACGTCAACCATCTTTATTTACAAAATACTATCTTAAGAATTATAGTTTCATTGAGCTTCAATTGGAGCCAAAGTATAGTCAATTACTGAAGTAAAAGCAGTTACTTAAAAACTAAAAATGGGCTTGGAGAAGATCTATCCTTCATCTTCAGCAAGCATTCACTCAGAGACTCCATGTGATTTTCTGTGTCCCTTAGAACTTGTTCTCCAGCTACTTTAGAGTCCTCTAATGTGATTTTTGCTTTATATTGGACACCTCCTTGTTCCCTCTGTGCTTCAGCTTCTCCTTGTATTGTTGGTCTCTGCGTTTGTGGAAGTTGGGATCCTTCATTCAAAACCTCTTTGATTGCCAGCTTCAGTTCCTCCTCATTCACTTGAAAGAGTCTCCAGTTTGTTTTAGCTTCAGCTATTTGTGATCTGAGGGATTCAGATTCACCTTGGAGGGACTGTATCCTTCTTGATAGATGCGCCATCGTTTCATCCTGTGGACCATGTTTAGCCTTCTGTGCTTTGAGCTCTTCTTCTAGAAAGAGCATTTCAACGCCATGGCTGGATTCGGACCTATGCAGCTTTTCGTAGGTTGCCTCCAGATGTTGTGCTTCCCTTGAACCCTTCTCAAACCTGCAGTAATTTAAAGATGAGTCTAAGCCTTCATGTTCTCTTTCAACAAGGCTAACTTTTTCAAGAAGTCCACATTTTTTTTCAATAAGTCCAGCAAGATTTAGAGCCAGCTTTTTTTCTCTTCCCACGGAAAGCCTGCTACTAACCGACTGAAAACTTCTCCAGAAAAGTGAGAGAACAGCAAAAAATCCAAGAGCTGTACACATCACCAACTCCCAAGGAAAGCCATAAGGAAGATGGCCTGGCTTCATGTCTTCGGACAATGCTGCCAAAACCCTGGGTGCTTCTTACAGAACCACCCACTAGTATGACTGAGAGGCAGTCCTAGGCTCCTCCATCACGCCAAGATGGCTTTGGCTCTTGCCACCACAACCACAGCCTGCCCAGGCAGGCCAACACAGGCTATGGACACTCAGGTGTTTGGTCAGGAACTCCAACCTGCACCAGGCAACGGAGCAGACGACTGTGATCCCCTTCAGGGGCTGAGCGTATGGCGGGTGGTGGGCGTATGGCGGTGGGAGCCATGATCAAGGGCTCCCAGGAGCCTTGTTGTGCTCAAGTGCCCATCAGGGGAGTCTTGTCCCCTTCCCTACCCAGTGCATCCTCGAGTGCCACAGGTTTAGGTCCCTCCCACTCCAGCCAGAGAGATTTCCTCTCCATGCCACCCACCCCTTGATTTGGTTTAGGCCAGGCCAAGGCGGGGCTTAGTAGGAGGATTCCATCCAGTCATAATAACATTCAGTTTGATGTCACTCAAATTCTAAAGCTGTCTAAACTGTTCAAACAGCTTTTATGGCCTATATTGGTCTTTGTGTCCCTTGCCTTTTGTTTTAGTGACTCAGTCCATTCCCTGCCCTTGTGCTCTCCCTATTTCCTTCCTTCCTTGCTTCCTTCCTTATTTCCTGGTTTTTCCCCTTTTCTTCCTTCTTTTCTACCTCCCTCCATCCCTCCAACTTTGCCGCCCTCCCTTCCAACTTTCTCTCTCCCTTCCCTCCCTTTTCTTTTCTTGCAAGTGTTTGGGGTGAAAGTTCATGGCAGGCCAGCCCCAAGCTAGGCAAGGTCACTGCCACTGAGCTACAACATCCCCAGACCTGCTGCCACTTCCTATGCAAGTAATTTGAATTTTCTCTAAAGAGAAACTCTCACATTAGTCTACTTTCAAATAATTTCACAAGAGTTGCTCACATGGGCACAAATCAGTTATGACAAGTCATTTTTGAAAAGCACGGCACAGCTAATTTTCCTAAAAAGAAGGAGTTGAAAAATTTAGTTGGTTTTCATGTCAGCATTTCTAGACTAGTATTTGTTGAAAATTCTTCAAACTCTTCTTTCAGATTTTTTTTTTTTTGGACTTTTCATGGGCTTCAAAACATCTAAGGAAGCTGGCTGGTCCTTATAAATATATAGCCAAGAGAAGGATGCATATGACTCTCTGGAATGGATGTAACTCCTGAACGTGAATTATATTGTTGATGTTAAGACAATGAGTTCATGGCTTGATGTACAAAAAGGACATCCCAACATATTGTTTTCCTCCCAAGTTAACACTTGACTTGTTGATGAGTCACATATGAGGTTCGAAGGAGAAGATGCACAAGTAATCACTGGTTTTGTAAGCATGCAAATTCCAAGCCCATAGGCCACCATGCATGATTCGACCTGTTGTTATTTACACTTACACGGCCAGAGCTGTATCACTGTTTAAAAGTTGCCAAATGAGAGTAGCTTGTTTTCCTCTCCAGCACCTGTATCGAATGACCAGCTTTCAAGTGGACTTCCCTGAGCCTTTTCAGTATCTGAACATGCGAGTCCAAAACACTTTAGTCCTACTACTAAGAAGGATACTCACTGTAACACTGTTTTTCTGACCATTAAGTGGACAATAAGATGACCCTGGTGTGCAAAGAACAGGACTCAGTGAAGATGTACTGCCTGCTGGTGCATGACACTTTTCTAGGTTTTACGGGCCATGTGGAGGAATCAGCCCAAACACCTTGAAATAGCACTCAATTCATAGTTTACTTAAGGACACATGTGGCTTAGGGAGAACTCCTTTCCTCTGAAAGTGTTTCTTCAAACGAGATGAGAGTCGAAAAGAAGGTATTGAGAACACTAAGTAAAATGGCTGTGCTTTGTGGAATTGGCAGGATTCATCAATACATGTAACAATGTTTGTCACTGCCTTTGGACCTAACACGTATCAGTGTAGATGAACAGAGGCACAGTAAGAAAGATAGCTGGCATAAAACACCAAGAGTATGGGGCTAAGCTGCCTTACTAGGTTTACTTTTTTCACTCTGATGGCACTTTCTGTTGTCTGTATAAACAGAGTTTCCAAGTACTTTCCCACTTAGCCGGCCTCTCTGTTATTCATACAGTTGAACTACCAGGGAGAGATGGATCAGTTTACCACCTGTGAGGCCTTTTATTCCACATTTTCTGCCCATTGCATGCTTTTGTTTTTTTCAGCTCTTCCTACAAGCCCCCCTAATCCTGATCTCTCCTTAGGCCTTATGATTTCTTTAAGTGTCCCCTTTCATGGAGTCATGTGTACAGATATTATACCTGGTTCTATTGAACTCTACTTAATTCTTTCTCACCTCTGTGCTCCTTTTACCAAGTCACTCCTCAACACTTACTGTAACCCTTTGAATTGTTTGTCCATTGTCCTTTAAAACACTCTTTAAAAATTGAACCATTTCGCATGCAGATACAGTCTTCTTGATCTGCTATTAATCCCCCACTACTGACATTGTAAGTTATTGAAATGTACACTTGCAGACCGTTTTCAGATTTTTGATTTCTGTATATCTATCTGTCTATCTATTTACAAACATAACATGGTATTCTGAAAGTATCGTTCTGCTTTTGGAGCTCTACTTTGTGTTTTTCAGAAGCAGGCCTATTACACAGAGATGAATCCATGTTACCTAGATTGAGTTCAAACCGGTATGTGCACTGTGATTCCCATTATATTGTTCTACCTACTAATGGACAGTTAAGTTATATCCAGACCTCACCCCCTCCCCCATTAAGTAAAACCCCTGTGGAGAGACATGTAGATGCCTTTATGAACATATTGATAATTTTTCATGGCAGTGTTTTCCAAAAACCAGTTAGTAAAATCAATGTATTCCTTTGCAGCCTGAAATTACCTTCATGCCAGTTTACTGGTATAAGAACCGCAGTATATCAGCAACTATTCTCCAATAGTAGTTCAGGCAGAAGTCATTCTAGATACCAATCAGTGCGGGATCCTCCATGTATTTTACACAGCCCATGGCAGGGGACATCCGTCCACTCGTTTAGAGCAACTGATGTTTTATGCTGGCAATTTAGGTTTATTTAAAGGACTGATTTGAAAACAGGTGAGACAGACTGATTAGATTTATTATGTAGGTTGGCTTTGTTTTTCTAGGCCTGAATTTTTCAAATTTCAATTAATTGTAGGTCAAGTATCAGGCAGATTCTTCACTGGGCTTCAAATGTGATAAAGCTGCTTCTTATTTTTAAGAAGGCTGTTGCAATCCTGTATTTATTTTACTCCTCAGTGCATGTTTTACACACAAGCACACACACACACACACACACAAACACATAATTAGAGCACATTTAACACTCAAATAAAGCTTTAACTACTAAATCATAACTAGGGTATTTTTTTAATAAGTATTGTGTCTTGGTCTCTACTGGGGAAACATTGTTCAATGTGAGTTTTCTGGTTTGTTGTAGGGCAGTGAATGTTCACTTGTTGGCAATGATATAGAAATGGGGATTAAGAGTTTAAAAGTTTTTATAGTAGGTAGGCAGAGTCAGAGTATGGAATCTAAGAATAAGAAATTGGGGAATTTCCTCTTTGTTTCTTCATTTCAATCTCCTAATAATTCATATATATTTTCCTAAAGTCTCCCAGAAAACAAGGACTAAGTCAATCCACATATCAGTGAACCATAGCAGAATGCAATTCTGAATTTCATATAAGCAGTCATAAAATCAAAAAGACAGGTGCTGGGGTTTTGACTGAGCACTAGAGTGCTGGCTTTGCACTTTCAAAGGTCTTGAGTTGGATCCCCAACACCATAGGTGAAAGGAATGAATGAACCAATGCATGAGTGTATGATGAATGAATTAAAGGTATAAGGAGGAGGAGGAAGAGGAGGAGGAGGAAGAGGAGGAGGAGGAGGAGAAATAGAAGAAGATGATGAGTAATTTGGCAGAAGGGAAAAAGGGGAGCAGAGTGAGTTTAAAGTGTGGTTTCCAATTCCCATATGTTAAATTACAGCAGATGGTCTAGAGAGAGAAGATGGGAGGGCAGGAGAGGGGGGATAGAAGAGGATAAAAAAGGTAGCAGAATACAAAAGTTACTAATATGGCATTTTGTAAAAATGTGGATGTGTAAACAGTGTGATTGTGCAACCTGTATATGGGGTAAAAATGGGAGTTCATAGCTCACTTGAATCTAATGTAGGAAATATGATATCTCAAGAGCTATGTAATGTTTTAAGCAACCAATATAAAAAAGAGATCTTCATTTTTCTTTGTAGTTGAGATCTCCTGTTTCCGTGACATGTTTAGTTGTGTTCTCTCCTTTAGTCCTCCCATGCTCTAGTTATTCTGATATGGAAAAACTAGGTGATATGCCCAACCAGTCTGTAAATCAGGGACAATTTGTCATTAAGCCTAAAGTCACTTCACATTTGCTACAGTCATACTAAATACACTTCTTTGTTGGGAGTTTAAAATATATTTCCTTCAGCTAGATTACAAGTACCTAGAACTCCCATTCTTGTTTATGTAATAGTAACTTCATCAGATTAAATGCTGTACTCTGGAATAAAATAAAATAGGAATAATTTACTCATAAGATTCCTACATCAACCATCTTTATTTACAAAATACTATCTTAAGAATTATAGTTTCATTGAGCTTCAATTGGAGCCAAAGTATAGTCAATTACTGAAGTAAAAGCAGTTACTTAAAAACTAAAAATGGGCTTGGAGAAGATCTATCCTTCATCTTCAGCAAGCATTCACTCAGAGACTCCATGTGATTTTCTGTGTCCCTTAGAACTTGTTCTCCAGCTACTTTAGAGTCCTCTAATGTGATTTTTGCTTTATATTGGACACCTCCTTGTTCCCTCTGTGCTTCAGCTTCTCCTTGTATTGTTGGTCTCTGCGTTTGTGGAAGTTGGGATCCTTCTTTCAAAACCTCTTTGATTGCCAGCTTCAGTTCCTCCTCATTCACTTGAAAGAGTCTCCAGTTTGTTTTAGCTTCAGCTATTTGTGATCTGAGGGATTCAGATTCACCTTGGAGGGACTGTATCCTTCTTGATAGATGCGCCATCGTTTCATCCTGTGGACCATGTTTAGCCTTCTGTGCTTTGAGCTCTTCTTCTAGAAAGAGCATTTCAACGCCATGGCTGGATTCGGACCTATGCAGCTTTTCGTAGGTTGCCTCCAGATGTTGTGCTTCCCTTGAACCCTTCTCAAACCTGCAGTAATTTAAAGATGAGTCTAAGCCTTCATGTTCTCTTTCAACAAGGCTAACTTTTTCAAGAAGTCCACATTTTTTTTCAATAAGTCCAGCAAGATTTAGAGCCAGCTTTTTTTCTCTTCCCACGGAAAGCCTGCTACTAACCGACTGAAAACTTCTCCAGAAAAGTGAGAGAACAGCAAAAAATCCAAGAGCTGTACACATCACCAACTCCCAAGGAAAGCCATAAGGAAGATGGCCTGGCTTCATGTCTTCGGACAATGCTGCCACAACCCTGGGTGCTTCTTCCAGAACCACCCACTAGTATGACTGAGAGGCAGTCCTAGGCTCCTCCATCACGCCAAGACGGCTTTGGCTCTTGCCACCACAACCACAGCCTGCCCAGGCAGGCCAACACAGGCTATGGACACTCAGGTGTTTGGTCAGGAACTCCAACCTGCACCAGGCAACGGAGCAGACCACTGTGATCCCCTTCAGGGGCTGAGCGTATGGCGGGTGGTGGGCGTATGGCGGTGGGAGCCATGATCAAGGGCTCCCAGGAGCCTTGTTGTGCTCAAGTGCCCATCAGGGGAGTCTTGTCCCCTTCCCTACCCAGTGCATCCTCGAGTGCCACAGGTTTAGGTCCCTCCCACTCCAGCCAGAGAGATTTCCTCTCCATGCCACCCACCCCTTGATTTGGTTTAGGCCAGGCCAAGGCGGGGCTTAGTAGGAGGATTCCATCCAGTCATAATAACATTCAGTTTGATGTCACTCAAATTCTAAAGCTGTCTAAACTGTTCAAACAGCTTTTATGGCCTATATTGGTCTTTGTGTCCCTTGCCTTTTGTTTTAGTGACTCAGTCCATTCCCTGCCCTTGTGCTCTCCCTATTTCCTTCCTTCCTTGCTTCCTTCCTTATTTCCTGGTTTTTCCCCTTTTCTTCCTTCTTTTCTACCTCCCTCCATCCCTCCAACTTTGCCGCCCTACCTTCCAACTTTCTCTCTCCCTTCCCTCCCTTTTCTTTTCTTGCAAGAGTTTGGGGTGAAAGTTCATGGCAGGCCAGCCCCAAGCTAGGCAAGGTCACTGCCACTGAGCTACAACATCCCCAGACCTGCTGCCACTTCCTATGCAAGTAATTTGAATTTTCTCTAAAGAGAAACTCTCACATTAGTCTACTTTCAAATAATTTCACAAGAGTTGCTCACATGGGCACAAATCAGTTATGACAAGTCATTTTTGAAAAGCACGGCACAGCTAATTTTCCTAAAAAGAAGGAGTTGAAAAATTTAGTTGGTTTTCATGTCAGCATTTCTAGACTAGTATTTGTTGAAAATTCTTCAAACTCTTCTTTCAGATTTTTTTTTTTTTGGACTTTTCATGGGCTTCAAAACATCTAAGGAAGCTGGCTGGTCCTTATAAATATATAGCCAAGAGAAGGATGCATATGACTCTCTGGAATGGATGTAACTCCTGAACGTGAATTATATTGTTGATGTTAAGACAATGAGTTCATGGCTTGATGTACAAAAAGGACATCCCAACATATTGTTTTCCTCCCAAGTTAACACTTGACTTGTTGATGAGTCACATATGAGGTTCGAAGGAGAAGATGCACAAGTAATCACTGGTTTTGTAAGCATGCAAATTCCAAGCCCATAGGCCACCATGCATGATTCGACCTGTTGTTATTTACACTTACACGGCCAGAGCTGTATCACTGTTTAAAAGTTGCCAAATGAGAGTAGCTTGTTTTCCTCTCCAGCACCTGTATCGAATGACCAGCTTTCAAGTGGACTTCCCTGAGCCTTTTCAGTATCTGAACATGCGAGTCCAAAACACTTTAGTCCTACTACTAAGAAGGATACTCACTGTAACACTGTTTTTCTGACCATTAAGTGGACAATAAGATGACCCTGGTGTGCAAAGAACAGGACTCAGTGAAGATGTACTGCCTGCTGGTGCATGACACTTTTCTAGGTTTTACGGGCCATGTGGAGGAATCAGCCCAAACACCTTGAAATAGCACTCAATTCATAGTTTACTTAAGGACACATGTGGCTTAGGGAGAACTCCTTTCCTCTGAAAGTGTTTCTTCAAACGAGATGAGAGTCGAAAAGAAGGTATTGAGAACACTAAGTAAAATGGCTGTGCTTTGTGGAATTGGCAGGATTCATCAATACATGTAACAATGTTTGTCACTGCCTTTGGACCTAACACGTATCAGTGTAGATGAACAGAGGCACAGTAAGAAAGATAGCTGGCATAAAACACCAAGAGTATGGGGCTAAGCTGCCTTACTAGGTTTACTTTTTTCACTCTGATGGCACTTTCTGTTGTCTGTATGAACAGAGTTTCCAAGTACTTTCCCACTTAGCCGGCCTCTCTGTTATTCATACAGTTGAACTACCAGGGAGAGATGGATCAGTTTACCACCTGTGAGGCCTTTTATTCCACATTTTCTGCCCATTGCATGCTTTTGTTTTTTTCAGCTCTTCCTACAAGCCCCCCTAATCCTGATCTCTCCTTAGGCCTTATGATTTCTTTAAGTGTCCCCTTTCATGGAGTCATGTGTACAGATATTATACCTGGTTCTATTGAACTCTACTTAATTCTTTCTCACCTCTGTGCTCCTTTTACCAAGTCACTCCTCAACACTTACTGTAACCCTTTGAATTGTTTGTCCATTGTCCTTTAAAACACTCTTTAAAAATTGAACCATTTCGCATGCAGATACAGTCTTCTTGATCTGCTATTAATCCCCCACTACTGACATTGTAAGTTATTGAAATGTACACTTGCAGACCGTTTTCAGATTTTTGATTTCTGTATATCTATCTGTCTATCTATTTACAAACATAACATGGTATTCTGAAAGTATCGTTCTGCTTTTGGAGCTCTACTTTGTGTTTTTCAGAAGCAGGCCTATTACACAGAGATGAATCCATGTTACCTAGATTGAGTTCAAACCGGTATGTGCACTGTGATTCCCATTATATTGTTCTACCTACTAATGGACAGTTAAGTTATATCCAGACCTCACCCCCTCCCCCATTAAGTAAAACCCCTGTGGAGAGACATGTAGATGCCTTTATGAACATATTGATAATTTTTCATGGCAGTGTTTTCCAAATCCAGTTAGTAAAATCAATGTATTCCTTTGCAGCCTGAAATTACCTTCATGCCAGTTTACTGGTATAAGAACCGCAGTATATCAGCAACTATTCTCCAATAGTAGTTCAGGCAGAAGTCATTCTAGATACCAATCAGTGCGGGATCCTCCATGTATTTTACACAGCCCATGGCAGGGGACATCCGTCCACTCGTTTAGAGCAACTGATGTTTTATGCTGGCAATTTAGGTTTATTTAAAGGACTCATTTGAAAACAGGTGAGACAGACTGATTAGATTTACTATGTAGGTTGGCTTTGTTTTTCTAGGCCTGAATTTTTCACATTTCAATTAATTGTAGGTCAAGTATCAGGCAGATTCTTCACTGGGCTTCAAATGTGATAAAGCTGCTTCTTATTTTTAAGAAGGCTGTTGCAATCCTGTATTTATTTTACTCCTCAGTGCATGTTTTACACACAAGCACACACACAAACACATAATTAGAGCACATTTAACACTCAAATAAAGCTTTAACTACTAAATCATAACTAGGGTATTTTTTTAATAAGTATTGTGTCTTGGTCTCTACTGGGGAAACATTGTTCAATGTGAGTTTTCTGGTTTGTTGTAGGGCAGTGAATGTTCACTTGTTGGCAATGATATAGAAATGGGGATTAAGAGTTTAAAAGTTTTTATAGTAGGTAGGCAGAGTCAGAGTATGGAATCTAAGAATAAGAAATTGGGGAATTTCCTCTTTGTTTCTTCATTTCAATCTCCTAATAATTCATATATATTTTCCTAAAGTCTCCCAGAAAACAAGGACTAAGTCAATCCACATATCAGTGAACCATAGCAGAATGCAATTCTGAATTTCATATAAGCAGTCATAAAATCAAAAAGACAGGTGCTGGGGTTTTGACTGAGCACTAGAGTGCTGGCTTTGCACTTTCAAAGGTCTTGAGTTGGATCCCCAACACCATAGGTGAAAGGAATGAATGAACCAATGCATGAGTGTATGATGAATGAATTAAAGGTATAAGGAGGAGGAGGAAGAGGAGGAGGAGGAGGAGAAATAGAAGAAGATGATGAGTAATTTGGCAGAAGGGAAAAAGGGGAGCAGAGTGAGTTTAAAGTGTGGTTTCCAATTCCCATATGTTAAATTACAGCAGATGGTCTAGAGAGAGAAGATGGGAGGGCAGGAGAGGGGGGATAGAAGAGGATAAAAAAGGTAGCAGAATACAAAAGTTACTAATATGGCATTTTGTAAAAATGTGGATGTGTAAACAGTGTGATTGTGCAACCTGTATATGGGGTAAAAATGGGAGTTCATAGCTCACTTGAATCTAATGTAGGAAATATGATATCTCAAGAGCTATGTAATGTTTTAAGCAACCAATATAAAAAAGAGATCTTCATTTTTCTTTGTAGTTGAGATCTCCTGTTTCCGTGACATGTTTAGTTGTGTTCTCTCCTTTAGTCCTCCCATGCTCTAGTTATTCTGATATGGAAAAATTAGGTGATATGCCCAACCAGTCTGTAAATCAGGGACAATTTGTCATTAAGCCTAAAGTCACTTCACATTTGCTACAGTCATACTAAATACACTTCTTTGTTGGGAGTTTAAAATATATTTCCTTCAGCTAGATTACAAGTACCTAGAACTCCCATTCTTGTTTATGTAATAGTAACTTCATCAGATTAAATGCTGTACTCTGGAATAAAATAAAATAGGAATAATTTACTCATAAGATTCCTACGTCAACCATCTTTATTTACAAAATACTATCTTAAGAATTATAGTTTCATTGAGCTTCAATTGGAGCCAAAGTATAGTCAATTACTGAAGTAAAAGCAGTTACTTAAAAACTAAAAATGGGCTTGGAGAAGATCTATCCTTCATCTTCAGCAAGCATTCACTCAGAGACTCCATGTGATTTTCTGTGTCCCTTAGAACTTGTTCTCCAGCTACTTTAGAGTCCTCTAATGTGATTTTTGCTTTATATTGGACACCTCCTTGTTCCCTCTGTGCTTCAGCTTCTCCTTGTATTGTTGGTCTCTGCGTTTGTGGAAGTTGGGATCCTTCATTCAAAACCTCTTTGATTGCCAGCTTCAGTTCCTCCTCATTCACTTGAAAGAGTCTCCAGTTTGTTTTAGCTTCAGCTATTTGTGATCTGAGGGATTCAGATTCACCTTGGAGGGACTGTATCCTTCTTGATAGATGCGCCATCGTTTCATCCTGTGGACCATGTTTAGCCTTCTGTGCTTTGAGCTCTTCTTCTAGAAAGAGCATTTCAACGCCATGGCTGGATTCGGACCTATGCAGCTTTTCGTAGGTTGCCTCCAGATGTTGTGCTTCCCTTGAACCCTTCTCAAACCTGCAGTAATTTAAAGATGAGTCTAAGCCTTCATGTTCTCTTTCAACAAGGCTAACTTTTTCAAGAAGTCCACATTTTTTTTCAATAAGTCCAGCAAGATTTAGAGCCTGCTTTTTTTCTCTTCCCACGGAAAGCCTGCTACTAACCGACTGAAAACTTCTCCAGAAAAGTGAGAGAACAGCAAAAAATCCAAGAGCTGTACACATCACCAACTCCCAAGGAAAGCCATAAGGAAGATGGCCTGGCTTCATGTCTTCGGACAATGCTGCCAAAACCCTGGGTGCTTCTTCCAGAACCACCCACTAGTATGACTGAGAGGCAGTCCTAGGCTCCTCCATCACGCCAAGACGGCTTTGGCTCTTGCCACCACAACCACAGCCTGCCCAGGCAGGCCAACACAGGCTATGGACACTCAGGTGTTTGGTCAGGAACTCCAACCTGCACCAGGCAACGGAGCAGACCACTGTGATCCCCTTCAGGGGCTGAGCGTATGGCGGGTGGTGGGCGTATGGCGGTGGGAGCCATGATCAAGGGCTCCCAGGAGCCTTGTTGTGCTCAAGTGCCCATCAGGGGAGTCTTGTCCCCTTCCCTACCCAGTGCATCCTCGAGTGCCACAGGTTTAGGTCCCTCCCACTCCAGCCAGAGAGATTTCCTCTCCATGCCACCCACCCCTTGATTTGGTTTAGGCCAGGCCAAGGCGGGGCTTAGTAGGAGGATTCCATCCAGTCATAATAACATTCAGTTTGTTGTCACTCAAATTCTAAAGCTGTCTAAACTGTTCAAACAGCTTTTATGGCCTATATTGGTCTTTGTGTCCCTTGCCTTTTGTTTTAGTGACTCAGTCCATTCCCTGCCCTTGTGCTCTCCCTATTTCCTTCCTTCCTTGCTTCCTTCCTTATTTCCTGGTTTTTCCCCTTTTCTTCCTTCTTTTCTACCTCCCTCCATCCCTCCAACTTTGCCGCCCTCCCTTCCAACTTTCTCTCTCCCTTCCCTCCCTTTTCTTTTCTTGCAAGTGTTTGGGGTGAAAGTTCATGGCAGGCCAGCCCCAAGCTAGGCAAGGTCACTGCCACTGAGCTACAACATCCCCAGACCTGCTGCCACTTCCTATGCAAGTAATTTGAATTTTCTCTAAAGAGAAACTCTCACATTAGTCTACTTTCAAATAATTTCACAAGAGTTGCTCACATGGGCACAAATCAGTTATGACAAGTCATTTTTGAAAAGCACGGCACAGCTAATTTTCCTAAAAAGAAGGAGTTGAAAAATTTAGTTGGTTTTCATGTCAGCATTTCTAGACTAGTATTTGTTGAAAATTCTTCAAACTCTTCTTTCAGATTTTTTTTTTTTTTTGGACTTTTCATGGGCTTCAAAACATCTAAGGAAGCTGGCTGGTCCTTATAAATATATAGCCAAGAGAAGGATGCATATGACTCTCTGGAATGGATGTAACTCCTGAACGTGAATTATATTGTTGATGTTAAGACAATGAGTTCATGGCTTGATGTACAAAAAGGACATCCCAACATATTGTTTTCCTCCCAAGTTAACACTTGACTTGTTGATGAGTCACATATGAGGTTCGAAGGAGAAGATGCACAAGTAATCACTGGTTTTGTAAGCATGCAAATTCCAAGCCCATAGGCCACCATGCATGATTCGACCTGTTGTTATTTACACTTACACGGCCAGAGCTGTATCACTGTTTAAAAGTTGCCAAATGAGAGTAGCTTGTTTTCCTCTCCAGCACCTGTATCGAATGACCAGCTTTCAAGTGGACTTCCCTGAGCCTTTTCAGTATCTGAACATGCGAGTCCAAAACACTTTAGTCCTACTACTAAGAAGGATACTCACTGTAACACTGTTTTTCTGACCATTAAGTGGACAATAAGATGACCCTGGTGTGCAAAGAACAGGACTCAGTGAAGATGTACTGCCTGCTGGTGCATGACACTTTTCTAGGTTTTACGGGCCATGTGGAGGAATCAGCCCAAACACCTTGAAATAGCACTCAATTCATAGTTTACTTAAGGACACATGTGGCTTAGGGAGAACTCCTTTCCTCTGAAAGTGTTTCTTCAAACGAGATGAGAGTCGAAAAGAAGGTATTGAGAACACTAAGTAAAATGGCTGTGCTTTGTGGAATTGGCAGGATTCATCAATACATGTAACAATGTTTGTCACTGCCTTTGGACCTAACACGTATCAGTGTAGATGAACAGAGGCACAGTAAGAAAGATAGCTGGCATAAAACACCAAGAGTATGGGGCTAAGCTGCCTTACTAGGTTTACTTTTTTCACTCTGATGGCACTTTCTGTTGTCTGTATGAACAGAGTTTCCAAGTACTTTCCCACTTAGCCGGCCTCTCTGTTATTCATACAGTTGAACTACCAGGGAGAGATGGATCAGTTTACCACCTGTGAGGCCTTTTATTCCACATTTTCTGCCCATTGCATGCTTTTGTTTTTTTCAGCTCTTCCTACAAGCCCCCCTAATCCTGATCTCTCCTTAGGCCTTATGATTTCTTTAAGTGTCCCCTTTCATGGAGTCATGTGTACAGATATTATACCTGGTTCTATTGAACTCTACTTAATTCTTTCTCACCTCTGTGCTCCTTTTACCAAGTCACTCCTCAACACTTACTGTAACCCTTTGAATTGTTTGTCCATTGTCCTTTAAAACACTCTTTAAAAATTGAACCATTTCGCATGCAGATACAGTCTTCTTGATCTGCTATTAATCCCCCACTACTGACATTGTAAGTTATTGAAATGTACACTTGCAGACCGTTTTCAGATTTTTGATTTCTGTATATCTATCTGTCTATCTATTTACAAACATAACATGGTATTCTGAAAGTATCGTTCTGCTTTTGGAGCTCTACTTTGTGTTTTTCAGAAGCAGGCCTATTACACAGAGATGAATCCATGTTACCTAGATTGAGTTCAAACCGGTATGTGCACTGTGATTCCCATTATATTGTTCTACCTACTAATGGACAGTTAAGTTATATCCAGACCTCACCCCCTCCCCCATTAAGTAAAACCCCTGTGGAGAGACATGTAGATGCCTTTATGAACATATTGATAATTTTTCATGGCAGTGTTTTCCAAAAACCAGTTAGTAAAATCAATGTATTCCTTTGCAGCCTGAAATTACCTTCATGCCAGTTTACTGGTATAAGAACCGCAGTATATCAGCAACTATTCTCCAATAGTAGTTCAGGCAGAAGTCATTCTAGATACCAATCAGTGCGGGATCCTCCATGTATTTTACACAGCCCATGGCAGGGGACATCCGTCCACTCGTTTAGAGCAACTGATGTTTTATGCTGGCAATTTAGGTTTATTTAAAGGACTGATTTGAAAACAGGTGAGACAGACTGATTAGATTTATTATGTAGGTTGGCTTTGTTTTTCTAGGCCTGAATTTTTCAAATTTCAATTAATTGTAGGTCAAGTATCAGGCAGATTCTTCACTGGGCTTCAAATGTGATAAAGCTGCTTCTTATTTTTAAGAAGGCTGTTGCAATCCTGTATTTATTTTACTCCTCAGTGCATGTTTTACACACAAGCACACACACACACACACACAAACACATAATTAGAGCACATTTAACACTCAAATAAAGCTTTAATTACTAAATCATAACTAGGGTATTTTTTTAATAAGTATTGTGTCTTGGTCTCTACTGGGGAAACATTGTTCAATGTGAGTTTTCTGGTTTGTTGTAGGGCAGTGAATGTTCACTTGTTGGCAATGATATAGAAATGGGGATTAAGAGTTTAAAAGTTTTTATAGTAGGTAGGCAGAGTCAGAGTATGGAATCTAAGAATAAGAAATTGGGGAATTTCCTCTTTGTTTCTTCATTTCAATCTCCTAATAATTCATATATATTTTCCTAAAGTCTCCCAGAAAACAAGGACTAAGTCAATCCACATATCAGTGAACCATAGCAGAATGCAATTCTGAATTTCATATAAGCAGTCATAAAATCAAAAAGACAGGTGCTGGGGTTTTGACTGAGCACTAGAGTGCTGGCTTTGCACTTTCAAAGGTCTTGAGTTGGATCCCCAACACCAGAGGTGAAAGGAATGAATGAACCAATGCATGAGTGTATGATGAATGAATTAAAGGTATAAGGAGGAGGAGGAAGAGGAGGAGGAGGAGGAGAAATAGAAGAAGATGATGAGTAATTTGACAGAAGGGAAAAAGGGGAGCAGAGTGAGTTTAAAGTGCGGTTTCCAATTCCCAAATGTTAAATTACAGCAGATGGGATAGAGAGAGAAGATGGGAGGGCAGGAGAGGGGGGATAGAAGAGGATAGAAAAGGTAGCAGAATACAACAGTTACTAATATGGCATTTTGTAAAAATGTGGATGTGTAAACAGTGTGATTGTGCAACCTGTATATGGGGTAAAAATGGGAGTTCATAGCTCACTTGAATCTAATATAGGAAATATGATATCTCAAGAGCTATGTAATGTTTTAAGCAACCAATATAAAAAGGAGATCTTCATTTTTCTTTGTAGTTGAGATCTCATGTTTCCGTGACATGTTTAGTTGTGTTCTCTCCTTTAGTCCTCCCATGCTCTAGTTATTCTGATATGGAAAAACTAGCTGATATGCCCAACCAGTCTGTAAATCAGGGACAATTTGTCATTAAGCCTAAAGTCACTTCACATTTGCTACAGTCATACTAAATACACTTCTTTGTTGGGAGTTTAAAATATATTTCCTTCAGCTAGATTACAAGTACCTAGAACTCCCATTCTTGTTTATGTAATAGTAACTTCATCAGATTAAATGCTGTACTCTGGAATAAAATAAAATAGGAATGATTTACTCATAAGATTCCTACGTCAACCATCTTTATTTACAAAATACTATCTTAAGAATTATAGTTTCATTGAGCTTCAATTGGAGCCAAAGTATAGTCAATTACTGAAGTAAAAGCAGTTACTTAAAAACTAAAAATGGGCTTGGAGAAGATCTATCCTTCATCTTCAGCAAGCATTCACTCAGAGACTCCATGTGATTTTCTGTGTCCCTTAGAACTTGTTCTCCAGCTACTTTAGAGTCCTCTAATGTGATTTTTGCTTTATATTGGACACCTCCTTGTTCCCTCTGTGCTTCAGCTTCTCCTTGTATTGTTGGTCTCTGCGTTTGTGGAAGTTGGGATCCTTCATTCAAAACCTCTTTGATTGCCAGCTTCAGTTCCTCCTCATTCACTTGAAAGAGTCTCCAGTTTGTTTTAGCTTCAGCTATTTGTGATCTGAGGGATTCAGATTCACCTTGGAGGGACTGTATCCTTCTTGATAGATGCGCCATCGTTTCATCCTGTGGACCATGTTTAGCCTTCTGTGCTTTGAGCTCTTCTTCTAGAAAGAGCATTTCAAAGCCATGGCTGGATTCGGACCTATGCAGCTTTTCGTAGGTTGCCTCCAGATGTTGTGCTTCCCTTGAACCCTTCTCAAACCTGCAGTAATTTAAAGATGAGTCTAAGCCTTCATGTTCTCTTTCAACAAGGCTAACTTTTTCAAGAAGTCCACATTTTTTTTCAATAAGTCCAGCAAGATTTAGAGCCAGCTTTTTTTCTCTTCCCACGGAAAGCCTGCTACTAACCGACTGAAAACTTCTCCAGAAAAGTGAGAGAACAGCAAAAAATCCAAGAGCTGTACACATCACCAACTCCCAAGGAAAGCCATAAGGAAGATGGCCTGGCTTCATGTCTTCGGACAATGCTGCCACACCCCTGGGTGCTTCTTCCAGAACCACCCACTAGTATGGCTGAGAGGCAGCCCTAGGCTCCTCCATCACGCCAAGACGGCTTTGGCTCTTGCCACCACAACCACAGCCTGCCCAGGCAGGCCAACACAGGCTATGGACACTCAGGTGTTTGGTCAGGAACTCCAACCTGCACCAGGCAACGGAGCAGACCACTGTGATCCCCTTCAGGGGCTGAGCGTATGGCGGGTGGTGGGCGTATGGCGGTGGGAGCCATGATCAAGGGCTCCCAGGAGCCTTGTTGTGCTCAAGTGCCCATCAGGGGAGTCTTGTCCCCTTCCCTACCCAGTGCATCCTCGAGTGCCACAGGTTTAGGTCCCTCCCACTCCAGCCAGAGAGATTTCCTCTCCATGCCACCCACCCCTTGATTTGGTTTAGGCCAGGCCAAGGCGGGGCTTAGTAGGAGGATTCCATCCAGTCATAATAACATTCAGTTTGATGTCACTCAAATTCTAAAGCTGTCTAAACTGTTCAAACAGCTTTTATGGCCTATATTGGTCTTTGTGTCCCTTGCCTTTTGTTTTAGTGACTCAGTCCATTCCCTGCCCTTGTGCTCTCCCTATTTCCTTCCTTCCTTGCTTCCTTCCTTATTTCCTGGTTTTTCCCCTTTTCTTCCTTCTTTTCTACCTCCCTCTATCCCTCCAACTTTGCCGCCCTCCCTTCCAACTTTCTCTCTCCCTTCCCTCCCTTTTCTTTTCTTGCAAGTATTTGGGGTGAAAGTTCATGGCAGGCCAGCCCCATGCTAGGCTAGGTCACTGCCACTGAGCTACAACATCCCCAGACCTGCTGCCACTTCCTATGCAAGTAATTTGAATTTTCTCTAAAGAGAAACTCTCACATTAGTCTACTTTCAAATAATTTCACAAGAGTTGCTCACATGGGCACAAAACAGTTATGACAAGTCATTTTTGAAAAGCACGGCACAGCTAATGTTCCTAAAAAGAACTAGTTGAAAAATTTAGTTGGTTTTCATGTCAGCATTTCTAGACTAGTATTTGTTGAAAATTCTTCAAACTCTTCTTTCAGATTTTTTTTTTTTGGGCTTTTCATGGGCTTGAAAACATCTAAGGATGCTGGCTGGTCCTTATAAATATATAGCCAAGAGAAGGATGGATATGACTCTCTGAAATGGATGTAACTCCTGAACGTGAATTATATTGTTGATGTTAAGACAAAGAGTTCATGGCTTGATGTACAAAAAGGAAATCCCAAAATATTGTTTTCCTCCCAAGTTAACACTTGACTTGTTGATGAGTCACATATGAGGTTCGAAGGAGAAGATGCACAAGTAATCACTGGTTTTGTAAGCATGCAAGTTCCAAGCCCATAGGCCACCATGCATGATTCGACCTGTTGTTATTTACACTTACACGGCCAGAGCTGTATCACTGTTTAAAAGTTGCCAAATGAGAGTAGCTTGTTTTCCTCTCCAGCACCTGTATAGAATGACCAGCTTTCAAGTGGACTTCCCTGAGCCTTTTCAGTATCTGAACATGCGAGTCCAAAACACTTTAGTCCTACTACTAAAAAGGATACTCACTGTAACACTGTTTTTCTGACCATTAAATGGACAATAAGATGACCCTGGTGTGCAAAGAACAGGACTCAGTGAAGATGTACTGCCTGCTGGTGCATGAAGCTTTTCTAGGTTTTATGGGCCATGTGGAGGAATCAGCCCAAACACCTTGAAATAGCACTCAATTCATAGTTTACTTAAGGACACATGTGGCTTAGGGATTACTCCTTTCCTCTGAAAGTGTTTCTTCAAACGAGGTGAGAGTCGAAAAGAAGGTATTGAGAACACTAAGTAAAATGGCTGTGCTTTGTGGAATTGGCAGGATTCATCAATACATGTAACAATGTTTGTCACTGCCTTTGGACCTAACACGTATCAGTGTAGATGAACAGAGGCACAGTAAGAAAGATAGCTGGCATAAAACACCAAGAGTATGGGGCTAAGCTGCCTTACTAGGTTTACTTTTTTCACTCTGGTGGCACTTTCTGTTGTCTGTATGAACAGAGTTTCCAAGTACTTTCCCACTTAGCCGGCCTCTCTGTTATTCATACAGTTGAACTACCAGGGAGAGATGGATCAGTTTACCAACTGTGAGGCCTTTTATTCCACATTTTCTGCCCATTGCATGCTTTTGTTTTTTTCAGCTCTTCCTACAAGCCCCCCTAATCCTGATCTCTCCTTAGGCCTTATGATTTCTTTAAGTGTCCCCTTTCATGGAGTCATGTGTACAGATATTATACCTGGTTCTATTGAACTCTACTTAATTCTTTCTCACCTCTGTGCTCCTTTTACCAAGTCACTCCTCAACACTTACTGTAACCCTTTGAATTGTTTGTCCATTGTCCTTTAAAACACTCTTTAAAAATTGAACCATTTCGCATGCAGATACAGTCTTCTTGATCTGCTATTAATCCCCCACTACTGACATTGTAAGTTATTGAAATGTACACTTGCAGACCGTTTTCAGATTTTTGATTTCTGTATATCTATCTGTCTATCTATTTACAAACATAACATGGTATTCTGAAAGTATCGTTCTGCTTTTGGAGCTCTACTTTGTGTTTTTCAGAAGCAGGCCTATTACACAGAGATGAATCCATGTTACCTAGAATGAGTTCAAACCGGTATGTGCACTGTGATTCCCATTATATTGTTCTACCTACTAATGGACAGTTAAGTTATATCCAGACCTCACCCCCTCCCCCATTAAGTAAAACCCCTGTGGAGAGACATGTAGATGCCTTTATGAACATATTGATAATTTTTCATGGCAGTGTTTTCCAAAAACCAGTTAGTAAAATCAATGTATTCCTTTGCAGCCTGAAATTACCTTCATGCCAGTTTACTGGTATAAGAACCGCAGTATATCAGCAACTATTCTCCAATAGTAGTTCAGGCAGAAGTCATTCTAGATACCAATCAGTGCGGGATCCTCCATGTATTTTACACAGCCCATGGCAGGGGACATCCGTCCACTCGTTTAGAGCAACTGATGTTTTATGCTGGCAATTTAGGTTTATTTAAAGGACTGATTTGAAAACAGGTGAGACAGACTGATTAGATTTATTATGTAGGTTGGCTTTGTTTTTCTAGGCCTGAATTTTTCACATTTCAATTAATTGTAGGTCAAGTATCAGGCAGATTCTTCACTGGGCTTCAAATGTGATAAAGCTGCTTCTTATTTTTAAGAAGGCTGTTGCAATCCTGTATTTATTTTACTCCTCAGTGCATGTTTTACACACAAGCACACACACACACACACACAAACACATAATGGGAGCACATTTAACACTCAAATAAAGCTTTAACTACTAAATCATAACTAGGGTATTTTTTTAATAAGTATTGTGTCTTGGTCTCTACTGGGGAAACATTGTTCAATGTGAGTTTTCTGGTTTGTTGTAGGGCAGTGAATGTTCACTTGTTGGCAATGATATAGAAATGGGGATTAAGAGTTTAAAAGTTTTTATAGTAGGTAGGCAGAGTCAGAGTATGGAATCTAAGAATAAGAAATTGGGGAATTTCCTCTTTGTTTCTTCATTTCAATCTCCTAATAATTCATATATATTTTCCTAAAGTCTCCCAGAAAACAAGGACTAAGTCAATCCACATATCAGTGAACCATAGCAGAATGCAATTCTGAATTTCATATAAGCAGTCATAAAATCAAAAAGACAGGTGCTGGGGTTTTGACTGAGCACTAGAGTGCTGGCTTTGCACTTTCAAAGTTCTTGAGTTGGATCCCCAACACCATAGGTGAAAGGAATGAATGAACCAATGCATGAGTGTATGATGAATGAATTAAAGGTATAAGGAGGAGGAGGAAGAGGAGGAGGAGGAGGAGAAATAGAAGAAGATGATGAGTAATTTGGCAGAAGGGAAAAAGGGGAGCAGAGTGAGTTTAAAGTGTGGTTTCCAATTCCCATATGTTAAATTACAGCAGATGGTCTAGAGAGAGAAGATGGGAGGGCAGGAGAGGGGGGATAGAAGAGGATAAAAAAGGTAGCAGAATACAAAAGTTACTAATATGGCATTTTGTAAAAATGTGGATGTGTAAACAGTGTGATTGTGCAACCTGTATATGGGGTAAAAATGGGAGTTCATAGCTCACTTGAATCTAATGTAGGAAATATGATATCTCAAGAGCTATGTAATGTTTTAAGCAACCAATATAAAAAAGAGATCTTCATTTTTCTTTGTAGTTGAGATCTCCTGTTTCCGTGACATGTTTAGTTGTGTTCTCTCCTTTAGTCCTCCCATGCTCTAGTTATTCTGATATGGAAAAACTAGGTGATATGCCCAACCAGTCTGTAAATCAGGGACAATTTGTCATTAAGCCTAAAGTCACTTCACATTTGCTACAGTCATACTAAATACACTTCTTTGTTGGGAGTTTAAAATATATTTCCTTCAGCTAGATTACAAGTACCTAGAACTCCCATTCTTGTTTATGTAATAGTAACTTCATCAGATTAAATGCTGTACTCTGGAATAAAATAAAATAGGAATAATTTACTCATAAGATTCCTACATCAACCATCTTTATTTACAAAATACTATCTTAAGAATTATAGTTTCATTGAGCTTCAATTGGAGCCAAAGTATAGTCAATTACTGAAGTAAAAGCAGTTACTTAAAAACTAAAAATGGGCTTGGAGAAGATCTATCCTTCATCTTCAGCAAGCATTCACTCAGAGACTCCATGTGATTTTCTGTGTCCCTTAGAACTTGTTCTCCAGCTACTTTAGAGTCCTCTAATGTGATTTTTGCTTTATATTGGACACCTCCTTGTTCCCTCTGTGCTTCAGCTTCTCCTTGTATTGTTGGTCTCTGCGTTTGTGGAAGTTGGGATCCTTCTTTCAAAACCTCTTTGATTGCCAGCTTCAGTTCCTCCTCATTCACTTGAAAGAGTCTCCAGTTTGTTTTAGCTTCAGCTATTTGTGATCTGAGGGATTCAGATTCACCTTGGAGGGACTGTATCCTTCTTGATAGATGCGCCATCGTTTCATCCTGTGGACCATGTTTAGCCTTCTGTGCTTTGAGCTCTTCTTCTAGAAAGAGCATTTCAACGCCATGGCTGGATTCGGACCTATGCAGCTTTTCGTAGGTTGCCTCCAGATGTTGTGCTTCCCTTGAACCCTTCTCAAACCTGCAGTAATTTAAAGATGAGTCTAAGCCTTCATGTTCTCTTTCAACAAGGTTAACTTTTTCAAGAAGTCCACATTTTTTTTCAATAAGTCCAGCAAGATTTAGAGCCAGCTTTTTTTCTCTTCCCACGGAAAGCCTGCTACTAACCGACTGAAAACTTCTCCAGAAAAGTGAGAGAACAGCAAAAAATCCAAGAGCTGTACACATCACCAACTCCCAAGGAAAGCCATAAGGAAGATGGCCTGGCTTCATGTCTTCGGACAATGCTGCCACACCCCTGGGTGCTTCTTCCAGAACCACCCACTAGTATGGCTGAGAGGCAGCCCTAGGCTCCTCCATCACGCCAAGACGGCTTTGGCTCTTGCCACCACAACCACAGCCTGCCCAGGCAGGCCAACACAGGCTATGGACACTCAGGTGTTTGGTCAGGAACTCCAACCTGCACCAGGCAACGGAGCAGACCACTGTGATCCCCTTCAGGGGCTGAGCGTATGGCGGGTGGTGGGCGTATGGCGGTGGGAGCCATGATCAAGGGCTCCCAGGAGCCTTGTTGTGCTCAAGTGCCCATCAGGGGAGTCTTGTCCCCTTCCCTACCCAGTGCATCCTCGAGTGCCACAGGTTTAGGTCCCTCCCACTCCAGCCAGAGAGATTTCCTCTCCATGCCACCCACCCCTTGATTTGGTTTAGGCCAGGCCAAGGCGGGGCTTAGTAGGAGGATTCCATCCAGTCATAATAACATTCAGTTTGATGTCACTCAAATTCTAAAGCTGTCTAAACTGTTCAAACAGCTTTTATGGCCTATATTGGTCTTTGTGTCCCTTGCCTTTTGTTTTAGTGACTCAGTCCATTCCCTGCCCTTGTGCTCTCCCTATTTCCTTCCTTCCTTGCTTCCTTCCTTATTTCCTGGTTTTTCCCCTTTTCTTCCTTCTTTTCTACCTCCCTCCATCCCTCCAACTTTGCCGCCCTCCCTTCCAACTTTCTCTCTCCCTTCCCTCCCTTTTCTTTTCTTGCAAGTGTTTGGGGTGAAAGTTCATGGCAGGCCAGCCCCAAGCTAGGCAAGGTCACTGCCACTAAGCTACAACATCCCCAGACCTGCTGCCACTTCCTATGCAAGTAATTTGAATTTTCTCTAAAGAGAAACTCTCACATTAGTCTACTTTCAAATAATTTCACAAGAGTTGCTCACATGGGCACAAATCAGTTATGACAAGCCATTTTTGAAAAGCACGGCACAGCTAATTTTCCTAAAAAGAAGGAGTTGAAAAATTTAGTTGGTTTTCATGTCAGCATTTCTAGACTAGTATTTGTTGAAAATTCTTCAAACTCTTCTTTCAGATTTTTTTTTTGGACTTTTCAGGGGCTTGAAAACATCTAAGGAAGATGGCTGGTCCTTATAAATATATAGCCAAGAGAAGCATGCATATGACTCTCTGGAATGGATGTAACTCCTGAACGTGAATTATATTGTTGATGTTAAGACAATGAGTTCATGGCTTGATGTACAAAAAGGACATCCCAACATATTGTTTTCCTCCCAAGTTAACACTTGACTTGTTGATGAGTCACATATGAGGTTCGAAGGAGAAGATGCACAAGTAATCACTGGTTTTGTAAGCATGCAAGTTCCAAGCCCATAGGCCACCATGCATGATTAGACCTGTTGTTATTTACACTTACACGGCCAGAGCTGTATCACTGTTTAAAAGTTGCCAAATGAGAGTAGCTTGTTTTCCTCTCCAGCACCTGTATCGAATGACCAGCTTTCAAGTGGACTTCCCTGAGCCTTTTCAGTATCTGAACATGCGAGTCCAAAACACTTTAGTCCTACTACTAAGAAGGATACTCACTGTAACACTGTTTTTCTGACCATTAAATGGACAATAAGATGACCCTGGTGTGCAAAGAACAGGACTCAGTGAAGATGTACTGCCTGCTGGTGCATGACACTTTTCTAGGTTTTACGGGCCATGTGGAGGAATCAGCCCAAACACCTTGAAATAGCACTCAATTCATAGTTTACTTAAGGACACATGTGGCTTAGGGAGAACTCCTTTCCTCTGAAAGTGTTTCTTCAAAGGAGATGAGAGGCGAAAAGAAGGTATTGAGAACACTAAGTAAAATGGCTGTGCTTTGTGGAATTGGCAGGATTCATCAATACATGTAACAATGTTTGTCACTGCCTTTGGACCTAACACGTATCAGTGTAGATGAACAGAGGCACAGTAAGAAAGATAGCTGGCATAAAACTCCAAGAGTATGGGGCTAAGCTGCCTTACTAGGTTTACTTTTTTCACTCTGGTGGCACTTTCTGTTGTCTGTATGAACAGAGTTTCCAAGTACTTTCCCACTTAGCCGGCCTCTCTGTTATTCATACAGTTGAACTACCAGGGAGAGATGGATCAGTTTACCACCTGTGAGGCCTTTTATTCCACATTTTCTGCCCATTGCATGCTTTTGTTTTTTTCAGCTCTTCCTACAAGCCCCCCTAATCCTGATCTCTCCTTAGGCCTTATGATTTCTTTAAGTGTCCCCTTTCATGGAGTCATGTGTACAGATATTATACCTGGTTCTATTGAACTCTACTTAATTCTTTCTCACCTCTGTGCTCCTTTTACCAAGTCACTCCTCAACACTTACTGTAACCCTTTGAATTGTTTGTCCATTGTCCTTTAAAACACTCTTTAAAAATTGAACCATTTCGCATGCAGATACAGTCTTCTTGATCTGCTATTAATCCCCCACTACTGACATTGTAAGTTATTGAAATGTACACTTGCAGACCGTTTTCAGATTTTTGATTTCTGTATATCTATCTGTCTATCTATTTAGAAACATAACATGGTATTCTGAAAGTATCGTTCTGCTTTTGGAGCTCTACTTTGTGTTTTTCAGAAGCAGGCCTATTACACAGAGATGAATCCATGTTACCTAGATTGAGTTCAAACCGGTATGTGCACTGTGATTCCCATTATATTGTTCTACCTACTAATGGACAGTTAAGTTATATCCAGACCTCACCCCCTCCCCCATTAAGTAAAACCCCTGTGGAGAGACATGTAGATGCCTTTATGAACATATTGATAACTTTTCATGGCAGTGTTTTCCAAAAACCAGTTAGTAAAATCAATGTATTCCTTTGCAGCCTGAAATTACCTTCATGCCAGTTTACTGGTATAAGAACCGCAGTATATCAGCAACTATTCTCCAATAGTAGTTCAGGCAGAAGTCATTCTAGATACCAATCAGTGCGGGATCCTCCATGTATTTTACACAGCCCATGGCAGGGGACATCCGTCCACTCGTTTAGAGCAACTGATGTTTTATGCTGGCAATTTAGGTTTATTTAAAGGACTGATTTGAAAACAGGTGAGACAGACTGATTAGATTTATTATGTAGGTTGGCTTTGTTTTTCTAGGCCTGAATTTTTCACATTTCAATTAATTGTAGGTCAAGTATCAGGCAGATTCTTCACTGGGCTTCAAATGTGATAAAGCTGCTTCTTATTTTTAAGAAGGCTGTTGCAATCCTGCATTTATTTTACTTCTCAGTGCATGTTTTACACACAAGCACACACACACACACACACACACACACACACACAAACACATAATTAGAGCACATTTAACACTCAAATAAAGCTTTAACTACTAAGTCATAACTAGGGTATTTTTTTAATAAGTATTGTGTCTTGGTCTCTACTGGGGAAACATTGTTCAATGTGAGTTTTCTGGTTTGTTGTAGGGCAGTGAATGTTCACTTGTTGGCAATGATATAGAAATGGGGATTAAGAGTTTAAAAGTTTTTATAGTAGGTAGGCAGAGTCAGAGTATGGAATCTAAGAATAAGAAATTGGGGAATTTCCTCTTTGTTTCTTCATTTCAATCTCCTAATAATTCATATATATTTTCCTAAAGTCTCCCAGAAAACAAGGACTAAGTCAATCCACATATCAGTGAACCATAGCAGAATGCAATTCTGAATTTCATATAAGCAGTCATAAAATCAAAAAGACAGGTGCTGGGGTTTTGAATGAGCACTAGAGTGCTGGCTTTGCACTTTCAAAGGTCTTGAGTTGGATCCCCAACACCAGAGGTGAAAGGAATGAATGAACCAATGCATGAGTGTATGATGAATGAATTAAAGGTATAAGGAGGAGGAGGAAGAGGAGGAGGAGGAGGAGAAATAGAAGAAGATGATGAGTAATTTGACAGAAGGGAAAAAGGGGAGCAGAGTGAGTTTAAAGTGCGGTTTCCAATTCCCAAATGTTAAATTACAGCAGATGGGATAGAGAGAGAAGATGGGAGGGCAGGAGAGGGGGGATAGAAGAGGATAGAAAAGGTAGCAGAATACAACAGTTACTAATATGGCATTTTGTAAAAATGTGGATGTGTAAACAGTGTGATTGTGCAACCTGTATATGGGGTAAAAATGGGAGTTCATAGCTCACTTGAATCTAATATAGGAAATATGATATCTCAAGAGCTATGTAATGTTTTAAGCAACCAATATAAAAAGGAGATCTTCATTTTTCTTTGTAGTTGAGATCTCCTGTTTCCGTGACATGTTTAGTTGTGTTCTCTCCTTTAGTCCTCCCATGCTCTAGTTATTCTGATATGGAAAAACTAGCTGATATGCCCAACCAGTCTGTAAATCAGGGACAATTTGTCATTAAGCCTAAAGTCACTTCACATTTGCTACAGTCATACTAAATACACTTCTTTGTTGGGAGTTTAAAATATATTTCCTTCAGCTAGATTACAAGTACCTAGAACTCCCATTCTTGTTTATGTAATAGTAACTTCATCAGATTAAATGCTGTACTCTGGAATAAAATAAAATAGGAATAATTTACTCATAAGATTCCTACGTCAACCATCTTTATTTACAAAATACTATCTTAAGAATTATAGTTTCATTGAGCTTCAATTGGAGCCAAAGTATAGTCAATTACTGAAGTAAAAGCAGTTACTTAAAAACTAAAAATGAGAGATAAATCAAATTACATTTGAAGAGAGAGCAACAGCATGAGGTTTTTTGTTTGGTTCTGGATGTTGAGTAACAGGCTTATTTGCAGGTGGAAGGAACCCTTCATGGAACTCACTTGTACTTTCAGAATGCGGGTGTAGAGGGCTGAATTCCAGCTCTTGGGGGAAGATTGTGAGGAAAATCCCCTCCCTGCATAGACATTCCGCATTGGAAATGGAGTGGGTGGTGGGCCAGGTGGAAAATAATCTCCAGGTTCCCATACAAGTTTCCTGCGAGAGGTGGAGGAAAAAAAAGGTCCTCTTCTCATGAACTGACTCCTTGGGTCAACTGGAAACAAGGCACCTCTGACTGGAGGGAAAGGTGCCAACACAGAGCCAGAGCCAGTTGCTTGGTTTTCAGCATGGAGAGGTGAATCAAGCACATCAGAGTCCCTGAGATCGACTATGGTCTCCTTTCTACTGGATTGCCTTTGTAAGGACATAGGTCCATCCCATTTATCCAAAGGAGGCATATTAGGAATTCTGTGTTCTGCTGGTCCCGATGGTCTACCACAATTTGAATAAAACCTATCTTGCCTTTGTAGAGGAAGACGTGGATCAGAAGAATATGGTTGGCCTGGCAGAGGGATCATCAGCCTGCTGGCCTGTTCCCCTGGAGGAGAGAGGGGCCCAGTCTGAGAAGGTGCTCTCTGAAAATCAGTGAACTTATGACAGCTTGATTCTCTTCCTTTACTGCTAGTCTCATGGTCCAGAGGATTCTCCAGCGCCCCTTGACCCTCTTCCTCCTCCCACTGGAGTGAAAGGTGAGAGTGTGAGTGGACCTGCATGGTATGGGCATGCACACCTGGAATCCAAGTACTCCAGAGGCTGAAGCAAGAAGACTTAAAGTTCAAGGCCAGTCTGGATCTTAGTGAGAACTTAAGTAACTAAATTAGAGCATGTCTAAAAATTTTAAAATAGAATTAAAAGAACTGGGGAAAGGCTCAGTGCCAAACTGCCTCTAGGTTCAATATTAAAAACAACAACAATAGCAAGAACAACAACACAATAACACTTCTTTGTTTCAGGATGGAAAGTAAACATGTTCAGTAAGGCTAATTAATATTCCTTTGCAAGTCTCAAAACCATACTCCATAAATTAGATTCATTTGGCAAGCTGATTACTCAACAGTTGGCTTGTAGAACATTGAATTTTGTTGAGATGATTTGATATCACTTGACCATTCACTGAATTTGTATTTGGTCCACCTACTCGTTAGCTGCTTGCCTCATTCTCCCACCTCACAGTATTTAGTTCTCTTAACCATAATAATGCTAAGAAAAAATAGCTAATATTTATTAGTAGAGACTTTCTTCCACCTCTAACCTCTTCAGGGATACATAAAAACCAGTAGTCTTTAGGACAAAATGGAGTAGATACTTCAATTATCAACAAAATTAATCATCATTACTTAATGTTTTTTTTTTTCTTTATTTATTTTTTAGTACTTGTACTTGATCCAAAGGTCACTTTGCCACTAAGCTTCATTCCTAATAATTTTATTTTATTTTTTTATTCTGAAACAGGGTCCCCCTAAACTGCTGTGACTGGCCTAGAGATAGAAACTCTGTTATAGTCTCACATGTCTTTGAAATTCTAGGTAAAATTTGAAGATTTTAGTCAGAAAATTCACCCCTGGTATCCCCTTTGCCCCACAAAGTCTCCACACTTACTATCCTTCCTCTTTTTTCATTAGTTAATCAGTGTCCTGAGGACATTCCTGGTCACAATCCCTGAATGCAGAATCTCACAGGATCAATGCAAAATAGTGAAAATTGTCCCTATTAAATCCCTATGATTGATTTTCGTGTGAGGTGAACTACACTGTACCAACCCGAGAGGCCCCGGCTACATTTACTTTCTTTGCTGTTGTACTTCTGGGACCATGCATTACCCCTGGCACTAAACAGACCCTCAGAAATAATTCTTCCAGTGGGGCAATGATTACTGTGGCACACTTAAACTAAATAACTGGTAATTATTGAAGCAGGACATTAAAATTTGTTTGTCATGGCAGGTGAGAAGGGTAGCAAGCAAATCCCCCTCTGCAATCTTTGACATTGTGCATCAGGTAGGGTACATTTTTATAGCAAAAAACACAATCTACCAGTAAGTTAAAACCACAGTAATGTAGGAGTGGGTCAGAATCACCCAGTTCAGGGTAGAGTACACATGCAAGAAACATGGTGACAAAATGGAAAACATCTTACATTGTACAAAAGAAACATTTTTCAAAGGCTATGTGTTGCTGACCTAGCTGTGCTAAGCAGAATGGCAGAAACAGGGTCTTCTCATGGGAGAAGTATTTTTATATAAAATGGAGTCTCAGGGTAAAATTAAGGTTGTTTGGTCAAGGCAAATTTAGTTTGGCTCATAACATCTCCCAATTCTCTAGAAATAATGAAACTTTGATTTCTCTTGAATTAGGTAAGCATTTCTCATGGCCATGTATATGCATTAATGTGACTGGTGAAATGTGGTTTTCCTACCAGCTTGGGCCTTACCACATAGTCCTAGCAAGATAAAAACTATGATGACCCTTTTTTTTTTCAGTCTTATCTTTAGTGGGTGGCTGGGATCCCTGAGGAGTTTCCATTTTTTTTTAGGACACATATTTGCTTTTGACTCAGGTGTGAAGAATAAGGTCCCTCCAGATGAGTGTCAGTTCTTCTTTTTAGAAATTTAATCATAGTCTCTGGGCTGTAATGGGTCTTGGAAGTCAGCAGTCTCAAAGGACTGGTTGTGTCAAAGAAATGAATGAGGTTTAAATAGAATGTGTTGAAGATACTTAGCAACTTAGCCTTAAAGTAGAAGCAGTTTATCCTGGTGAGGGTGGATTTAGGGTTCTGGGTGCATTATCTTTTTAATCCACCACCGGTGATCTTCCAATTTCTGGATCCAGCTGGCTTCCATTTCTCTGATCCAACTGAATCTGATAGTAAACCTGTTTTATCTGGTCTCTTGGATAGTGCTACCAATATTTGAGCCAGGCAACTACACTGACTCTCTTTAATTGTTTTTTCATTCCCCACCCCCTCTAATTTTAGAGATGCCTACTAGTGTAAGAAAAAGGGAATTGAAATGACAAGGCTGGGCAAGCACTTTGGAAATTTAAATATACCTGTTGGGATTTTTAACTCTTCGTACAATTCTTTTTGGTGTGGACAGACAGCAATTTTAAACATTTTTTTTTAATTTTCAAAACACATATAGACATGCAAACACATGGTGTACATACCTTCACAAAACCAACCAACAAAAAATGGCTTTGTAGCTTTTTCAAAACATTTTACATTGAGAGCTAACCCTTGTTAATTGGTCTCTGAACAAAACAATGTGTAAAAAGAAACCTCTATTGTTGGATAAAATAAGATTGATCAGAAAAACACATTATCCTCTGCAGGTCAGATCAAAATTTTAAGGTCAAAAATAAATGTATAATGATAGAATCCTTCTTAGCCTCTGGCCTGATATATTCCTCAAATGTAAAAAGCATTCAATAAGAGAATTGAGGGCTTCTGGGCACTCAGAGAAAGAAGGATTTTGATTTTTTTAATTGTAAGGGAATATAAACAAAGGCTGTGTCCACGCCCCTTTATGAAAGGATTTCCCAAAGAAGCAGCAAGGGAACATGCTTCCATCAGTCTAACGGGTAAACTTTTGAAAGAGACTTTTCTCCTTTAAAATTGTATCCTGTTTGGCCTTCTATGGTGGCGTTTTCCTTGGAGTCTGTGGGACTTATTAGAGAATTAAGGACAGAGTATTCTGCTCTGGTATCCTCTAGAATGTTGACACATTGGCCCCATATCTTGGCTATTACCATATATTCTTGGGGGCTGAGAGGTATCTCTGTGTCTTGATCTGGTTCTAAACCGGTTTTTCTGGTCTCTTGGATAGTAGTACCAATAGTTTAGCCTGGCACTTTGCAGCTTTATCAGCTGGGCTGCTATGGTTCTAAAACCCTTCTGGGCCACCTCCAATAGTTGGGATGTATTTATGGTGCACATTTTACTAAAGCAACACGAGAGAACTACAAAGAGAGAGGGAGGGAGCCATAAAATCATTTTGACTATTTCTGGGTCTCAGCAAAGGAGAAGTTAAATAGACTTTTAAAAAATCTCTATTTTCACATTAGTTCTTTACTGAGCCTTTTTGCAGCCATGTATATTCCAGTGCAAGCCTTAGTGAGGTACCTAGGACTTTTTAACCATTTCCCCACCACCCAGTGGTTGGTAATCAGGCCAGGTTAGGATTTGGGTATCTCATGACAAAGCTAAATTAAACAATAGGTAGAAATAAAAGCAAGGTGAAAGTCACCAATTTGACAGGGTGTTGAGCATGACTCAATCAGGTGATGGTGGTTTATTGGGTCCCTGATGAGTCCAATCTGCCAAAATGAAAAGAAAGGAATTGCTGGGGTGAACAGTCAAAGGACATTGTCAGTAACAGAGACATAAATGAGAAATCAAGAGACAGACATGGACAAGACACTCTCTCCTCCAATACCCGGGGATCAGACCATCCCGAAGGTCTGTTTACTGGCTCAATGTGTTAAACATCCTGTCAAAAAGTGCTAAGGTTCAAGGACTGAGCCACACCAGATACTCTTTCACAGGTGGGCTTGAATCCATGAACACAGGGTGTCCAGACCATGCAACCCAGAGAGCTCCCACAACTTCAGAGGAATGTCAACCCACTCTGTGAAACAAGGATTAAGAATCCCTCATGCCACAGAGCCACATTCCTGAAATCTGGCTGAAGCCTCCAAATATTGTGGCATATTGGAAATAAATGACTGGGTCAGTCTTGAAGCAGGATATAAAACTTTATTCACCATGGCAGGGGAAGAAGGGCAGCAAGCAATCTTTGACCATTTGCAGAAAGTAGGGTACATTTTAATAGATAAAAACTGCAAGCAACCAGTAACTCAAACCCATACCAACATAAAAACTTGGTCAAAGTGACCTAGCTAAAGGAGCAGTACATGCTCCCCCAAATACATGGGGACTAAAAGAAGAACATATTCCATTGTATAAGAATTAAAGAAAAAAAAAACACCTTTTCAGCTGCTATGCATTGCTTAACCGTGTGTGCTAAGAAGGATGGAAGAGGTGAGTTTTCTTTTGTGAGAGCTATTTTTTTACATGAAATGGACTCTCACTGTAAAATAGAGTTTGTCTGCTCAAGGCACACATTGTTTAACCCATAACATGATGATATCTTAACTCCATTACAATCATAGAGATCTTTCTCAATCATTCATTTTACCTGCTTCCAACTTCACCTCCATGCAATATACACCAGACATTTTCAATTCCATAATGGAAAATAAACAAATGAAAAAGCCTTCACTAACTTGTCTTGGCTGAAGGATCACAACATGTTGATACCCTTCAGGATCAGGACCCTTCCTGTTTTCCAGCCTCATTTTCCTCCACTCACTTGAACAATCATTTATGCATGCCAAATAAAAAATTGAAAAATAAATAAATTAAACCAACTGTTCCTGATTCTCTGGATGTACAATGGTTGATGTATATTTTAAAAAATTTGTTCATATTGCCCTTTCTCCATTATGTTTCTGAAAAATAAAGTGTGGAAGAAGGGGCTGGCTGCATCTTGGCACATGCCCATTCTACTCTATAGCCATTATATTAGAATACCCCTGTGGATACTCTTCATCTGGGAACCCTGTGATACATTGAGAATATGTTTTGAGGGATGAGAGCAAAGTTTAAAATTATTTTCTCCCAGAAGATTACTAGGTCAGCCATGTTGGGTGAATGCCTGTAATACCTGCAACTCAGTAAGCTGAGGCAGAAGGGTCACAAGTTCTAGACCATCATGGATAACTTAGTGACACTCCGTGTCAAGATAAAAAGTACTGGTTTAGAAATGTAGGTCAACAACAGAGACCTTGCCTACCAAGTACAATGCCCTAAGTTTAATCCCCAGAATCATTAAAAAGAGAAGAAAGTAAAAACGAAAGAAAAGAAAAAAAGAACAAATTCTCAAATAAAATTTAATAAACACATGAGAAAAAGCTATATAAACACGGACACTTTTAGCAGAAACATTGGCATTTAAAAGGGAAACAGATCTTCACTGAGCAATATGCAACAGGAAGAAATACCTGCAAACTTGTTTTCTGAGGTCAGAATTACACAGATTTCAGAGCCCAAGATAGTACACGAAAAATATAAACAAACAAATTCTCACAAATGTTGTGAAAAAAAATTACCAAATTCTAACAAACTGAATTCAATAACACATTTAACAAATGATAGGACTAAGAATATAACTATTGGAGAGATTATTTATCTAATGCTCACAAGGTTCTGGGTGTGATTCTCAATAACACACACACATACACACAAATGAAAAACAAATAAAACCTTTCCACACCATGATCAAATGGGATTTATTCCTGAAATGTAAGGATAATTTAATATGTGGAAAATCAATGCAATCTACTACATTCATGAAAGGAAGTACAGAAACCACATGATTATTTCAGCTGATGCAGGGCAAAATGTACTTGACAAAGTTGAACACACATTTATGATAAAAACAATTAATAAACCAAGAGTAGAAGGTATCAGTCTCAGCATCATAAAAACTACATAAGAAAAGCCCACAGCTGACACCAAACTTTACAGAAAAGACTGGAAGCCTCTCCTCTAAGATCAGGAAAGAAGCAAGGATGCCCAATCTTGCCACTTCTATTCAACAGAGTCCTAGAAACTCTATGAGCAAGTAGGCCACAAAAAGAAATAACAGACCTCCAAATTAGAAAGAAGAGGTAAAATTATCTGTTCATGGATGACAGAAAAAAACTGCCTAAAGGTTCCACACAAAACTTTCAGAACTAATTTAAAAATTCATCCAATTGTAGGATAAAAATAACTTGTGTTCCTACATGCTACCAATGAACAGTCCAAAAAAATTAAAGAAACAAATTGCATTAGACAAGCAACAACAAGAATGAAATAGAGACTGGGGTTGTGGCTCAGTGGTAGAGTGCTTGCCTAGGATGTGTAAGACCACGGATTTGACCATCAGGACCATATAAAAATAAATATACTAAAGGTATTGTGTACAGCCACAACTAAAATATTGAAAAAGAATAAAATATGAGACAAACTTACCAGAAAGGCAAAAGACTCAATTTTTCAAAGCTTCAGAGCATCAATGAAAGAAATGGAATGAAAATAAATAAGTAAAAGGTTTTGTGGAAAGCCACATTGAGTGACCACACCTTCCAGTCCTGATGCACCATAGAGATGTGAAAGATCACTGTAGTCTGGCACAGTGGCACCATAACTTGTGACTGGGTCTTTTCCCCTACTCAGAGAGCAAGGAGGTCCTCTTTGTGGGGTGTGCCCCTAGGTGGGAGCTACACTCACCTGTTCCCTTGTAGTCTTGCCCCTTCTGGTCTTTTTGAATAGAACTTTCAAAGAACAAGTGTCCCCTCAAAAAACGCTCACTTCTGAATATGTTCCCAATCCCTTGTCAGCCACTTGTGGCTTTCTCATGCTCTCCATTTTAGAGAGCCTGAGGCCAGAAGCCAGGGAAGCCTCCCTGAAGCTTGTGTAAAGGTAAATTGTGTCTGTGTTTTATTTTGTGTCCCTGCAAATTCACAAAAGTGGTCCTAGATCAGCTGCCCTGGATGGTCAGGGGCAGCAAGGTATCTTATGTTCAGGGGCTGAAAGACTTCATATTGATAATATTTCCATATAACCTATGCTGTTGTAAAGATTCAATGCAGTCCTTAGCAAAATCTCAATGGCATTTTATATATATATATATATATATATATATATATATATATATATATATATATATATGAAAAAACAACTTAAATTTACATGGAATCTCAAGAGATTCTGAATTGCCCAAGAAATCTAAAAATGGAAAAACTGAGAGATCTCACAAATTCTAACTTCAACACTTCACAATTCTACAGTAAAAAACTCTGGTACTAGCATGAAGAGCAACAGTTTCATTGGTCATGAAGACCAATGAAACACAACAGTGAGACAGAAAGAAACTGATGGGTATATGGAAACATGGTCTTCCACAATGGTGTCCAACTCCACTATGGGAAAAGGACAGGATCTTCAAAATATAGTATAAATAAAATTGATGTTCATATGCAAAGTATGAAGTGAGATTCTTATTTTACACCATATGTATAAAATAACACGAAATACAAGAAAGATTTAAATGAAGGCCTGAAGCTGCAAAAATTCTAAAGGAAATGGTAGCTTAATGACAGGAAGTGTATTCATGGCCTCTTGGATTCACATTAAAAGCACAGGCAAGAAAATCAAAAGAAGACAAATATGGCCACATGAAACATGTAAAAGTAAGGCTAAGGATGTAGCCCAGTGGTTAGTATGTGCTTAGCATGTATAAGAGCCTGGGTTTAAGCTCCAGAAAATACAAACACACACACACACACACACAAACTACTGATTCTATTTCTTTAGTTGAATTGTGATTTGTACATATATTGCTCCCCCTTTTAGGCCAAAGATTTTGGGTTTGACACAGGATAGTTACACAACATCAGGTGGAAGTGTCACTTCGCTATTGTTCTTATTTGAAGAACATCAGAAGATTTGTATGTGTGCCAGATTGACATACCTGTCACTCCTTTGGTTTAAAATAATGAGGTTGTTCTAAAACCTCTTCTGAGAAATAATTTCAGTTTCCTATATTATTACAAAGTAAACAATGTGTAATTTTTATAAAACTTCTAAGTTTTAGATATTTAAGATGACAGAGAATATTAGACAATATATTGGGGGATGGCTAATGCAATCTAGGAGCTAAACACAATTAGCTACATTAATTAGCCCTTCTGAGTGTGTTACAGGTGTCTGTGTTTGGTCCATGTGTGTTAGTACCTGGAGAAAAAACAAAGAGTGAACTAAAAGAGACAACATTTTGAGTAAAGAAATGATACTCTCTCTGGACTCATAGAATTTTAACCAGATGACAAAATAGCAAGAGAACCATGACCTCTAATATCCCAACAAATGAGACCATTAAAAGTAAGGGAAAAATGAGGACCTAAACTTGGTGCCTCATTCAGGGAGCAGAAATTAACCTAATCAGGTGAAAACACATCTGAAGCAAAAAGATGCTCAACTTATATCCAGGAACATCTTGGTATTATATTTGCTGTATCTTACATTTTCTTTGGTGTCATAAATGATAATGTTTATTTTAGTGGCCTACATCCTGTTTCTTCTACATAATGCTAGTGTGTTTTACTGATGATTTTATTTTTTGATATCTACTAGGAAGGGGAATTTGTATAAATCTGCCATAAGCTTAAAAAGTGTTATAGAAATTTAAGCCCAAACTATTTAGAAAGTCTTTTCTACTCTTCCAGACAAAGAAGCAGAAGATTATTTCTTGTACTTAAGAGACTGCCATAGTTTGGACTTGAGAGTCCCCTAAAGCCTGAGATGTTTTAGGATTTGTCCCCAGCATGGTGCTTTTGGGAAATGATGAATATTCAGAGTTAGAGCCTAGAGGAAAGTTGTTGGGTCATTGGGGGTGTGGTCTCAAAGGCAAGTGATTTTTGGTTTTATTTCATTCATTTATTTATATGAAGTACTGAGATTCCAACCAGTGACTCTTGCACACAGGCTAGGCAAGTGCTACCACAGATCCACAATCCAGGACAAAGGTGAGCGGGTTTTTTTCAAAACATGCTCTCACCATGAAGTGCAGCCTTTCTCCAGGCTGAAAAGCAGTGTGCCAAATTGACTGTGGAGTAAAATCTCCAAAACGGAGAGCCAATCTTTATAACTTGATTATCTCAGGTATTTGCTATACTGACAGAAAGCTGACAGACACAAGAATGAAAACTAATAATCCTGATTGAATAGTTGAACCATGATCTCTCTTATGAGGACAAAATATTCTTTACATATCTTTATTGGACCAGCCTGGCAAGGCTATGTCTTTTTAGAATAGTTGACTTCAGATTCAATTTAGTCTTGTGACTTTCATCAACCAATGAAACATATGTAGATTGTAATGTGTGTAATAATGAGAAAGATTTATCATCTATTAGGCATATTTCTTTTCTTTTTTAATTTAAATACAATTTTATTTTATTTATGAATCTAATGTAATGTTTGGAGTTATTTAAACCATGGCACTATTTAGACAAAGATGACCAATCAAGAAAACTTGTGTTGTATTTTAAAACCATATCATACAATTGAGTCTTTGAAAATATTTATTGAATTTCCAGAAATACACTTATTATAATTGCATCTGAGAATCCTTTTTTCAATTGAAATATACTTTCTGTATAACTTAGAGGAAAACACATTTCCTTATTGAAATGTTTCAAGAGGCTTGTTCTCTTCTCAGGCTCAAAAATGAAGAGTAAATCCTAGGGTCCACACCACATCCAGAATCATGGGAAGGCATTTGCTCTGGTGCTTGCATCATGTGCAGAAATGGATTTAGGGATTGTAAAATAAAACATGTGGGAAGCTGTTGGTTTTCCCTAGGCTCCAAAATAGAATAAACAGACCAAATCAACATGAAGTTCCATCCCAGTAGCTGAGCGATATGGATCTCAAATAGTTCTTAAGGCCATATGCTGCAGGCTGGATTGCCAGCCTGTGGTACCACTGGGAGGTAGTAGAAACATCAGAAGGCAACTTCAGGTAGAAACACTTTGGAGGGAATTAGGTCATTGGGATCAGGTACTTGAAGAGGATGTTGGGATTTTGATCTTTCTTCTCTGGTCTCTTTTCCTTCCTAGAGCCCATGATGTGGGAAGTTTTGTTACATCACATGCTCTCCACCATGATGTTCAGCTTTACCACAGGGCCAAAAAGATGAGACCAAGGGATCATAGACTGAAACCTCAAAAACTCCTTTGAAGTTGCTTAACTCAGGTATTTTGTCACAGCAATGGGAAGCTAACATTTAGTTTGGTTCATGTGGAAACTTTTAAATCACTTTAGCTGTAAACAAATTCTCTCTGTACATCACTTCTCTTTTCTGTCAATGCTGCATAATTATACTCTTGCCCACATTTCTTTGTATTTGTTCTGATTTTGAAGGCTAGCTGATTTACAAGTCATTCTTTTTAGTTTCTCAAATAAACTTATTTTGAATTAATCTCATCTAAGACATCTTCCAGCTTATTCAGGCATCAATTTATGGAAAGGGCCATGTCACAAGGAATTTTACTTCATGAAGTAGAGGAGGGCAGGGACTCACAATCCACTAGTCAACAATAATGAACTAGAGTGCTCTTGCACACACACCAAGGGAGGAGTGGCAGCCCCTGATCATTAGGGAGGCTTCACTAAACCCAAGGCAAAGACATTGTGCAGCACCAAAGATAGTACATGATCTAGTAGGGTTCATCCCAGGGATGCAAGGTTGATTCAACATATGGAAAACAATAAATGTAATTCATCACATCAACAGATCCAGAGATTAAATAAAACATATGATCATCTCAATAGATTCAGAGAAAGCATTTGGTAAAATACAGCATTCTTTCATGTTCAAAACACTAGAAAAATAGGGATATCAGGAACATACCTCAACATTGTAAAGGCTATCTATGCTAAGCCGCAGGCTAATATCATTCTAAATGTAGAAAAATTGTAAGTATTCCCTCTAAAAACTGGAACAATACAGGGATGTCCTGTTTCATCACATCAATTTAATATAGTTTTTGAACTCTAGCCACAGCAATCAGATAAACAAAAGAAATTAAAGGGATACAGATGGGAAAAGAAGAACTCAAAGTATCACTATTTGCAGACAATATGACTCTATTCCTAGAAGACCCAAAACATTCCACCAGAAATCTTCTAGAACAAACAAATAAATTCAGTAAAGTAGCTGGATATAAAATCAACACCTATATCAAAGGCATTTCTGTACATCGGTGACAAATACTCAGAAAGAGAAACTAGGAAAACCACCCCATTTACAATAGCCTCCAAGAAAATAAAATGTTTGGGAATAAACTTAATGAAAGAGGTGAAAGACCTACAGTAAAAAACTACAGCATGCTAAAATAAATAATTAGGTAAATAAATAGGTAGATAGATAGATAAAAATAACAAAAATCAAGAAGACTTTAGAAGATGGAAAAGATGCACCTTGTTCTTGGATAAGCAGAATTAATATTGTCAAAGTGACTGTACTACCAAAAGCACTATACAGATTCAATGCAATCCCAATCAAAATCCCAATGATATTTCTCATAGAAATAGAAAGGGCAATTGTAAAATTTATCAGGAAAAAAAAAGGAGACCCAGAATAGCCAAAGTAATTCTTAGCAAGAAGAGTGAAGCCAGTGGCTTTACTTTTCAAGACCTTAATCTATACTAAAGAGCAATTTTAACAAAAACAGCATGTTATTGGCAGCAATACAGACCTGTACACCATGGTACAGAATACAGGAAACAGAGACTTTCTCAGGTAACTACAGTTATCTAGTATTAGACAAAGGTGGCAATAAATGTACATTGGAGAAAAGATAGCCTCTTCAACAAATGGTCTTGGAAAAGTGGAAATCCACATGTAGCAAAATGAAATTAAACCTCTATCTCTCACCATGCACAAAAATCTACTCAAAGTGGATCAAGGACCTAGGAATTAAGCCTGAGACCTTGCACCCAAATCTCCATCATGCCGGATTAGGCCCCAACTTCATTAATTAGACTTCTATAGTGCAACAATTAAAACCAAGAATCAATAAATGGGATGGAATCAAACTCAAATGTGCTCCCTTATAAGTGGATGCTGACCCATAATGGGGGTGGGGGATGAGAAGAATGGAAGAACTTTGATTAGGCAAAATGGAGGGAGGGAAGGGGAAGAGGCTTGGGGGCAGGAAAAATGATAAAATGAGAAGCAGATCATTACCATAGGTACATGTATGACTGCACATATGGTGCAATGCTACTTAGTGTATGACAAGGGAAATGAAAAATTGTGTTCCATTTCTGTGCGGTAAATCAAAATGCATTCTTCTATCATATATACCTAATTGGAATAAGTAATTAAATAAATAATTAAAACTTCAAAGAACCCCATTTACCAAAAATAAATAAATAAAATAAAATAAACCAGAATTTACATGCAGCAACTGCAAACTGATGGGAATACCTGTGAAATTTTATATGGAAATTTGTTTTGAACACACCTTATGTGACCCAAACAATGACACACTTTGAAGACTGAACCCTTTATTCACCTGAAAATTCTACATATAACCGCTTGGGATCCTCTTACACAGGGGAGATCTTGGAATGGTCCCTGCCACCTTGAGCACACAAAGACCTTTCAGTAGAGGTCTGGGGTGACCAGGAAATAGCAGAGTGCCCTTGTCAGGAACCTGATGTATCAGGTCTGCCTGGTCTCATGGCTTCCTTATCCCTGTGAACCTTCTTTCCCTGGTACAGCTGGATGGAGCCCCTCAGAGACATCAGGCAGTGTAAGAATCTTTTGTTTGTTACCAGACACAAACTCCTGACTCCTGTCCTGTGTGGAGTGTCCACTGCCCTGCTAGGGATTCAGTCCCCAACTCCAGCCAGAAACCCTACTTGGCCTTTGCCTGGCAGTGGGGAAATCCCACCTGAAAGTTGTCAAGGTATATCCCATTGCACCTCACTAGGTTGAAGCCCAATTTCTCCTCCAGAAGCAGAACAGTGCCAGCTTCTACCAATTAAGGCTTCCTCCCTGATTTAGTAGGAGGTCACCAGAGAGTGCCTGGCATCCAAAACAACAAACAAACAAACAACACAGTACAGGACTTGACAGGCAAGAAATGCAACCTGGTACTGGGCACTTCAGCATCTCAGTTTTCAGCCTCAAGAGGTGGCAGGGAACCAGGGGTCACCAAGTTAATCCCCACTGCAAGTGGATGACTTTGCAGAGGCCATGAAACCCAGCTCTCCACCCCAGCCTCTCACTGGCCAGAAACGTTTTCCAGGTTGGACACTGAAGGCAGAGTCCAGAGAGGTCCCCCTGTGAGCTTGCAGATGCCTTTTGACAAAACTCTACCTGGACTCACAGAGATCTGCTGATGGAAACCAGGCCTTTGCTTATCACTGCCCCCAACACATAAACCCCACCCTGGCAGACACTGGCCTGCAAAACCCACCTGTGCAATAGAACATACACATTACTGACATAACAGGAAAATAGTGTATGACGAGGGAAATGAAAATTTGTGTTTCATTTCTGTACAGTAAATCAAAATGCATTCTGCTGTCGTATATACCTAATTGGAATAAATAAATAAATAAATTTAAAAAAACTACAAAGAACCCCATTTACCAAAAATAAATAAATAAAATTAAATAAACCAAAATTTACATGGAGTAACTGCAAATTGATGGGAATACCTGTGAAATTTTACACTTGCTCTATCCTTGAAAGTTCCCAGGCATTTTTGAACAAATCTATGGCAGTACATTTGATACATTTCATAAATATATTATTGAAAAAATTTCAACTTCCCAAAAATGACTCAAGGAGAAACACTGGGATTTATTGACAAATATAGAATCAGTCATAAAAAAAAAATCTTCCTCTAAAGGACAGGTCAGACTCAGTTACTAAAAAATGCAAACATTTTATAAAGGTATACATGTAAATCTGCATGAGATTTTAGAGAATAGCAAGAGAGATGACATACCTAATTCATACTAAAGTTATATTATGACCCAACCTCTTGAAGATAGTTTTTGCAAAAACCTGAATATGAGGAAATTTCTGAAAATAGCTGCAAAAATTATAATTGAAGTATTAGGGACCTTATTGTAGAAAAACATAAATACGATACATGTATGATGCCCTATAGGCTTTCTTTGAGAACAACCTAGGCAGATCACTATATGACTGGGTTATAATCTTGCAATCAATGAAAACAGCATTTGAAAGTTCAAAAACTACAGAAAGAAAAGGCATAAATAAATTCAGTTAATGACTAGGGTTGAGGTTCAGTGGGAGAGTGCTTGCCTAACATGGAAGAGGCACTGTGTTTGATTCTCAGAACTGCATATAAATCACTAAAATAAAGGTCCATTGACAACTAAAAAACATTTAAAATAAATAAATAAATAAGTTAGCTAGTTATTTAAACAAAAACCCAGTTGAATTTTATCCTAATATTGGAGAAAAAATCCTTTTGTCCAAGTCTAAATGCAACTTTCAAAAATTTAGGGCAGGGGCTGGGGTTGTGGCTCAGAGGTAGAGTGCTCACATACCATAAGTGAGAAACTGGGTTCTATCCTCAGCAACACATACAAATAAAATAAAAACATTACATCCAATTATAACTACAAAAATAAATATTTAAAAATATTTAGGGCATATAAATCTAGTCCATTTTTTGTGTTTTTTTTTTACTGGGTGAATGCATTGTGTAAATTCAAGAATAATTAATATCATTTAAGTATTCTTTCATTTTCAGAATTATCATATTATAAAGCTAATTTTGAAAATTGATATTCCACTGTACAGTAAATCCTAGAAGATTCTCAAAATAACAGCACTAGTCTGTCGTTTTTAACTGTGCTGTGCTGATACCTTAGATATTAAACATCCCTTAAAGCTACAAGTGGTAAAGTTTTAGTTCCCACTGTGATGCTGCTGGGACATATTGGGTCATTTAAGAGGTGAATCTTATGGGGAGAATTTTGGGTCATTGGAGGCAGATCTTCAAGGGGATTATGGGACCCTGGCCCCTCCCTCTTTCTCCCTATGTGTTCCTGGTCGTATACAGTTTTACTCTACCCTGATGAATTGTCTCCCTTCAGGCCCAACTGACCATGAACTGAAACCTCCAAAACCATGAACCAAGCCTGGCCTGGTCAACCACACCCATAATCCCAGCAACTCACAAGGCTGAGGCAGGAATACCACAAGTTCAAGGTCAGCCTTAGCAACTTAGTGAGAACATGTCTCAAAGAATAAAAATACCTAGGAAAGTAGCTCAGTGCCAAAAATCGCTGGATTTAATCCCCAGAAAACTTTTCTTTAAAAAGTCGAAATATGGCTTGTCAGAGGTATTAATTATAGTGGTGGAGAGCTAACACAGCTGGCTGGATTACTTTATATTAAACTTCTTATCTGGGTGTTCTGTGTTCTGTAAGAAATGATCATCATTTTCCTATGGAAACATCGAGTAGCAGAGTTGATATACATCTGCAACTTCAATAAACATTCCACGTGACTACCTACAGTGATTGTGTAAATAACAAATTTCCCCTGTTGGAGAGTTGCTATTTCCCCACCTGTTCGCAATCTCAGTATAAGAAGGAAGATATTTTCAAAATGAGATTTTTATGTTACACAACTTGGAAATTCATATAAAATATGCTTTATTGTGTAATTTAATAAATATAGTATTTTGAACTTGCAAAATCTAATAAATATGAGACTCATGACAAACATAGCATATCAGATTATTCACAATGGTTATGATGGGGTGGGCAAAGTACAATAAACACAAGTACAAGCTTTTTCTAAAAGTCCTAGTGTTACTAAATGATCATAACCAGTATACACCGTTTTGTAATTAAATATTGTTAAAATAAAATGGGAAGTGCTACCAAAGAGAACTCTAGCCTTGGCCTGCTTCCACAAAAAACACCCCAGGAGTCAACTGGAAATACAAAAGTTGCAGTTCCTCTCTTCCATTGGCACTGTGTGCATTGTGCCCCCTAGTGGTTTGAGAGATATAGCCTGCAGAGCTGTTTTTGCAGGAGCTGTGGAAGAAACAGGAAACTCTCTGGAATACTTTAAATTGTTTTGAGTCTTAAAGACCAAAATTATGAGAATGGTTCTAAGTGGGAGGTTCCCAGGTACCCCAAACTTTGAAGATTTGTCTCAAAAACTCAGATCGGCAATATCTAAATGCTCACCTGGGCATGCTCAGATATCATTGACCCACATGCCAGGTGACTGTCAAAATACAATGGAATCCCAACAAGGACTCTTATCCAAGTGAAGAAGCCTTTAGGGGTTCTTGAGATTTCAGTAGTTGGAGCTGCAGCTTCAGTGGAAGCACTGCCTTTGGTGGGGAAAACTCAGGTAGTGCTGTGCCTTTTAGGTGGATGGTGGTGTCTATTTAAATAGTAGAGAAAGATGCTTCCAAGAATATGAATTGGAAATGGAATGACACTGTAATAGGCATATGCCTGCCACAGTATAGTAGGAAGGCATATTCCTGCCACATATGCCTGAGTATACTCACTATGAGCCCTAAGTGGAATAGCTTACTGCTGGGGAAGATTTTTAAAGGCAAAATTAAAAAGAAGAACAAAAGAAACTTCAAAACAATATGTCTTGGCAACAATGGTTAATCACAAGGATTATGGGAGTTCAAAGCTAATTAGACAGTTGATGGACAGACCTCCTTGCAGAAGTCTGTTCCTAGAAGGCTGCATTCTGGCAGAATGTTGTGAACTTTTGTCAGGCAATCCTGGATGAGATGCCTGTCTTCATAATGTCCTAGCTTGTCTATTTGCTGTGCTTTGTTGTTGTTGTTGTTGTTGTTGTTAGATTTGTCATAGAAACAAATCATTGATATCAATGATGCTGAAAACTTTTTGAGAGTCCAGGCTGTCCTGCAAAGCTATTCTGTGTCCTGAAGATACTGTGATGGTCCGTGGATGAGAACAGCAGCCTGAAGAACCCTCCATACACTGGCACCTTAAAGGATATTACCTCCAAGTGGAAAAAAAAATATTTGAGGCAGGGCTATGCAAGAAGTGTCTACTAAAAGCACATGTTCGTTTAGATTTGGCAAGTGCTCTCTTTGTGTCTGTTTCTGTCAAGGGCCTACATAAGTCCAACCTTCTCCAGAGTACTAGAAGATGCACAGTAATGGATTGACTACTGGTGGGTACTGCTGCCCCACCAGAAGACACTGACAGATCAGTAAGCTGTGTGTGTGTGTGTGTGTGTGTGTGTGTGTGTGTGTGTTCACTGAACTGGTATTGGGGTTGTAAAAAGGATTCAGGTTTTGTTTTGTTTTCTTTTAAGTTTTTTTTTACCTGTGGTGGTTGTTGTTTTTTTCAGAGTTCCTGAACTCAACATGTTTCTATGAAGATTTGAGATAGTCCTTTGCCCTGAGCCAGTATGGATGATTACAGAAAAATTATGACTATAGCTATCTAAATTTTAATGGTATGTTCTCCAATTATAATTTTGGCCCAGTCAAAGCCCTCTTCAGACCACTCATCTCGAAGATTCTGGTTTGGGGATCTGGGCTGCTCTTTATCACCTTGCTTTCCATCTTGCCCTAAAGGCGCTGGCACAGAACTGGCCTCCATTTGTGGAGAAGATACACTACATCTGAGCAATTAAATCCTCTCCATTTGTTTGACAACCTGCATCTTGTTCTTGTAGAAGGGAGGGTACCTGCTGCCCTAAGTCCTCATGCTGCTGGTAGATTAGTAATTGGTCCTGAATTATCAGCTTCTCTTGGTAGTTTTGGGACTGTTGCCACTGTAAAATAGAATATCTCTAGTCATTCATCTGGTGTCCTTCAGAGAGACCATAGAGCTCCTGGTCCTGCTGCTGCTGTGTCATTCCCTGCACACTATCAACAAAGGGCAAAGGCAAAAGCCTACTCTGCTGGCTATCTTCTGTTGTGAATGTGGCCTTAGAGATGGCTGTGCTGATGCTAGAAGAAGGTCCACTTTCTGTGGCCCCTTGACCCAGAGAAGCACAACTTGGTTCCTTTCTCATGCTTGGGAATACCCAGTCACATGAGCCATCCACTTCACTAGGACCTCCCCATGTCTTCATAGCAAGGTAGCCAGGTCTGTATAGTGGAGCCTGCTGGGGGTGAGAGAGCTGTGCAGTGGTGCTGTTGTCAAATTGCCTCTGGGCATCCAGGTGGTGGAAAACCTGATGACATTGGACAAGGGACTCCTGTTGTTTCCTGGCATCAAATAATCTCTTTTTCTCTCTAGCTGGTAGTCTGGAACTTTTGTTTTGATACCAATTCTAAAAAGAAAGACAAATTATTTTCAATCAAATATTTTATAGGTAACCTTAGTTTCAGTAATACCATTGATTTGCTTCTTGATCTGCAGTAGACACAAAAAAGAAAATCCTTCCTGGACTCTCCATATATTGGAGGTTGTGAATGGTGCCCAATTCCAAATTCCAAACTGACCCCATAGTGTGTAGCATCCCTTCTGTTCTTTCCAGAGAAGCAGCTCACCTGCCTTTTGCCAGGTCGCCATCATTTCGAATCATGTCTAAAATTTTTTGCATCCAGGTTGTACCTGAAAAACATCAGAAATATTCTCTAATTGTTAGGAAACTGGCTTTTCATCTGAAATAAATGTATATTCTGGAGAAAGGCAGTAACATGAGAATACTTTGAGATTAGATTAATGCTGCAGAGACAGAAAGGGAGCTTTTCTCCCTTCCCTGAGATAGGAGGTGGTCACAGAATCGCCTGTCGTATGATCTAGAGCACCTATTCCAAACTTTTTATGAAAAATTTTAATCATACAGAAAACTTGGTAAAATAATATAAAAAAAAACATACAAATACTTCAAGTTTTAAAAACATTTTGCTCTGTTGGCTTTGCCTATTTCTATCATCTTTATAATCTGTCTCAAATCAATCACTTACCTATCTAATCTAATCTAATCTATCATCCGTCATCGGACAAACTGATCTGCTTCAGAGTAAGCCTCTGATAATGCTTCATGTCTAAGGACACAACATGCATCTCTCAAAATGACATTCTTCTACCAGTTTCCTACATGTTTCTCATCGCATCTATTTTACAATGATTCCTTAACATCATAAAGAACTCTGTCTACATTAAATTCTTTCCAGTTACCTCCTAATACCATTTATAGCTTTTTTTCCAATTAAATTTCATGGACTACCTTAGTTTTGTCTCTCAGTCTCTAATCAACCTCTCATTTCTTCATGATGTAGATTTTTAATCAGTTAGCTAGCTATCTTGTAGTTAGCCCTTTATAATACAGAACTGTCTGATCATTTTCTCATAATATGTTTAACCTATTCCTCACTTCCCTTGGTCTTCTGTAAACTGGAATTTAAGTCTTCATTTGGTTAAGTTAAAACATTTTTTGGCAAGAAGACAGGAGATGCTTTATACTTTCTTTCATTATGCCAAGAGGTACCTTATGTCAAATTTGCTCACTCTTAGGATACTACTTTTGATCATTCCGTTAAGTATGTGGCCACCAGATATTGCTTGTAAAAAGACATATTTTCATTTGCTATTAGAAATTAAATAGTATAGTGACATTTTGGTACCACATGACTAGCCAGATTTCCTCTGATTTTATCTAATCATTGTAGGATGCATTGATGATCCTGCCTGAAATAATTTCCATTATGGGTTTCAAATTGTTAATATTCTAATCTCATCATCTCTTCTTCTTTTTTTTCCTTATTTATTTATTTATTTTATATTTAATTGATTTTATTTTTTTAAGTACATGACAGTGGAATGCATTACAATTCTTATTACAAATATAGAACACATTTTTTCATATCTTTGTATATATAGTATGTTCATGCCAATTCATTACTTTATACATATACTTTGTTTATTTTTTTTGCATTACAATTCTTGTTACACAAATATACTACAATTTTTCATATCTCTGTTTGTATATAAAGTAGGTTGACACCCAATTTGTGTCTTCATACATGTAGTTTGAATAATGATCTCATCATTTCATCTGTGAAGTAGATCTTATATAAAGAAAAATGAGCCAATACTGTAACTACAGGGGATTTAATTCCATGAGACTAACAATTATAAACCAGGTAAAATGACAATATCTATCATAACAATAATTATTATCAGAGATAAAGATAAATATTTTTATCCATTTCAATTATTTAAACAATCCCAAATATGTATGTTCCGAATAACAGAAGTTCCAAATACATAAGACAAAAATTATAAAAAATAAAGAAGTGGAGAAATCCACAATATTAATTAAATTTTTCAACAACTTTCACTCAGTAATTGATAGGACCAGTAGATCAAAAATCAGTAAGGACAAAAAAGATCTTAACAATTTGTCAACCAATGTGAATTAATAACAGTTTCAGAGAACTATACCCACTATCACCAAAATCTGCATTGTTTTCAGTGTACATGAAATATTTTGGGGGGTACCAGGGATTGAACTCAGGGGCACTTTACCACTGAGACACATCCCCAGCCCTTTTTTGTATTTCATTTAGAGACAGGGTTTCACTGAGTTGCTTAGTGCCTTGCTTTTGCTGAGGCTGGCTTTGAACTCACAATCTACCTCCCCAGCTGCTGGTATTACAGGCATGTGCCACTGAACCCAGTTAAACATTTGCAAAAACAAAGATGATAAGATAGATTCTAAAACGAATCCTCAAATAAATATAAAATGATTGAAATTATACAAAACATGTTTTTTGGCCTTGCAGTTGCAGTGTTGAGTTACCTACTTTTTGATATTTGCCTCTCTTCATTTTTAAGCCAATAATCTGCATCAAACCTTTATTATGCTTCATATCTTTCTGAATTTTTGATCTATTCCATCTCTCTGACTTTCTCTTCTGTTTGTAAGAGCTCCAGTAATTTCATTAGGCCCACTCAGCTAGTCCAAGATAATCACCCTACCTCAAGGTAAGCCAATCAGTAACTTTTATTATAGCTGTGCAAACTTTGGCTCTTGAACTTAGTGACTGAGTTCCTTGACATGACTTCCTTAAATTCCCTGTTACTACACCAACTTCAGAAAATGTCTTAATACTGAAGACTTGGGCAAATGTTGCCCAATATTGCCAAACAGTGGTTTTTATTTTATTTCTTTCAGTTTCCTAGTTGATTGTGATTGGAGTACAAATCCAATCCAATCCCTCATCATATTCTACTAATTAGGGACATTATTCTTTTGAATATTCAAGATTCTTCTGATGTGATCCCATTAATTTTGAGTATTTATTTGCTTTCTAATATACACAGTGTCCTAGATTTGCCCTGTATAGTCTCTCTCCAGGACAGGGAGTCACACTGGGGACTGGGATTATAATTCCCCAAAGAGCCCTGACACTTTTTGGTAAATTACAGTGTTAGAAACCAAGATCAAGGCACTAGTTTCTCTTCATTTCAAGGTGGAAAGTAATTTTTTTCCCTCTGCAAATATGGTATGTGCAATGTGTCCTCCTAATGGAAGCAGGACAAAGTGTCAGTTTTTCTTTGACACATGCCAGGCTCATTAAAACCTATACATTTCAGGATATGTGATGTGTTTCAATAAATTGTATTTGTACACATTGGTACTCAAAGTATCCCATCTTTAGCAGTAGGAATCTGTTAAGTTGGCTCTGAGTGCTTTAGTCCTGATCTGAATTGTTAACAGCTTCCTTGTTGTGTGTTATGACAAGAGGTTTTAGGATCTTTTTCACTTTGAAATCTGTCACACCTCCAAATTGCCCTAGCTTCTTTTTGTGGAGAATGAATACGAATATGGAGCCTCGTCTGTGTAACAGTCATTCTAATTGAACATGGCCTGGTCATTGGTTTCCAGACCTTTTCACTGGTCATGTTAAGAATATGCAGATTTTTGAGGAGAGAATACTTAATGAGTTCACATATGAGATTTCCATTTTAAATTTAGATCTCCAGGGGCTGGGGATGTTGCTCAAGTGGTATCACGTTTGCCTAAAACGTGTGAGGCACTGGGTTCAATTCTCAGCACCACGTAAAAATTAAAAAAAAAAAATAAATATATTGTGTCTACCTAAAACTAATAAATATATAAATAAATATTTTAAAAATAAATAAATAAATTTAGGTCTCCAGGCTTTCACTTAATCACTTAAACTTTTATTTGTATTATCTTACCTTCATGCCAAAAGCCCTGAATCTGGAAAACTTTATTTAAAAATCAGTGTAATTTTGCTTAAAGACAGTCATGAAAATCCTAGATAAGATTCATGTAGTAATGGTTTAATATCTGAAAAACCTTTCAAAATAATTAATGCTAATTATAAATTAAATAAATCTATATGATGAAAATTAATATCCTCACTTAATATCTCTTTATTAGCATGACAGTACCAAAAACAATAATAGCAAAACTTATCAAAAACTACATAATAATTAGTATTTAAGAACTTGCTGATAAATTCCAAGTTATAATAGCCCATAAATCTACTGAGAGTGGGATTTTATAAATGTTATGTTTTCGTCTATCACCAGATAACATACATTTTTGTTAAATATTTGAATGGCACTGGGCCTCTGCCACTTGAAGATTATAGTTTTTGTTTACAGCCAGCCAGATCTGGATTAAAATATCAGGTTGACTTCATTTAGCTCTTCATCTGTAAGCTTACTTCTCCCATTTCCTTTTGAATCTTTTTTAGTCTCATCTCTCTTCATGCAAGCAGATGCTCATCTGTTATTGCATGCTCTCTACCTTTTTATTAAAACTCTTAGCTTATTAATCATAGTTTTTTTTTTAATTTCTAGTCTGATAACACCAAACTTTTGTATATCTGAGTCTTGTTCAGTTTTTTAGCATGCATGTAATTTTTTTGAAATATGTGTTGATGTTTTAAGCATGAAGAACTGAATAGGCTTGTATTATTAAGTGTTATCTTTATCTGGCTAGACGGTAGACTGTGTTTCTAGATTGCTGTGCCTCTGAGTATCAACGTCTACAATTTTCTGTAGTGTTTTTATTTATGTCTTCCTTTTTGTCTTTGAGTTTCCCTATAAATGTCTCTAAAAACACATTTTGAATTAGCATACAACGTGGGACAAAAGGAGAGACATAAAAAATAATTCACAGACATTATATTGAGAGCATGGAAGTCAACAGGAAACTTTTGAAATATCATATGCAAAGTGATTGAGAGAAAATATCAAGAAACCAGAGAAATTGAAGATACAACAAAAAATGTGTAGAGCCTGCTGTCTTCTTGCAATTGCAAATATTTTTTCTAGCTCCTCCTTTTACTGAGGATGTAAATCTCTTGAGAGTGCTGGCAAAATGTAGGGGTTTTAGTTACCACCCCTAGATTACTTAGCATAAGGTCTCTTCTTTTGTGTCCATGTAGTCAACAAAACCCAAATCTTCATCTTTGCTAATTAAAAGAAGTCTGCAGGAGGTTGTTGGGAAATATACTAATAAATGCTTCTTTATTAATATATTAAATAAGGAGATTTAGTGGCAGATCTATGAAATCTGATTCACATTGACCCTAACAGAACCTGACTTTTAACTGTCTCCCCAGGATCTGCGTTAAAACTGGAGAAGCACCTCTGTACATGACCCAGACAAGCAGCAACTTTGAGTCCCCACCTATCCCCCATACCCATCCACCTCCAAGGCAGGGTCAGAAGCAGCCAAAAACATCTTAGATTTCAATTCTTTCTTTGTTACCAATAATAAGGGATTTCCATTTCTTTTTCCTATTGAGCTTAGCCATTCATTTAAAGAGATACTTATTAGATATTTCCAGAATTTCTGGGTGTTGCAGTGGAAACTTGTGTAGATCACTTAGATTGCCAAATAAGGGAAGCCAGAGCTCCACCTTTCTTTTTCTTGAGGATTTATTTCCTATCATTTTCTACCTACTTACTGAGCATCTATACTTTGCCAGTACTGTGTTAAAGTCTGAGAATAAACTGTATCAGTTCCTTTAGAACTAGAAAAGGAAAGGGTTGCTGCAAGAATGGAACAATAAAGAAGGAAGTGGAAGCCGAAGATCTGCTCTTACTGTGTATGTTACCCTTTCTCAAGGTAAGAGGATAAAGGTACTGGAGAATTCTTAAAAAAAAAAAAAAGTGTCATACTGCCACCTAGGGGCCTTTTGGGGAAAGAGCGAAGGCCACAAACTGCAATGCATGAAGAGAGTGTGAGGCTGGCAAATTTGACTTTGCGTTTCTCTACTTTAACCCAACAAGTTAGTGATCAGGACATCATATGCCAACAATATTTGCTCTGTCAAAGTAGCTTAAGGAGACAGGACACTCCAAACCCTGACCCTTGAAAACTGGTTAAAATATATGCACCAGCATTCTACCAGTGCTCCCACAGCTCTGGAGTAAGTCAAGTTGGCTTAGAACCAAAAATATTTAGACAGAATGCTTCTCCTTGGGAGAGGAGTAAAAGCAGTACTGCTCTTAAGTACTGTATTAATAGCAAGACTGCTGTTAAGTACAATCTTTGGTCAGAAATAAAGATTAAAGAATGTGTTTGATCTCTCCTTGGTGTCAAAAAACTTCATGTCATTCAATGAAAATAATTAAAACAAGAACTATCTTAGAAAAGGGTCTTAATTCTACTGCTTTGGGTGCTCGAGATGGAACACAGAGCTTTATGAATGTTAAGCATGAGCACTAACACTGAGCTACACTCAATCCTGATTGTAATTCTGGAAATTTCTAAGACAAAGGTTCTTCATTTTTTTTGTATGCCATGGAACCCATTTTTAGTGTAGAGTCTAAGTTTACTTTATCAAATTAATATTTTAAATGCATAATGTAAAACATATGAAATCTCCAAGAAAGGTTAACTGAAATATAATTATTAAAGTATTACAAAAACAAATGTGAACCTAATACTCTTAAATGCTTCTTTATTAGTATATTAAATAAGAAGATTTAGTGGCAGATCTATGAAAACTACCATAATTTAGAAGCAGTCATGAACCTACATGGTATTTTATAACTGTCACAGGAGAAGATGCGTGCATGCTTTCTTTGGGAGACTAAGTAAAGAAGTAATTTTTTCCTGTCCATTCTTATACATTGCACTGAGTTTTATTCTTGGTCCTCTAAGACGAATAAGGAGTATAAATTTTTTTAAAAGAGAGCACTAAAATTATATATATATATATATATATATATATATATATATATATATATACACACACACACACACACACATACACATACATATATATATATCAAAAGAGTATATATATGTATACATATGTATACATACACATATATGTATATATCATGTCAGAAATAAATGTTGAGAGGCAATTAAAGCCAATTTGAGGGCACATCTACTGCAGGTGGCAATTCTTGAGCTAGTAAAAGGGAGCAGGAGCTACCAGGTCTCAAAAGGGGAGGAAGTCCTAATTAACCTTTTCTTTCTGTGTCTCAATTCCCAGTTAGCAGTTTTAAGATGTCCAGTGCTCTGGTATCCACTGGTACATTAAGAGAGCTCCAGAATTGCAGCTGAGGCAGTGGCCCTTGATGGAAACTCTGCATTATCCTGATAACTGAAAATCTGGAGTGTGCCACCAATTTCATTGGAGATATGCTGTTGGGATGATTGTGGCACATAGGGATTTTCTGACACAGAGAAGTTGTTTCCTTCGTGACCCCAGGAACTTACCTCTTTCCTGTATCAACTATGTATGTGAGCAGCTGTCAACTCATTAGGCAAAAAGAAAAAAGAAGAAAAAACTGGCTAGAAAATTTGATGAATCGGTGTGTCAAGTAGACAGCTGTGGCTTATATTTACTTTACTGTAAGTACTTGGTTCTATTAAAAGGACTCCAATAAAATATTTTAAAGAAAAGTAATGGTAGCGAACCTTTCAAGCAAATGTGAGTACAAGATTAGGGTAGTACAGGGGACATGACAAAACTGTTTTGGAAGGCCTTTGATGCAGGGGCCAGCAGGACAAGCTGACAGGCAAGGGGCATTCCTGGATGATAGGAAGGTGTCTTGCTCTGCGGAGAGTGACTGGGAGTCCTAGGCCTAAAGGGGAAGCTATTGGAGTTGCAGTGAAAGTTCCTTAGGAATCAGCAATAAATAAATAAATAAATAAATAAATAAATAAATAAATAAATAAATAAATAAAAGGCTTAAGGAAAGAGAGAGGAGTTGCTAGAGGAGAGAGATGGATGAATGGTGGAGATCAGCAGCAAGAGGTGAGGATTAACTTTATTTCCCTCTAGGAATAGAAGGATGCCAACATGCCTAAGCCACCTCTTCAGATTGAGGTGAGGACTTGGTGAGGTCCAGGTGGAGATGCATCTACCGGTACGCACGACCTGTAGGTACAGGACCCAAATGGATCTGGGACATCCTGTGTTTAGAAGGTGTCATAATAATCACCATGCTTCATACTTTGCATTTATGCCTTATTCCGTTTGGACTTCAAAAGAGTAATTAGCATTAGTTCATTGATTTAAAAATAAACTTAGTTTCAGAGTAAGTGACCGATCAAAGTTGGGATTTAGAATTAGATACTGGTTTCGGAGGTTTACATATTGCCATCTGGGGGAGATCTTGTAATTCCAAGCTTGCCTCTGGCCCTTTTCCTGATATGGGTCAGATCTACCCGTCCCCAGGCCCAAACTCGGCCTAGAATAGAGCTCACCCACACTCTGGTGCTGTCCCTGAGGTGCTCAGAGGCTCAGAGAATGGTAAGGCAGGATGGGCAAACCCAGCGGATCCAGCCTTGATTTCCAAGGTAGAGGTCTTATGCAAGAGCAAAACTATGCTGAAAGAGCTTGCCTCACCATGTTGTTTCCTGGTACTTGTCCAGAGTTACTCTGAGGATGCCACACTTCTTGGCCTGTCTCAAACCAGAACAAAGGATCTGCACTCAAGGTTGACACCCAGGAAGATTTAATACAAAACAGAAACAAAGGTTTGTTATTTGTTTTAATAAGTGCAAAGCATGTGACATTGGATTTGCTCTTAAATTCTGAAAGACCTATTCAGAACAATTACACTGAAAATATAATATGCAGGTCTGATTGTCGGGCATTTTCCCTATCTGGTCTTTCTTTGGGGAATTTTCTGCAGAGGGAACATGGTGATGCATGGTTGCCTCATGGGAGGTAGGAAGACCTCCAGAAGTTTCTGCTGAAAGCTCACTCTCTACTGTTGTCCCAACTACTCTGATGCTAACTATGACTTTGTAATTGAATTGTAGCACTAAGCAATGGAAATTTCTTCAGTGGTAAGTGGGAAAAGAGAGGCACAGAAATATGGCATAATCTAAATTATATGTAGAATCCAAAGTTGAACTTTGAATCAGAGAAAAGAATGATGGTTACTAGGGCAAGGAAGGTCTGAGAGACAGTTTCCAAAAGATACAGAATTTCAGAAAGGCAAGAGGAAAGCTTTGGAGACCTTTTTATAATTAATGATATATTTTATCTTGGAATCACCAAATGGGTAGATTTTAAGTGTTCTCACAACAAAAATCATACGTATGTGTGGTAATATGTTAATTTGTTTGATTTGGCCATTCCAAAGTGTATGCATATTTCAAGACATGTTGGAAACCATATAGATTATATAATTTATCAATTTTTTAAAAAAAATGAAAATTTCTTAAAATACCTAATTGTTGATGTTAACAACATAATTGCTATCATTGAATAAAGGGTTAATCTGTGATAAACTGTTTGCAGAAGTTTTTATTTTAATTCCTACAATAAGTGCAAAATGTAGGTACCTCTTTACAGATAACAAATCTAAGAGTTAAAGGGCCTACATCATTCACCAATAAGTCACAAAGCTGAGATTTGAACCTTGGCCTCTCTTCCTCAGATTAAGCTCCAAACCGCTACACAGGTTCCCCTGTAAAGAGGAAAGGACTCTTTCTTGCAGGCTGAAACTCTAGCCTGTTGCCATAGCAAAATGGAATTGTAAAGCACAAACGTTCCTTAAACATCTCTTTTCACTATTTCAGCACATTAAGTAAAAAGAGGGTCAAGTTTCTTCTTCACAACTCTTTTCTCAGTGGTGAGAACCAAACATCTTCTGAAGGTGTATGAAACATTCGGTATATGAAATATTTAGAGGAAGCCTTACCTGAGTCTACTCTATGCAAAATAAATGTTCTATTTTTCTTGATCTCCCTTGTCTGAAGAGCACAAACATTAAGGTATTTTATATGATTAATAAGTATTGAATGGCTCCATTCTTTCTTACCTCCCATGGTGGACAGGCCATAGAATGAGACTTCCGAAATCTGGCAAACCTTACCTGGTAGATCAGGAACCAGACAGAGGTAGCTGCACCCTGACTTCAAACAAAACCAGTTGATGAAAACCCACAGCTAAGACCTGGGGACAATGAGCAAGCCAGAATCCAGCAGGTGAAGATGTTCCTGATTGTCCAGAGCTTTTAAATCCAAGTTTATCAAGTTGGCTTACAGCCTTGAAGTACGTGTCTCCCAGAAGGAGGATTTGCACCACCTGGATTTGTTCTGCCTCCATCAATACTGATGCTCTTCCCCAGTTTCAAATGTAGTTTCAGCACTACTCTCTGTGGTAAGCAAAATGTTGAGCGATATTTTCTCCCTCTTCTGCAAAAGCCAGGTGGGTTGTGAATGAGCAAGTGAATCTGGACTAATAAAAGCCAAAATCCTTTCCTTAGTGGGGTGGCGACCTCTGAAGGGGGATTTCACACATCTACCCAAGAGCTTGCAAGTCCAGCTCCCAGGATGGAACATTGCACAATTATTCCAGCCTGTTCCCTTTGATTCCTGTGGAATATGCATCCTATTGTTTCTTCCCAAAACTCATTGTTAGAATTATTTGAAAGTCCATTTTGAATTGGAGAAACTCCATTTTAGGAGTCACAAAGCCTGTGGCTAAACCACAAATGCTCATGTATCAATGTGCATGTGACATGCATTTGTGAGAGAGCATGTGCATGCATATTTACAGGCAAAAAAATATTAGAGACAGTGGGACACATGACAAAAATCTGTGCTTGTCAATAAGCATGAGGAGGGGAGAACATAGTCTTTAGAACTTTTGGCCTTGCACTTCTCAGCTGGTTCTTAACACAATTTTCAATTACTTAGCTTGTTCAGTTAATGATTTTACTCTTCTTTTTATACACAGTACTACTTCATATCCTATATTTTAAAAAATTATGCAGAATTCATTATAAAAGTTCTGTGATTGCATCCTTCAGTCTTCCATAATACAAGACCCTCAGGTACCATTTCCAACTGACAATTTGAATTATACTTTGGGACAAAGTCATGTTTTTATCTTTTTCTAAAATCCCATTCCTAATTAATAAGCAGTAGAACATAGCCCATCAGAGCCTGTCCTCTGAAGTCAAGTGGCTTGGTTCACAACCACTCCTTCATGTACTGGCTAAAACCTTGGGAGGAGTCTTCATTTTTTTGGGGGGGTTGGTCTTTTCTGAAGTGCAATATTAATAACAATCATATTCCTCTTGCATTTTTGGCTATTGTTAGGTTTAAACTATTCTTTGGCAAGTTGGTTGTAAGGATTCAGTGACTTAGTATGCATACAACACTTTGAACAGGGCCCAGAGCAAATTAAGCAATGTATATGCTTGTTAATGTCACCTGTACTTTGGGTTGCTGGGTGGATGGCCTTGGCTAAATCAGCTGTGTGAGAAACTGACAGAAGGAGGATGACCAAGATGTTCTCCTAATACGTGCACTTTTATTTACAAGATCTTTCCAGTTCTGGCCACATAGGTAGCCATTCCTCCTAAAAGTCTTTTCACAAGATGAGCATATCAAAACAGGGAAAATGTGAGTGTAAAATGAGATGCAGTTAATGACATCACCTACCAAGGAAAAGAACTACTTGGGCTAATAGAACAGCCCTGGTCTGCTATGACGTATGGTCACTCTGTCATGACAGAACTGATGCCCAGAGGAATTTTGATAATTGCTTCTGAAAGTGTTCTTGGACAGAGCTTCTTTGGCTCCAAGGATATCTGAAATTGTCACAAACGGGATCTCCACATGCACCAATGTTGTGTTGTGTGGCTTCCTACTTCAGAGAGGACCGCTTAGTCCACCTGCTTCTCTTTGTCCCTCCTGCAATTTCCTTTTACTACTCATAGTTGGTAATTGCACTCAATGTTTGTGTGCACCCTTTTGTTTTGTTTTATTCAATTTTAGCACTTTTCTACTCGAAATTTCAAAAGGCTTAGAGTAGTCTCTGAGATTCTCCACATTTTTAACACTTCTCATTTGTGACCCATTTTATCTTTATGTCCATGTAATTAAGAGCCTGTAGCACTCTACCTTGTCTTGGAAAAATGGTTATTTACTCAATGCATCCAGATCCTGAATTTCAGGCCTTCTTTGTCTTGCTTCTGAACCTCAAGGTTCATCTAGAGTTTTTATATGTGATGTTTGCTGTTAGATTTTTATTTAGACCCATTATTAGGTAAACTTAAACCAAATTAGAACTGAAAACCAATGTAAATTTTTAAAAACTGTAGAGCATAACATAGGAAAATGTCTTTATTACCATAAAACATGGAAAAATTTATTAAACAAAATGTAAATTCCATGTGTAATAAAGGAAGTTTTATATGTTCTATAATAAATAGTTCTGATAATTTAAAAAGTGTTTTTGTGACATACATGGTTCATTCCTTGTGACATACAATTTTTTTTATAAACAAAACAAGAAAAAATTAGTAAAATTTGTGAATAATCAGTTCACAGAAAGAGAAAATCTGATTTCAAAATAACATAAGGGGAAATGTCCAGCTTAATTTAATAATCAAAGATCTGGAATTTTTAAATTATTAATATTATTTTAATTGGAAAAATCAGAATGTTCATATAATTTTGAGTATTTATGAGGTTCTGGGGATATTTCTGTAATAGAGAATAAGATGGGATGTTCTGTTTGTTCTCAAGTTAGTTTTAACATGGATATTTTCTTGGAATTTGCCAAATTTGCATACATTTTCAAGTAAATGGATATAACTTCCTTCATCTTATAATGTTCTTGAATTTTGTTTTACTCTTGGTAGGAGCTGCATGAGACTCTATTCCATTCCTGATGTTTTTATTTAATCAAACAATCCTATAAAATCTTTCTCAACTTCACTGATAATGCCAAGGAATCAGATTCTGAGGAAAATAGGGACTTCAACCATGTCAGTGATATGTCATCTATTTTAATATTTATTTACTTTCAAAGGGTTTTAAGCAATTTGATAAAAATTATGTTCTGGTCTTGGTCATGTTAATATTATATCAACTTCTGAACTTGGTTTTCAAAAATTTTCCTAATCTTGTTGGAATAATCTGTGACAGTGAATAGATTTTCATGTCTAGTAAATCATATTTTTGCCTTCTTTAATATTTGATTCCACTTTAATTTGTTGAAATATTACTTTGCTTTCAGAATTCCCTTTTCGATTGCATAGATATCTTACATGCAAACTCTGCTTCTCAATCTTGGTCCTTGGTGAGCTGAGTGGCACATTTGGAAACTCTAGTGTGGGTGGCCTTTCTAGTCCACAGGGGAGGCCCAGGTTACTGCCTTACCCCTCTTCTATCAACAGGGCAGTGTTTGGCATGACTCCAAGCTATAATCCACCTGGTGGGCCTTCCAGACATTATCCTTAGCACTCTCTGGATCTGGACTTCTGGGATCACTGGCTGTCTTCTGTAGAACACTCATGAGGTTGTGAGTCAGAAAACTCTATTTGGAGTTGCTATGACTTCTGAGGGCACAGATCCATGTTCAGTGTTTCCTTAAGTCCTCGGTGCTTGAGAAGTGATATTTGACTCATCAGACCATAATCACCCATCTAGGATCCTCAGAATTGCTGTGCTCTGCACATCCTGTTTTAAGGAAATCCAATTAAAATATGTTCTAGGGACATGGAAAACTTTCAATAGTCAGTCTGTTAAGAGGTAGCCTTAGTTAACTCTATTATCTCAGGATTTTCCTAGCCATCCTATTGACTTTACAAATGCTGACCTAGCTGTTTACTTATTACAGAGAAAAGGAAAAGATTATGCAAATGTTACAATACACGTTAAGCTCTATTTTTATCTTGTATTTTGCTATTATAATGTTGAGTCTCTGTCAAGGTCTCTTAGGTAAGGAGAATCAATGATTTAGTTAATGATTTGCAAAAGGGCTTAAATTATAATGAACTGTAGAAAACAGGAATTTAATCTTCTCCAGAAGATAGTGGAAATAGGGCCTTAAAAGCTTGACTGTATTAGTTGGCTTTTGAGAACTACTAATTTACAGCATATATAAAACAACTTTACTTTTGAACACTTGTTTATTCTTCACATTTATGTCATACTTTGGAGAATAACTTACAAAGTCTAAGTTTGTTGAGACCTTTGTTTATGGATTTGGCAATTTGAGATTTACTTGCAGTTTGTTAAGTACACTTAATGATTATAGGTTTCAGAAATCTATAAATGATTAGGAAATAGTCCATTTCAAATAGACTTTCCTGGTATTTCCAAAGGTATAATGTCATATGCAAGATTTTCATTGCTAAGTGTATTTTCTGACAACATTACATGCAAGACTGTCTCTGGTGAGGACAATGTTACCTGATGTATTATTCAGTCATTATAAGTTCACTGAAGGACAACAGAACAGTTACATAGCTTCAAACTTTTCTTAGTTGAACATCAATAATATTTTATATGCTAATCATGTCAAGTAATAAATATAGTTAACTATTTTTTGTCAAATACACAGCAGAACATTTTTTTCCATATCAGTGACTTTCTTGTATGTAATGAGAAACATTTTATAGTTCAATTGAGTTTTAAGAAAAATATCTATATCTGTAGTGATTCCCCCCATGGAATACATTTATGGGAAAAAAATATACAGTATATATTTTGGAAATCAATGATATGCCTCAAATGAGTGTATTATTTGACATGCTTTTATTTTTAACAGCTTTATTGAGATATAATTTTCATACAAATCACCCATTTAAATTGTACAATCCAGTGTCTTTTAGTATATATTCATAGTTATGCAATCCTCGTCATAATCAATTTTAAACATTTTATTGATCAAAGAGAGAAACTCCATAAACATCAGCACAATTCCCCCTTTCTCTAAACTCCTGACATTCTTGAGACAGTGAGGTATTTGACATTCTGTTATTGTTTTCCACAATGTCAGCTTCAAATACACTTCTTATTCATGCCCTCTACTAATCATTATTTTTAATTAACTGGAAACTGATTTAAAACATTCAAAAGTAGATATAACGTTGGAATTATTATTTTTATCTTTTTAACTTTTCAATAAGCTTAAGGACATGGCAACTTTTGTATAAACTGTGGGGAAAGAAAATGTAGAGATCCAGTGTCACAAGGAAGAGCATGTATTCTGGGTGACAATCACATTTACCTATTCATGATATTCAAAGCCACCTTTTACTTTCTAACTTCTAAATTAAAAAATTAAAACCTTATTAAATGTAAGAATATTTATAATTTTAATTATTTTTAAAAATTTGGGTTGAGTTCACAGAACATAAAGTTAACCACTCTAAGGTGTACAGTTTGTTGGCATTTAGTATATTCTATTGTGGTGCATCACCCTTCATCCAATTCTGAAGCATTTTTATCACCCCCTCCCCCCCAAAAAATACCATGATCGTAAAGCTGCCACTTCCTGTTCCCTCCAACTAGCAGCTCTGGGGTAACCACTCATTTTCTTTATCCCTCTATGGAATTTAATTTTCTTCATACTTTGTATAAATGAAAACATAAAATATATGTATGACCTTTTGAGTTGTCAATAAATCATTGCTTTTTAGCCTAAAAAGTATTTCTTTGTATGCACATACCACATTTTGTTTATTCACTAATCCATTAGCAGAAATGTGAGTTGTTTACATATTTTGGCTATTAGGAATTGCATTGTTATGAACATTTCTGTATAAATACTTATTTGAGAACCTGTATTATTTTGGGTGGTGGTGGTGGTGGGTAGGTACCAGGGGCACTTAAGCACTGAACCCCATCCCCAGCCCTTTTTATATATTTTACTGAGAGACAGGGTCTTGCTGAGTTGTTTAGGGCCTTAAGTAATTTGTGAGGTTGCTTAATATTTAAGTCTTTTTCCTGCCCTTTTCCTCGTCCTCTCCTGGGGCTCCTATTGTGTCCATTTTAGTATGGTTGATGTATCTCACAAGTCTCTTTGGTTCTGTTAGTTTTTTTCATTCTTTTCTCTTTCCACTTCTTGGTCTGGCTACTTTTAATTCATTTATCTTCTATTTCTCTGATTTTTTCATTGTCCTTATCCATTGTTGAAACTCTCAGATAAAAATTTTAATTTAGTGATTGAACTTTTTAGTGTAAAAATTTCTATTTGTATCCTGTAAATTGTTTTCTTTATAGATGTTTCTATTAATTGGTCTCTGTGTTATTCTTATTTCCTTTAGTTCTTTTTCTCCATAAGCCAGTTTATTTAAGTCTTTGCCTAAACAGTGTCCAATATTTATAATCATTGTTCTGATATTTACTCAATCATTTTAATGCAGTGATTCAGATTACATTTAATTTCAATTTCTATAAGGATGAAAAAATAAAATTAAAACAATGCATTTGTTTCACAGATTGGTTTGTCATAAAATCCTCTAAACGTTTGTTTGTTCAGAAATAATCACATACCATCTTTTCTATTTCTTAATTTCTTTCTCTGATCATACATTATGCTCTATTCCCCAATGAGAAAGTAATTGCCTTACTTCAAAGAAAACTCCCTCAATCTCAAATTTCACCTCCTCCACAGAGCATTTCAGAAACAACTGGATGTCCAAATATATATGTGATCTTACTTATAAAACAAAATTATCTAACACAAATTTTTATACAAGCTTACATGTTCAAGAAATTCTGGGAGGGATTAAAAGTGTGATTGGTTGGGGTTTTCAGTGTGTTTATTAATTTTTCCCTGTGGTGGCTTGTTCTGCTCCAAAACTTATCAAAATATTTGCTATTTATTTCTTTAACTTTGAAAGAAGAGTAAAACTATTTAAAAACTCTAAAAAACAACAACAAAGGATGTTGCGTAGAATGTTCAATGCTTGTGTCTCTTCTGAGGCAGATTTTAATCTATTTTATGAATGGCCATACTTTCTCATTCTTTTGCAGGCTTTGTAATTTTTTGTTTTAAAAATGGATTTTTGTGAGCACTCTGAGAAGGAGAAGGAGATTCTTCCCCTTATCAAGGTTTGCTTTGTTCCTTTCCAGGTGTTTTAGTTTTGGTTAGTGAATTTCTAAGCTGTTTTTTTTAAGACATTATTTCTTGGGTATGATCTCTGAAGTCTGTTCTGGTAGCTAGCAGTCAGCCAGTGATTTGGCCAAGCTCTGTTGATCAGGTAAAGCCAGAAAGAAATTAAGGAGGAAAGTTCTCTTAGCATTTGCTTAGTCAGGTTATTTTCGAGTTTGCCTTTGGCTTTGCTTCTTGTTTGTAACAAGACTGAAGGTCAATCAGTGGGGAACATTGGCATCTTCTCTGATGTCTTCCAAGCACCCATCTTACCCTGGGAGTGCGCGTGGCCCTCTAAGCTCCCTGGAATACATTCCCTAATTGCCCCCTGAAATTTCTCTTCCCAGATTTTCCTCCCCGAATCTCAGTATGTCTATCGTTTGTCTCAGCTGTAACCCTGCCCTCTACACAGTGGCAGGTTGTTCACTTGAATTGCAGTGTTTTCGAGAAATGCAGTATGTGGCTACTTTTCTGTCCTATGAAGGATCTGAATTAGGTGAAACGACATCAGCCTCAAAGGAGGCAAACAATCATTTAAGAATCAGATCTGTTCTGCTGCTTCTGGAACTGGGTGTCTGGGTCCCAAACTGGAATGTGGGCTGCCATCTTCAAGACCACTGTCACAGGCATTTCCCCAATGAATCTTTTACACCCTAAACCCATTTTGGTGCCAGCTTCTTAGAGGACTGGAAATCATAAAGTGGTACCAGAGTCTGTCTGATAAAACAATTGGAAAGATAGGGTGTGAGGACTATCCCATGCTCCACCTGGAGAGTAAAGAGCATCTCAAGTGCAATGCAGGGCAGAGATAATACCTAATCAAGCTAGTAGCTAGGGTGACTCTCACTTGTTCTGGTTTGGTTGGAGTCTCCCTGTTTTAAAATTTTAAGACCCACTTCTTGGGAAAAACCTCAGTTCTGGACAAACACATGGTTGTTAACCATATTGGTGATCATATTGCAAAATATTTCACATATGTTGACCTGGAAAAATGTATTGGTCATGGAAGAGGAGGGGAACTCCTTTGGTGTGATGATTCAGTTGTTAAAAGGTATGGAGGGACTAACTTACAAGATACAGAGAAGTCAGCTGATGACTTCTGTGATGTGCTCATGCAGCCTCTGATATCAGGAGCTGATCTCACACCCATGGTGAGGCCTCAGATTGTTAGAAGACTGGCTGGTGCTCACAAGGTGACTCTTGTTTTCTCATTGCATATAAACCATCTCCCAGAATGACATCATCAGACATGGTCACTTTGAGACAGTGATAAAGTGAGAAAAAGTAAATAAAACCTTAGCTGCTATGCAACTCATAAAAGGCCAACTGTTTATCTCTCCTGTCTAATAGAAGCAACTATTGCTTTTTTACTAACCATAGTTTTATCTTTGCTATAGACTACAGGGGCCCTTATCTTTTGCAGTGGAAGAATAGACACAGAGAGGGGTCAGACCTAGGATCTAATAAAGTTGAAAGAGCTCCAGAGACATGTAATCCAGCTAAGGCCTGCTTGTTGTGCCCAAGTCAGAGCATTTGTTAGGAACACCTGGGATCCTGAACTATGTGAGGGGACATCTCAGTGGATCCTCCTGAGGAGTTTGATTCTGTAGAACTAAAGCTTTAAAGTTAATTCTGAACTCAGAACTGTTGGATGTTGAGGTGGCCTACTCTTCTAAGAGCCATCCCTTTGCCCGTGTTGTAAGGCACAGCAAGGTTCTTGTTCCCATCAAGCAACATGTACTACCGAAGAGCCACTCTAACAAGGAGGCTAGCCGTGCTAAAAACTTGGTTTAAATCCCAGTGTAAGTCTAATCTGAAAAGAAAAAAGATCACTCTCCAAAGTAATCACAAGAATTTGACAGCAAGCACTGGATTGGATTTTGAGGGCACTTGACCAAGGAAGAAATAATATAAGACTTTAAAAAAAGAATTCATTGAGTGGGCAATTTTTTTTGGAGAAGGTATTTTAATTCTGCTATGCTTTAGATTTGAGGGTGGTTTGTCCCTGAAAGTTTCATGCATTTGAAGCTTGCTCCCCAGTGATATTAAAATATTGTGGGGCCTTTAAAAGATGAGGTCTAGTTGGAGGTCATTATTAGCACAGCCCCACTCTCTGGCTTCCTGTCTTTTGTCTTTTCTACATGGTCTCTCTCACATGTGCTTGTGCTATGATGGCATGCATCAAGAGGTCCTCACCAGACCTAAACTGATTCCAATGCCATGTCCTTGAACCTCCAAAACTGTTGGCTAAATATTTTTTAAAATCAAGTACTCAGCTGTTATGGTTTGGATCTTAAATGTTGCCTCAAAACTCATTGGTTGAAAGCGTGGATGCCAGCCTATCTCATGAGAGGTGGTACAAATGCTAGGAAGTGTAGCCTAGTGGAAGGAAGGCAGGTCTTTTGGGTGAGCCCTTGAAGTGGATATTGGGATTCCAGCCCCTCCTTTCTTTCTTTGCTTCTAGGAAACCATGAGATGAGCAGTTTCCTCTGCCACGTACTCCCCACCATGATGTACTGTCTCGCCACAGGCCAAAGGCAACAGGGCCAAAAAGCCGTGGATGGAAACCCCTCAAACCAAGAGCCAAAATAAATATTTCCTAATAAGCTGAACATCTGTTTTGTCCTAGCAATGTAAAGCTGACTAACACCCTAACCTCAGCTTTTTCAGTATGTTATCAGAAATATACAAACATGATATCTGTCAAGAACCCAAGGGACAGTATAAATTCACTGCTAGAATGGATTCAGATGGCTGATGGCTAGACACCAATTGCCCATACTGAGTGAACTGCCTGAGGTTCTCTGGCAGATGAAACAGGAAAAAAATAAAGAAAGTAGGTATGTAGAATTGTGATATTAGGGGAGGCCAGAATACCACCAGAAGATATCCTGTTTACCAAGGCAGTCAGGAATTCATGGGGAAAGGGGCACTAGCACCACTGAGGAGTGGGAGGAGAGACCCCAGAGGTGAACTTGACATTGCATTCCACACTGACCAGCAAGGTTGGTGCTGTATTGACAGAAGCTTGATCTCCAAGGAGTTATGGAAATATTTTAAAAGACAATAGCTTCTCTAGAAGCAAAAACAATAGGTGCCTAAGAGAAATGCTATTAACATCTACATCCAGAAGGAAAAATTGGGAAGGAGGGGACTAAGAGGATTCCCACATAAACAGGTCATGAACCCATGCTCAATACTCATACCAGAGGAAGTATTTATCTCCAGAAAATAGTAACTGAAGGAAGAAGCATTTGGGTTTCTAGGAGGAAGGACCTTTCTAACCCTGAAATATTCTGGAATATACTATACATACCTAGTTTTTCAAAGAGAACAGAGGGCCATTTCCTTGATTGACTCTACACTGGGGAAAAGAAAATACCCAAAACAGAAGTCAGTAAACTAAAACCTGTGGGCCAAACTGAGCTGGTCACACGTTTTTATACATAAAACTTTATTGGAACACTGCCACATCATTCACTTACTTCCATCTTGTAAGTGGAAGATGGAATTTACATATGTATGAATTCACATGCAACTAGATCTGTTTATGGAACATCTGCATGTATAACATATAAATATGAAAATATACAAATTTGCCAAGTTCATAGTTATAATTGCCAAGTTCATAGTTATAATTAAGAATTTAGGATTTGTAAAGCTTAAAGTATTTACAATCTATCTGGTTGCAATAGCACCGGCCTGTAATCCCAGCGACTTGGGAAGCTGAGCCAGCAGAATTGCAAGTTTGAGGCCAACTTCAGCACCTTAGCAAGACCCTGACACAGAATTAAAAGCAAAAAGGACTGGGGATGTAGCTCAGTGCTAAAGTGCCTATGGGTCCAATTCTCAATTCCAGTACATATGTGGGTTAAAGTTCTGACCTCCAAACCTAGACATCTGAGGACTATTGACAGGTCTAAAGTGACATTAATATCTTTAAAGACTCAAAACATCAAGAAATGAGAGTTTAAGAAGTTATGTAATAACTGGAGTTCTGGCTAAATTCCAGCAAATTTTTCAGATTCACTACTCCTTAATGGAGCTGATGCCCTTCTCCCCATAAATTTCTGATGGTCTTGGTAAACAGGGTATCCTCTGGTGAGTCTTCTAGTCTCACATAATATTATAATTCCACATGCCTACATTCCTCAGGCTCTTTATTTCCTCCTCTATCATCCACCAGAGCACCTCATGCTGTTCACTCAATAGCTATCTTCAGCTATCTAAAGATCATTCTAGCTGTGAGTTTGACCTGTCCCTATAGATCCTTGATAAGTATTATGCTTGCCATTTCCATTAATATAATGAAACACCCGAGACTCATTCCCTGAATGCAAAGTTGAATCGATATACTTAGCCATTGGAATAGTCCCCATATTGGGCTGTTGGACCATGAAGTAAGAAATCTATAAGGAAGCTTCTGAAACTGCCCTCCAACATCTGGATAGGAATCACCAACAATATTGTATGTTTGCCAGAGTAGGTCTAGAGCAGAATGACAAAGATTAGTGATACTTTCCAAGATCTTAAGCTTACTGTGGGATGTGTGATGTTGGTGCATACCATGTTTTCTTACATGTCTTCAGTGTGATCTCTTTACAAGCAGAATGGATCTTTTGTGTGTGGGCGGGAACTCTAGACCAAAAGCCCAACAAGTACTCAGCTTCATGGAAATGGTTGCACTGGATAAACTGTTGTTGGAGTAGATTAACACTTTCTTGGACACATGGTGTACAATGCTGAATTGGAGAATGTATATATTTTTAGTAGAATAGACATATTATTTGCATTCTCGTGGGAAGAACCATATTCAAGAACAGTTTCCCACAGGATTATGTTGGTTTATCTTGCCTTTAGCACGTAATTGCTCAAAGACATCCAGTCTATCTGTAAATAGTGCTGACATCATGCTGATCCATTCTCCTGAGACATCATGTTGAAGAGACAGGGTAAGAAAGTGGCCATGGAGTGTTGGGAAGACACATGAACTGCAGAGGGTAAGTAAAGGAGATAAGACCTAGGAGATTCAGAGATCTACATCTTCAACGAGGTTTTTAGGCATCCACATGTCAGGAGAATGGTAGAATGTTCCCTACATAGTCAAAGGCACATTATTGGTGCATCCTGCCTCTCTTACCACAGTGAAGGATTTTGAGCACTTGGATGACACAGTCTGCTCTTGAGGGCTTGGAACATAGCCATCTGGAAGTTTGTCTTGGGGCAAGGAAAGGTTCTATAATAGGTCGATGCTGTAAGGGACACTGTCCTATCACTTGGTCTTTAAAATTTGGACCCCTATGGTGCTGTATCAGCCATGGGAACAGTTGCAGAGGAAGAATCCCAACACAAGTTTTGGCATTTGCAATGGGACCTCACCGTTGGCAGTGGGGAATTAACCTCCTTGGAAAATAGTTCCGTTCATGCAAATGTGCTCTGTAATGATGGAGCACCTGGACATAAGGCATACGTGATCACATGTATGAGATTGAACACTGTGAGTCAGGTCTACCACATTCAAACATAACAATAAGATGTGTCCTTTATATGTTGAAAATGGAATACTCAACGTGGGGCTGTGCAAAGTCAGAGTGAACTATTTAAAAAGCGTCAGGGTCTAAGTAAGATGGACCTCTGCTCATCACTGGAAAGTGACAGCACTTGGGTTGTGTTTGACAAAGAGGAATCTGTCTCTCCTTGTGCTTGCCATGAGATGATGGCTCTCTAGAACTAGCACTAAAAGGACTTCTCAGGCCTTTTCAGCTCCTATAAGTGTTAGTAAAGAGAGCAGGCCTAATGGGTCTGGGCATAAGTGGCTAAGGTATCTGTATCACATATGGAGTGCCTCCACAGGTGATATTGACATTTATTTGTATATATTACATATTTGAATTTATTTATTCATTTGGTTTCGAATATTTATAGATTTATAAGTCTATGTTTTTATAAGGTAACTATATGTATTCTTTAAAAACATGTATTTGCATTTGCATTTGTGTATGTCTGTATTCATTAAAGAAATTGTATTAATGACTTTTCTTTTAATTTTCATGGTAAGGCTCCCCAGACCATCACAGAGATTCTAAGATTTGTATATTTTCATATTTATATGTTATACATGTAGATGTCCCATAAACAGATCTAGTTGCATGTGAATTCATACATATGTAAATATCTATTAAGCAAGGCTATTTTTCATGAGGAGGCCCACAGGTTTCAGCCTCGCATAGATGAACTAAAAGGTCAGAAATTCTCCCAGGACTGTTACTCCTGGGTCCTGCCATGCTGCCTCGCTTTGCCCTTTGTGCAGAAGCAGTTCAAAGGCTCATCATATCCCACAGCTGGACAAGACCGTTCTCTGTGGACAAGCAGAAATCCTAAGTTAGCTGTATTATTCATCCATCTACCTGAGAAGTCAAGTCCAACAGGCCTCTGACATGGTAGCAGCCTGTCACATGTTCTCTAGGTGAGAAGAGCTTGTCACGTGGCCTCAGTTCTGACGTGTTCCTCCCAAAATGGAAAAGCCTCAGGCACCTCATTCCTCAGGTGCCTTCAGTCAAGGTGATCCTCAGTCCTACCACCTGCTGGAGATGATCTAGATCTAGCTAGGGGAAGCCAGAACCAGATATATAAGGAATGTGGGAAATTTGCCTGGCCCTCAGATGTACCCACTTAAGCCCAGTGCAATCCCACCCTGGCAGTACTGCCCCACACCAGGTGCCATTCTACCTCAGGCATATCTGCCCTGCTTTCATGGCAATGTGAGGGCTGAGGATGAGCTGAGATTCCCACCAGGGAAGAGTCCCTGCTTAACTCACTCTTACACATAAACCACACTGTGTGACACTTTGGGCGTACAAAAGATGGGTTTTCAAAAGCTTTAGGAAGAGAGGCCATTTGCCCTTACAGAGTGATACATTTGATTGGGTCAGGTTAAAAGAAACCACCCATGAACTTGCCATAAGTCCAGGGCCACCTGGACTGGCAGTGGAGAGAATCAGTGTTGGATTAAGGCACCTATTGCTACCAGTAAAGGACAAAGGGTCAAAGGGTCTCTGGCATGAATGCATGAGGGGTATATATCAAATAGGATGTTTTCTGAATACATGTTAATCTTTTTATACAGATTGTATATTAATATTAAATTATTGATAAATTTCAGACATTATAAATGCATCTTAAAACTGATATAGATTCATAGAGTAGCTATACATATTTATTAAAATATTTACAAATGAATATATTCATATAAAAGCCTATTAATGCCTTTTCTTATTTCTCTCAGGATCTGGGTACTTCAACATAATAAGCTATTTTTGCTGAGGAAGCCAAAGAGTTCTCAGCCTAGCATTAATGACCTAAGGCAGGTAGAATTCTCACAGGTTTGGTGGTGGCCCAGGGTTCCTTGTCTGGCCTTGGGTGTGAGGCTCTAACTAGGTCTTCAGCTCTGCTGCAGAATTGGCATCACTATTTTGACATCCCATGCCCCCAGCAAGACTTCAAATTAGATCTATTCTTCAACCTTTTGTCTTTGGATGCAAACCTCCACTCAGCTTCTGATGTCTTAACCGTGGTATGTCAAATGCTTTGGTAGTTAGAAGGAATTGGAAATTTTCAGAGCTCTGAAAAGCTCTTTGCAAAAAGTTAGAAATCACAGGCACTGGGCTCCGCTCCGTATCTGTGTCTGATCAAGGCAATGGTCAGGTCAGTCAACCAGGGGGAGTCTCTTGATCCAGAAAGGGGAAGCCAGACCTGACTAGATCAGGAGTGTGTAACATTTAACATCTAAACAGTGCAGTCCAACCTGGGCGACACTCTCCTTCCAGCCATGAGATGTCTCACCTCATGCATATTCACAATGCCTCCATGGCAACCTGAGGGTTCTGTTAGCTGAAATTCTTCCCAGAGGGAGCATTATTCCTCCATTTACTTTCTTTGGCATGGCTGCTATATGATCCTCTTTGGGGTATTTAAAGAATTTTTTTTTTAATCCTCATGGACAGTTTTGGGAAGAGAGGCTACCTCTATGCAGAATGATGTTCCTTTGGCTGGATGTGGTTTAAGGAAAACTGCTCAGATACTTGCTATCAATGGAGGGCCTCCTGGAATTGTCAGTAAAGGAACTACAATTGCTTTGGTTTTGGTTCTCCATTGTTCTCAGTAGAGGAAGAGGAGGCTCAATTGGCCCTGGCAGTAATGGATGAGTGTGCATGTTTCAGATAATACGTGTTTATTTAGGTAACAATGATATTATTCATCCAATATATCTTCATATTTAATTATGAATTTTTGTTTCTGGGTACCTATTAATGTACTTAGAAATAGATATGTTTTATATGGCAGGTACATTAATAGATACGTATTTGTGTATATACTTTTCATATAAAAAGCCATGCTAATGGATTTTTGTACTTGCTCTATTGAAGCATCCCAGACTCTGATACATACATAGGTATGTAAATTAAGTTCGAATTTTACATATGCAAATATGTTTATACTTATATTTATAATTAATTATGTTCCCTCAACAGATATATTAACATTTGTGTGAAGATATAAGTATCAAAGTATATTTGCTGAGTAGTTCCTAAAGGTTTCAGCTTAGTATTGAGGTCTAAGAGATAGCTGGAATTCTCTCAGGGTTGGTAGCCTAAAGTCCCAGGTTAGGCCTTAGGCCTGGGGTTCTTTCTAGCTTTTCGCCTCCTGCATGGGCATTTCATATCCCAACCCCAACCTACAGCTGGGTTGGGCCTTTCTCCCCCAACAAGAGACAAGAAAGAACCTCAAAGTAGCTGCATGTATGAGGATACATCTTCCTTTGTGTACAGGTTCTACATTCTGTGTGATCTGGTAACACTGGTGTTGCCCATGTCTGTTGGCTTGAAGGTCTTGTCAACCAGTTTAATCTCTGAGTGCTCTTCCCAGATCTGGGAGGGCCTCAGGTAACTGGATCCCTAGCTTTCCCCAATCAAGGTAATTGTCAGAACTTCCAACCAGCTGGAAGTCCCTAGCTCCAACTAGAACCTGACAAAGAAGAATAGATTGGGAATTATATAGCCATTGGCATCTGGAACAATCTTCCTGCCTTGAGCAGTCCTCAAATATACACAGTGCAATCTTACTCTGTCACTCGTGTCCCTCCAGCCAGGTGCTATCATATCTCAGGCATATTCACAATACGATCAGGGCTATCTGACTGCTCCAGTACCTGAGAGTTACCTGTGGAGAGTTACCCCTTTACCACTTGCATCAGCACCACAGTCTATGAGTCTTCTTTGGCATTCCAAGAGTGGCTTTTATCCTGATGGCCAGTTTGTGGAGAGTGATGTCATTTTGACCAGATGTGCCTAAAGGGAACTTCCCAGGTGCTTCCCTCAGCCAAGGGTCACATACAAGCCAGTGAATGAACTTCAGGGTTTTGGGCCACCATTTTAGAAGAGAAAAAAAAGAATCAGTGGATCTTGACAAGAATGTATGGGAGTGCATAAATCAAATACTGCATCTCTTTAGGTTTGGGTTTGGATGATATATATGTATATATTTATGTATTGATGTGTTTATGTTTGGATATTTAAAAATGTGCTTGTGACTTGATATAACTATAAGGATTTCTTAATAAGATGCATTTGGGGGCTGGGGATGTGGCTCAAGCTGTAGCGCGCTGGCCTGGCATGCGTGTGGCTGGGGTTCGATCCTCAGCACCACATACAAACAAACATGTTGTGTCCACCGAAAACTAAAAAATAAATATTAAAATTCTCTCTCTCTCTTTAAAAAAAATGAAGCTAGGGATGGAGGTATATTTCAGATTGAGGAAAGGATAAATATCACCTTTTAAGAAAAATAAAATAAAAATAACATGCATTTGTAAAGATGTACTTTTTCCTTATGCAAAACTCTCTAAAATTTTTGTTGGTATATTACATTATTATACAGAATAGATTCATCAAACCACATTCATATATGCACATAACATAATATGAAAATAGTTTATTGGCTTTTCTTGTGCTTCATTTAGTGAAGCACATGACTCAGAGATATACATGTAAAGGAATAAAATTCAATTTTTTATGTATGTACATATTTATATGGTTGTGTGTATGTTTAATAATGTTCCATCTATAGATTTATATTGATGCCTGGGTATAGATAAATAATTATTAAACAGGTTTCTTTAATTTGATGCAGTCCCACTTACTGATTCTTGGTTTTATTTCTCATGCTTTATGGGTCTTTTTAAGGATGTTGGCACCTGTGCCAATATATTAGTGTTGAGCATGTTTTCTTCTAGAAGTTGAAAAGTTTCTGGTGTAATTCCTAGGTATTTAATTCACTTTGACTTGACCTCTGTGCAGGGTGAAAGATAGGGTTTTAGTTCTATTCCTCTGTGCTAGATTTTCAGTTTTCTCTACCGTCTGTCAAAAAGGCTATCTTTTCTTCAATGTATATTTTATCACCATCATCATGTATCAGTTGGATATTTCTATGTGAGTTTATCTCTGTCTCCTATTCCATTGGTCTTCATGTTGTTTTGATGCCAATACCAGATTTTTTTCATTACAGCTCTGCAGCATAAATAGAGGCCTGGCTTCTTCTCAAACAAAAGTATAAAGAGAGCCAACATAATGGGAGAAGATCTTTTCCAGCTGCTTCTCTGATGGGGATTAATATACAGAATATATAAAGAACTCAAAAAAACTTAACACCAGAGAAACAATAACCCATTTAATAAATGGGTAAAAGAACTGAAGTGTAATAAGTACAAATGACCAACAAATACATATTTTAAATTGTTCACCATCCCTAGCAATCAGGGAAACATAAATAAAAATTACATTGAGATTTCATCTCATGCCAGTTTGAGTGGCAATCAAGAATAGTACTAATAATCAAAGCAGTATGCTCATACCTTGTTGATGGGATTGCAAATTACTCAACCAATTTGGAAAGCAGCATGAAGATTTCTCAAATGCTTAGAAACAGAACTGCCACATGACCCAGCTATCCCAGTATTCATCCTCAGTATTTATCCAAAATAACTAAAATCAGCACAGGCACATCAATGTTTACAGCAGTACAGACAACAGCCAAGTTATTGAACTAGCACAGATGCCCATCAACAGATACATGGATAAAGACAATGTAGTATATATACACAATGGAGATGTAGTTAGCCATAATGAAGAATGAAAATATAGCATACGAGGGAAAATGGATGGAACTGGAGGAAAATTATGCTAAGTGAAAAGAGCCAGACTCATAAAGTTAAGGGTCAAATGTTTTTTCGCCTATGCAGAAGCTAGGTTGGGCCTCGGGTTCTTTCTAGCTTTTTTTTTTTTTTGCCTCCTGCATATGCATTTCATATCCCAACCCCAACCTACAGCTGAGTTGTGCCTTTCTCCCCCAACAAGTGGCAAGAAAGAACCTCAAAGTAGCTACATGTATGAGGATACATCTGCTTATGTGTACAGAAGACTCATAGACTAGGGTGCTGATGAGAGTGGGTAAAGGGGTAACTCTACACAGGGAATTATTTCAGATATAAGTATGTCTTAATAACTTCCCCAAAAGGGGACAAAGTTGGGGAAATCTACTTTCAAAACAGCCAAAGATTGAAAGCATTCCCTCTAAAAATTGAAACAAGGATGCCCTCTTTCACCACTATTATTCAATATCATCCTTGAAACTCTAGCCAGAGAAATTAGAAGCAATAACTTAAAGGGATACAAGTAAGTAAAGAAGAAAACTATCACTATTTACTGATTTCATAATTCTGTATCTAGAAGATCCAAAAAAATCCACCAGAAAACTTCTAGAACTAATAAATGAATTCAGCAAAGTAGCAGGATATAAAATCAACACCCATAAATCAAATGTGCTTCTATATATCAATGATGAATTCACTGAAAGAGAAATTAGGAAAACTGTCATTCACAATAGACTCAAAAATTTTTTTGAGAATCAATCTAACAAAAGAGGTAAAAACCCTTACAATGAAAACTATAGAATATTATGCTAAGTGAAAAGAGCCAGACTCATATAAAGTTAAGGGTCAAATGTTAAAGTACTTGAAGAAGACCATAGAAGATAAAAGATCTCCCATGCTCCTGGATAGGCAGAATTAATATTGTCAAAATGGCCATGCTACCAAAAGCACTACACAGATTTAATGCAATTCCCATTAAAATCCCAATGACATTCTTCATAGAAATAGAAAAGGCAATCATAAAATTTATTTGGAAAAATAAGAAAACCAGAATAGCCAAAGCAATCCTTAGCAAGAAGAGTGAAGCAGGAGGCATCACAATACCAGACCTTAAACTATACTATAGAGCTAAAGGACAAAAATGGCATGGTTTTGGCACCAAACAGACACATAGACCAAGAGCACAGCATAGAAGAAACAAAGACAAACCCACATGACTAGAGTTATCTCATTTTAGATAAAGGTGCCAAAAAACATTCACTGGAGAAAAGATAGCCTATTCAACAAATGGTGCTGGGGAAAATGGAGAACCACATGTAACAAAATAAAATTAAACCTCTATCTCTCCCCTTGCATGAAACTCAAGTAGATCAAAGACTTAGGCCCTATAACAGAAACCCTGAGCCTAATAGAAGAAAAAGTAGGCCCAAATCTTCACCATGTCAGCATAGGATCTGGCTTTCTTAACAAGAATCCTCAATTGCAAAAAGTAAAATCAAGAATCAATAAATGGGATGAATCCAAACTATAAAGCTTCTTCTGAGCAAAAGAAACAATAATGTGAATAGAGAGCCTACAGATTGGGAGAAAATCTTTACCACATGCATCTTAGATAAAGCATTAACCTGTAGGATATATAAAGAACTCAAAGAAGTTGACACCAAAAAAAAAAAAAAAAAAAACCCTCAAATAACCCAATCAATAAATGGGCTAAGGAACTGAACAGACATTTTACAAAAGAAAAAAATAAAATGAATCAACAAATATATTAAAAATGTTCAACATCTCTAGCAATTAGAGAAATGCAAGTCAAATCTACTATAAGATTTTCTCTCTTTCCAGTCAGAATGGCAACCATCAAGAGTACACGCAACAATAAATGTTGGTGAGAATGTGGTGAAAAAGGTACACTCAGACATTGCTGGTGGGACTGCAAATTGGTGTGACTACTATGGAAAGCAGTATGGAGATTCCTCAGAAAACTGGGAATGGAACCACCATTTGGCCCAGATATACCACTCCTTGTTTTATACCCAAAGGACTTAAAATCAGCAAACTGTAGTGACACAGCTATATCAATGTTTATAGCAGCTCAATTCACAATAGCTAGACCATGGAACCAACCTAGGTGTCCCTCAGTAGATGAATGGGTAAAGAAAATGTGGTATATATATTCAATGGAATATTACACAGCCTTAAGGAAGAATAAAATTATGGAATTTGATAGTGAATGAATGGAGTTGAAGAATATCATGCTAAGCTAAATAAGCCAATCCCAAAAAACCAAAGGCCAAATGTTTTTTCTGATATGTTGATGCTAATTCACAAAAAGGGTGGCACTAGGGAAGAGTAGAGTTACCTTATATTAGATAGAGGCAAGTAATAAGAGAGGACGGCATACAGTCATAGGAAAGATAATAGAATAAACTAGACATGATTACCTTATATTTATATATCACTGCATGACAAATGTGATTCTACAACATGTACAACCAGAAAAAAATGAGAAATTACACTTCATTTGTGTATGATATATCAAAGTGCATAAATGCATTTTACTGTCATGTATAACTAATTAAAACAAATTTAAAAAATACAATTACATAGGAAGGATTAATTCTAATGTTCCATAGAACAGCAGGGTGACTATGGTCCACCAAAATTTATTGCACATTTCAAAATAATTGGAAGAGATGGATCTAAAGTTTCTCAACACAAAGAAATGATAAATATTTGATCATGGATGTATTTATTATCTTGATTTGATATTGCAAAAGTATGCATTATCAGATTATCATATCCCACAAATGTGTACAATTATTGTGTCATTACAAATAAAAAATAAATATTGTTTAAAAAAATTAAGCTTCAGATTTGAAGATGAGATAAGAAACCTTCCATGAAAAACAAAAGTTTAAAAATTCACAACTAAAAAGTCAGCAATACAAACATAATAAAATATTTTATTAAGAAGAAATAGAGATTACAAATGAAAACCAGCAGAGGGCGAAAGTGCACTACAATAACAGTATATCAAAGGAGAATGTAATTCAACTTAAAAACTAGAAATAAACTAAATGACAGGAATTAACATCTCTAAATAATAACATAATATATAGTATATAGCAATATACTATATGTAATTACAATAACATTGTTATATAATATTATATATAACTATATAATGACATATAATGATATTAAATAACTATATAATAATATATAACAAATTATATAATTATATAATAATATGTTATAATATATAATAATAAAAATGTTAATGGATTCAACTCATTAATCAAAAGACATAGGCTGACAGATTGGATTAAAAAACAAAACCCAAGAATATACCGTCTCTAAGACTCTCACATTATAGGTAAAGACATCCACAGAGAGAAGTTGAAAAGGACAGGCAAAAATGTATCCTTCACATGAGTCTCATAAACAAGCAGAGGTTTCTACTCTCATATTCAATAAAATAGACTGTAAGCCAAAGTTAACAGAAGAGACAAAGAAGGCCATTTTATACTGTTTAGGGGAGCCATAAAACAGCAAGAAATAACAGTCATAAATATTTATGCCCTAAACAACGGAGTATCTATTCACATCAAACAAACCCTTCTTTAATATCAAGAATCAAATAGACCACAACACAAATTCTGGGTGACTTTAGCACACCTCTCATCACTGGATATATTATTCAAATAAAAACTAAAAATGCTATAGAACTAAAACATACAATTAATAAGTTAGATGTAATGGACATAGAATATTTCATCCATCAGTGACTGAGTAAACTTCTCAGGTACACATGGAGCATTTTCTAAAATAAACAATATTTTAGGACACAAAACAACTCTTAGCAAATACAAAAAAATGGACATATACCCTGCATAATATCAGATTATAATGTAATAAAATTATAAATCAATGAATAGATAAAAATAGAAAGTAATATATCACCTGGAGACTAAATAAATCACCATTGAATAATAAATGAATAAGAAAAGACATCAGGGATGAAATTTAAAAATATATAGAGGTAAATGAGAATAATGATACAATATCAAAATCTCTGATACAATATGAAGGTGGTTCTAAGAGGAAAGTTCACAACATTGAGCTCATAGAACAACAGAATAGAAAGATACCAAATAAATAATCTAACATTACAACTCAAGGCCCTACAAAAAGAAGAACAAATCAACACCCAAATCAGTAGAAGACAAGAAGTAATTGAAATCAAAGCCAAAATTAATAAAATTGATACTTTAAAAATTTTAAAAAGTTAATAAATCAAAAAATTGGTTCTTTGAAAATTGATAAGCCCTTAGGGAAAAAGATATGATAAAAATGGAAATATCACTACAGACACTACTGTAATACAGTAATACACTATTGTAATAAGATCATAATCGGAAGCTATTTTGAAAGTCTTTAATAAACTAGAAAATCTTGAAGATCTTGATAAGTTCCTGATATGACCTACCCAAATTGAACAAGGAGGATATAGAAAATTTATATAGATCAATTTCAAGTAATGAGATTGAAAAAGTCATCAAGCGCCTACCAACAAAGAGAAGCCCAGGACCAGATGGATTCTCAGCTGAGTTCTACCAGACCTTTAAAGAAGAACTAATATAAATATGTCTCAAATCATTCCACAAAATAAAAAAAGAAGTCTTTCAAATGCATTTATGAAGCCAATATTGATACAAAAACCAAAGACACATAATGAAAACTTGAGACCAATATACTTGATGCACATGGATGCAAAAATCTATGGCAAAGCACATACAAAAACACAAGGTCAGAATCGTCCCAGAAACAAATCCACTTCTTGTTACCAATTTCTGTTTTAGCCAGATTTTTGTCACTATGACCAAAAGACCCAAAAAGAACAATGTAGAGAAGGAAACTTTTATTGTGACTCATGGTTTTAGAGGTTCAGTTCATGATTGGCTGATTTCGTAGCTCTTGACCTGAGGTGAGGCAGGACATCATGGTGGCTGGGCATGGCAGTGGAAAGAACTCAGGACATGGAAACCAGGTAATAGGGTTTGCTCTCCAAGGACAAAACATAAGCCTCTGACACCTCCCTAGTGACCTGCTTCCTTAGTTACATCCTACCGACATACATTTATCACCCAGTAAATATGTATTAGTGGATTAATTCACTTATTAGGTTCAAGTTTTCATGATCTAATCATTTCACATCTGAACATTCTTGTCTCACACAAGAGCTTTTGGGGGAAACACCATCTCTAAACTATAACTCTTATTTTTTGTATTGTTTCATTTTAAAAAATTTTTAGTGTTTTAATTAGCTATACATTACAGTAGAATGCATTTATGCACTATGATATCTCATACATAGATATAATATCTCATACATAGGTATAATACCTCATTTTTCTGATTGTACATGTTGTAGAATGAGATTGGTCATGTATTCACATATATACATACAGTAATAATGTCTGTTTCATTCTACTATTTTTCCTATCCCCACATCCCCTACCCCCATCCCATCACTTCCTTCTACCTAATCCAAGGTAACTATTCTTCCCTAGGGCCTCCCACCTTATTGTGAATTAGCATCCACATATTAGAGAAAATATTTGGCCTTTGCTAGTGGAATTGGTTTATTTTGCTTAGCATGATAGTCTCCAAAACCACTTTCTTATTAGTTTATATGCTGATATACCCCAGAGATGTACATATACAGGAATAAGTACCAATATTTTATATATGTAAATATTTATATGATTTACTATGTACTTAGATGTGTTCAATCAACAGCTATATTGACATCTGTGTGTAGATGTAATTAATTAGCTTATAATTGTAGCTGAGTTTGCCCCAGTGGTTTCTGGATGGCCTTTAGAAACTCTCCAGTTGCATCTGATCAAAGTAATTGTCCAACCAGTCAACCATGAGAAATATTCTAGGTCAATTACGAGTGGCCAGAGCTGGCTAGACCAGCAAAGTGTAGCCTTTAGCATCTGAGGCAATTTGCCTGATGCAAAGGTTTCCTCATATATCTGCAGAGCATCACGTCTCTCCAGCCTCTCAACTATAAAATGTGATGGCACAAAGGAGCCAAATCCCCAGCCTGTGTGAGTCAGCTTTCTGTCAGTGTGACACAACATCTAACAACTTATAAGAAGTGAAGGTTTATTTTTTTCTCACAGTTTCAGAGGTTTCAGTCTCGGTTGGGTTGGCTCCATTGATTTTGGGCCTTTGGCAAAGTAGAACGTCATGGTGTGGAATGTGTCATGCAGAAAAGCTGTTCACCTCATGGTGGCTGGGAAACAGGGAGAAAAGGGCTGAGATACCAATGTCCCCTTCAAGGGCATTCCCTCATTGACCTAACTTCCTCCCACTAGACCCCACCTCCTAAAGGTCCCACCACCCCTAACTGCACTAACCTGGGGACCAAGACATCAACACATGGGCCTTTCGGGAACAGGCAAACTATAGCACAGCCTAACTCTCAGAGGCTTTTCATCATTGGTAATAGAGGCAAATGTGTCCTTAGGATCCACAGCTCTGAAGAGTGCCATGATCCACCGTCATCACCCAGGCTGAGAACCAGAATTACGGCCTCACCGATCTCAACCACAAAACACTGTGGCAAAGGGAGCCAAATCCCAGTGCAGGGCACAAAGGAGAACAGGCAAAACTGAGGGTGGTGTTAGGTGTTGCCCTGACTGAGGGCCTGGGGAGAGTTTCTCATTTCAGGAAAACTTAAGAATTGATGGTAAAAAAAGACATGTTTCATGCTCCATCTGAATTATCCATGTTGCATCAGCCTTAGGTAAATTTCTTTCTGTGATAATAGAGTTTTCTGTGTGGCTTTTCATAACTTGCTTAACAGTTGCTAATAAGTATAGAGTAGAATATCTTGTGGGGGAAAAAACTAATCTGAAGTTGACACCAACCCAGAGGAATCCAGAGAGAGATGGCGTACAGAGAGATGCTGTTCAGAGGGCGGGTGGGCCACTCAAGCCAATTAGAGACACATAGATAGATGGCTTCCTGTTTTTCTCTGCCTCATCTCTGGTATCTTAAAAACTCTTGATTTGCTCATTTTGCCTAATTTCAGGGGATTTGTTTTGGGATTTGTTCAAGAGGTACAGTAAACCTGGTCTTTGTTACTCGGTCATCACCAGAAGCACAGGGCCCCAACCTGAACATAAAATCCCAGGTAATGTGGGGTGGTGAATGTTGTGATTGTTCTCAAATGCTTTATACTACTGGTCTTCGGCCAATTTTATATACTTCTTAATATGCATGCAGAACTGTTGGCTCCATTCATTACTTACATTCTTGCAGAGAGTTTGTATACACACAGACACACACACACACACACACACACACACAAACACACACATACGTACCTTTTTAAAGGATCTGTTTATAAAAGTCCTTGAACTTGTTTCTCTTTGTGGCCTTTTACTTGCAGAACCATGGTTACTCCAAGCCAGGTTTCTCCAGGATGCCAAGGAGACCACAAGATTGGGGTTCCAGTGCTCAAGAGTGATGGCCAGGAGGCATAAGCCGGACATGTTGTCTGTCTGCCAGTATGAACAACTTTCCCATGTGAGGGTCCATCCCACTGGTCACAGGACTGACAACTAGGTGTTAGGTTTTTCACCAGGTTAAAGAAGTATTTTGTGGAAGGTACACTGTAAATACCCACAGGCAACCCCTTCACTTCCTGTTAGGTAGCAACTAAAGAAATCACAAGTGATTGTGCTCTTTGAGCCATCCACAGAGGTTTACAGAGAGTGATGTGGGACCAACAAAGGGCATTTAAAGCAGCTGTGAAGGCAGACTAGCCAGAGGCATTTTGGCTAAGACTTAAGAGAAAGAGGAGGATAAGCCCAGGGTGGAGGAGGGAGACAGAGGACAATAAGAAGCACCAGAATGGGAGACGGGGTCAAACTCCCACACACAGAGACAGTGGAGTCCTTTAGGGCATAAAGAGTGTGAGTGGCCTATCAGGGAAAATGAAAGGAGAAGTTTGCAGTAGAATCCCTGTGCTTTGGTGAATCACAAGTATTTCAATGGTATCTGAAGTCACAGAGTCAGATAAAATCACTTAGGTTTCAGAGAGCAGGCACAGACATAGGGCTTACGGAGGAGCAGGTGTAAGAACCAAGACCCAGCCAATCGTTCACAATGGAGGATTTCAGAGAGAATTATGTCTGAACATCCTGAAGAGATAATATTTTATATTGAACATGCATTCAAATCACCTGCACGGCCTGTTAAAACAGAGGTTCCTGGGCCCCACAACCATAACTCCTGACCCACAGCATCCAGGTCTTCCTGAGAATGTGCACGTCTAACATTGTTAACATTTTCCTAGGTGATGTCTATGCTGCTGGTATAGGGACCCATTTTGAGAAATAACCCTTATGATATCCATTTTGTGCCATGAAGTGACTTCTATTCTCTGTAGCAGAGAAGGTACTAGTTATGTGCCATCCTGAGAATTTTGTGAGATAGACTCTCAAATCCTTCATTATCTCTGCTCTGAGGCTCAGATAAAGGAGCTCAACAGGGAAGGGACTATGTGAAGAGGACAAAGGGCAGGAGGAGAATCAGGGTGGATCAGTGAAGGTCAACACTGAAGGCATTCAAGGAGGAGAGGACCTTAGAGGACACAGAATGCCAGAAGTAAGTAGAAAAGAATAATTGTTTATTTTTATTTAAGCAAATTAGGAGAATTATGCCAGTCTCATGCATCTTCCAGGGTTTTTGCAAGAGCTCAGTGAGATAATCATTAAATATAAAGTATTAGGTAACCACCCATAGGCAAATATAGATTATGATTATCTCTCTGCATTGGTAACTGTCTCATCATTTGTGCTGCTTTTCATTCACAATGAATCTCCATGGCATCAGATAATGATGCATGCCAATCTTCTAATGCCCCTCATTAATTTTCAAATCACTCTCTGTAACCTCTGTCCATTACTCAATAACACTTCATGAGAAAATGTAATTTCTTATTTTTGTAGTAACTAACAGCACAAATAAAGCATTTTCATGGTTATCCCTTGAATTGATATTAAAAAATAATCCCTAATTCAAGGAGTGGACTTATTTTCTGGCCTGGGGATTTCTGAGAATTGGGTATCTTTTTCCAGAGTGCACCCTTTGCTACCTGTGGCTTCTCTGTAACCTCAGGAAAGTTAACTTTGAAATAACTAACTGTGGTAGAACAAACTGGAAATTTTAGCAGCTTAAGAGCTGACTGGCTGTGGTTTCACACATTGCATTTAGCCATAGAGACTTGCAGAGACTGACAGGTAGCTGTGACAAGATGGCCACAGTAGCAGAAGCAGAAAACAAAATAACTGGGATAAAAGACGCTTAATGACATAAAATTCCCCAAGCTGTATGAGCTGAAAGCCCCTATGCTGTTGATATATAAGGAATGTAAGATGCACTCTCCAGTAGAATTGCACCAATGCCCTTGCTGCAGTGTACTCCAAACTTGCTTACTTATAAAAGTAAAAGCCCTTCTGTGCTTGGGGCTCAGACTTTGGGAATCATGCCTTTGGGCTGTGTCCACTAACAAAGTGTTGCTTCCAGATCTCAGTGTCCTGACCTTGATTTCTTATTTCAAGTCTGCCTGAGTGCTTAGTAGCCAGGCGGCTTCAGCTGCCTAAGACTACAGAAGAGTAGTCGCTTGTTGAAGGAGGAGCTTCCTGTGGTTGCCTGGCCTGCTGGGCTCCTGGACAGGCCTGCTCTGTGAACTGGTGAAAGGGTCTGCTGCAGTGGTAACACTCACCTTGGAGAACATAACCCAGTAATTCACTTCTGCCCTCCTGGCTGACCAGGGCTCAGCAACCTTCCCCAAGCTGAGCTTGTGGGCTGATTTTATCCAGTCTAGAAGCTGCTGTTTGTTCTTCTATTCTACATACAAAGTGCTCAGCCTTCTAAACTGGGCTCCTGGTAGTCTCAAATCACACACTGATGTGCTTCATAGGGGTCTTTCCAGAGTTTCATCAGGAAAGAGGGTTATCTTTCCAACTCCATCTTCTGCCACGGCTCATCTGAGACCTGCCTATGCAGAGTCTTACGATTCCTACAGAATCTCCTCCTGGCCCTGAATCTTATCCTTCAGGAGTTTGGAGCTGGACCTCTTCTGAAATAAATAAAAAGTTTTTCCTCAGTTCAAAACTGGTCTAATTTTTATTCTTCATGACATTATTTTTAATGATGAAGTACACATTTATGGAAATGCTTAATCTAGTATATTTCATTACATACAAAATCATGCTTGATGCAACAGCCCTATAAAGCAATTATATCATTACTCTGTGTCTCAGATGAAAACGCTGTGGCTTGGAAAGATGAAGAGACACTCAGTATCACAGTGATGAACAGTCTGAATCTCAGTTTTGGACAGCCAGGCTGAGCTGAGCTTTCAAGAGCATGTTTTCTTTCCTTTCTCCTAGCTCCACTGCTCAGATCAGAAGCGCAAAGACCTGACAAATCTCCTGTCCTGATTGATTTCAGCCAATCAGTTCCATGTCTCATTCAGGATGGAGTGTTACTCTACTCTCGGGAAAGCTCTGACCTCCAACCTTGGCCAAAGCCTACTTGAAAAAAGTTTTATCTGTAAATCTCAAATAAAATGAGCATGTATATTTGACAAATTGTTATCCCTGCAGATGTCCATATCCTAATCCCAGAGCCCAAGAATATGTAAATTTGCATGGCAAAAGAGACTCTGAAGATGTAATTAGATTAAAAATTTTGAAGTGGAGTGATTTTCCCAGATCCTACATGGGACCTATGTAATCACAGATCCCTATTTGAAGAGAGGCAGAGGATTCAGAGAAGGGAATGTACTTATAGAAACAGGTCAGAGAGAGATAAAGGGATCTGATGATGCAGTGCTGTTGGTTTTGAAGACAGAAGAATGAGGCCACAAGCCAAGGAATGCAGGCAGTTCCCAGAAGCCAAACAGGTAAGGAACAGATATTTCCCTATAGCCTCCAGAATTGACACAACCCTGCCAACACCTTGATCTGAGTGTTTCTGACCCCCAGAACTGCAAGATAATAAATTTAGTCTTAAGCACTAATTTTTAGTAACTTGTTACAGCAGCCATAGAAAACTAACACAGGCCCAGGGCAGGTCTCAAGATCCTTTGAGGAGCTGACAATAATCTGTCTGTCATGACCAAAGGGCATAAATATTATGTCCTAAATGTCCAAATTTACTTTTCCCCCTAATCTCCCAAACTTGCACTTTTAGGGTGGATAAAGCTGAATTTTTGAAAGCAGGAAGGAGCAGGAACCTGCCTGCTAAATCCTGGTGGATGGTCCTGGTCAAAATATGAATGAGAACCTGATTGTCACATGCTGAGGATGCCCTGTGCAAAAAACAGGTTCAAAGTCTAATGTAGGCCAGGGCAAGAACTAGAATCTGGTTTCTTGGGAGCAGCAGCCAGTAGATGTGCAGGAACAAGAAGGAATGTCCTTGATCCATCATCGTACCCTGTGGTACTACAGAGCCAGACAAGGCATCCCCAGAATGCTAGCCTCTGCTTCAAAGACTTCCCAGGTTCTGAAGCCGTGAGTCCTCCTCCTGTCCTCCTCCTAACAGATTTAGGTCGGTCTCTTTTGTAAACATGAGCTCAGATTTCTTTTTTTCTCAATATGCTGCTTGGCTTCTGTTTTTTTTTTTCCATTAAAAAGTGTGATTACAACTGTTTAAAACTGAATTGTACAAACCTTAATTTATCTCTCAATGTCTGACTTGGCTGAGTCTCTTGGATTGTACTAAAAGTTGCTATTTAAAAAAATCCAACTTTTGATATTGAACTCTTGAATAATTAGTTCTGTCTCTGTGTGGCACTGGCTCACCTGAACATATCCTGTGTCTAGAATGTGCTTAATGTAAAATATGTTTTAGGCAGCCATGATGTTGAAAACAAAGGCCATGGTTTTCTGCCATTTCTTATTTTGTAATCAGCACAAGAATGTCGGAGACATTTGCATTGCAGTACAAATGCTCATGGTGGTATATGGTAATGCACAAACCCTTTGGTTGAATGTAATCATAATATTTAAATGAGCTTTCAGTCCATCACTTCCTCATTGGACTGTATGTGATTTCATGTCTTCTCTAAGAGGAACCCATATTGCTTCTTGGTTATTTTATTGTCAGCTTAGTTTATTATTATTATAAGAGTAAGATTTTAAAAATAACTGATATGTGGAGAAACTTCATTGTTATTTTAAAGACTATAATAATAAATGATCGTTTTTTAGCTTTTATTCAATTCCACAAACATTTATTGAACAACTGTCAGCACCAGATATTTTCTAAGTTCTTAAATCTTATAAGTGGGGAAAAAAATATAGTAAAAGTCCCTGCCAAAGAACTGCACGTTAAGCCATGGTTCAAGGCTAGGATTGTAATTAAGTCACTTTATTTTTAAAAAAATACATTTGCAAATAATTTCCATGTTGTGTCTCTGTGCTGATAATAGAGTTCTCACAGTCAACCCTGAGAAACTCTTAAGGAGCAATCTAAAACTAGCTCCTGAAAAATCAGGCATTTAATTTGTAACTTGAAAAGTCTGGCCATAATGTATGGCTGCTAAGGTGAAATTGGTGTGCCTATTGCCTAAGAGGTTAAAGGTCATATTATTGTCCTTAGAGACTCCCTCAAGAACCACACATTCAATTGACTATGGTGAAAAAGTTTGTTTGTTGGCCACTCCGCCCTTCCAAGGCACACTCCTCCTGAAGGGCTCCACTTCAGATTCACCCATGACCTAGGCATCCAGCACAAGCCTCCAGGGCAGTAGGATTCTGAGATTAGGTCCACTGGCTGCACAGGGGATGACTTGAATGCTGTCTTTACTCACCATCTCCAGACCCAGACCTGTGACTCCTGGGCACTGGGCAGAGGGTGAGAAGGTGCTTCCTGGAGCCTACACTGCAGGAGGCCAGGTAATCCTACTGAGTCACCTACAGAGTGAGTTAGAAGAGGGTATGTATGATGGAAAAACTAGAGCGGAATAAGGGGAATGAGTGGGATAAAAAGTCCATAAGTAGACTGGTTGAGGAGACCACAGTGACGTGAGGTTTCCAGCCAAGACTTGAAGATGGTGAGGAGTGAGTCCTGAGGCATAGAGAAGAGCCAGGGCAGATCTCTAAGGCAGGAGCATGCTGGCTGAATTCAAGGAGTGTAGAGAATCTACAGGGTCTTAAGAGGAGAGAGCAGTGGGGCGGAGATTGTCCAGATAGGGACCCCAGCAGCAGATGGAGTAGGACCTTGGAGCCATCAGACAGTTTGGCTTTTATTCTTACAGGGAAGATGAGCACCTGCAGACTTCCAGTCCGCAGGGTGATGGGTTCTGCTGTGAGGGGATCCATTAAGAATGATCATGTAGTGGCTGGACTGAGCAAAACCAGGAGGACTAGTCAAAAGTGAAAGGAGGGGGATGAGGATGCTCTTGCAATTCTCCAGGAAGGGATGTCAGTGGCTCAGATGAAGGAGCCAACAGCAGTATTGGTGAAAAGCATTTAAATCCTGGTATATGTTGAAGGCAGACCCAAATGGATTTCTTATGATTGGAGTGTGGTGTACCAGAGACAGGAATAAGATGATTCAATAGTTTTGTCTGAGTGACTGAAAAGATAGAATTGCCATAAACTGAAGTGAGGAAGGCCACGGGAGATCAAATTTGGGGGTCCAATCCTCTATTAAAGTCTCAATTTTTTTTCCTTTTTTTTATTGGTTGTTCAAAACATTACAAAGCTCTTGACATATCAGTTTTTTGGTTAGAAGTGTATATTTGACATGCAGATAGATGAAGTCAAAGTTGGGCTGACAACTGAAGAACTCAGGGTTAAGATCTGAGATGGTGATTTGAGTCCAGGTGATGGAATCATGTAGAAGGAATTTGAATCCATGAAATAAAATGAGATATGGTCCAAGGAGCCAAGGGTGGGCTAGAAAACAAGAGAAAGAAGAGATATAAAACATGGAACTTTGATATTTTCACCTACATTTTAATGTGCTTTTATGAGGACCATTTTTTAAAAGTTTTTTTGTTACATTCTTTTTTCTTTCATTTTTAAAACACATTAGAATTTTTCAGTATCTTCTACCACTCTATCTCCCAGCTTTTAAAAAGTACCCTTGACCGTCAAAAGAAATGTTCTTTTCTTGCTTTTTAAAAAGGAAAAGCTTAAAGAAACTTGGAGCTAGTAGGGAAACAAATATTTGGCTTATATTTGGAAATAATAAAATACTTTAAATAATCACAAAAGTATCTATGAAGGGCGTTGGATGCTTTCACAAACATTTGCCCTACATTCAAAATTCTAAATGGTATTTGAGAATATGCAAATACCTCAATTATTTTAAATTTCAGCCAATTATTAATTTTATAAAAATATAATCAAATCTATATGAAACATTAAGGAAGTATCACAAATAAAAGCTTATTCAGTATTTTAATATATGCATTCTGTGTTCAACAAGGAGAGAGAAATCATACTGATTTGAGCAGGGAAAATTTACTATAAAAAATTATTAACTCGGGGCTGGGGATGTGGCTCAAGCAGTAGTGGGCTTGCCTGGCATGCGTGTGGCTCAGGTTCAATCCTCAGCACCACATACAAACAAAGATTTTGTGTCCGCTGAAAACTAAAAAATAAATATTAAAAAATTCTCTCTCTCTCTCTCTCTCTCTCTCTCTCTCTCTCTCTCTCTCTCTTTAAAAAAATTAAAAAAATTATTAAGTCTAACAAGTGTTTGGAGTAATGAGGGCTTGGCTATTAAAATTAAATAAACTCTGAAGAATATAGGAATAGCTGACTAAAGGAGATTTACTACCCCAGAGGCTGAAATGAATTCTGGAGCCTTACCAGAACTAGGACTGAGATCCTGCTCATATAGGAGAGGGCATGGCTGTGTCTCCAGGGATAACAGAAATTTGGTGTAGCTCTGGAAGAACTTGCTGCTCTACCCCTTGGAATGTGCAAGAAATCTCCCTCTAGTGAGCAGGGGAAGCTTTTCACAAAGATGTGTCTCCCTGGAGGCACTCCAGCAAGACCACTCTGGGAGGAAGCTGCTGGATGCCCACGCAGCAGGGGCTGGATACCAGGAAAGCCAGGAGTGCTTCAGGAGCCAGACCTGGAGATGCTGCCCACAGTGGCAAAGGACAGCAGCAGGCTGGACAGTGAACACAATTAGCCTGGAAGCAGAAGGCTTCCTCCTGCAATGTCTCTCCAGTGCCCTCTACTGGCAGCATTAACATGATATCATTTACAATGAGATCATTTATTTTTTATAATATTATCGGAGCCCATAGAGAACGAATTTTAAAAGACATATACGGTTAAATAACAGAGCATTTCAATTACTGTCCAATATTTCTTTACATTTATATGTTCCAACAAACACACAATTATTGCCATGGTTGTATTAAAATACAGTATTTTGCAGGAGCAAACATAAAACCCAAGAGAGCAAAACATTATACTTTTTTGGAAGTGCATATATGTTTTTGTATTCTTCAATAGCAGTAAAAAACCACAAATATTACATATGTTGTAAAAATTGTAGAAAAAATATTCATAAGATTTATTATTCTAACCATTTTAAATATGCAATTGATTCATTAAATACATTTGCAATGTGATGTAATCATTATCACTATCCATTTTCAGAATGTTTTTCTTATCCCAAACAGAAATCCTGTACTTATTACAAAATAGCTCCCTATTATCCCTATTCCATTGGCTGGTAACCTTAATTCTATTTTCTGGTACTAAACATTTGAATACCCTGTAATTAACAGGATTGCAATCTTGTAATATTCATGATTTTATGCCTGGCTTATTTAATATAGCATATCATTTTCTACATTTGTACACATAATAGCATCCATCAGAATTTCCTTCTTTATTATGGCTGAACAATATTTTATGGCATATATAGTGTACATTTATCTACCCATTTGTATGTTGATGAACCCTTGGGTTTTTCCAACCTTTTGGCTATCATGAACAACACTGCTAGGAATATCAGTTTACAAGTATGTGTTTGAATCTCTGTTTTCAAGTCTTTGGGGTACACAAGTAAGACTGGGATTTCTAGATCATATGGTAATTATGTATTTAACTTTCTGAGGAATTACCAAACTTCCTTCCACAGCAGCTGTACCGTTTTACATTCCTACCAAACCAGCCATGTACAAGTCTTTCAATTTCTCTACATCCTTGCCAATACTTGTTGTTTTCAATTTTTTAATGATGACCTTCCTAATGCATATGAAGTAATATCTCATTGTGGTTTTTATTTGCATTTCCTTAACAACTAATAATATTACATTAGTCAGCCTCTCATCACTGTGACAAAATACCTGACATAAACAACTTATGAAGAGGAAAGATTTATTTTTGCTCACAATTTCAGAAGTTTCAGTTCACTGACACAGTTATTTGATTTAGTTGCTTTGTACTTGTGGTGGTAAGTACATTATGAACTTTAAAAATTAAAAATATTATTTTTAAAAAATCTATTTTAGTACATATAATCTCTAATAAGTATCTGTTTAATTTAGATCAATATGTGCATAAGAAGAGGGGTAAAATGTCATTAGACTTATCTCAGAGTGTTAGTCACCTTTAGTTTTACATCTCTGGGACGAAAAGACAAGAGAAGAACAACTTTGGAGAGGAAAAGTTCACTTTGAGCTCATGGTTTCAGAGGTTCGGTCTGTGGTTGGCCTTCTCCATAGCTCTGGCCCACATGAGGCAGAACTTGAGGCAGACACTCACGGCAGAGGAATCTGCTCAGTTCATGACATCCAGGAAGCAGAGAGAGCTCTGCTTGCCAAGGACAAAATGTACCCATAAAGGACTCCTCAGTGACCTTCTTCCCTGGCCATGCCATACCTGCGTGTAGTTACTGCCGATTAATCTATTCAAATTATTAATCCATCAAATAGATTCAGCTACTGATGAGGTCATAGCTCTCATGATCTAATCATATCATCTCTGAACATTCCTGAATTGTCTCCCACATGAGATTTTGGAAGCCACCTTGTATGCAAACCATGACAATCAATATATACATGACCTCCTGTAGCTGTATTTTAAAAACATCTCTGTATTAATCTAAAAAGATAGGAATGATAGAAATTCAGATAATCTACAGAAGGAAATTCCCTGGAGAGCATCTCCTAAAGTGATTATTAGAAATTGCCAAAGGCAAACGATGCCAGCTAGTAAAATAAGAATAAGCAACTGTTCATTGCTGGCACAGTGGTGCACACCTGTGATCCCAGAGGCTGGGGAGGCTGAGGCAGAAGGATTGTGAGTTCAAAGCCAGCCTCAGCAAAAGCGAGGCACTAAACAACTCAGTGAGACCCTGTCTCTAATAAAATACAAAATAGGGCTGGGGATGTGGCTCACTGGTTGAGTGCCTCTGAGTTCAATCCCAGGTACCCACTAAACCCACAAAAATAGAAAAAGAGACAGTTTGTTGATTGTGCTCAAACTCATTCCAGTAAAGTACCAGTAAAAATTTTGTAACTGTATGTGTTTACTTAATGTTTTACTGGATTTCATCTCAAAACTCTAATATATGTGTATGTATATTCCTACATAATTTTACCCATTTATCTTAAGTAATTACAAGGGAGTTGGAATATTCATTATAAACAAATGACTGATACCACTAAAAAATAGCTGATACTTGAAAAAAAATGTGTAACAAAATATTGATGAGATGCATTTAGAGATGGTCACATTAAAACAATTGATCATGGGAGGCCAAATTGGTGTAATTATTTTATAAATAATTGAGCATTGGAGACTTGATAAATTTAAGCTCATTGACCCAGTAATCACATACATACAGATGTAGTTTTGCATTGTTACATAAAACCATCAAAATTGAAAAACTATCTCATTGTGAGGCACTGTTAAATGAATCAGCCCATGTTTATGATGAAACATTAATCAGTCACTAAAAATTATATGTACAAACAATTATTGATAAAAATGTAATAACTAATAAGTTAGTATTGAGTATTTTTATGTTTTGTCACTGGATAAACATTTTACATGGGTTATTGCCAAAAAGCCTATTAAGAAATTTATCATACTGATGCTATTATAGTATATTTATAGATGAGGAAACACAGGTATAATGCTATCAAGTAATTTGCAGCTGATAGGATTGAGACAATGGTGCCTGGACTCAACCTCTGTATTTAGTTTCTCCCTCATTCAGAGACCCTAGATGTTTTAGCAACAGGGCTATTAATTAATTAACCAGGTGCTGTGTCCCAAACAATATGAGCACAGATCTTCTATGTGAAGAAGAATAATATAGAAGATGGAGTAGACGGGCTCTAGTAACTATAAAGAGTAAAATTACTATGTGTATATTGATGTGCGCATTAGTATATGTAACTCATATTTAACTGAATTTCAACAAATTGCATGCAATTTAGAAAAGTTAAAAATTAGAACTATTTAGCTGTTAGGCAAAAAAAGTCATAAAAGAAGTATAATGAAAACATTTTTACCAGAAGCAAAAAGTCTTCTCAAGGTATTTTACTAGGAATTTTGGCACTGATAGTCTATTTTTAAAATTCTAGGCACAAATGCCAGAATTTGTCCTTAAAATTATATCCCACACATAAATATTAGAAACATTATTTGTAAAGCACTTGGCATTCTTAGTGGTAACTTTAAAGGTAAATTGGTTATATTGTTAAACACACATGTATATATAAGTATGTGTAACTCTCATAATTAAATATTAATTATAAACATATGAAAACAAAAATAAATAATTATGTACCTATTAGTAATAGACAGTGTCCCTTACAGGGGTTGGCAGACTATAGTCTCTTTATGGTCCATGTATTAAGAATGGTTTTGATATTTTCAATGGGTTAAAATAAAGCAAAAATAAATAATAGAGAAACAAAGGAAAATAAGTAACAAAGTAATAAAAATTTGCACCATCTGCCCTCTACAGAAAACATTTTCCAACCCCTGCCTTACAGTAAACTATTTGATATCATACAACTTCTTAGCATATTTTTTTTTCTCTAGAAGATTAAGCAATACTGTGTTCTCCAATTTTGCTTGTCTATTCAGTATCCAAAAGAATTGTAAAGTTGTAGTTTGGAGACTAGAGGGAGACTTTAAATTTCTCTTTTTCTTTCTGATTTTCAGAAGGTGGCAGAAATGTTCAAATGAATACACCTGTACTAAACTTGCTAAAGCCATTGTATGAAACTCCTCTTCTCCTCCCCACACCTACTTAGCCTCCCCACCCTCCCATTCTGGCTCTGGGCTCTGCTGGCCTGTCTGAAGATGTCACTAAGGTGTCCTGCCCTCCCTGCGCACTTCAGGCTCCTGTTCTCAGAACTTCTCAGGCACTCCCAGTGCACACAGCCCACCTACGTGGTCCCCTTCACCTTCTCTGAGGAACAGTCCTGGCTGTTCCTATGCGTTTTTTGGGTGTATTTTCAAGATTGAGCAAGAACTCCCTTTCCTCATTTAGCAAGGACAATGTTTCCCTACTGATTCTTCTACTCTCCCCTGACATTACACCTCACTTCTGCGGCACGGAGTGATAACAGTTCATAAGATCTCCATGTTAGAAAACCAGGGTGAGAGAGTTGATACAGAGAAGATGAGAGTCAGCTTTGTTATTCTGGAATACATCTGTTTCCCTGGGCTAAAATATACGAATTTGTTCGTATGCTACATGCCTGGGAACACTGTACCATGGTGAACTTGGAATATTCTGCATAGTCTTCGTGTAATTGCTTAGGTCATTACATTATACAACCCTAGTTACATAGCTTTGTAATAGATCTTAGTATCTGGTACAGGTACTTTTGTTTTTGTTTTTAATCAGTGGGGATCCAACCCAGGGTCTCAAGCATGCTTTTAGTACCCCCAGGTTTTTTATGTACTGATTGCTGTATGGCACAAAATGTCCACCATCTCATCTCTCAGCAAATCTTTAATGAAAGTCTTAGAGCCCATTAACTCAATACAGAATTGGATCGATTATATTTTTTAAAATTTATTTTAAGGTAGGTTATCAAGTGCTGGGCATAGACTCATAATAGGTTTTGAGTCAAGGTGAATATATATATAACAGACAAGTTTTCATATATGACTCATTCAAAGTTTTCAGTTAGCAAAAGAACCCTTAAAACCATGACATGGTTATAATTATTTCAAGTTTTGCTTTCCCATTTAAAATTCCTTTTAAGAATCAGATGCAGTCTTTGTTAGGATAATACTGTTAATCTTAACAGTACAAAGTTTTAGTATTGCCATACTTATATATCCAATCCATGTTCACAAATGTGAGTTAAACAATAAAACACTGTAAGGCAGTTTTAATCACTCTCTAGATTTGAGGAGTTTAACTCATTTAATGTTTCAGAAAGAACAAATTATTACTTACATAAAGTTACCATAATAACTACTCCTTTAATGATAAGTTGCATTATAAATATAATGTTAAAACTTGTGACATAAAATAACACTATAAAATATTTTTAAAAACATTATTTTATTTTCAGAGTCATGTAAAATTAAACATTTTCTATTATTATTTTTAAAAGTACATTAATTCCTTGAATATAAAGTCATTGGTCTGTGCAATAGTCTGAATGTTTATGTCCTTCCCTAATTCAAATGCTGAAATCTTAACACCAATGATGATATTAAGAGGTAGGGACTGTGTGAGGTGAGTAGGTTCATGAGGGCAAATCCCTCATTAATGAGATTAATGTGATCATTATTATACTGGGAATTAAACCCAGAGGGGCTTAACCACTGAGCCACCTCCTCCATCTTTTTTTAAAATATATTATTTAAAGACAGAGTCTTTCTGAGCTGTTTTGGGCCTCACTAAGATGTTGAGGCTGGCTTTGTACTCTTAATCTTCCTTCCTCACCCTCTTGAGCCTCTGGGATTGCAGGCTTGAGCCACGACACCTGGTCTTGATTAGTGCCATTATTAAGGGCCATCAGAGAGCATGCTTGTCCTTCTATCAGGTCAGTTTTCAGAGAAAAGAATGCCATCTCTAATAAAAGCTGGCTCTCATTAAATCCCCCAGTGCCTTGATCTTGGACTTTCCCATCTCCAGAAGGATGGGAAAGGATCAAGTTTTTATTGTTTAGAAGCCACTAAGACTAGGATAATTTGCTATAGCAGCCTGAACAGACTAAGAAAGGCTCATTTGATAGAGAGAGAAAAAAACATGAAAGGTGAGGCAATTCTGGATTTCTAGACATTAAAATAAACATAATTTTAGTATTAGCTTCAGTCCTTAGGTCAGTTGCTGCTCCTGTATCATTGTTCTTCCTGTATCTGTACAGGTGATAAGAAACAGAAACCTGAGAAATCTATCCAGTAAATTTGATCCAGAGTTTGTCTAGAGAAACAAACATCATTGAAATTATTATCTTTTACTGGGTTCTTCTCCTTCTATTTTTTTTAGAGAGAGAGAGAGAGAGAGAGAGAGAGAGAGAGAGAGAGAGAGAGAGAGAACTTTTTAATATTTATTTTTTAGTTATCGGCGGACACAACATCTTTGTTTGTATGTGGTGCTGACGATCGAACCCGGGCCGCACGCATGCCAGGCGAGCGCGCTACCGCTTGAGCCACATCCCCAGCCCCTTCTTCTATTTTTTAAAGAAGATGTTCTATGGGAGGTCAAGCTGGCAACTCACTCTGATCCTTACTTGGTAGCAGTCTGTGGATGAAGGAAACTTGGACCAGAGCCTGATTCTCAGCTCTGAAGGTTCACAATCTCAATCTGGAGGGAGTTCATTCTCACCAAATCTGCAAGAGTCTTATTATAGTAGAGTGCAAATTTATTAGTTGGACCTACTTGAACAATCATCTTCAAGATGTCTAGAATATTGAACTGTGAGTATTTTCTCTTGATAATAATGATGGTGACTTACATTTTTGAGTTCTTAACAGGTGTTTGATTTTATTGTGAGCATTTTGCTTGAATTGAACTGTGTGTTCTTCACATCCACCTTTTGCATCAAGTTTTTAATTATTCTTATCTTACTTAGGAACAGACTAAGGCAGACATAAGTAAAGTGGTGAAGGCTGTAAGTGATAGAGCTAATATTCAGTCTTTGGCAGTCGCACTCAAAGCCTGTACTCTCGGCCAGAGTGTTGAATTGCATACAGAAATTGATTCAGCACATAATTTCAAACCATCAGTGGACAAAATACTGGATGTGAATGTCTTTAGTTTGGAAGTGCTTCTGGATGGTTCTCTTTCAAGGCATGTTCTCTGGGGTATGGTCTTATATTATATAGTTCACTATTTCTGGATTAATTCCATCTTTTCTTAATAATCATTGTTGAAAAAGGGATGCACATAAGAGAAAAAAATGAGAGATTTTCCAGGAGATTGTCCAAAATTTAGTTATATAACTTCATCATTATTAAAGGGGAGGCTGGGAAATGTGTTTGAGTACATGCTGAAGGATAATATACATCGTATGTAATGTATATCCTAGTGCAGAGGCTTTATCTCCCAATGGAATTCAAATATTTGTGACTATTTCAAAAAGGCATCACAATTCATGATCCTATATCTTATCTGTGAACCTTTCAGTACTTTGCAACTTTTCTACTATAAACTATGATGCTACAACCACACTACTAATAAGCACAATTATGAATGTTATCATGTAGAAGAGGAAACAGATGAACAGAGAAGTAACTTATCCAAGTCTGCACAAAGTAAATGGAAAATCTAAGAACTGAATCCAGGCAGTCTGGCTCTAGGTCCATGACCCTAATGCACATTATTCCCTTTATGACTAGAAACACCACAATAAACAGCCAAGCCCCAGTAGTTTAATCTTTTCTTTTTTCCCAACTTAATACATATATTTTCAAAATTGATCCATATGGACCACATGCCCTTCCCACTGTTGTCATCCTGGTCCAACTCATTTTTATGCCTCATCTAGATTAACAGAAGTACTTTCTAACTAGCCTCCCTGCCTCTGCCCTCAAGATTCTTCAGTGTGTTTTCAGCACAATAGCAAGAGTGAACTATTCCTGGGATGAAAACCTTTCAATGGTCTATGAACTCATTGTTAAATCCCAATTCTTAACTAAAGTCTACAATGCCCTTGTAGAGTCTATTTCCAGCACATTATTACTTCTAACAAATACTGATATTGCTCAATTTACACTGGGGTTATGTCCATCAGGAAATACCCATCCTTATCATGGGATAAATTAATCATAAATTGAAAATATTGTGAGTAAAAATGCATTCAGTACACCAAACCCACCAAACACCCTAAGCTTGTCAACCCGGTGCCCTTTAGAGCATCTGTTGTTTCCCCTCCTGATCATGAGGCTTATTGGGAGCGGTGGCTCACTGCCTCTGCCCAGATTGCACATCACTAGCTTGTAAAAAAGATCCAGATTCAAAACTCAAAGAGCAGTTCCCACTGAATGAGTATTGCTTTTGCATAGTCCTAAAGTTGACAAATCATAAATTAAACCTTTTTAAGTTGGATGCTGTGTGTAATTGCCTCCACCACATCCCCTTGCCTTCTCTACTTCAACCACACAGTCTCTTTGCTGCTCCCAAGTGCACCTCATGCCAAGGAGGCATATGATGTTGAAAAATTAAAATATGCACTTTCAAAACACTCCATATAAATGTATAATCCTATGAAAAGGGTAAATAAATGCGATTTGAAGAGTTACTTAAACACTTTGTTATCGTTTGGGTATGCGGTGTACCCCAAAAGCTCATGTGTAAGACAATGTAGGGATGCTCAGAAATGAAATAATCAGATTATAAGAGCTATAACCTAGTCAGTGGATTAATCCACTTAAATGGATTAACTGTGGGTGACTGTAGACAGGTAGGGTGTGGCTGGATGAGGAGTGTCAGTGAGGGCATGCCTTTGGGGTTACTATTTTGTTCCTGATGAGCAGAGCTCTCTCTGTGCTTCTTGGTTGTCATGTCTTATGTTGCTTTCCTCTTTCACACCTTTCTGCCATGATGTTCTTCCTTGCTCAGGGCCAAAGCCACGGATTTTGCCAACCAGGGACTGAAACACTGACTGTGGGACAAAGTAAACTTTTTCTGTTCTAAGTTGTTGGGTCTTTTGGTCACAGCAACAAACTCAGTAAAAAAGAAATTGGCATTGAGAGTGAGGTTTTGTCTGTGAGCAACCTGACCACGTGGTTTGGAGGCATTCGGAACTAGTTTCCAGGAGGAGCTTGAATAATCTGGAGGTGCAGGTGGAACGCTGGGAACAGAGCTCAATGGGCAATTCTCATCTGAGTGCAAAGACCAGAATACCCATGGAACTCTGAGCTCATTTGGTTTCAGAGGAGGAGGACTTTATTGGAAATTTGACTGGTCATCATTCATGTTAAATTCTTATAAAGAAGTTATTTACATTTTGACCATGTCTTGAGATTTTCTGTGAGGCTAAATTTAAGTGTGACAGAATAATTAATCTGGTGGAGAAAATTTCAAGGCAGTACAGCATTTGGGCAGTGGAATGGGTATTGCTCTTAGCCAGTTTTACTGTGATAATGAGGAGCAGAAAATAGAGAAGAAAGATTTGAAAATCTTCCCGCTTGGCCAGAAAAGTAGGAGTAATACTGGGGCTAAGGATGTTGTGGTTATTAAAGACATTTGCAGCAACTAAAGAGATATCAAGTACTTTTCACAGAGATGATAGGAAAAATGGCTTGAAAGTATCTCAGGAATGGACAAGATCACATTAATTGGATCCTCAAAAGTGTAAACATAGAAATTCCTTTGAGAAGAGAGCAAGGCTGGAGAGACCTTTCATGAACAGGAAGGACTAGGAAGTCGTTTCACTGTGCGTAGCCATCTAGGCCCTGAGAGTCTGCTTCAACTCTAGTCCCAGGAGGATTGGATACGCTCCAGATGGTGGTGGAGCTGGGCATCAACCACCTGGGGCTGGCTCTGCAGGAAAAATAGAATGTAGGGATGGAGAATGTTGGAGTTAGGGGATCATGGAGACTTCCATCAAGACTTAAAGACAAGCCTGGTAGGTCAGGAAAAGTGCAGTAGGGTTGACATCCCTCAGGTAACACCTGAGAGGGGCAATGTATAAAGGTTTAAGAAACCTCTGAAATTGCAGTGTAGATGCCTGAGTTCAGGAGATGCCTGTACCATGACACCTGCCAAGGAAAGCTATAGTAATTGAGTAAATACAAGCCAAGAGAGAAGCCGTGTGGGCAGCAATCACCAAGGCCATAAGTGCAGAACTAATCAAGCCCTTTGGAGAGAACCTTCTGATGCCATGTGTCTCAAATGTTGGAGCTGCAAAACTCGTTTGCCCAGTTGGGGCAGAACTCTACTCTCTGGCTGTCATGTTCTGAGCTGCTTTCTTCTGTCAGGATATTTAGTCTCACCTTGGGTCCAGAGCTATAGTGTACACTGACCATGGACTGAACCTGTGAAAATATGAGCCCAAATAAACTTCTTCCTCTAAATTGTTCTTGTCAGATCTTTTGGTCACAGCAATGCGAAACTGACTGCTGGCTAAAGGATTCTTCATTGAGTCAGATGGCCTTTTTAAAGGACTCTGGAGCTACCACTGCTGAGAAAGATTTTACAGTTGGCAATGGGTTGAATTCAGCTGTTGATGGGTTGGGGGGTGGTTGGGGACTGACAGATTTCTGATAACTCATTCAGAATACTATAAATCAAAAAAGTCCTATTTTATTTGTTGGTGAAAGTAAAATGATTTTTTTTTATGTTGAGCAATTTAAGAGTGAAGGCATTCTTCAGCATTTCGAATGCAAATGATCCATGAAGCATATACAATATCTTTGATCTTCTGATGGCTTATTTATCATTGTTCATTTTGCCACACATGTAGGAATGGGATAAATGCCAAGCTTGGGTCTGCATTGGGGGCAGAGGATGGTTTCTCAAAGGAAGGCATCTCTCCTTCAAGTCCCGTTCCAGGGACCAACCTGGACTACCACCACATGATTCCAGGTTTTTCCTTTTCCCCATTAGCTGCCATGGGTTTGATTCTGACATGCATTCATGGTTTCTGAGTTTTGAAGCTTCCCAGATTTCAGCACACATCTCTTGTGTACGTAGCCTTGGTCATAAGATTTGGGACTTTTTTCTCATCCTTGACTTGATGTGGCACTTAACCTTTGTCCTCCTAGCTCAGAGCACATGCTACATTCAGTGGATTTCTACTTTCACCCTTCTACTGTCTTCCTTCACCTATTCCTTGTTGGACCCTCCATCCTGGGTTACATCTACAATTTTATACTGTAGATTAGAAAATTTAAACTGTGATCATGGTTAAGGGTCCTTCATTTGGAATTATACTAGATATATTTTGCCTCTCGGTTCTTTTTTGTTCCATGTATGAGAGGGTATGTTGGAATTTTATTCTGAGTATATTTTTTTATCACCTAACATAGCCTTATAATAATGAATACCTTATGAGATTACAGGATTAAATTATGATGTATATAAAAGCCTTATTAGAGTGTGTTAAAAGGTTTTGTCCCCACACTGTGGTACTATTTTGAGAGGTGAGACCTAGTGGAAAAATGTTAGTTCATTGGGTGGGTGCATGCCCTCAAGAGGAATTGTGAGGTGTCTTCCTCTCTGTACTTCCTGGCCACCAATATGAGGTGAGTAGCTTTGCTCTACTACACACTCTCACTGACCCAACTGACCTTGGACTAAACCCCCTGTCATGAATCAAAAGAAACCTGTCCTTATGAATTGATCATTTTGGGTGTTTTGTTGTAGTAACAGAGATATGATTAAATGATTAACATGACTATTGAGAAATTGGAGATTAAATATCATGCCTAGGGTCATACAGGATGGTAAAGATAAGAATACTGGTTCTTTGATTCCTAGTAAAATTCTGTATCACTCAAAGTCTGGTCCCTGAACCAGTAGTATCAACTTCAACAGCTTCAACTGGAATTTTGAAATACAAAGACCTAGTTTCATCCTAGACCTACCAAATAAGGGAGAATTCAGGGACCCTCTTCAATCAGTTCTTTTGGAACTGGGCCCAGAAATCTGTCAACACAAGCTCCAGGTGGTTTTGATGCATGACAAACTTTGAGAATCACTGTTTTTCATTATATTGGCTCTATCATTTTTCTAAACTGATTAGTTTACATGTTTGCAAGAAAAGGCAGGGATATAAGAAATATATGAACATAACAAAACATTCAGAAGGAAACAAAACACAGAAATGTTGATAATATTTAATATACACATGTGTACACATACACACATATTTTCCACTCAGAAGATAAGAGTCTATTTATTTTTACCACCTTTAGGTCTCACACCAAAAGGGCTGCTCTATTTCTGTGATTTATTACTAAGATGCATGTACATCCTCAGTTTCAGTACTATTGGTTGGATGCAGTAATGGGTAACAGGCTCTTCCAAGCAGGTAAACATAAATAGACTACAGAAGACAGGAAGTGTGTGTGCATGAGACTTATTATTGTCATTCTGACTACTTTGTTATTTTTCTCCAAAAATATGACAACATAAAAAACTTACATGAACCTGATAAGAAATTTACATTTCATTGAAAAGCCAACAGTTTCTGGAATGCTTAAATCATGCCACATAGAGTTGTCAATTTCTTTTTTGCCATACTATCTTTAGGTGGTCTATGAAAGCAATCAAGTGTGATATAATAATGATTTTTCACCCATCTGTCTGGATGGATCTTTCTTGCCCACCATCAAACCTTATAAACATTGCCTGGTGATGTTTTAGTTCCTGGAGTGTTTTGATTTTTTAGGAGAGATGTTTATAACAAAATCATTGAATGGGTTTCCAACAATTTCACAATAAAATACCAAAAATAATTGGGTTAGTTTTGGAAAAGTTTGAGATGGGCTGCTTTAAGGAATTGATATGCTCTGGAAAAATGCAAATGAGTCAGATTTTTTATTTAAATCCTAACACCACTGGACTTCCATATGAATGTCCTCACAATTTGGGTAGGGCTTCCATTTTAGCTTACATTGGAGTCCAGATCTTGAAGAGGGTGACAGGTATGGATCATTGATAATGGAAAGAGTTGCACATGTTTGGAAGATTTATTATGTTATTGCCACTTCATACAATAGCTATTATTCTTGGTATTGTTCACAATCATCATTATCATCATTATTATCATCACAACTGACATGTATTCAACATTAACATATACTTTTATGAGTTCTCAAGAGTCTACTCATCTAATCCTCACTGGAACCTTAACTGTAAGTAATCAAATTGCTCATTTTACAGATGAAGGAACTTCAACAGTAGATTAAATAATCTTCCCAGGATCAGACAGCTAGTAAGAAAGAGTCAGGGTTGAAGTCCGGGGAGTTCGTCTCCAGAGCCACCATATCAGAACTTTCCAATTCCAATTAATCCTAACAGCAATGCTAAATTACACCTGTGTATTTCCCCTTCCCATATAGATGAGGAAAATGAAGCTCCAGAGAAAATAAACTTTCTAAGTTCCCAGGTCTAGCAAGTGACTGGATGGATTTTTCGGCACCACCTGCACCCACACCTCTGTAGAGCCTCACATGCTTTTGGTGCCTTGTGCTTTTCTGTGTCTTGCCCTTGGCTCCAGTGGACCATGGTTTTCACATGTGTCCAAGAACCTAATGGGCTTCAGATATTTTGGCTTTGCCAGGGAAGAAACAGAGACTGTGGTTGAATACTGAGACTACTAAGTGAGACAGTAAATACAAAGCTTGTGACTTCATCAAGGATTATTCTGTGAACTGATTCATATACAAGAAGAAATAGAAGGCTCTATTCCAATTTGGATCTCTGCTGTGAATCCCTGATCATTAAATAAAAAAAAATGTATTGAACAATGTAATGGCATCAGAACATTCACTTAAATATTTGAGCCTCAGTTTCTGAATTCGCTCAGTAAGGGGCTCATTGAGGATTACAGATGTTCTCTTAAAGGGCCAAACTCATGGCTTGGTAACTAAAGGAACTTTGAAAATGGCTTCTATTCTTTGCTATAGGGAAGTGATTGCACCAGACTGAGGGTCCTTCAGTACCTTTCTCTTTAGAAACAAAGACTGAATGTTTTTGTTTATGCACATAAATTCTCACACCCACTTGACAATCTGCCATTACTTCCCATGAAGAAGATAACTCTGAGAAAGTGGAATTATCTCTGTTTTTGAAATGCAACTCTGATGTTCAGTTGATGATTCACTGAACATTTTATCTACATTTGATTGAACTGAATTTGTGTTAAGAAGAAGCAAGGAAGAAGCTAGGAGGGAAATCTGAACTCTATTTTGTTCTCTAAACTCTGAGTGACCGGATAAGACATAGGATGATTGAGAGAAAAAAATTTATTACCCAGGTTCATCATGGCTCCTGTACCTTCCCCAAGAAACTTGTAAATGGGACTCATTTCTGTTTATTTTTTCTAGGCTCTCATGAACTATCTACCATGGTTAGCCTTCTGTAATAAGTCAGTCATTAAAGTGGGGCAGGTGGCATTCCAAGGCATGTCAGATGATCCTCTAGGGTCAAGGAAGAATATATTGGAATTTTTATTTCCTTTTCTTTTTGCTTAACCAAAAATAAATTAGCCACTATTAACCTTCAGTGCTGGCACTTCCCCTCAAACCTGTTTGCTGGAAGGTTTGCCACAACTGTCATTCCCTTTGGGCAAACAGTGCCTAGGGCAGTTTTATGGCACTAATCAAATGCATTTGCCAGTTCTATTAACTACTTTTACCTAAATTCTCCCTCAAAAAATAGATTTTGAAAAAAATCTTGCAAATAACTATAGTGAAAGTTAATACAAATAATTAAAACACAAGCAAAAGATAAAAAAGTTGTTAAGTTGACCCTTCTCCTCTTGGTATAAAGTACATGTAAGCCATGTTGTGTGATAAAATTAATGACAGTTTGGTTAATTCTGATAAGATGTTATTCCAATAAGTTAGAAATGATCAGGATGACTATTTATTCTCATTATTGCTGACACTCCCTGCCCTAAGTATATACCCTTGAGATTTTAGATAATGATAGTAGCATACGTGTAGTATTCGCCAAATAACAAGACATTATTTAAGCTCTTCTATCACGTCTTCTTTTTCTTTCTCAGGTAGTGCCTCTAATCTTTCCAATTTTGTCTTCTAATTTTTTCCTTGTAGCCAGATTTCATTGCTTACTGTCATACAACAAATAACATCAGTGTCCCTCCCCCTACTTTCAGCTTTAAAAGTCTTAAAATCACTTAGAATCAAATTCACACTCTTACCTGTGACCTGTGAGGTCTGGGATCTGTTCCTACCTTCAGCCTCATCTCCTGCTGACCTTCCTTCCTGTTACCACTTTGTGGTCACCCTGTCTTCCTCTCCATTTATAAGACATCAAGTTTTTTCTGCATCAAGGTAGTTTCACCTAATAGATAGGGCAGAGGGGTGGCGGGGGTGGGGGGAAGGTTGGGGACAGAGAGAAAGGATGGTGGAAGGTGATGGACATCATCATCCAAAGTACATATATGAAGCCACGAATTGGTGTAAATATACTTTATATACAGCAAGATATATGAAAAATTGTGCTCTATATGTGTAAAATAAATTGAAATGCATTCCGTAGTCATATATAAAAAATCAATGAAAAAAATATTTCACTCCTGAGAATAGCTGTCATTTATTCTCCTTGAGTGTTTTTTGGAGTGTGTGTGTATATGTGTGTGTGTGTGTGTGTGTGTGTGTGTGTGTGTGTTTTATATATCCTGAAGTCAGTGCTAAGTGAAACACTTTCACTTTAGATGTTATAACGTATGGTACCAAGACCACTGCTTCCATCCATAGAAACCTCACCAATGAGTCACATTTCTGTATTTCATGAGTTTTATATTATTCTTACACTAAAGTAACTGGGCTATTTGGTATCTTCTGTTGTTATTATACAATTTAATTAACATCCTAGATCAGTTGTCTAAAGTCTCTGCCAACTTTATAGGGCAGAGGAAAATACTCTTAGCCAATGGCTTTGGGTAGCCAATAAGGATGGACTGCAGTTCTAAGTGAAATGGAAAAAATATATATATTACAAGTCAGTATTAGCATGCCAGATATAGGAAGTGTGATGATTTCTCAATAAGTACTTTCATATATTAGCTTAGGTTTATAATTATTCATAGTTGTTCTTCAAGTGACATTGCCTTTACCATTCTTTGGTCTTTAAAGTTTTTTCTGATAGCAATAAACTCTGCAATTTTTCCAAAAAGTGTAGTATTGCTTTTGATTTACCATTTTCCCCAGAGGTGAAGCAGGCAGCTCCTGATGCTCCTACTTGGCTCTTGCTACCATGATAGTCCCTAATTATAGGTCAGGAGATCTATGTGGGAATTACGCCATTTCAAAGTATACTTAATTCATTTATGCCTGCAGAAATCAAGGGAACGACTGCAAAATGGGTCTGTGAGCCTACAAAACCCATAGTGACACAAATCTAGATCCACAATTGAGTGTCTTTCTGTAAACCCCCATTCTGTTCATTCAGCCATTGAGTCCCTGGAGTTGGTTCTAATTCAGAGATACCCTCTGAAGGCCTAGACAGCTCTTGTTCATAAAACAACCTTCTTAAGGGCTACAGTTTACTCGGGGAAATAATTGGGAAGTATTTGCAACATATCCCTGAGGTCATGCCTTAAGAGTCTTTCTCCACTTGTTTCCTGACAATCTCCTTGTTTTAGGGGCTCAGGATCGATGAATTGACTTAGGCTTAGTATCTGGCTGTGGAATCAGACCAGCACCGCATTCAGATTTTAATGCCTTTTTCATCATACTAGTGATTTTAGATATGTTAACCAAATACTTAATTGGTAGCCCATCTAATTTATTCATAGAAATACAGGAATTAGCTTGGTGTGGTTGTGCATGCCTGTAATCCCAGCAGCATGAGAGGCTAAGGCAGGAGGATCATGAATTCAAAGCCAGCCTCAGCAAATTCACAAGGTCCTAAGCAACTCAGTGAGACCTTGTCTCTAAATAAAATATAAAAAGAAAGAAAAGGGCTGGGGATGTGGCTGAATGGTTAAGTGCCCCTGGGTTCAATTCCTGGTACTAAATAAATAAATAAACAAACAAATAAATAAATAAAATTAGAAAGTAAATAAATAAATACAGGAATAAGGCACAGATTTCTGAACGCCAGGGCACCTTGAGTGCCCCTGCACATGTGTGTCATGGTCAATGGGCAAACCTAAGCCTTACAGAGGGGTCTCTGCCACTTTGTGCTCTCATTCTTCCTACTGACATAAGGACATTCAAGTCAATGGGAACATCTCTCAGGGTCATCTCAAGGCATTGTAGGACAGTGATGCCGAGCTCTTCAGGGTGCTGGGACAGTCACCCATACATTTCTTTTTGGTTCACGGTGGGTTAAATTTAGGGGTTAGCTAAGCATGCTGCACATGAGTGATCCAGTTTCCTTTGTTATTACACAGGAAAGTTTCCATCTAAACTCTTTGTTGAAGGCCACCAACTGGATTCAGGTTTCAACAATTCAAGCTATTAGAATCACTCCTAGCTCTGTCGAATAAGTCCCAAGTCCTGGAGTAGTACACCCAATCAATCTCTCTGTTCGCCTGTCTCTCTCTAAATATATTCATTTTTCTTATTCAAACTTATGTAGAGAAATATATTCTACAATTATTTTTAAGTTAATATAATATGTAAGATTTAGGAAAGATATTAATATAAATAATATGTTTTATAGATATATGTATAGATAGAGAGATATATGTCATGCTTGAGTATATATAAAATAATATAATATATACATATTTACTATTATATATCTATATGCCTAAATATAGATGTGTGTGTGTGTGTGTGTGTGTGTGTGTGTGTGTATATATATATATATATATATATATATATATATATATATATATATATATAGTGATGACTGAAGTAAATTAGCAAGAACATCACTCCCTGGAGGGTAATTAGATATGCAGAATCTTGTCCTAGAATAAACCTGACCTATTGACGACCCCATAGCAGAGGGTAGGGGATGACTGTGAGAGCTGATACCCTGGGGAAGGGGCCACACAGAGGCAGCTTTAGTTGTGTAAGGACAGGGTCACTCCCAGAGACTTAGTACAGGAGGGGCAGCAGATTGACACCCCGACCTCTCTCCTCTGTCTTACAGTCTTTAGGTGACACTGTTTCTGGCTGAAACCAAAAGGGAGGCTGATTGATGCCCCCATGTGGATCAACTTCCTAGGTCACATAGTGAGACAGAAAAGGTTGGAGAATGTTCAAAAAGGGAGAACACAAATGGGCAATAATAAGTAATCCAGTTTAAAAAAAATCACTTAATGTTCAACACCCTGAGTTTAAATTTCAGAGGCTCAGGAATTATAATTCTCAGAGATGATACTGTGATTAGTGAAACATGACATTTCGGGATTTAAGAATTGTAAAGCTGCTCTCTGATGAGAAAGAATGTTATTCCTTCAGCTCCATCACGAAGGTAGGAAGCTGTTCCCACAGCACTGAACTATCCAATTTACCCTCCTCCTCTTGATGTACTGGGGAAACATTAATCCAGGCATTTCCCCTCATTTCCACTTCCGACATACTCACTGGTATGGAGAAGTAAAGATAAAAGCTTTGAAGGAATTTCCATCTCCATGATTTGTTTCTTTTTTCTCTCTCTTCATACTCCTGAATGTGTCCAGTGTTCCCTCTTAATCCAACTATGATTAAGAAATGTAAACTTGGTGACTGACAGTGTGGATCTATCTGTGCACTGTAATGTTCATAAACACTCCTGCATGATGCTATTGAAGTATTGCAGGCCCCCTTCCCTATCTGTTCTGTAACCCCAGGCAGACCTCTGCTGACACTTCATCTATATGAGGGCTTGAGTCCATGGCCTGCCAGAGCTCAGGCTACCTGGGCATGAAATACACATTGCTATAATAAGCAATATGCTGAGATTCAGTATTTCTTCAGCCTAAACAGGGATGTCAATCCCCTAAAAACAGAGGCTTATATTGACATAATGGTGGCCTGCAAGACTTCAATATTATATTATATGTTGGGCTGAGAGTGCAGCTCAGTGGTAGAAAGCTCACCTAGCACATGTGAGGCTTTGGGTTTCTTTCCCAATACCACAAAACAAAATCAGCAACACAAAAAAGCATTACATTCTAAAATAAATATTTTGGGAAAATATAGAAATCTGTAGGGAAACAAAAATCCACAATTACACTATTAGACATTCACTATGAACATTTTTGTATGTATTATTAAATAGTGATTTTCCTCAATGTACCTATATTTACATTTCCACCTATATATATCTGTATGTTACTAAATTTATAAATCTTACCTACATTAATATATATAAATGTGATATAAAATTGATATCAATTTGGAAATCTTTTTCTCATAAAATTATCTATATATTTTAGAGGGGGTTTTGTTTGTGTTGATTGGTTGGTTGGTTGGTTGGTTGGTTTTCTTTTGTGGTAGTGCTGAGGATCAAACTCAAGGCCCTGCACATGACAGATAAGTGCTCTATCACTGTGCTGAACTTCCAGTACTATATGTTTTAAATAATCTTCTAAAGTGTGATGTTTAATGATTTTGTGATTTTGCATTATTATATTTTTCTAAATAATTCTTTTTTAAAAATTGTAAACCACACTCTAAGAAGCCCATTACTTATTTATATCTTGAAGTAATTTATAAAAATATAATTACTGAGCTAAAATGGTTATAAGGATTACTTTCTTAAGTTTCCTTTTTTTCAATTAATCATAAACTAACTAATTTTCTATTTTAAAAAAAATTTAAAAAGTACTATATCAGGGGCTGGAGTTGTGGCTCAGTGGTAGAGCACTTGCCTGGCATGTGTGAGTCCCTCGGTTTGATCCTCGGCACTACATATAAGTAAGTAAATTAATTAAATTAAATATCCATTGAGAACTAAAAAAATTTAAAAGTACTCTATCAAAACTTGTAATTTTATTCTATGTATTTAGAATACCTAGAACTGCTATTGAGAAGTGTAATTATTGGGTTAAAAGGACTGCATGGGTAATTCATTTTTAAAATCCTGTGTATTATATGTAAAGGAAGCACTCTCACTTGTTTTGTCTGCATTCATAGCAGATACTTTGGTATGCACTGGTTATGAAAAGTGTCAGAATATTTGAAAACTTGACAGATTATTCTGGGCAGAACATTTTCTTTCTTGACAGAATGCTTGCTCCTAGCCCTATCTCTGCTTCACTGGGCAGGAGTGCCTGTTCTGTTTGACTTCATCCATTTTGAAGTTTCAAATGGTCACAACCTATAAGACAGAGTGACAAAAGGCCATCAATCAACGTAAATCGGTGCTCAGCCCATGGGTCTGGGCCTGGGTTGGGAGATGGTCAGTGGTGGTTCTTTGGATGTAAATCTGCCTCTCATATAGCTGTGGCTAATGCAAAGGCAGGTCACAGTGCATGATGAGGATTCTAATATTAAGTGCATTTTAAAAACTTGAAATGCATGTATATAAATAGAGTTTTGAGCAGATTTTGTTTTCTCCCAGCAATACTATTCATTAGTTACCAGATGGATATCATTTTTGAAAGTATTGATTTTCAATGGCCATAGAAACATCTTTGTGTGTCTGCCGAGCTTGGTTATTAATTTTGTTGTTATTCTTTTGAAAATTATCACTTGTGAGCAGCTGAAGTTTGAGCTGGGAATCAGGATTAAAATCAATGCAAAAAAAATGTTTCTAGCATGACCTTAAAATTGGGAATATTGTAAGAATCTGAATAGCTTTTTATCCTGAATGAGTATAAATACATACATGCACACAAAATCTTTATTACATGTAATACTGCCACTGCTTCTGGGGACAATATCTTTAGTGTGAAATAAAAGAAGGGATGCACAGACATGTAAGAGCATTATAGGCTTTCCTAGAATTCTTCTCCAAGCTGTCTGAGAGGACGGGGGACTTTGTGACTAAGACTAAAGTCCTTTTGTGAAGAGGTAGCTTTGCGATAGTGGTTCCCACTCCTCCTTCTTATCCTCCTCTCCCACCCCCTCCTTTTTCCTCTTTCTGTTTCTACCTCCCTTCTCTCTTACTTTTTCTTCTATTCCTTTCTTTCCTTTTTTCTTCTATAACATCTTTAAATATTTTATTTCCCAGAGTAATGCATGTTAATTGTAAAAAAAAAACTTAGAAAAAATAAACAATCATGAAAATAAAAATGATCAGAATCACTTGTAATTCTGTTTCACAGAATGAATGCTCAATATTTGGAGTGGAAAATAGAGAAAGAGAGAGAGAGAGAGAGAGAGAGAGAGAGAGAGAGAGAGAGAGAGAGAGAGAGAGAGAGAGAAAGCATGCACACACACACACACACACACAGGTATACATGTATAATTAACTAAGATGGCCAGTGTTAAATTCTTTTGATTAATAAGAATAATCAGGTTATTTTGATTAGTAAATGGCTCTTAAGATATAATCAATTAAAAAGTGCTCCTTAAAAAATAAGTTAGGCATAGGAAGATAAGTACTGCATCACTTATGTATTTGTAGAGACTAAAATAAATTAATATTATGAAAATTAAATACAATTGTGATTACTAGAGACTAGAATAGGGAGGAGAGAGAGGAGCTGGAGGGAAGACAGATAATGGATCCAAAATAACAAAAAGCTGGAATAAATTCTAGTGTTCTTCAGCATAGTGGAGTGGCCACAGTTCATAACAACTTATTCTATGTTTTATAAAGAATTAGAAGAGAGGAATTCAAGGGCTCCAAACAAAGAAAAAGGCAAATTCTTAAGGAGATGGAGATGCTAATTGCCATGATTTGACCATTATACGTTGTATATATGTATTGAATTATCACACTGTACTCCATAAAAATGTACCATTATTGTATATCAATTAAAAATGAATTTTAAAAAGCTGATGCAATTTCTGAGAATATGTTTCCATAGAGTGACATAGACTATCTCCTCTGTTTCTAGTGTCATTCTGAATACGATTTGAGGAGGAGGACAGGTAGTCTTTGAAGCTTCTCCATCAGAGGAAGGCGTTTGTCTCTTTGAACTCCCTCCTCCATGTCCCCCAGCTCTGCAGCAGTGGGTGCAGCCAGCATGGCACTGGGAAAAGGCTCCAAAAGACCCTTGAGGAATTGGGTCGAGGTTGAGGATGTTTAAAATATGTTCAAGAGAAAGATTTCTCTAGAGATTTCGCCTGGAAGCATTTAAAATATTCTCAGTGGTAGAGGCAGGCTCTAAGTCTTGCCACGCTTCAAAGTAGGATCAATGAGCAAGGAGAACGCTCCACGAATCACCAGCTTCCCTACAGGAGATGTTCATCTCTACCTATGTCCCCCTCCCTCTCCACTGGGCCCGCTCAGATGTCTGGGCCCGGGCTATCATGCTCTGTGTGCTGTCCAATGCTGATCAACACAAAGAGGCAGGGAAGGAAGGCTGTTGTGTGCAAAAAGTCACCAGACGTTGAAAGACAGAAGCTCTGATTACGCTCTTACTATGGATCCACTAAATTTTTGTTGAATTGTTCATATGAGCTGGAAAGGGACTCCTGTGCCATGAAAAACAGTGAGATTACTTTCGAAGCTATTATGATATTTTCTCAGTAGATGGCGATGTTTTGAACGAAGAGGCTTTGGGTGAGCTCATTTAGAAACGTGAAATTGAATAAGGTTTCTTTAAATAAAAAGAATCCCATTGTCACAACCTACAAAACTTTGACACAAAGAAGTGTGTAGTAATAAGAGCATGTTCCCTAGTTCCCAAATCAGCACTATCCTATAAAAATATAACAGGAGCCATGTTGCACTTTTAAAGTTTTTGGAAACAACATTGAGACAATGTTGACGTAAATAAAATAGGTGAAATTCATTTCAGCAAAGTATTTAATTTCATTAAATATACAAAATTTAAGGTTTCAACATGTAATCAATATCAAAATTACCAGGGAAATATTTTACATTCAGATAATCTGTATTTAAGTCTTCAATAGCCAGTAATTGATAGCTACCATGCTACACCAACTGATATGTTTTCCTTCTTTTATTTCTTCATAAAAGGGTAAATTTTCAGAACCACTGATTTTATCAGGGATCATGTTTTTATTTTTTAGAGTATTTTGTGTTGAATTTGATCCTTGCCAAAGTAGTGTCTTTGGCTAAGCAAAGACGTGTGTGTGTGTGTGTGTGTGTGTGTGTGTGTGTGTGTGTGAACACAAGTTTTGGTCCTCCATAGAGAAATCAATGCACATATCAGTATCCAGGAAGAATGTCAGAAAGTTTTTTGTTATCTACTAAAGCAGTGAATCTCTCCTATGTACCAGGAACTGTTCTAACAAATAAAGCTTATCTTTTCATTTCTAAACAAGACCTGTATTAAATAAATGTTGATAGAGACTCCCTATGACTTGGAACTTCTCTACCCATTTCTCGCCATTCAGTCCATTAATGAACTTTTATGGGGTTCCTCACACTTACTGAAGGTGCACAATGTAGTAATAAAGCGGCTACCCCAAAGATCCCAGGTTAGTGGGGGAGTGGACCTAGCTGACAATTACATAAAATCGTATGAATGCTGCTAATTCATACTTAAGGGGCCATGAGAGTAAAGAAGAGGCACACTCATTCAGATTGCGGCTGCTCATGATGGAGGGGAGGGACTGAGGGGGTTTCTTTAAAGGTTTGCTGTCTGAGCTGGGTCATGAAGGAATGAACAGGGTTAGAAGAGTTGGGAGATTGCATCTTCAGTGGTAGGGGTGGGGGAGGGGTGAAGATGCATCCAGCAGGGGCCAGAGGCATGAGAAAAGGCGGCAAGTTTGAAGAACTGCAGGTAACTGAGGCTTTCTGTTATGTAGGAATGAAGAGTTCAGTGTTTCAAGAGGTGAACAATGCTCAGATTATTAGAACCTTTATGTTTCAAGCTATTGAGCTCAATCTTGAAAATCAAAAGAAGAATTAAAGGATACTTATCAGGAGAATGATGTGGTTGGATTTCTGTTTTGGGAAACTCATTTTAGCTTCAGTATGGAGAATGGATTTGAGGGCTGTAAGACGAGGCAGAAAAACTCAGTTTTGAAGTTTTTTCAATGACTGTGAGAGGAACAGGAAGAGAGTGACCTGCAACAGAGGCCAGAGCTATGAATTAGCATTGGGTTTGAAAGAGATTTGGGAAGAGGATTAATAGGAATGGGTGTGCAGTTGTGAGGGAAAAAGACATAGACATCAGGAGAGATCAGACTTTTAGACCTGGATGGTTTTAGAACTGTGGAAGTTTTATACAAAATTATGAATTCACAAGTGCCTGGTTGCTTCTCAGGGCCTTAGAAGTCCCAAATTTGGGGGACAGGCCTTGGAACATAAGCTTCCAAATTAAACTGAATTTTTCCTGCTCCCAGATTTATTTTGATGACAGAGATGCAATAGGGAAGGAGAGGATCTGTGGGGGAAGATGATTCTAATTTGAACTATTTTTGAGAGGCAGATGGTGCATTTACATGGTGATGCTGGACACTGACACAGAGCTCATGATGGCTGTGGATTGCAGAGGTTTCTGGAAGTCAGAACTTGAATGAAGTCACAGGAATCGATGGCACCATCCTGTGTAGAAGATAAGGTGTGCCCTGTCTCTGGGAAAGACCAACATTCTGCAGTGGGAAGAAAATTGTCTGAGAGGGAGTGAGCAGGAAGCTCTTGGGGAGTCAAGTAAAACAAGGTACCAGGAATGAGTTTTCAGGACTGCTCAGAGATACAGTTTGCAGATCTGTCACTATTCATGACAGACAACCCACACGCTCTAGTGGTCCCAAGAGTGCTGAAGATTTAATTTGCAAGTACCTTGAGAGATGAAAAGTCTCTCCACTCCATATTGTATTACTAGTGACTGATGGTTCTTCACTTTAGAAGGTGTTCTTTCTCTGATTTGCCACGAACCACAACCTCAGGAAAGGGCTGAGTATTATTCTCTTCTCTATTGATTCTTCCAAATTGTCATTTTGTTCACTCCTTTGTAACACATCTCATTTGGACATGCAACCTTCTACCTCTTTCTTTCTAGGTACCATTTCCATACTCTTGGTCAGTGTCCTCATTCATAAATAATGTTAGCACCTTCCTTAGGGTAACCAGCCTGAATACCTGGACAACCTTTGTACTATTCCCATACTGTTACTACTTTCTGCTCGTGACCTCACTTCTTCTCTGCAGCTGACATTAAACCCTCTCTTTTTGTATCTGTGGCTCCTTAATTTTCTAATAGAAAATCCAGAAATTGATCAGACACATGGAGTCTAAGCTCATTTTTTAAGTCTAATCTGCATAGCATGTCTCTTACTTCTCTATCTAATTGGTCTGTACAGTTAGTCACTCTCTGTGACACTGTCTTATTCTCTTCTCAATTCCCACATCATTAAAGTTGGGTAAGTAACTCCTTCATTGCTTAGAGAGAACTTGTGTCTTCTCTGAAGGCCTCATTTCCCATAAGAAAATAACTCTGTGCAGTGCCCAGAAGGCAATTCATGTGAAGATACACACAGGAACCAAACAAGAAATGAATAGTAGCAGTGGAGAATGGGCTTAAATGGAAAGCTATATCCTATCCATATTCATTCAAATTTGAACCTTTTAAAAAGACCATTTTGATCAAACAAAACTACTATGAGTCCTTCTTCTAGTCTTTGTATCCTCAGCATCTGCAAATAAAAATGTAAATCAGGTAAATATTATTAAGCACTTGGAACATTGTCTGGTAAGGCTATACAGGGGTTGGAGGCACATAAAAAAATCTGGTACACAGATTTCACTTAAAAGTTTGGAAAATATGCTCTTGGCCCCTGGCCCTCTGATTTAAGGAACCAACATTATATCAGAATATCTGGAAACATAGTAACTAGAATCATAGTGATCAGGATCCAATATCCAGCCCAACTTCCTCCATGTTACAGATGAAGAAACAAGTCCAGAGAAGTTTGGCCACTACTGCACAAGGGTTCACTGCCCCCCACACATAAAAGCCAACACCACGGTACCAAAGTCTTTGCAAAAAGAGTTTTATTGAAGGTCAATGGACAAAGAGACTGGAGGAGTTCTCAAATCTGTCTTTCCATAGGCTGATAGTAAAGAAATGTAAGTAGTTTGGAGAAGGGGAGCCAGGATTGATTGGTTGTGACCAGGAGTCTTGGTGGAATAGTCTGTAGCTGGTATGCAGATCCAGGTGGAACTTGTGAATAATTCTGGTCTTTTTGCAGCTGTTGACAGAAACCCTCACCTATAATCTAGGTCCATAAGGTCGTCTTATCACTCCTGAGATTCCACTTTTTGGAGATTTTTGGTTCTACCAGACTCTCATAATCATTTTAGGTCAGGTCCTAGAGTTTTGCCCCTGTATCTTAGGAAAAAGTTTGGATGGTTTTTTATGAAAGTTGCCATTCTGTGGCCCGATTTTACTACCAATCACACCTTGTCTTGGCCCCTCAAGAAACAGCTAGTACTCTAGATGTTAGGTCTAAAGCTGCTAGAGGTAGCTAGCTATTCATCCAGCACTTATTTAAAGAGAATATAATTCTGATGGCTCTGCTGTACGTCTACCATTAAGGATTTTATTCTTTTGGAAATGCTCTAGGATATGGCTGAGGCAGGTATCAACCAAGAAGAGGCTGAGACAGAATTCTTAAATCCAAGATGTCATGATGCTGCTGTCCTTGTAGCATGAGTGATGTTGATAAGCAAAGACAACAAGAATTATCAAACCTGCTCATTCAGAAATGGTCCCCCACCCCGGAACCTACCTATGCTCCTGTCACTAATGAAGCTGGTCACAGGTAGCCAAGCCAGCATGCATTGGCTGTTGGGTGAAATAAACTGTTTTCAGTGAGGCTGTAACTTACTGGCTGTCTATGTTGCTGCACCCAGAAGGAAGCATAAAGTGGCTGTGTTTGGAACATGGGAAATTATAGAGGGGTGCTCATTGAGAGGCAGTAGAGGTAGCAGGAGGGGAAAGCTACCCCACTACTGACTTTTCTGTATGGGATATTGTTGGGTCCCAGCCCCTAGTATAACCAGAGAGGGGTTGAATGAGCACTTATTGTCTTTGGGTGTCAAAAAGTAATGCTTATTTCATGTTTTCATATTTATATTTAATATTTATACTTAAGAACTCCTTGAGAAATATGAACACTTTTCCCATTATTCTTTCATAGCTCTCTTCTTTACTCATCTAAAGATAATTGTATTGTTGATGATAGAATGACAACTTCTCTTTCTGGATAGAGAACTAGAATATTCTATATATTTTTTGTTACCGTCTGTTAACAAAGCCAATGGCTTCTTGAAAAATAAAATGACCTCCTCTATGTCTCCTAAATTTCCCATCTTGTTCTCTTTAAATCTAGGGCATAAATAAAAGGATTAAGGATTTGTAAGAAATTAAAAAAAAATTATTCCTGCTTCCCTTTCCAATTAAAAAAAATCAAATAACTTCCTTAAAACCCTAAAAGCTAGAAACCAGTCATGATTTCTTTTAGCCAGTGTAGGTTGCACATTTAATCTACCAGGGTGTTGAATTATTGATGCTATATTTCTTTTTTCTTAATTTTGTAATACTTCTTGTAAACTTGGCTTCACCCTGGGCTTTCATCCTGATTTCACATTTTTATTTTAGCCCATGACAAGTATTAATAATTTAAAGTCTGGAGTTACATCTTATCAATCTCCTTTGGAGAGTTTGCAAGGCAAAATTGATTGAAATAAAATCCTGTGTTCAGGATGTTTACTATGGAAAGACACAGCTGCACTGTTTGATGAGTAAGGCCATATCAATATGTTAACCAGCATGCACATATGTTAAGGTAGAGATTCAGCACAGGTTTGTTTTATTTTTTATTTTTTTAATAACTCATTAGGTTTAGTAAAGTTGTTGAAATAAAATGGCCAAAGTAATTCATAAGAAGGCATGGTGCTTGGAGACTTCAGGCCAGGATAAACACCCTCTCTAATTTAAACAAAATTGACTTAAGATGGAACTGTATGCATGGTCATCTCAAGAGCTGGGAATGGCTGACAGGGGTAATTGAACATTAGTTGTTTTTTTTTTTAACGGCTAGAGTAGGTGACAGGTAGTGGAAATGTGGAAATGAGAAATTGGAAGTTTGATTTTTTTTCCTTCAGTTTAGTAGACTTCAGGAAAAATATATATATTTTTTTAATTTTGGAAAGGGAATTGAGATTTCTAAATTTGATGTGGCTCAATCTGATAGTTCTGTAAGAAAAAAATTAAATTATTAACATTTCTTATTTTAAATTTATAGATGCCAAAGATTTACAAATAATTATTTTCTCCTTTTCAGCATCTACTCAAATGGCCCCCATGCAGTTCTGAAAATAAATAAAAGACTCATAAGTTTCTGTGGTTGCATTATAGTGAAAAATGTGCCTACTGGAAGATTCTAGTGCTAGAAAGCTACGCTTCCAGAAGTAGGAGGTTTGCTCTGTGTGGGAAACTTGGTAGGCTTACTCAATGAATCCGACTCAGTTAGAACTGATCACTCTGCAGTAATAGTCTTTGTCTTTCTGTCCTTAAAGTGGAACCAAGTACAAGGCTCAAAACAGGGAAGAAAGCGCCCTTCTATTCATTATGCCTATTATCTGTGATCAGTCACATGGCGTTTATATGGGTTTCAGCCAGGAAAAGCCCCCAGTGTCGTGAACCACAGCATTTTGATAAGAGATTCTCACCAAGTGAGAGGAAGGATCTCATTAGGGACCATGTGAGGTAAAGTGCCTATGTGTCTTCCCACTTCATGTTCCAGGACCACTGAGCCATGCCAGGAGCTGCATACATTAAGTCATTTGTTAGATGCATAAATAAATACTAGAAGCTTCCAATTCCACACAATGACTTGATCTAAATCTAATATCACAGCAGTTTCTCCCTTTACAATAGGAGTATCATCTCCAGTTCAGTCTCTTAGATTTCACAGGACTTCTAATTGCTTGCTTTTCTCCCGGTTTCGCTAGCTTCATCCTCTTCAAATGCCACCTCTAACCCCGCTACAGTATCATATCTTTATTTTGGAATGGTTATACCAGCTTGTGTTTTAGATTCCCTCGGCTCTTATTCTCTGCCTCCAATTCAAGATCTTTTCCTCTTATCTGGAATGGTAAAGCCTCAGATTTTATTTGGTTCTAGGTAGTCTCCACTCCCCATCTGTCTCTGAAATTTACAAATCTTATTGGTCTTAGAGGCTTCAGACCTTGAGATGTTAGAACTGGAAGATGCCTTTGAAATGTTCCTATTAAATCTCTCCAGTTTTCAGAAGGAAAAACTAAGGACTAAAGTCACCCAGAATGCCGCAGTCTCTGGCTGGGCACAAATCATGAGCCTCCACACAGCTTGTAGATTCAAACAGCAATTCTTTATTCCCGAACTCACACCAGCTGTCTACAAACACGTTCTGGGGGAATCCACGTTCTATGCCCAAATCCACACTCTGCCCAAATCCACTACTCTGCCCAAATCCACCACTCTGCCCAAATCCCCTCCACATGGGCTTCTGTCTCCCAAAATATACTGTCTGACCCTAAGAACTCAAGAGGAACTCAGCAGCAGGATACGCCCTATTCTAAAGGGGGAACACCCTAATCTCCTATTATGCTAAACTGCCCTATTCTAAAGGGGGAACACCCTAATCTCCTATTATGCTAAACCTCCCTGGTCCTTGAGCAAGGTCACCTTTCAGAAGTCCTTCCACTAGACAGCATGGAAGTAAGCTGGCAAGGAGATTGTCATACCTACTTGGCTGATGGCTCCCAGCACCAGAAGGCCAAGAACAGGAGGAAAAGAAATTCTCTGCTTCTCAGGCACTGCCTTGAGAGTCTGTGGAAGAACTGTGTCAGCAGGGGCATCTTCAGCACCAGCATCTGCAGGTCAGAATGGAAGGAGAAAGAGATGGGAAGGCCCTGAAAGAAAAGAAAAACACATAAATACACAACTATCCATCAGATTGCTGGTGTTTCTCGTTTGCACATGGGGTGATGCTGTGATAGTGATGGCAAGGTACCAGGTAACAGCCATCTGCAATACTATTTAGAATCAGCTTCCAAGTAAATTTGGGTCACCGTTCCATATGGCATACTATCTAAACCCTTATTTTTATCCTTCCTACGTTAATCATCTTTGTGTGATTGTAACAAAACACCTGAGATGATCAACTTATAAGAATGAAAGATTTATTCTACTTCACAGTTTTGGAGACTTAGTTGGTCCATTGAGATTAGGCCTGTACACATCATGGCAGGAGTGAATGGTAAAAGAGACCACCCACCTCATGGTACCCAAAGGGAGAGAAGGTCCCCACCACCCTTACAAGGGCATTTCCTCGATGACCTGACTCGATTCCATTAGGCCCCACATCCTAAAGTTTTTTCCACCTTCTGAAGTACCACAGACTGGGGACCAAGTCTTTAACACATGGATTTTGGGGCGGGGGGAGATATTCAAGACCCAAACTACTGCACTTCCTGTTTTTAATTTAAAAGAAAAGTTTTAACAGAAGTTATCACTTCCACTGAGTGATACTACAAGTATTTTGGAACACACCAAAAAGATTTCTGAAACTAGAAGATTTACACTTTGCTCCTTTAGGGATTTGGAGTCAATGGAACACTTGAGATGAAGAAATGGCTGTGCAATTGTGCTCCTGAGATTTTCTAAGCATTAAAAAATAAACTGACCAAAAATAAAGTACCTAAAATTGAGTGTACTTTTAACACCTTAGTCCTGAAAGATTCTACCAGTCAATAATTCTGTTTGCCTAAAACTTTATATTCTGATATTTGTCTTAATCAAAAAGAATCTTTAAAATTTTATTGGTTCTTTTTTAGGTATACACAACAATAAAATGCATTTTGATGTAATATGTAGGCATGAAATATATCTTATTCTAGTTAGGACCCCATTCTTGTGGATGTACATGCTGGTGGGATTCACTGTGATATTTTAATATATGTACATAGGACAAATATGTCAGATTCATTCCATAGTCTTTCATTTTTCTATATTTCCTCCCTTTCCTTCATTCCCTATTGTCCAATCTACTGAAATTATATTTTCTCCCACTCCCCTTCTTATTGTAGTATAGGTTCCATGTATCAGAGAAAACATTCCACCTTTGTCTTTTGGGGACTGGCTTAGTTCATTTAGCATGATGGTGTCCAGACTCATTCATTCACTGCCAAATGTCGGAAGTCATTCTTCTTTATCCATTTATCAGTTGAAGGGGACTTACGTTGGTTCCATAGTTTAGCTATTATAAATTGAGCAGCTATAAACATTGATTTTAAGTCCTTTGGATATATACTGAAGAGAGGAATAACTGGGTCAAATTGTTGTTCCATTCATAATTTTCTAAGGAATTCCATACTGCTTTCCTGAGTTGTTGCACCAATTTTCAGTCCCACCAACAATATATGAGTGTAACTTTTCCTCCACATCCTCACCAGCATTTATTGTTACTTGTATTCTTGATAATTGTCATTCTGACTGGAGTGAGATAAAATGTCAGTGTAGTTTTAATTTTCATTTCTTTAATTGCTAGAGATGTTGAACATTTTCAAAAAGCATTTTTAAACAGGTTTCCATGTTTTGTTTTTCCAACCTAGGTATTCAGTGTGTGTTTAAATCTGTTTGTTAAGATCTTTCTTAGGAGTTTAATTATGCTTTTATGAGAAGAAATCATAAATATTTTGCATAAATTGAGATACACTATGTAATGCACCATGCATTTTTAAAGCTCAGTCTGGACCCTTGTTTCCATTCATTTTCAGGTCTCATATGTCAGATGGTTTCATTTCTCTGGTATTGAGCAGATGTTGACACTCAAAGAAAAAGTACTGTGTATGTAAAATAATTATCCTCTGGATACCTTAAAGTACTTTAACTGGATATAAGAATCTGGCCCTCAGAGCTCAAAAGAACATACACTGGTCTTGCCATAAATTTAAAACTTTACAGAATAAAAAGTGTTAACATTTTTACTTAACAAGAGGATTTTTAGTACTCATCCCTACCAGGTTCCTGGTATCTGATGTACTTTAGAATATGTCGGACATTCTTCTTCATCTAAGGCAGACAAATGTCTTTAACCTTAAAGACAAATGAAGCTCTATCCACATCCATGTTTCACTCAATGGCATTGGATATTTTTGTCTTCAGTTAAGAAACAAATGGACATTTAAAAGAAGAAGTAGCCTAGACAAAGTAACGCTCACTGAGGTTAGATGAGCAAGTTCAAGATTCTTCTCTGCTACTTACCATCAATGTCATCTTGAAGAAGTCACAGTGTTTGTCATAGTTCAAGCTTGTTCACTATTCTCCAGAGTCCTTTGCTGAATTGAAAATAGGGTGGATTGTTTGATGTATATATTGAAAGAGTTCTGGAAAATAACCTACTAAGGTTATCTGAGTACTATAATCCTTCTGTTCAACAGTGAAAGCTTTAAATATAATATCCTGGGAGTTGCTGTAAACTGCTAAGTTTTTCTTTACTTGTTTTGTAGTAACAGAAGACTAATACAGTGTTCATGAAAGTTTATGTCCTAAGGATTGGGTTAAAATGTAATTGGCAGTAGGATGTACACATTAAATGAAATTTGGATTGAATGGGAGATGCAATTTTGCTTTTAAACCCATGGCCCTAGTTCTGTTTATTTAAAAAAAATCAGGATTGTAGGTTTAAGGTCTAGAAAAATTGTGTAATACTAGAAAAGTTTACACTATATGCTAGGAATGGGTTCTTGTCTGTTAAAATAATTTCAAGTGACAAATGAAGACATTTTTAATGACTCTTAGAGGGTAAGAGAAGTCCAAAATAATTTCTGATCCTGTGTCAAGGCAAAGTCCTTCAGAATTTGAGTATAGTTAGACATAAAAATATGCATGAATAATTATTAAAAGCAAAGTTTGGGGTATACATGGTGGCTTTATCTGGTACTGTTGAAATCCACTGGATTGAGGTATGATGAATAAAGCAAATTATGGTGGGGAATCAAAACTACAGTGGTAGTTGATACTGAATGTTGTTCTGTTCCAGGCTTTGCTATTTTATCACATGCTGCTCTTATTTCTGAAAACATATTACTTCATCATTACTCAAAAAGTTGCTCTCCTCTCCATGAAAGTGCCATTATGCTGACTATTTGGATGTCATATATTAAATTTATAGTGCAAAGTTTAAATATGAATTTGGAGTACAAATAAGATGAATAATTTATACCCAAAGAACAAAGAAGTGTTCTTTGATAATTGTGGTTTCTGAGTATTCAAGTCTTTGATGAAATTTGACTTAGAATTTGTCAACTCTGCACATACATAAGCATAGATTGAATTTTAATTCAGTTTTGATATGCTTTTTAATATCAAAGTTGTAGCATTATAATTGGATTATAACAAACTCAATTTATATGTTGCCAAAGTAGTTGATTCTAGAATTCTAGTTATGATTATTACTATTATAATTACTCTTGAAAGACCTGGCAATCACTAAATATTAAAAGTGCTAATAAGGGAAATTAAATTCTAGAAAGTTTAAGCCTACATTTTGAATGAAATATGTCTTTCATGCCTTGTGATCACCTCACACTTGTAAATTCCATGTGTTTTCGTATTTCTTTTCATCCTCCACAATTCCAATTGTTAATCCTTTTAAAAATGCTTCCTGGAGCTTTTCTGAGGCAGACATGGTTGTGGGTGCTGTGGAGCTACATTTTGTCAGCTTCTGTTCCTAATTCACCCCTGTTCCCTCCTGCCCAGGAGCAAGTGGTTCAGGAAGCCACACTACAGCAATGGCTTTGAAAGATAATGGAAAGACACCCATAAAACCAGAGGTGGTGGATCTCCAAAATAGAATCACTCTTGCCAGCATGAAATCCCCAGAGAAGGTGTGGCTGACTTGATCATAGGTATGGATGCCTATAAAGACCTTGAGAATTACTACAAGAAACGTTCCTTGTGTAAAAGATTCTAACACCTGATATCATTTCCAAATGGGATTTGGGCTCCTGGACTTGCAAAATCTTTTTAGGGTTGTTGAACAGATCACTACCATTAGCACTGAGCTGGATGGAGGTTAAAGTCAACATTGCAGATGCCAAAGACAACTATTTTAATGAATTAATTATCTGTTGTTTAAAGCAAAAAGGAAATGCTTCATTCATTATGCAAATCATTGACACTCTCTCTGTCTCTGTATCTCTGCACACACACCGAAATACATTTATTTCTTAACCATTTGGGGATGATTTATATATCTGTGTCCCTCCCCCCAAGTACTTTGAGGTGCATTTTCTAAGAAAAAAATATCATCTTATTTTAAAGTAGTGCAGTTATCAACTTCAGTAAATTTTACACTAACGCCTTTTATCTAACCTGCCACTTCTATTCCAATTTCATCAGTTGATCCATTAACATCCTTGAAAAGCATTTACTGTCCTGTACAGGTTCCAGTCTGGAATTGGGTATTGCACTGAGTACCTTTGATTTTCTTTACTCTGAAACATTTCCACTGACATTCTTTGCTTTTGCATTAACATTTTTGAAGAATACCAAACCATCACCTGTCATCTTTATAAAAAATAGTATTATTATTCTTATCTTGGGTTTCTCTGATGTTTCTTTGGGATGGGATACAACTTTTGCATTGTCATTTTGTATCTTTAGAGTATCATGCCTGGAATCACATGGCATCTATGCATCCACTTCTAGATAACATTGATTTGGCTAGGCCACAGTGCCTGGTTATTCAATCAAATGCTAATCTAGGTCTTACTTTGAAGATATTCTATGAATGTTATCAAAATCTGTAATCTTTTGATTTTTAAGAGAGATTATCCCAAATAATTTTGATGGGCTTGTTTCAATTAGTTGAAAGCCTGGGTTTCCTTGTAGAAGAGAAATTCTTTGTATTTATGTGGCTGGAAACTTCTTCTCATGTGTTAAAATTTCCTCCCATCCTTCTTGATGGCCTTCCCTATGAATATCAGACTTGCTTATTCAACCACAATTGTGTAAACCAACTTCTTGCAATAAATCTGTTAATATATGTCCCCATTGATTGGGATTTTTTCTAATGGAACCATATCTGACAAATTTAAATTCATATTAGTTTCCTATTGCTGCTATAACATATTAACATAAATTTAAACAATAATGTTTATCGTTTAGATTTCTAGGAATCAGAAGTCAAAAATATGTTGCAGGGCTGTATTCCTTCCAAAGCTCTATTTCCTTTCTCTTTACAGCTTGTACAGACTGCCTGTGTTCCTTGGCTTCTGGACCCTCCATAATTCTGATCTCTACTTATTTTGAAAGTCTTCTTTTCTAATTTTTTAACACAGTTGGCTCCCTCTTTCCCTTATAAAGATTCTTGTATATATATTGAGTCCATCTAAATTATCCAGCAAAATTTCTCCATCAAAATGTCCTTAATTTAATCTTGTCAGCAAAGTCCCTTTAGGTCTGTAAATTAACATATTCACAGGAGTTGAAGATTAAGAAGTCATTTTTGAGAAGAGGTCAATTTTATGTGCATCTGGGTTCAATATATTGGAGAAGCTACTAAATATTCCAAGATTATGACCACTCCCTTTAGCCAGAGGTGTGAACAATTTCTATGAACATCACTTATGCCAATTTTGATCTCAGATCTAATAGCACAATTGGTTTTAGGATTAGTGTGTATAATGATCATGTAAAAAATGTTTAAAATGAGAGATCATAACTTATTATTAATAAAAAGTGTATCTTGTGTGAGTCTTTCCTTTCTCATCATCTAAGTGAGAACATATGATTGAAGCTTTATCCCAACTTTGAAAATCCTGAGCCCTTTTCACAACCTCTCTTATTAAATTTTATGTGTGTGTGTGTGTGTGTGTGTGTGTGTGTGGTGAAAATAAATCTATTTCAAATTTAATTGAACTATGAAGCTTATCTAGAATGTCTAAGCCAATGTTTGGGTACCTTTAAATTAAATAATAAATTAGAATTAATATAGCTGGCTTAATGCTATGTTAAGAGGAAAGCAAGTTAACAGCATTGCAGGAAATAAGATTTAAACGTAACTGGCAACTAAACGCATAAAATCCAATAGGCTTTGTTCTAATATGGCACATCCTTAGCCTTGCGGAAGCATACAACAGTAAACTTATTATCCACAGTACCTTGTCTCCTTGAATGGTACCAGTCCCTAGGTTTGTTAATTTCTTTGCACTTATGGAGCATGTGCACCTATTGCAGATGAAAGTCAAAGTGTGTTTGTCATCTTTACAGAGAGAAGCTAGGTCTTGCACCATTTTTGTGTCATTCAATAAGACAGACCGAAGACTTACCTGCTAACTCACACCTTTGCAAGTTCAAGCGCATCACACAGAAAAAAAAAAATATTCAAGGCTACCCAACATGCCATATTTTTCTTACCTCTGTTTTCAAGTGTTGCTGTACAACGACAGGTCAGTCCAGGTTGGATATTAACCCTTTTTCAATAATTATATTGTTTTTTGTTTCCAGAAAGATTAGACCAGATTTTAATCTGAAGACTGCTCCAAATTCTGCGCCCCCTCCCCAAATTAAGCTCCACGCACCTTGCCCTACCTGTTTCTAGTTGTAACCCTATGAATGGGGATCTGGGGCTGCTACCAGGATGAGTGAAGGCATTACCATTTTGGGACAATTCCTGCTTAAGTTCCAGACCTCTAAGCATAGCTCATTATTTACAATTGGATGAATTTAGAATGGGTCACATGTCAGTGACAGGAACTTAAGATGACTTTGCTTCTGAATAAGATGAAGTCTACTTGTAATAGAGTTTTACTTTTTTTTTTTTTTGTTTTTAGCCCTTCACCAAACAAAAGCAACATTAAAAAAACAAAAACAAAAAAAAACCTGCTTGGCTCTTTCATATCACATACAACTGATGAAATAATCAGAAGAAATGTTCTGGAGCTGCCTGTGTCCTGGTTCTTTGCCACACGCCTGACTGGGCTGATCTCTCATTAGTGTTGATGAGCCCAGGGTGGAAAGGTACTTCTTTTTTTGTTCCTGAGAGCATTTATTCTCAGTCATCTTGCACTTTCAATCACCACTAATAGCTATTTTGGCACAAATTCAAAGCAGGCTCAGTTAGGGGCAGAAGAAATATTTTGCATTAACTGGATTATTTTAAGTTTTCAGCCCCGTGATGTGGCTTCAGGACAAAATAGATGGCGCAGAGAAAGAAAGTTTGCCTCACTGAGAGCCTGCAAGGACATGGTTGCTGCAATGCTATGCCATAGTGGGTCCCATCAGGCATCACAGGCCACTGTGCTTCTGAGGTCTTTCCTTGAGTCACTGGAAATGGTGACAGTGATTGTGATGTGTTTGCTGTGTGGCTGATATAATGATCTGGTGTTTGATTACAGTGACTGGAAAAAGAATTTAAAAAGAAAAAGATGTAACATATTAAATTTGGGTGTTTGCGTACTGGGTCCCTGTAGATTCTCTGTTAGTACATTGACAAACATTTATGTTGCCAGTAAATATCGAAATGTCTGAGAATAATGGATTGGGTTTCAACTTTCCTGTATAACTTGAGTACCTCCTCCCAGGGACAGGCATATAGCTGAAATGGACATATCTGGGATTGGCAGAGATCTGGAGTCAGGCTGGTTCTTACTGGTTTGAGGGCACTGAGCATAATAGAACCCCTGAAACATCCTACAGAAGGGCCCTGTGCCTGGATGCAGTCCAGCATAATAATTCAAAGGATGACTTTTGGAAACCTGGTTTTTAATGTTGAATCCACTAGTTATGAGTATTTGAATGCTTCATTCAATAATTTGAGGTTTAGTTTTATCAGTCAACTGAATGGGGGGAATAATATTAATTACTTTAAGTGTTAAATATGACGTGTGTGTGTGTGTGTGTGTGTGTGTGTGTGTGTGTGTGTGTGAAGCATGGTGACTGTGATGGACCAACATGCTCAATAAATGGAAGCTGATGTTATTTTCAGATTCAGACACTTTCCAAAGTATCTCAATTTCATCCAGGAGTCCTTCAGATTCTTAATGGATTCTTGTCTTTTCTTACTGACAAAATCCTTGATAAAAGTCAAGTTCCCCCAGAAAAGGACATCCTTGATGAAGGCCATGGGTCATCTCAGATTTATAAGGACTTTGGCTCTGGCTTCCAGTGTGTCCTTTCCTATTTATTAGTTGAGTCATTGTCTTTTGTGACTCACCAGGCAGGGACAGCAGAGGTAGTATGAGGACCTTGAGACCTGAATATAAAACTAATTGATCCTTAAATCCTTTCTCTGAGACATGTGCAAGTGGAATATAAGAAAATAAATTTTGAAGGGGTAACAGGATGTCACTTAATGTTACTCTTTAGGTTTGAGCATGGAAGAGCCGATTGACAGAAGCTGGTATTTCCCTGCTGTGTGTGATGCCTGGAAACGTTACAGCTCCCACCAATTGGGTGCTAGCTCCATGTTAGTCTCTGTGTGCCTGACAGTAGAATTCCAAACATACAAAAATGTCCAGCTTTCTCCTGACACTTTGTCTTTCTTGTATCAGGAATTATTAGGTTTATGCATTTGAATTTCCATGACTCCCTGTCCATCCTACTGCCTCTGCTCTCACTTTCCACCACCATTTTGGTCTTTATCTTACTCTCAGCTCTTTAGAGTAAGATAAAGTATTAAGTATTCAGAAATACTTAATCTGCTAACAGTTTTGATTCCTCCTTATTTGGTGATTGTACACCTTTTCCCAAAGACCTGAACCTTCTCCTGCAGGTCTAAGTTTTGTTCATCTATCTGGCTACAGGTGTCTTCTGTCTTGACCAGTAATGCTCCATCCCAACCCATCAGAACCAACCCTGGCTCTAACCCCTGGCCAGTCAGACCAGACCTGATACTGAAGAAAAGCTGAGAATAAAATGCAAAAACAGCCCAAAATTAGTTGATGGGGCATAAATAACAACCAACATGGTATATTTTAATGGAAACATTGTACTTTACTGTTTTTCTATGGCATTCAAATAAAAACTAATGGTTCAAGAATTAAGGAAAAGTAGAGTCTTTGGTAAGAACTATTCATCATTACTAAACTAAATAACTCAATGTCTGATGTGTTAAGTGTTGACTTGCCTTTGGGTTTTAGCAAATGTTTTAATATCCTTCCCCTTGGAGTGAATGCAGTACTGTGGCAGTAAGCATATTCATGTTGTCGGATAGCCATCACTTACGTCCATCTCCGAAAGTCATGTGGGCCTACTCCTATCATCAATACTGAATCTTGCTCCCCTCCCAAGGCCCAGGAAAGAACATTGTATTTTATGTTTTGATAAATCTGATTATTGGGAATCTGAGATATGTGAAATCCTACAAAATTGTCTTTCTCTGGACACCATCATTTTCAATAGGTGCAGTTCACCCCTAATCCTGGGTGTACTAGGTCCACTGCCAATTCTGCCGATGTCTCAACTGGACTGTGAGTGACAGTCAGTGGTGACGGTGCACAGGAGCTGTCTTTCCATGTCAGTGGGCATCTCTAGTCCCAGGATCTAGGATCTTGGGTTCCACCCAGCCTATAGGTTCCCCCCTCCTTCAGGTCCTTGCAGGCCAGTGTGTACCAAGGCCCTGTGCCTGGTGGTTTCTGTAGCAGTTTGGAGGATGTGTCCTGAGGAGGGGGCAGGGGCCATCTGAGTAGCACAGAGGACTCTGGATTTGTGTGGCCAGGTGTTGTGGTCATGGGTCACGATGGACTACTAGTACACTGTGCACTTCAAAAATAGTTCAATTACAAAATGGATGTTTGGTGTACATTACTACAATTTAGCAATTGGGGAGATTGCTGATTTACTCCAGTTCAGATTGTTCATGTTGTGATAGAAGAATACAAGAGACTGGGTAATTTATAAAACAGATTTTATTTTTCAAATTCTGGAGGCTAGAAGTCTAAGATCAGGGGCCAACTTCTGAGGACATTCTTGCTGTGTCCTCCTGGGGATGAAGGTAAAATAGGGACAAAGCCTGCTAACACATCATCTGGAACAGATAAAATAGAATGATATCCTGTGCCCCCCACAACATCCAAACTTCTTGGGATGACTCAATTTCTTCAAGATTTCCAGTTCTAGAAAGGCCTCTTTGTGACATAGGACAAGTCTCTGTGCCTCAGTTTCCTCATCTGGGCATCCTTACAGCATCTCCTTTATAGGGTTTTGTTTATATGAAATGAGATGGTTTAAAAAGCTTAAAACAGTACCTGATAGTGTTGTTTATTTTTATCAAAATTAAAAACTTATTTCCTTAAGTTGGAATTAAAATTCCCAGAAACTCCACCATTGAGCTCCATCAGGAGATTCACATTTGGCCTCTGTGGCCACTCGGCCAAGAGGGTGTGGGGCTGCTGTGGTAATCCATGTCTTCTCTGTTTGAGTTCACAAAAGGAAGAGGGCAGAGAAGGGAACATTTTCGATGTCTCAGCATTGGCATCTATCAACTCTTATAACTTCAAGCAACCCAGTGAAGTTGTGCCTTAAGTTCCTAATTTTATAAGTTAGATAACCAAAGTGAATTTAGTCTTTGATCCCAGCTCTTTTTGATCCCCAAACTCAATCTTTATGTATGACTTTTTGCTAGCATTTTGACTAGTGGCCAAAATAGAATAAATGAGACAAATTTACCATTGGCTTGCATATTTGGTAGTGTTTCCCTTTAAATTAGAGATTTCCTACCAGCCTGAGTACTATTGTAGGCATTTCTAGTTTATCTTAGTATAAATTAACAATTCATCCCTTTTTTTGATTTATCACTACTTTTAAGTGATATTTTGAATTAAATTCAACATCTCAGTCATTTTTAGAGCTTTCTTAAACCCTTTCCCATTGAATACTTTTTCTTAAAGAGACAAAATCATATATTAGGCATTTCCCTGTGGAAGGAAATAAAAATAGACCTAGGTGAGATGCCCCAGTGCAAGTTAGGAGCCTCACCATAATTGATGAAGGAAAATTAAACATTATATTTATTTTAAAAATTGATTCTAAATTTAATTATACTAATAATGAACACATTTTAATTTGGAAGGCAATTTATATAAATTGATGATATAGCTTGAGAATCCATCCGAATCTGAAACTTGTTAAGCTTTTGCATGAGACTACAAGTGGAAAATTCTACACTATGAAACTTTGTTTCATCTACAAAATTATTAATAATTAAGTGAATAAAGTTACACTCAGGCTGTGCATGTAAAGTGTGTGTGATACAGATATTAATTTTGTGTTTAGACCTGAGTCCCATCCCCAAGATATCTCGTTACTAATATGCAAATATTCTACAATTTTAACAAAAGCCAAAATCTGAAACTCATCTGCTCTCAATTATTTTGGATAAGGGATGCTCCACAGGAAATTGACAGACATATAAGTTTATAACTGTGAATTGAAAGACCCTTTGTTTTTCCAGGATTACACCTCTAATTTTTAATATTTTGTGTATGTGTGTGTTGTGTGTGTATGTTTTCAAGCCACCAAGGATGAGATCCACTGCCATGAGCTTCCTATATTCACCATTTGTAACTCACTTTTATCTTAAATGCCTTTCTTTCCCACTTGGAAGAGTGGAAGGAGCTTGTAATGTGGGAAACTGAGTGCTTTTAGAAGGCAGAGGCATAGAGATAAGAGAATTGAAAGATCTGGAAACTAGGTTTGTCCTAATACATAACATTGCTTCTGGTCAATCTAATGAACAGGACCTATAGTTCCCAGAAAATGGCACACAATAATTGGTGGTGGGATGACTTATTGGATATTCCTATGCACCTATTTAGTAGAAATACAAATACCTATCACTGCTATTAAATCATGAGCAGTCACTGGCCTGAAAGTATCTCACCACTGTACTTACCTTGTTGCATGGGAAAAAAAAAGAAGACGGCTTAGGCACATGACTTCTTATAATAAAATTCTTACTTGACAAACTTTTCCTATTGTGAAAGTTTGGATTGAGTAGCTTTAAAGATGACTGTAGATTTGTAAGAACAAAATAACAAAGTACCTCATTATGTTTGCAATATTTATTCCCAATGGTAAAATAAAGAACATCTTATACCAAAACCTTAAGAGGAGTTTTGCTTCATTATATACATACACAGAGAAATGTTCTATTTTGATCCTAAAATGAATTCTCATATTTGTTCCTCATGAAAAATGTGACATTTTTCAAGAAGGCAACCCTTCAATCAAAAATTTCAGCCTACTGTATACTTAGGCCCTGCTGAGGGAGGGTTGGGTAACTTGTTAGTTATTTCTATGTGGGTCTAACTTGGAACCTGTGTAATAAGCTCAAGTCTGCAAAAAGGGATGTTTTTGTTGTTGTTGTTTGTTTGTTGTTGTTGTTATTTTTTACTTAGGATAAAATTATATATATCATTTAAGATACACCTGGGTTCAGGATTGAACCCAGGTTTCATGAAAGCTAGGTAAATACCTTAACACTCTACCACTGAGTTACAATCCTAACCCTCAATAATTATATTCTTATATCTCCATGTGTTTAATATTAAAAGTAAAGAAGCAATAAATAGTAAAATTGAGAGCCAATACTTTTTCATAGTTAATAAGCTCGTAGGCTTTATTTTATCAATAAGACCATATTTAGTGTGTATGTGTTATTTCAAATGATGCCCAATATCAATGGGAGCTGTGGCCAGAGTGACTAAATTGCCTGTGAGTTCCAAGCCACTGAAGCAAGGCTCTTTTAACAAGATGATCTGTCATCCAACTGGTGTTTGTTTTGACAGCTACAGACAATGTTAATGTCAAGTATAACACTGAAATGTTCTATTTTGATCCTAAAATGAATTCTCATATTTGTTCCTCATGAAAAATGAGACATACAAGAAGGCAGCCCTTCAATCAAAAATTTCAGTGTGCTGCATACTTAGGCCCTGCTGAGGGAGGGTGGGGTAACTCTTTAGTTATTTCTATGTGAGTCTAGCTTGGAACCTGTGTAATACGCTAAAGTCTGCAAAAAGGTTTTTTTTGTTATTTGTTTGTTTTTAGCTGAGGATAAAATAAAAAATGCCACACATATTTTTCCCCTTTTATAATAATTTTAAGTTATATTTCATACAATGGAAACGAGTTTATTTTATTCTGGTTTGAGAAAATTTCTTTGAGAAAACGTCATCATGATGGCTAAGAATGCCAACCCTACCATATTTAGTAAATGGAAAGTACTTTTAAATATTGAAATGGATGTGTTGGCAATAAATACTCTTTTAATTTATTTAACTCTGCCTCTACATTGGTTCAGTTAAGATCCATTTATCACAAATATATTCTGCTCTGGGACTCAGATCAAAAGCTTTGGGGAAATTAAAAAAAAGGAAGACAATCATACAAAAAATGGGTGGGTCACAAACTTTCGGACCAGGCAGTAACATTCCCAGAATTCCAGATCAGATTAAAGAGATTCCCACAGGGCCCTGCACGACTGCCATTAGTCTGTGTAAGAACATGTATTCAGTCACCATCCAAAGTCCTTTCTGCTCAAGGGGGGATGGATGGAAGTTCTGAGGATGCATGCACCCTGAAATTTTTAATTCTTTATTTTATTGTGCCCAATCAAGAACAGACAAAAGCAGTAGTTGCATACTTAGGACTTCCTAATTTATTCAGGATTTAGAATATAACTATCAATTTTTCAGGCAATAGCAAACTCCTGGCTTTCTCTAATACAGATTTGATCACTAGAAAATTACTTGTTGGATAACAGAATCATTTTTTTAAGAGAGAGTGAGAGAGGAGAGAGAGAGAGAATTTTTTAATATTTATTTTTTAGTTATCGGCGGACACAACATCTTTGTACGTGGTGCTGAGAATCGAACCCAGGGCCGCACGCATGCCAGGCGAGTGCGCTACCACTTGAGCCACATCCCCAGCCCCATAACAGAATCATTTTAATCTTGCATTTTAATTTATTTCAAATATTCGTGTAAGTCTACACCAAAAATAAGTCATACCTTATTTACTTTAAGAATGAGGCTGTAGACTTCCACATAAGATGCTCTTTTAAAAATTTTGCTTTTCTTGAGAACTTTGTGTTTTCCACTTTTCATTAAGGAGAAATGTATAACTGGTTGCTTATGTGTGGGCTCAGGTTAACAGGAAATACATAGAAAAGTTAAAAGTAGATGACTTAAGTGATTTAAAAGACACATTTAGCAGTTTTTACCTTTAGATACATTTTATGTTATAATACTATTTCATCATGTGCATTTTTTTACAAACAGGCTATATATGTAGTTTCTGATAACTTTATATACATGAGTATGTTTTCATATGAATTAACTCTGAAACTTAGAAATAGATAAGATGCAAATATAAATATTCCAACAAAAGTAAAGTCTAACGTAGGAAAAATTCAGTGCTGAGCAGGGCATTGGACCAGAAAGCAACTGGAGGCTTCTATACTGTACATCTAAGTGTGTATAAATTACAAATCAAGCTGATAAGCATATGTATGTGCATGTGTAGATATGCATATATAGGCACATATCTAATCTTCTACCTGTACAGATATACATTCATATCAGTAAAACACAGGTCTGTTGTATCTTTCTCTCTTTTTTTGCCTCTCTCCAGGGCAGGGATTTTCTCTTTCTGTGTAGTTGTGGCCCTGCCTTCAAGAACATCATTCTCTATGGTGGCCCAGCTTTGCCTGCTCTTGCTCAGATATGATGAAATGGTCCTTTCCTCATAGCTTGAGCTCAGTAAATTCCAGCCTCCCTGGCCCATTTCACAGCTTTGTACCTAGGACAAGGCAGTCTTTGCATTTATAAGACTTCAGAGAAATGAACTGTTCTGATTCCTTTTGTCTCCAGTCTCAAGGTGCTTCTAGAACTGAGAGAAGCAGACAGTGTTGTTCTCATTATTGAACAGAATTAAAAGCAATACATCTATGTAGACTTTGCATATATAAAACTCTCTCAAAGCACTTAACTGCTCATGCCCCAAGTATGTTCTAAATGAGTGGAAAATAAGGCCCAATATCTGTAAACATACACTAGGAATACAGGTTTTGGGTTGATGAATAATCTGACTCCTTACGTTTCAGCAAAGGCACATATCCCACCAAAGCAGACATATAAAATGAGGTTTGGAAGATATTTTCTTCTGGATAAACCCTACTAAACAAAACTCCTTTGTTTCATTCCTTTAAGAACACAAAAGACAGCCTGTCCTTGATTAATGTAGAGAGTGTCTGTTTGGTTAAGGCATAACAAAATCTCTTTCCATCAAAATAAATGTTGTTTGGAGCAAGCTGTCCACCAGATCTATCATCCATACCCAAGGGAAATGACCATTTCCAATAAAATACTCCTTTCAGAATGAAATCTACACTCACGAAACCACGTGAGCACCCAGCAGCTGCTGCCCAGTGCTATTGTCTCCTGCAGCAGCCTGGCCAGACCAGGCAAATCACACACATTCTAATTACTTTGGTCATCATTTCTAGAATTTCATTCATTAAAGTTATATTTACAAAGTAGAAAAAACTAACCACCCTGGTGCTGTGAGACCAGGATGCATTCTCTGTGAGGACAAACCTGTACTCCAAAATACTCTGCTGACAGGAGCCTGAGATGCATAATTTTGATCCATCTCCATTAAATACCTCTCCACTTAGTGCCATAATGTAATTAACATTGCAGGTCTCATGGCTCTTTTTAAGAGAATTTGAAGCCATGAGTCATTTGGGCATCATCGGAACAAGCTCTCCTAATGTAAAATGACTCAATCTCAGAGATTGCTATCTGGCAGCATTCCGAGGTACACAGATCTGAAAGTCAGCACTTAATCTGATTTAGGACCTCTTAAAATATTCTTCAAACTTGACTAACATTGTTCTGGTAAAAAAGATTGGGAATTATTTTAGGAACCAATCCAGTTCTGAGCTGTCATCGCTTTGTTATTGATTCCTTTTAAGTAATTTCATTTAATTTGGAAACCTATGGACAAAGAAGCCCCGGAAGAATTATGACTATGTCAAGTAAAATAAGACTTAGTACGTGGAACAAAGATAATATAAAAATAGAAATCTTTATTGAATAGATATGCTGTTTTTCTATTCCAGAGTTCTTAATGTCAGAATTTAGTCTATTAATCTATATAGGATATTTGCAGGGCTTAGTTTTTATTGGTGTATTATAATTAAGCATAGTAGTGAGATGACTTATTACATATTTGTATGTGCACAGAATATAACAGTAGGATTTGGTGAATTTTATTCCTCAGTACCTAATTCTTCTGTCCCTTTTTCCCTTCCGGTGCTACTATTCCTGTGCTCTATATGTAGTCCTTCTATTTTCATGAGATTCCCTCCTTTTTTTCCTTTATTCTCTCTAGCTTCCATATATGAGAGAAAGCATACAACCGTTGACTTTCTGGGTTTGGCTTATTTTGACTAATATAACGCTGTCAAGTGACACTCATTTTCCTTCAAATGACAATTTCATTATTCCTTATGGCTGAATAAAACTCCATTATGTTTATATTCCACATTTTCCTTATGCATCCATTCCTTGATGGACTCCTAGGCTGGTTCCATAGCTTGGCTATTGTGAATTGTGCTGCTACAAACACAGGTATGCATGTGTCACTATAGTATGGCAACTTTAATTATTTAAGAATAAATACCAAGGTGTAGTATAGCTGGGTTGTTTTGGGGCTCCATTCCTAGGCTTTTCAGTAATCTCCATACCAATTTCCATAGTGATTGTATTAATTTAAAATTTACCACCAGCGTCAAAGTTTTCCTTTTTCTTCAACCTTTATCATTCTTTGTGTTATTGATGGCTGCCACTCTAACCAGAGATGAAATTTCAGTGTAGTTTTTATTTATATTTTCTCAAGCACTAAAAATGTTGATTATTTTCATGTATTTATTAACCATTAGTGTTTCTTCTTAAAAATTATCCGATTTTATATGCCCATTTATTTTTGAGTTGTTTTTGTGGCATGAAAGGTTTTTTAATTATTTATATAGTCTGGATATTATTCTTCTGTCAGAAGAGTAGCTGGAAATAATTCCCCCTCATTCTACAGGTTTTCTTTTCACATTCCTAATTGTTTCCTGTTGTACAGAAGTTTTAATGTGATTTCATCCCATTTATTAATTCTTAATATTATTTCCTAAGTTTTAGAAGTCCTGTTGAGAAAGTCCTTGCCTATACCTAAATATTGAAATGTTGACCCTACATTTTCTTTTACAAGTTGCAAAGCATCTGGTCTAATTCTCAGGTCTTTCATCCATTTTTGAGTTTACTTTTGTGCAATGTAAAAGGGGTCTAGTCTCATTCTTCCACATGTGATATCCATTTTTCTCAGCACCATTTGCTAAAAAGGCTATCATTTTTCTATTGTATGTTTTTAGTCTCTTTTTTAAAAAAATCAGATGACTATATCTATGTGAATTTGTCTCTTTATGTCTTCTACTCTTTTCCACTGGTCTATGCACCTTGTTGTGCCAGTGCCATAAAGTTTTTGTAGTATAATTTGAAGTCAGGTTTTGGAATACCTTCAACATTGCTTTTTATTTTGCCTAGTATTGCTTTGATTATTCAGGATTTTTTATTCTTCCATATGAATATAAGGATTTTTTTTCTAATTCTGGGAAGAATGTCATTAGTGTTTTAATGGAGATTGCACTGAATCTGTAAATTGCTTTTGGTGATATGGCCATATAACAATTTTAATTCTTACCTGTGCACACACAGGTCTTTCCTTGTTTTTGTATCTTCTTAAATTTGTTTCTTCTGTCTTCTGTAATTTTCATTGTAGAAGTCTTTCTTCTTGGTTAGATTTATTCCTATGCACTTTAATTTTTGAGGTTATTGTGAATGGAATTGTTTTCCTGATTTTTTAAAAGAAAATTTTTCATATAAAAGGAAGATATTAGTTTTTGACATTGATTTTTGTTTCCTACTTTATTGCTGAAATTGTATATTAGCTTTAGAAGTCTTCTGTTGGAGTTTTTTGACTCTTCTCAATATAGAATCATATATCTGAAAGTAGTGGTAATTTGAATTCTTCATTTTCTGTTTGTATTCCTTTCATTTTCTTCTCTTGCTTAATTGCTCTGGCTAAAATTTCAATTATTACAGTGAATAGGAATGATGAGAGTGGATATCTTGTATTCTTTCTAGTTTCACAAAAAGCAATTTCAGCTTTTTCATTATATGTGAGAGATAGAACATTTTCAATGGTGGTTTATCAACACAGAATATAAAATTTTAACAGGTGTAATAATAGTGTTTTAAGAGCTTAGTAAAGTCATCCCGACAATAGTGTAAACTGTCAATGTAAAAAGTAAGTGTAAGATATAAGGAATTTCTTTTAACACTTAAATGTTGACAGTTTGTTAATGTGTCTTTTTGCTTTGGGTCACATCATCTCCTTTAACTTCTCTCCAAACTGAGGAAACAACGTGGCCACAGGGTGGCTAAAAATTAATTTTGTTATATCAGGGCATGGGCTAAAATTTATAAAACACTCAATCAGGGGCCCAGGATACTCACAATGACCAAATATCCAAGTTCCATTAGGAAATGTTGAAGGAACTCTAGATTTTTCTATTGGCATTAACAGTCCCTTTATTTCTCATTAAACATCTTAGTATAAATTTATAAATGGATTTCTTTGCATATAAACTTGTGTTTTTATGTTTACAAGATTTTTATAATTTTAGAACCAATTCTTTAGGACCCCCTCATATAGATTTACCTCCTGGATTCCATGGACTCAGTTTTGACACCCTCTGGTTTTCCACATGGGAGACTTTTGTCACCAGGCTGTAGAAAGAACTTGTGTCACAGAAAAACTCTATTTACTAGATATTCATAAGATAGAGGTACCATAGCAACTGTCCCCAAATGTCTTCTTTCATTACATTTAGAAATGTATTGAGAAAATAGAAACAGTTTACCATTCCAAACTAATAAGTACTATTGCACTGGCTTGTGGGAAATGACCTCAAATACCTGAGTCAATATCAAAAGAAATAGATTTTGGGGGAAAGTGAATACCTTTGTAAAATGTAGTAGACATTTTTGTTTTGGTGAATTTTCTGAATAATTATGTCTGGTTGTCAAAATTTGTTTGATTGCTTAATCCTTAAGTTGAACAACAAAAATTGTCATTTTTTGCTTTCTGTTTATAGACATTATTAACTGGGACTAGATATTCAACATATGAAATGGAACTATATACATTAAAAATTGTCACAATGATAATTCACATTAAAACTGAACACTGATATGGTGCTAATTTCCAGTTTGTGGTGGAATCATTTAAAATCACAAGTGAAATTATTTTTAAGATGATTTATTTGGCCACTATAAATTACAAACACATGCATGCACACACACACACACACACACACACACACACACACACACATCAACTTTTAGGAACTTATAAGGTTAATATAAAACACTCTACTTTAAGATATTGAGATTAGAGACTTAAGTGACTTGACCAGATCACTTTGTGTACCAGCTCTTAGAAAAAACTCAGAACTTCCTGACTTATTTTTATGGCTCCTTATTCTTTATCTGGCTTTTTATATTTTCTTTAACAGATAATAATATATAAAACCAACAATCCTGTTTGGAATTAACATTAATGTAAAGGCATAACAAGTCACTGGTAGAGTGGAGATTTTCAAAAGGTCTTTAGTACTTCTAGAAACATACTTGACACTTAGGAGTCAATCTTCAAGTTCTGGCTCAAGATAGTCTAGGATGATACCACAGAATCTCTATTTTTAATCAGTGGCCAGAGCACGCAAAGTTGCTAGTGTTCCATTCATTAGGAAAATTGAGTGTATATATAGAGGGTATATGTAAACATTTCTGTATAAAAATCAAGTTCGGTTACTAATGAGGTCATGGATACAATTCAATTATATTGCAAATAATGTGTTGCACTTTAAAAGTGTTGATTAAACAAATAAACATGATTTATTAAATAGGTTCACAACTGTCTCACACTACTTCTAAGTGTTGTCTGAATATATAACCTGTATAATGATCTCTGAAGGTATTCAAGGTTAAATGATTCTTAAACAATGCTCAAGCTAGCTGTCTGCAGTGCTGAAAATGACTCTATAGGGATGTATTGTCTTCTCTTATGCCCTACTCCTTCTCCTTCTTTGATTTCAAAGCAAAAGTCCAGAATTTAGCTATAGACTAGATTACTGCTAAATATAATAAAATTGAAGCTAGACAAAATAATAAAATTGCGTCTTGGATCTCGGTTACTGGGTACTTGATCATTGTCTAGTAATAGTGTTGACTGTGTGTAAGAAAAGGAGGTTGGATGTATAAATTTGTCTCCCTGCAGGGTGGATTTAGATTTCAATATAGCAAGACCCTGAGAGGAGCCATGAGAAAGAGTCCTGGAAATCTTGAGAAACAGCCAGAATGTGATCAGAAACTGTGCATTTCTTAGCAGAATATTTCAAGAATCCTTAGGGGTTTTATGATGGGAGCAATGACATTTCTAAAAAACTCACAGTTATAAAACTAGGATGGTAGATCTATGGTCTAGAACATTTTTATTCTGCATAAATGCTTTGCTCTCTCTCTTCTTTCTCATTTTCTCAACCACACCCCATCTTCTCACCACCATTATCAAAGCCTTGCAGATTAAGTATATTTTAACGACTTCCCAATAGTGCCTCCTCTCTGCCCTTTAGTGATCAGGACTCATAATCATGTGCATTTCTCATGCAGGACTCATGATACTGTGGCCTTTCCCCTATATCATGGCCAGATAGATGTAAAAGCCGACCATGAAATATCACTTTGATGTGTGCATGGTGAGATCACGTCATCAGGAAGGCATAACATAACTGTAAGAATGAGCTCAGCTCAGGCCTAGTGGGAACATATTCTCCTTTTTGGATCATTGCAACCATCCAAATATCAAAAAGATTTCAAATAAAAGGTGATTTTCAACTTGGTGAAGAATAATAAAATTTGATTGCTCACCTGTTGCTCCTGGGCTCTGCCACTATTGGGTGGCTGCCTCCCTTCCTGGTAACAGATGCTTTTCTGAGCTATTTGAAGCAGGCTAGTTACTGCTTTTTCTTTTTTAAAATAATTGTCAGTGGGACTTCAGGATGTTCAATGGCTATAATATTAAACCCAAAGGAAAGACAGGGACTCCAAGATCAGCATGAAATAGCAGTTGCAATAAGCGGTGTCTTGAGGAGTTGTAAATTTATTTACCAGAAGATATATTTAATCAGATCAAGCAAGTAAACCTTTGGAGTTACATAAATTCTCTCTTGTTCATTAACAAAAGGAAAAAGAACAGCAATATTTTACTTGTAACATGCTATAATGTCATCGGATAATATCAATTTTTATTTATTGGATTGCTAGTCACTCTAATCCACTTGAATTTGACTCCCTTATTTAGGAGTGGCTGAGTGACAGTTGAAGAGCTATTGTTTGAATGTGGAATGTGCCCCAGATTCTCATGTGTTAACGACTTGATCCCCAGCTTGGCACCATTGGGAGGTGAAGGGACCTTGAAGTGACGGAGCCTATTAGGAGTTCTTATGTAATGGAAAGCATGACCCCATCCCTTCTTCTTTCTCTATTTTGATTGCAATTCATGAAATAAACAGCTTTGCCATTCTGCCACCATGATGTGCTGCCTCGCCATAGGCCCTATAGCAACAGGCTAACTGATCATGGTCTGCAACCCAAAAAACTGTGAGACAATAAACTTTTCTCTTTATAAGTTAATTATTTCAGGCATTAATTTAGGAATGGAAATCTTATTAACATATAAAGTTTAAGAATTAGGGCATCTTAAAAACATTGTAGTAAAATGTAGAAAATCACTATCACAGAGAGTTCTGTGCCTGAGGTTTTGTTGACATCTCCCGATACGTATATTAAGGGTAAGACTAAAATTGCTTTCCAAAAAAAATATAATCAAAAAGGGTACTTTTAGTTTTAAAAATTATATTCATTGACTTATTTGGAATAAATAATATATTCACATATAAAATCTTACAACCCATCTTTGTTTAGTTTTGGTCTAAGGATACTGCTGACCAAAATATAGTAAGTTCCTCTTTTGTTTTTGGAACAATTTATATGAAATTGGCATTATTTTATCCTTTACTATTGGTAAAGTTTTTCATTGAAGATGTCTGGGGCAGGGGTTTTCTTTTATTGAATGCTTTTCAGAGCATTTCCAATGTGTTTAAAGGTTATAGGGTTGTTCAGGTTATTATTTTCTTCTTGAGCAAACTTGGTCATGTGTTTTTTTAAGGAATAAGTTAATTGCATTTTAGTTGTTAATAAAGACATAAAATTATAACATTTTCTTATCTTTAATATTTACAGAATCTAATATTGGTAAATTGTCTTGTCTCTCCCTCCCCAATATTCTTTATCAAAACTGTAAGTTTTATTGCTCCTCTCAAGATTTTATTGATATTTTCCTGTTTCTCTGATGTTTAGTTCATTGATTTCCATTTTGAACTTTATTATTCCCTTTCATCTGCTAACTCTGAATTTTATTTGCTGTTTTTCTAGTTTCTCATGGTAGGAGTTTGAGGTCTTTGATTTAGATCTTCCTTCTTTTTCATAAAGATATATAGTGCTATGACATTCCCTTTAAGGATTGCTTTAGTTAGCACCTCACACATTTCTATATACCATGTGTTCCTTCTTTCTGTTATTGATTTATAATTTTATTCCATGTGGAGAAAAGCATGACTTTGTATGACTTGAATCATTTTTAATGTATTCAAAATTTATGGTGCAGTATGAGGTCTATCTTGTTAAATATTCTGTATACAATTGAATGTATATTCTACATTTGATGAATCAGGTGTTTTGTAAATGCCAGTCATGAATTGTTGTGCAGATGAGGCAATTAGTGAATTTAGTCTACTTCCTGCCTTTTGGGGTCTATTTTCCTTGTGATTTTTATAATGTCTGGACAGGTAACGTACACTGCTATACTAATCCCTAATCTTCATTTTTGTTTCAGTCTTAATGGTCATGAGCAGGACTGTTACCACAGTTGATTTAGTCAGTTTTACTTTAGTTAAAGTCAACCCTTGTAGAAGTTTTTCAAACATAGTTTATGGGAACATTAGTGTCTCTATTGTTATTGTGTTTGTGACCTTTTTACTTTAACAGGTTAAATGTGTATAAAGTCATTGTATTTGACTTCCTTTTCTTGAGGATCTTAGTAGAACTAAGAGGTAGTTTTCCTGTTCTTTGGAATTGAATGATTAAAACTACAAGGCAAGTCCAGTATTTTTCATTATAAATGATTTAATCTATTTGCCTGGCCACTCAAAGATTATTCTTTATCTCTGAAATTCAAAAGCTAGATTTTATCTCCTAATGTTTTTTCCCAAGGATGCATGTCCCTGGTATGCTATGGGCCAACTCAACATGTACATTCAATTTTTATTTCAGTATGCTTTTTGAATAAAGAATTACATTTTTAATTTGTTATATTTTCTTACATTGAAATATATGTCTTTAAGTTTACTTTGAACAACCAACTAATTGGGATGGTAAAGGGAAAAATAATGTGGAATCTCAGCATGATAACTTCAGTGGAATTCCATTTTCAGAAAATAACTTTTATCATCAAATACAAAATCTTGTTTAGTTTTTAAAAGAGAAGCAGAAAAAATAATTACTATTTATGCAGATTAGACACAAGAAGCAAAAGTTAAGATAATCAAAATGTTTAAAAGTTAGGTTCTTCTCATTGGTGCTTAGTCACTGTGTATTTCTATTTCTCTTTCCTCATTTTTTTATTGATGCATTGTAGTTGTAGATTATGATGGAATTTGTTGTAACATATTTGTTATTGCACAGGATATAACAATATAATTTGGCCAGTTATCACTGCCCGGCTCCTCAGGCCTCTCACAACCTTGTCCCTTTTCTCTATTGTCTCCCCCTTGATTTTTATTGATCCCCTTCCCTAACTCTTTTCTTTTTCCTTTTTTATTCTAGCTCCCACAGATGAGAGAAAACATACAACCTTGGACATTTTGAATTTGGCTTATTTTGCTTAACCTAATGGTCTTAATTCCATCTATTTTTTTCCTGCAAATTATACATTTTATTCTTCTTTATGGCTGAATAAATCTCCTCTGTGAAAACATACCACATTTTATTTATCCATTTACCTGTTGATGAACAGCCAGCTGACTCCATAGTTTGGCTATTATGAATTGTACTGCCTATAAATGTTGGTATACATGGATCATATATTAAAGCTTTAATGACTTTAATTCTTTGAGAAAAAGTGCTGATGAGAATTGTACAACTGGGTCATACAGTGTTTCCATGCCTAGATTTTGTGGCACCATCATACTGATTCCCATAGTGGTTTTACTAATCTGCAATCACAACAACAATGTAAAAGTTTCTTCTTTTCTCGACATCATCTCCAGCATTTATTGTCGTTTGTATTTTGATTTTTTTTCTTGTTGGGTTTTTTTGTTTTGTTTTGTTTTGTTTTTTATTTTGTTTTTGGAATTGAATCCAAGGACACTTACCACTGAGGCTGTAACCCCAATCATTTTTATATTTTGAGGTGGGATTTCAATAAACTAGTGAGACTGACCAAGAAATTGTGAATTTCTTGTCTCAGCCTCTGGAGTCAGTTGGGTTACAAGCATTCTATACTGTACCTGCCCATAACTGCCATGAGATCAAGTCTCAGTGTAGTTTTGTATTGCATTCCCTAGTTTTTAAAGGTGTTCAAAAAAATTTTTTTTCATGCACTTTTTAGCCATTTGTACTTTTTCTTTTGAGAAGTATCTATTTACATATTAGGGGGATTATTTGGGGTTATTTTGTTAAGTTTTTGGAGTTCTTATTTTAGCTATTAACACTATTTCAGGAGAATAGCAGTGATTCTCTATCAGGTGTGTACTTTCTCTCATTACATTCCTAATTGTTGCCTTTGCTGATCAGAAGCTTTTTAATTTGATATTGTTCCATTTATTAACTCTTTGTACTATTTCCTAAGGCTTTTGGGTTCTACTGAGAAAGTTATTGACTGTGTCTAAAAGCTGGAGTGTTGACACTGTATTTTCTTCTAGGAGTTGCAGTTTCTGGTCTAATTCTTAGGATTTTGATCCATTTTGAGTTGGTTTTTGGCAGGATGAGACATAGGTCTAGTTTCATTCTTTCCACCACCAAGTGTTAAAAAGGTTATCATTTCTCTAATATATGCTTTATACCTATTTGAAGTATCATATGCCCATGGGTTTGTCTCTGTGTCTTCTATTCTGAACCATTGATCTATGTCTCTTTTTATGCCAGTACAATGCAGTTTTTGTTACTGTACTTCTGTAGTACAATTTGAAGTCTTTATAAAGCATTGCTTTATTGGCTAAGCATTGCTTTACCTATTCTGGGTCTTCTATTTTTCCAAATAAATTTTAGGAATTTTTTTCTAGTTCTATAAGTAATGTTATTGGTATTTTGATGGGGGTTGTATTGAACCTATATTCTGCTTGTTGGAGTAGGTTCATTTTAATAATATTTTGTCTATCCATGAACATGGGAGGTCTTTCCATCTTCTGAGGTCTTCAATTTCTTCAATATTCCATAATTTTCATTGTAGAGGTTAGATTTATTCCTAGGTTGGTCAGTTGGTGGTTTTCTTTTTTTGTTGTTGTTGTTTCTTGTTTTACAGTCTATTGTGAGTGAGATTGTTTTATGATTTTTTTCTGTGTGGATTCTTTTTTGGTATATAGGAAAGCCATTGATTTTTGTATGTAGGATTTGTATCCTGCTAATTTGTTAAATTTGTTTGTTAGCTCTAACAATCTTTTGATGGAATTTTAGGATTTTCTAATTATTGACACTGTATAATTCTTGGAATATTGTGGATGCTATACACCATTGGTACTTGAGCTTATCAAGCAAATTCTAACCTCAAGGTTTTTATATTTTTTGTATCTCTGCTTAGGCCTCCTTTCTCCTAAACATTGATATCATTTTCTTATTCATACAGTTCATCAAATGGATACATGGGGCTTGGTAAGCAATCGACCCTATCCATTCTAACATTTTAGCAATATTTTCTTGTTTTGTATTTTTGAGCATGTATTTGTATCCTTATTGACTAGTAATCCGTAGGTGATGCAATCAGAGCACTAAAAGAAAGGTTTTGGCCCACAGAGAGAGCGTAGATGGGGCTAGATGGCAAAATCTCCCAGAAAGTAGGATGAGGGTCCTTTGGGTTCACTTCTTTGACACAAAGTAACTTCTTTATATATACTTCTCTGTCTTGGTTTCCTTAATCATTCTATGTTTCTTTTTTTTATTAGAAATGATTCTTCTGATTTTAATTTATATTATGAATATGAAAACATTTATCTTCATTATAAAGTCTTGTAATTCAGATGACATATGAAAAACACATTGCTTCATGTATAATGTTTTCTTCAAGGTCAGGTAATATTTTAGAGATCAATGAAGTCTAAGAATAATATTGCCCTTATTTTATATGATTTGCTAGTGGTCAGCAAATATAGTACCATTCCTATTTTGAGTAAAGGAAGTTAATAATACTATGTTTTCAAAATTTTATGAATCACAGTTATTTCTTATTTACAGTGTTTATTAGAATATTTTTTTTCTCTTTTTTCATCATTCCTATCTCCTGTATCATGTAGCAGAAGCCTGAGTTTTGGTGAAAATTTGAACCTTTGAATCATGATCTGTTATACATCTCAGCAGTCTTAATTGACTTTTGAGATTCTCCCTGTCATCTTTTGGAGAAGATTTATATACCTGAAATAGTATTCACAAACTTAATAGAAATCTATCTTTTGATTCTGTCCTTTTACCCTTGCTGCTAGCTTAGCACTTCAAAATTGTAACTTATTATGAAAAAAATAAATACCCAACTGCTGTCTTGAAGAGTTGATGCTAGTCAAATAGCAGCTGCAATAATATTTTTTCCTTGGGTTAAAAATTTTGCCATGGGGTGGGGTTGTGGCTCAGCAATATAGCATTTCAGAGAGGTTACCAACTTGCCCATTGTCACATAAGTACACTTTGGTTTTTCTATTCTATGGTTATGCCTCCAATTTAAACATTCTTTTTCTGTTGAACATATAGATTGTCTCCATTTTTGCTAATGTACATACAATTTAACATGTTTAGTCATAGATTATTTTACTTTTGGCCAACACATATTTTACTGTTCTCAATGTCATAATGCAGTGATCACAATAGTAAATATTTTTGCCTGTATTACTAATCACTAAGTTCTCTGGAGCTTTGAAAATGCACCCCAGCCCTCCATCCCCATCTCCCCTTCAAAATGGATGCAGTTTATCAGAGTGTCATCAAAAAGATGCTAGTGAATTTACTTAGTTAATTGAGAAGATATATTAAAGACAAAACACACTTAATATTTCCTAAGTGGTAGTTTTTAATCTTGATTTTTGTATACTATTTTATGCCTGTTGGAATATTGCTTAATTGGCACCAGAATACTTTTTAGCTCAGTTTACAAACCCTGTTGAAGTAAAGTGATGTTCATGAGCCTAACAATAGTTATACTTTGAAGAACTGAGAACTGAGAAGATTGCTGCTTTTCTGCGTTATAGTTGACTAGATTTATAGTATATACTCATGAGATTTTTTTTACTGTCAATGACTAATTTTTATAAATGTAGAAAGTACAACTGTACCAATTTATCATTTTTATGTAACTTCCCTCAGCAAGAGGGAAAGAAACTAATGAATAAATTAAAGAAGATTATGAAGCATAGTGACTGTCCTCTTAAGTTTCAAGGCTTAATTTATCCTGTCAACTTAATGTATGCTATCATCCATTTATGCAAGCATTATAAACATCAAAAAGAAAGTTTATCATACAACAGTTTTTTTAAAAAATGATCAAACCAAAATGAAAGAAATGGACAAATACTAGAAGGTTCTGAAAATTGAAAGCCCACAAGTATTTGTCACTAAAAACACAAGTGTGACCTAGAGACCAGACAATCATTTCTCTGTCTTCTAACATTGGAAAAGAAAATTTAAAAGTAAAGGCAACATCTGGCATTTTAACCTACCCTATGTAATAATGTCATGGCAACAGTTATATCAAAGAAACTTTTTTCTTATAAATGTTATTTGGTAAGTTTAATTTTATTTGAATCTTTTATGATAGTAGATGTCATTATATCCATCTATGTAGCTCATGTGTATTCTCATACTGACAATAAAACTAGAACATGCCTAGAAAATAAAGCACTATTTTAATGTACTTATTAGTGGCTAATATGTTCTTAAGCAGGATTTGCTTAGATTTCATTAATGTATATGTACTTGTGTATGGTGCTCAGAAAGTTATTGATCTTGGAGCACTTCAGATTTTCACATTAGAGATGCCCAATCTGTGTAACTTCTTTTCACAAGTTGGTTCTAAAGATTAAGTTGTTAAAAGATGACAATAATTTTCAATAGGATACTTAACAAAGTATAGCTGCATATTTGATTATTTTTCTTATACAATTTCCTTGGTTCTAGAAGATAAGAATCTTGTAATCCAGTGGATAGCATGTGACAGTAAAGAGGTTCATTTTATATTTTCAGGCAACCTGTCTCATTTATATCATCTTGGTCTGAGATACAATAGACTGTCTGCAATACCCAGGTCACTAGCAAACTGCAGTGCACTTGAAGACTTAAATTTGGAGAACAATAATATTTCTGCTTTACCAGAGGTAAGAATTGGATGAGAGAAAACATGACTGGATTGAAATAAGCTTTCAAGATAATTTAGGAAAAACTAACCAATCTTTATAGCTGGGGACATAATTTGGTAACTGAAATTGTTTAAATAACAAGCATCCTATATAGATACCACTAAAATAGAATTCAAAAGAGGAAAGAAAGGATACAGGGAAGCTTTTTTAATATAAAGAAGGTAAAAATCAGAAGGAAAATTAGCATGCTATAGTTCCCTGTAGCACTGTGTAAATCATTTTTATGTCATTTTGGGCAATGGCAGTAAAAATATTAAGAAAAAGTTGTATGGCTAGTTTTAAATCTCATCTGTCCTTCACAGTTCCTTATAAGAACTACCTTGATAGAACATACTACTTGTTTTTAAAATTAATGTTAGCTGTAACTCTAATGTGACACAAATTATTACCCTTATCAGTGCAGTAATATTAAAAGTATTTAGTATATTAGAATCACCAAAATCTCTCATTTTTAAACATTACTTTTTAATTTTTGAAAAAAAATTTAAATTAGTTATCCATGACAGTAGTATGCATTTGTGCACTTTTATATACATAGGTAGGTATAATTTATTTATTTTTCTGATTTTCCATGTGACAGACACAGTACTTTTATTTTTATTTATTTATTTTCTGTGGTGCTGAGGATTGAACCCAGTGCCTCACATGTGCCAGGCAAGTGCTCTGCCACTGATCTACAGACAAGGCCTTGATTTTACATGTTATAGAATCACATTAGTAATACAGACATATATGTACATAAGGCAATAATGTTTGTGTCATCCTTCCTATCTCCCTAACCCCACCCCTCCCCTCTCTTTACTCCCATCTACCTAATCTAAGGTAATCTAAAGTATTTTTTCCTAGTGCCCCCTCCTTATTTTGAATTACCATCAACATATCAGAGAAAACATTTGGCCTTTGGTGTTTGGGGATTGGCTTATTTTGCTTATCATGATGTTCTAAAGCTCCATTTATTTACTGGAAAATGCCATAATTTCATTCTCCTTTTTTTAAAAACTTTTTAAAAAATTTTTTAATATTTATTTTTTAGTTTTTTGGTGGACACAACATTTTTGTTTGTATGTGGTGCTGAGCATCGAACCCGGGCCGCATGCACGCCAGGCGAGCACGCTACCGCTTGAGCCACATCCCCAACCCCATTTCATTCTCCTTTAGGGCTGAGTAATATTCCATTGTGCATTTGATTTAGCCATTCATCTATTGAAAGACACCTAGATTGGTTCCACAGTTTAGCTATTGTGAATTAAACTGCTATAAACATTGACATGGCTGTGTCACTGTAGTATGCTAATTTCAGATCCTTTGAATATAAACCAAAGAGTTGGATAGCTGGGTGAAATGGTGGTTCTATTTCAAGTTTTCTTAGGAATTTCCATCTGCTTTCCATAGTAGTTTCATCAATTTACAGTCACACCAGCAATGTATGAGTGTTCCTTTTTCACTATCTTTTTGCCGTATCTTCTTGCCTTTATTCTTGATCATTGTCAGTCTGACTGGAATGAGATGAAATCTTACAGTAGTTTTGATTTGCCTTTCTATAATTTCTAGAGATGTTGAACATTTTGTCATATATTTGTTGATTGTATTTCTTCTGAGAAGTGTCTGTTCAGTACCTAAGACCATTTATTGATTGGGTTATTTTTGTGTAAGTTTTTTGACATTAATGCTTTATTGTATGTACATGCAGTAAAGATATTCTCCCAATCTCTAGGGTCTCTCTTTATATTATTAATTTTTTCTTTTGCTGAGAAGACATGTTTTAGTTGGAGTCTATCCCATTTATTGATTCTTGCTTTTACTCCTTGCACTTTAGGGGTCTTTTTAAGGAAGTCAGATTCTTGGTCAACTTGGTGAAGACTAGGGCCTACTTTTTCTTCTAGTAAGCAGAGGGTCTCTTTTCTAATGCCTAAGTTTTTGATCCACTTTGATTTGAGTTTTGTACAGAGGAGGAGAGAGAGATTTAATTTCATTTTGTACAGAGGGAGACAGGTTTAATTTCATTTTGTTACATATATGTTACTTTTAACTTGGCTTGTGTTGTATATATTAAATAATTTTTTATTTATTTTGTGTTGGTAGTAATTGGGTAAAATGTAACACTCTTTTAGACTGTGTGTCTCGACAATGAAAGGGAATTTTACCCATAAATATTTGCTTATGTTTACTCAAGCATAATATTCTAAAAAAAGAATGGAATGTTGACTTAAGGATCCATAGATCTTTTGCAAATTTTTTTTCTTCCCTAATGATTAAAACTGTAGATACACACACACACACACACACACAGAGTAAATTAGTGTATCTGAATTTTCATGAAACAGCTTGGCCAGGGTTGAAAGTTGAATTTCAACCAGGCAAAGTGGTGCTTGTTTTTAACTACTCCAGAGACTGAGGCAGGAAGATTGCATGCCTAAGGCCAGCATAGGCAATTTAATGATACCTTATCTCAAAATTTAAAAAAAAAAACAAAAAGGGCTGAGGTTTTAGCTCAGTAGTAAGAGTGCCCCTGACTTCAATCTGTAGTATTGGTGGGTGGAAGGAAATGAATTTCCCACAATTGCAGTTTCTAGACTAGTTATTCTAGTATTTCTTCTTTACTTTGGAATTAAATAGGGGTTCTTCATTTCCTTATCAGTTCATTAAGACTACTATGACATGATCTTACCTATGACAAAAGAGTACTTCTGTTGACAAGAGGTTGAATGGGATAAGGAGTAAATCCACAGATACCAGATACATCTCTGAGAACCAGAATATTTGGGTTTTTGTCTTTGATCATAGTAATTTACACATGATCAAAGTATATGAGGTTTTTTGTTTAATGTCACCCCTCTTGATAATGAATGACTTGTATCCATAAGAGTGTAAGTAATTAGCACATTGACTAGTTCTTTTTGAGATTATATTTGGATGTGGTTTGTGAGCTTAATTAAGAGTGACTGGTTTTAATATATATCCATATACATAAGTATAAAGACTGGGTCTATATCAAAATTCAAAAAGTGGAAATTCAATTTAAATATGTGTGTATATATTGCCCCAGTTTTATTGTCAGTGAGGGGAAGCTTATATTTATATGTGTGTGTATTTTTTAATTTTTGAAAAAAAATTTAAATTAGTTATCCATGACAGTAGTATGCATTTGTGCACTTTTATATACATAGGTAGGTATAATTTATTTATTTTTCTGATTTTCCATGTGACAGACACAGTACTTTTATTTTTATTTATTTATTTTCTGTGGTGCTGAGGATTGAACCCAGTGCCTCACATGTGCCAGGCAAGTGCTCTGCCACTGATCTACAGACAAGGCCTTGATTTTACATGTTATAGAATCACATTAGTAATACAGACATATATGTACATAAGGCATAATGTTTGTGTCATCCTTCCTATCTCCCTAACCCCACCCCTCCCCTCTCTTTACTCCCATCTACCTAATCTGGTTTTAATATATATCCATATACATAAGTATAAAGACTGGGTCTATATCAAAATTCAAAAAGTGGAAATTCAATTTAAATATGTGTGTATATATTGCCCCAGTTTTATTGTCAGTGAGGGGAAGCTTATATTTATGTGTGTGTGTGTGTGTGTGTGTGTGTGCGCGCGCGCGCGCATTACCCCATTACAATTATATGCTGTACTTGAGTTACTTTTGACAAACTCATACATGCATGCAACTCGATTTTAGTTCAGGCTCCTCCTGTTTACTTCCCAGGCCCCTTCCCTCATTTTCCTTCCTGTATGATAGTGATTTTCCTTTTGCTCGTGTACTTGTTCACTTTTGAGTGGTTCTTTCTACTTATACATAAAGTTGAAATAGCCTATGTTATGTTTATGTATGTATATAGCATGACTTTAAAATTGCTTTGCATACCCCCTTTCCCTTCCCTCCATTCTCCCTCTCAATCTCCTTCTAGTCCACTGACCTTTCCTTTATTTTATGAAACCAATCTTCTCTTCCTTCATTTCCTTATTTTGCTTTAGCTTCCTCATATGAGAGAGAAAACATTAGACCCTTTAATTTTTTTTTTGCAATGGAATTCAATTTACTATTTTATTAATAGCCAATATTAACTATCCTTGCTGCCTATAGTACAACAATAAAGACTATATTTGCAAATATACAATAATGTTTCTAGCTATTTGGCCATGCTTCACTGAATTTTCTATAACAGCTTCTCTGTAAACTTCTGCAAGCACATGGTAGTTTTAAAAAAAACAAAACAAAAGTTAAACCCAGGGGGCAGTTTCATATCTAAGACACACATAAACACATATCTATAAATCTTATTTTAAAAAAACCATTAAATATACAAAGTATTCTTAATATAAAAAGTTCTAGACATTTAATTTTTATCTGCAAAAGGAATGTCATCCCTACTTATTCTCCACTTAATAATTCTCTCATTAGTTATTTACAGATTAAATGTAGGAAACTATAGTCACATATGAATATACATTTAAAAAACACATGATGGAAAAAGGCCACTATTTTGGATGGAAGCCAGGAAGTTCTCCCCTTGAAACTAAGTATTCTCAAATAAAGTAGCGCAATGTAACAAAATCCCTCATAAAGAATAATATTTTAAAAACTAAACTGTTAAATGAAATGTTTTTCTTCTGAGGGCTTTAATATACTATAATTTCTAAGTAGTTCAGATTATATTCATTTATTTTAGTATCTGGTAATGGTAACTGTTAAAATATTAACAGTTACTTATCTATTAACAGTTACTAACATTTAATATTAAACATATGTGACAGGATTAGTATCTGTAACTGTTAAAAATATTAGAAGTTAAATTAAAATATTAAAAGTATTAATAGATATCAGATACTAATCTGGTCATATGTTTAATATTAAGCATTTAGAAAGCAGTCTGAAAGTGTCTATACGCTGTCTATACACAACTAGTAAGATATTTTGAATTAAATTAATATTATTCCTATAATTCAGCCTAATTTGACAATTCACTCTTATCCACTAAACTCTGTGGAACTGTTTATTAAGATCTACAGGGACATTGCTATGACAAGCACTGTGTCAGAGTGATCCATGTATTTCCTGCATGTAAAAAAAATGGAAAAAACAAACTTAAACTGTTACCTCAAATTCTTAGTACTTCAACTTGACATGTTATAGGAACTAAAAATGATGAGGTATTCTATATTCTACATATTGAAACATGAGTGCTACTAAGACTTTCATGAAAAAATCAAGATTAAGCAAGTGGGGTGTTTTTGCATAAATTTCAAAGCAATAAAATCATATTTCTAAAGACATACTATCAGTATGATTATTTTCTAGAAATCCACTACTTAAAGTGTGAATCAATAAATATATCAGAAGACGATATGATGGGATATGAAATAGGCCATATAAAAAAATCCTCCAGGGGATTAAAGTAAATAGAACTTTTCTTAAAAGTGAAAGATTTTTTTTAAAAAGTCAATTTATTTCTAAGTGATATAATGTGAAAATGTTTATATATTCATTGCTTTTTCCATATTTGTGTATATGTTTTGAAGTTCTCATCACACTGTTTCTGATTATTTTCTGATTTTAATAGTAATTAGTATAATATTATTGGAAATAAAATTGTTTTCAGTAATTATTAGTAATAAATTAAGTTCTTACTAGAACTGAGTATATGAAATTTCAAACTGTTCTCGATTTGAAAGTTTGATAAATTAAAGATGCAAAACTATATATGTATATATTAAAAGATACACTGTAGAATAAACAACATAATAATTTAATAATCCACATATCACTGAGATATATTAATGAGTTAAGAGATATGCCTATTGATAGTGCAAGAGGCATGCCTTTTAAAAATGAATAATTTCCTTTTTTCCTTTTTAATTCTTCAGTCATCTGCATCCAGAATCAACCACCGAATTTATGTAGAACATCCATTTAAGTAAAGTTCTTTTTTGGACTTTTGCACCAAAATTTGTTTTTAAGCACTTAATACAGAAAATATTTTTATTATAATTTTAAAGAAAACTCTGAAACCATACAATTAAAAGTTGCCCTCTGTTCCATTTAGATGTCAAGAAGATGATTATCCTAATGTATACTATAAATACACTTGATAGCTGACAAAGATGGCAGCTCAATGGCGAGCGAGGGGAGAGGGAGAAAGAAGACAGCAGGACTGACAGATTAGCTGGGGAGGTCAGAGCTCCCCCAGCACCTCCATTCCATTTATCAGAATCAAGGCTTTTGAGAATATGGGTGATTCTTAAATAGTTGTGCTGGGACTCATTCAGATGATGAAATCTTTCCTGCCAGTTAACAGCCCGAGCAACATTCCCATTTTTATCAATCAGTTTTATTCCAAAAAATTCTAGCATCATTTTATAAGCCAGGAGGAATCTTCTAACTGCTTCTTTTGTTTTTTTGAATTCCTCAATTTCATATGTAGTTAGTTCTTTGGCATAAAAGTTCAAGCCTTGTTCTCTCAGGGGAAAAAGCCATTGAATGTAAGTGTGGTTGTGCTCCAGCTTTTCATAATCTCCTTTCCATTTATTTAAAACTTCTTCAATGTAAACACCATCTGGCTTAAATGGAATTTTTTTCTTATAGAAACGAAGATTGCTCAAGTCATTTTGATATCGGATATCTTTGAAGTTCTGTGGGTACTGATGTCGGTATTTGTACAAATCCCTTGCATAAAAACTTCTCTTTGGTTTGGCAGTTGCTTCAGAGGAATCACTACCCTGCTGGGCGCCTGCCGCCTCGGCGTCCTCGTCTGGCGCAGGGCTGGCGCGGGGCGGCCCCCCCAAGCTCGCTCCGGAGGCTGCACGGGCTCCTCGGGTTCCTGCCCCGGGCCCTTGCCGCCGCCGCCCTGCCCTGGCTCCTCCGGCTCCGGCTCCGAGTCCGTCTGCCAGGTGGAGTCGCAGTCCTCCACGGTGGTGGGCTCGCGGAAGCTGACCCAGCCTAGCAGGTTGCCCATTGAAGAGGCGGCGGCGGGCGCCAGGCTGCTGGGCGAGGGGCTGCTGGGCGCACGGAGCGGGCTGCGAAGGCACACTAGGTCCCGGGTACGGCCGCGGCCAGTGCGCTGGGCGGCAGCCTCGGCGCGCCCGCCAGGGCACTCAGACCCTTTAATTTTTGAGACTGGCATATTTCACTTAGCAAGATTAAATACTCATAAGGAAATGGAACTATAACTAAGCACATATGCTCAAGACATGAAGCTAGGAGCTCTACATGTATTATTTTATATTCAGTATCTTCCTACGATTTTTTGGGAATATTCTTATTGAATAGATAGGGGGAAAAGACAGTTTTATTTTAGTCAAATTTGTTACCATAAACATTTTTTTGAAAATATGGGAGAGACATTATCTAATAAATTTACCAAAGTTGGCAAAATTGATGAGTAGAAGACCTAAGATAGGAATCCAGATATATGTGACCGTAAAGGAAAGATAAACATCTATGTTTCACAGTGTGATATAAGTAATGCATGGAAGAGGGTTGGGGCTGTAGCTCAGTGGCAGAGCACTTGCCTCCTAGCATGTGTGAGGCATTGGGTTTGATCCTAAGTACCATATAAAAATAAAAAAAATAAATAAAATAAAGGCATTCTTTCCATTTACAACTACAAAATTTTTTTAAAAAAATGTGTTGAAGAGAAGTCTTCTTGTACTCTTAGTATAATCAAATATCAATATTTTCTCATACAAGAATATCAGTTCAGCAGTTTAAGTCAGTTTTAAGAATAACATTTTTGCAATGAATCTCAATAAAACTTGTTTCTGATAAAGCAGATTAAAGACATTTTTCTTGAAATGTCATGTAAGGTTTTCTTAAGCACTGTTCTTGTGCTCACATTTTGTCTGTGTGCAAAAATAGATGATAAGGTTAGATTTTTAATGTTTAGTGTGAAAATCAAATATTTATTAAATAGATAATTCACTTTCAAGTCTATAGTTATTTTCTTCCTTCATTTTATGTTGCCATAACTGACATCTCAGGTACCAAGCCTTCATGGAGGTCAGACAGCTGAATTTTGAATGGTATTTTAAACCCACATTCTCAGTGGGCTTTGTTTCTTTTTGCTTACATTTTTATTTAATCTAGATTGGTTTTTATCCTGTTGTGAATTCTTATTTCTTTTTTGATCTTTCAAAATTTCATTGCAGTCTATTTTCTCAATTTCTAGTTATTCTAGTATTTCTTTATTACTTTGGAATTAAATAGGAGTTCTAAAATTCTAGCAGTTATTATATGTTAGATATGGTAAAACTGTTTGTGTATTTTGTCTCCATTATCTTCACTACAACCCATAAAGTAAGGCATTATAATTTCAAAAGTGAATAAACTAAGTATTAATACATCAGTTTACCCAAACAGGAATAGTGGTGCCTACCTTCAATCTCAGCTGCTCAGAAGGCTGAAGTAGAATCACAAGTTCAAGGCTAGCCTAGACAACTTAGTGAAACTCTAAGATAATTTCAAAGAAAAATGCCAAGGATATAGCTCATAGGTGGAGGAACCCTGGGTTCAATCCCCAGTCCCAGAAAATGAAGAGAGAAAAAAAGAAAGAAAAATAGTTTACTCCAAATCACAAGCTATTAAATGATAAGGCAATATTGATGCAAAACTATTTGAATAACCAATAACAAACAGTATTTCTTAAATATTGGTATGCAAGTCAACAGAAAAGTTTGTTTTAATGCATATTAATTCTGTGGGAGTCAGCCCAGAGTCTCCATTTCTAACAGCCTTTCAGGGGCTACTAATGTTGCTCTTCCTTGATCAAGCCTAAATAATGAGCACCTATTCTGTGTAATTTATTATTGATGACATACCAATTGTGCATTATTTTCTAAGTGCTTCCTATCTGTGCTTTATATCTCTAAAAATGTTTAATGTTTTTAAGGGAGATATTTATTTATATTTACACACTTAGCAGTTTCTTTATGTAGTGGGAAACTAAAGTAGGGATATATGAGTTTATGTGTTTAGTAAATACTTGCTTAATAGGTACTTGTATTCCTTCAAATTTTACCATATAAAAAGGAATGTGTTATACTATATCAAGAAGTATAATCAGCTTCTGAATTTAGTATTCCTAAAGAACCATTAAATTATTGAATAATGATTTATACTGTGACAGGAATTATGTTAATTTTTTTACTATTTATTTTTATTTATTTACTTTTACATGCTGCTGAGAATCAAACTCAGGGTCTCACTTGTACAAGGCAAGTATTCTACTACTGAGCTACAACTCCAGCTTAATCTTAGTACTAATGTTAATCTTAATACTAATTTAGATAGTTATATAACTAAAACTTATATAGGATTTGTTACAGCACTCTCAAACTAGCCACCTTGAGATACTTCTCAGTCACCAATTTGTACTTTTTGTTATAGAGTGATTTAAATAAACTAAAGCCAAACAATTCAAAAAAAGGGAAAAAAATTCCTGTTTTCTTGTGAAATCTGAAAAATCTGAGTGCACTGACTTCACAATTTCCACAAGGTAAGACAATAGCTTGCTGGAATTGAGTATTGACTATCCTGGAAAAAGTGTCACAGAATCAGCCTAACCTGTTTCTGTAGATCCTTACTTGCAAGGTCTTGAGGCATTTGTGTTTGGAATTTGCTGTTCTATTCAAATGAAGTTTTTTTTTTTTCTCAGTTCTAATTTAGATTTATGCTTGTTTTTTTTTTTAACAGAGCCTTTTATGCAGTCTTGTGAAACTGAACAGTTTGAACTTGGTTAGAAATTACATCCAGTCATATCCAGTGGGTGGTCCAGCTCAGTTTTTCACCATCTGTTCCCTCAACATGGAATATAATCAAATCAATGAAATCCCATGTGGAATTTTCTCTAGAGTAAAAGCATTAAGGGAGCTAAATATGAAGGTAAACTTTTTGTATCAGGAGGAAAGGAGGAATTACTAATGCATTGATATTCTCTCTAATGATGTGGGTTATGTTTCATTTTACTTTGTTGATGAAGTCTACTTAGGGGAAATATATATATATATATATATATATATATATATATATATATATATATATATATATTGCTGATAATCAAACTCAGTGACTCACATATGCTAGGAAATCACTTTACAACTGAGCCACAACCCCAGCCCCTTGGGGGCAGTTTTTATCAGATAAAAAGTGTTCTATAATTGTGTATAATACCCTAGGAATTTGTCCTCAAGAATTAATAATGAGGATTTATTAAATTATATTTGTAGGTATGCTTATTGCAAAACAGTTTTAAAGGTACCAAATTATTATTACACTTAGGGATTTAAATTTTTAAAGTGGAATACTGCAGCGCCACCAAAATTGATGCTCAGATATAGAAGAATATTAAATACCAGTTACAATATTCTTAGTTTATTAAGAATTAGGAGGCAATAGCATATTAAAAATTCTTTGCATACATACAGTTTAAAGCTGTTTGGAGTATGATTAAATATAGTAACTACATAGGTATTTAAGTGTACATATATAGTCAGTGTTTTCTAAAATGTATCTCTTTAAAGACCACCCACAAGTAATTCTGATCTCCAGTTCTTTTCATTTTTTATTTCTATACTGTCCAGTGAAAGTGAAAGGATCTCACATTTGTAATAGTTTATTGTGAAAGATGTGAAGAAATGGTGATTTATCTAGTCCAATGATTTAATTTTCAGTAAATTTTCTAATCAGAGAAAACAGTCTATTTGGCCATACAGCTATTTCTTGGCTGAGGCAGGAATTTAGCTTCCTAGATTTTTTGAATCGAGGTATTCAATATATTTTTGTCTTTGATGAGCCAGTCACACAATTATTGTTCTGTATAATTTAAATTTACAATTTCTTGACTCTGTCTATACTTTGTCATAAATATAGTATGTATCTTTTTGGTAATTTGGAAGCACATAATTACTGAAGTAGTATAAATTCAAAATCCTATTACAAACAGAATTTTTATTATAGTTACATAATTAATATATGCAGTAACAGTAATGTAGTGGTAAATAACATTAATTCTGTATATTCATTTTGTAATAATAGATTTAGAACACAGAGGTCACAATATTAATTAGTTTTTTTATTTGAATATACACTTTTATGAATTTGACATTATTACAATATGTTAGCTTGGAAAGGATTGTTGTTATTAGTAAAACAACAAAACACTTTATAGCACTTTTCCTAAATTTCTATTCAGACTTGATAAAGGTTACACAAAACTTTCTCTTGAAAAAAAATCAAAATGAAGCTTGTTGTATTCTTCCTCATGTAAGCACCTATAGTAAATATTTCTTAATGAAAATATTTTATCATACTGTACCTATTGGTAGTCTGGGGATAGATAGATAATGTTAAATATTTTTTAATAAATAATAAATTTCAATTTAGAAAATATAAACAGGATTTTTAAATATATATTCACTGATTGGTATTTCTTATATTGATGATTTTGTGTAAAAAGCCACAAGGATCCATGAGTGTTGCAGAAAAAAATAGAAATATACATTAACAAAAGAACATAATAGATGGAACTGAGTTTGTGGCCCAATGTTAGAGTGCTTGCCTAATGTGGGAGGCACTGGGTTTGGTTCTCAGCACCATGTATAAATAAATTAAATAACAAAGGTCCACAAACAATTAAAATATTTTTTTAAAAAGAATGTAAAAGAAATCCATGACCAATTGGTTAATATATTGGCACATTGATACCCAACTGGGACAAGGGGGATATCACCCTTTTCCATTACCATTATAATAGTTTATTTAGGGTTGAATTTGATGGGCATGGTAGCACACATGTGTAATTCTAGCAGGTTGGGGGGGAGTGATATAGGAATATTGAACAACTTACTGAGGCCCTAAGCAATGCAGTGAGATCTGTCTCTAAATAAAATTCAAAACAATAGCTGGGGATGTGGATTAGTAGTTAAGTGCCCCTGGATTCAATCCAAAATATAAAAAAGTGAACATGTAAGAGCAGGAAAAAAGGCAATTTAAAATGCTTAATTAATATCATAGCACTCCATTATGTTTTTATTATTTAGTGATGAATGTATTCTGTCTTCCTCTTTTTTGGGGGGGTATGTGCTAGGGATCAAACCCAGGGGCTTGTGCATGGGAGGCAAGCAATCTACCAACTGAGCTATATTTCCATCCCTTTCCTCTTTTTTTTTTTTCTGCTCAGCATCTCTTCCATTCCAGAGCTCACCTGGGTTTCCTTTTCGGCCATGTATTTTCTTTCATGGTGTTTATATCTCAATTTGACCAGTCACATTTTCTCCAATGGTTCCTAAAAATTATTATAAAATAAAACATCAAATTTATGACTATTATCTTTGAACTCTGAAGTCGTTTCTCTGTGTAGTATTTTTATATTTCCATTACTCATATTCACATAGGAAACAAACTTCCTTTTTAAATTCAAAGCAAAAGCTCGGTACTATGCAAAAATCTTGGAAAATCGATGCTTTTGTTGCTGGTTGTAAATCCCTGATTTAGATATCGAAAAGTGGAATAAGGTTTAAGATTTTTTTTTCCAAAAGACTGTACACATGGAGCTTTGTGTTAATGGTTCCACATGAAATGCTGCATTTTGTATTTGCCAGGACAATCAGTTAACATTACTTCCATTGGACTTTAGAACTTGGACCATCATGATAGAATTGAATTTAGCCAATAATCAGCTAAGAATGATCTCTGAGGATTTATCTGGTCTTGTTTCTCTTCAGGTGAGTGAGTACTAATGAGCATTTTAAACTTGTCATTCTCTTTCTCAGTTATCTACTAATATAAAATAAGTGATTTCTCTTTGAAGGTCAAAATTAAAAGTGATGATAATGAGAACTCTCTTAAACAGATGACCCTGTTAGGATGATGCAGTATTGGATCAATTAGTCTAGGCTCAATACTACTGAATACTAATCATTAATATTTAATACTAATGAATATGAGTTAATCTAGGTTCAATATTACTGTTGCCCACTAAAAGGTGGCAGGTTTGAATGCTCTAATATAACTTTGAAGGAAGGGGCATTTAAATTCAGCATCTTTAGGCCATTTTTCTAAATTATTTTAAAAAACCATATCTTGTTTACCATAATAATTATGGATACCTGAGCCAGGCATTTAGAACCTTTTACTGTATGATGTTGACCTAATTTCCATCCTAAATCACTCACCTGCTATTTGTTGGAAATCTAGCGTGTTTCCAGGTCTGTATGTTTATTCCAGTTGTTACCAGCATCTAACTCTTGTCATCCTCTTTTTTTCTTTAAAAATTCATTCACATGAATAAAGATCCATCTTATTTTCACCTTCTTAGTCAGGGATAATCACTTCTGCCTGAGTCCCTAAAGTTTTCATCTTTTTGATGAGTAAAGCTTACTAATAGTACTTCAACTTTTTAAAAATTTTCCTATATCTTGTTTTTTAAAAATCTTGTTTATTTAATTTGCTAAGATGAAATAGTATTGTGTGGTTGAAAGCATGGGTGAAATAAGAAGATATAAAATTAGCTAGAAGTATCTGAACACCTTTCTTCTTAATGCTTGTTTCAAAACCCCACTGCATTACTGACTCCTACTCCTATGGTAGTTTATAATTTATTAGAAAACAAGGACATCTTCCTTCCTCCCCTAATTTTATTTTTTTAGAATGCTTAAAATGTAGTAAATACCATAAATTATAAATACTGTGGATTGTTAGTTGTGACCTTCCTTATGTGATTGTTTACAACAGGTGGTTTCATAGACATTTGCAACTTTTCAGTATCAGATAGATTAACTAACTATAGGACATTCATGAAAAAATTTATGCTCTTAATTTTATTTATCATTTAGTTATAGTCAAATTTTTACTTTAATTTTGACATTAAATGATTATTTTCAATAACTCTCCTGGGTTTGAAAGTTTTTAGAGTACTAAATTAAATATTTTATGTAATTTAATTGAATGTTTCCTATCCTAATACTCACTGTTTGAAAAATTATCATTTCTAATAAATTTTTAAGGCCCACAATTGTCATATATATGGCTAATATAAAAATGAAATTAATATATATAAAATTCCATATCATGTTTTATTAAACTGTAAATTATTTCTCTGTAGGTTCTAATATTATCAAACAATCTTCTAAACAAACTTCCCCAAGGTCTGGGAAACCTTAAGAAGTTAAGGGAGTTGTACATAGAGGAGAATAAATTAGAATCCTTGCCAAATGAAATTTGTTATATTAAAGATTTACAGGTAAATCGTGTCAGGGGCTTTATAAGCATATGATTGGAGTTTTTGGAATTCATCTTTCTAATTCTTCACCATTTTTAAATTCTTGGACCAGATACATTTTTCTATTATAGGATTAGGGCTGAGTTTTAAGTTCACATAATCTCCTTTTATATTTCTAGAAAATGATAATTTTTGAAAGAAGATCCTGTAACTTATTAAGTCTTATCTGATTTAATTTTCCTGTTATTTTATTCTTTTGTGGAAGTATTATTTTAAATTTATATAGTTGTAGGAAATGTGCATATAACTTTTATTGTTAATTTTTTTTAGAATTTAGTCTTGACAAACAACCAGTTGACCACTCTTCCCAGAAGCATTGGTTACCTTACCAATCTCACACATCTAAGCCCTGGAGATAACCTGCTTAATCATCTTCCTAAGGAAATTAGTAGGAACCTTATGTATTATTAACTCTACAAGTAGTTAACTGTTGATTTTCACACAGTATTTCAGATAAATCTGTTTTTGTAATCTGAGGTTATATTAGCATTCTGAGTTTTTTATGGAGTACTGATACTTAATGTTAGTGGGTGCTTTGATTGTTTCCCCATGGGATATTATGATTAACATTGTATTTTTGAACATAGTATGGTATATTTATATTTCCAATAAATTTTCTGAAATCTTAATTTAAAAGAATTATTTTCGGTTCTGCTAAATTTGAAAAATCACACAGACTTGAAACAAATTATTATTGTGGGGATTTAGGCTCAATAATAATATTTGATTAATATTTATATTTGGGATCATTTTAGAATTTTGCCAAATCTTTTTATATCCATTATCTCATATAATTATGAGCACCTTTAATTTTATAAGTGAAGGTTGTAATACTGTTTTACACAGAGTTAGTTAAGGTCATATACTAAATAACTGTGAGTTCTTAAGTTAATAATTCTATGTATACTGTCCTGCCATCTATAATGTGCTTAATACAATGTTGGATTAGTAATTAAGAATAGTTTGGGGGAGCTGGGATTGTGGCTCAGTGGCAGAGCACTTGCCTAGCATGTGCTGGGTTTGATCCTCAGAACTACATATAAATATATAAAAGTGTGCTACCGATTGAGCCACATCCCCAGAAATACAAATAAATATATAAAAAACAAAGGTTTAACAACAACAACAAAAAAAAACAATGGTTTTGGAGATTCTTAGCTATTTAAAATCTGAATCTCTCACTTCTTAGTTTTATGTCTTTAAATAATCTACACAAACTCTTTCTCGAAGACTGGAACTTCTTAAGTGTAAATTAAGAATAATAATGTAAGAAAACTTTTTGAAAGACTACATGAATTTATTTTGGTTTGCCTACCAAATATGTGGTAACTTTCTTCATGAAAGATCTATATCAAACACACACACACATACTGACACACACATGAATGCCAAACTCTATCAAAAAGATCTCTAGAGTTGGAGCATTTTCAAAAAACTAAACTTAAAAACCAAGCATAAGATAGGAGGTTCTGAATAAATGGTTGTGGAGGGTGACCTGGTCATCAGGGTTTTAGAAAATCTTCCCATATAAGTTATATATGTAGTGAAGTTTGAGATTGATGGTTCTAAGAGTTTTAAAATGGAGAGAAGAGTGGGAAATATGTATTATGTATTAATTCCTACTTGCACCTTTGTATAGTAACTAATTATTTTTTAAAAATTATTGACTTAAAAAAATAAAACAGGTACACTGGAAAACCTTGAAGAACTGTATTTGAATGAAAACCCTAACCTACATCGCCTTCCTTTTGAGCTGGCTCTCTGCAGCAAGCTTACAATCATGAATTTTTGGAACTGTCCACTCAGTCACTTTCCACCTCAGATTGTTGCTAGGGGACCTTCTTTCATCATTCAGTTCTTTAAAATGCAGGGTACATATCATGCCATGGTCTGATAAAGCTCTGATGATCCCATACATTTTTCAAATCATTTGCCATTAATGTGCCACATCTACATCTGTATATATTTATGTAGATATTGATATACATGGCAGATTTATAAAGATTCATTATGTGTTTCTGAAAATAGAGGAATTTAGATCTTTATAAGTCTTTTATAATTTTTCTTTGCTGAAATTGATTCATATTTTTTTTCTGTTTTGCATTCTGATGTGTCAGTTTCCTTAAAAAATTGCCAAAAAATTATAAATTTATTAAATTCAAGTGACAGAATAGTTATATATATTTCTCTTAGGAAAAAATAATTGGTAAACTATTTTTGTGAATTATTAATACATTTTTCTATTACTAATTGTCATATCAGGTAGAATATTTCTTTAACTTCTTTTGCAATTTGAGATTTAATTTTTTATACATTGTTTACAGTCCTGAAAGAGCAATAGGACTCATGTGCATGTACACAAACTCCATTGAAGAAATTATGTTTAGTCTCTGCTGCTTAGTATATGAGATTGTCAGAGAATTGTAAAACTGTTGATCTCAATGTTGCTCATTGTTAATCTGTAGCAGTAAAGCAGAAATAGTGATATCAAATAGCCCTCCTTTGTGTGAAGTTTGTACTTTTTAAATCCCAGATTTTTATTTCATGCATAAAGAAGGGGGAGATATTAAATAATTTACAGACTTCATGAATACTCATGAAAACATTAGATGATAGAAAGTGCCAGAGGTGGAGCTGGGGATGTAGCTCAGGTGGTAGCGTGCTCACCTGGCATGTGCAGGGCACTAGGTTCAATCCTCAGCATCTCATAAAAATAAAAAATAAAGATGTTGTGTCCACCAAAAACTAAAAAATTAATATTAAAAAATTCTCTCTCTTTCTCTCTCTCTTTTTTAAAAAAGAAAGTGCCGGAGGTGAAAAATGCACCAAATGTTAATTTGTTACATATGCCTTCCCTTATTCAGAGTTTTCACTATTTTTTTCTTTGTACATTACTGAGAAATATTTTATGTAATCAAAAAATCAAAATATTTTGCCAATAGTGATGGTAATACATAATTATTAATGGAAATAAATAGTTTAATTATTTATTAAAACAATAATTTTACAGTTTTTAAAGCACTGAAAAAGAACAATGTCAATTTTCACAATGATGTCTTCCTTTAGCATCTTCTGCTCCCTCTTATTTCTTGGCAATGTTTAACATTTTTAATGTTTTGACTTTTCCAGAATGTCACAATACTGGATATCAAAGCACATGATGAGCAGCAGAATGGTGTGAGTGGCTCTTTTTTCTGGGGAGCTTCATGGAGAAAATCTGGAGCTTTGTGGAAACATGATTTTTGTTTAAGTCTATGAAAGAGAATTATTATGTATCTGCTTGAAAGAACCATACAGTATCAAAACTAGAGATCACTGAATATCATCAGTGCAAGGAAGAGGCTCCAGTGCTTGTATCTCATGAGCAGGAAAGAACAGTGGTCAGTGAGAAATCAAAAACCAGGCTAAATTTTATTTTGTCTGGCCACAGGATAAAAAAGTGTGTTTGTATAGGTGGACATGATGAGGATCATTAAGAAAACAGTTAGCCACAGGATGATCTTTGTGGTTTGTAATTTGAGGAAGGCCAACTAGGAGCCCTTGAGGCTAATGGTTATGGCCTAAAACACACCCATCATGTGGGTGCTGCAGGTGGAGGGTCCCCTTATAACCTTGGCCAGGAAGACAATCATTTTGCATTTAAACTCACATGCACTGTCTTACACTTCCCAACAGTCTGTTGATACCAAAAGTCCCATGGTGAGGGTCATGAGAATGTGTGTTAGAGCCACATGGTGATGGCGAGGTCAGTTAATCTGGACTTGGCTTTACAAATATAGTGGCAATGTAAAGAAAAAGCAGAAATCTGTCTGCTGAGATTCCAATGCCAGCTTGAGGATAGAAGGTATTTCTTATGGAAATAAAACTGAAATATTTGTTCATCTTTATGGGAATTCTTGGAAGAAAAATAGGAGCATTTGATCACAAGAGGATTTTTATTTAAATGCTTTCAGTCAATCTATTATCCTCCATAATCTCTATAATTATCATTTACCAAAACAACAGAAAAATTTGTATATAAAATGGAGTCTTATTATTGATCTTAATTTCAAGTCAAGAGCTGGTGTGGGGCTCTTTCTTCACTGACCTACCATAAAGAAAGCCCTTGCTGCATCCCAAAAAGTGAAAGAAAAAAAGTAAATAAAAAGTAAGTAAAAAATGAATTTTAACTCAAACGTATCTCATTCTTCAGAGGAATATTTTTGTTTACTCCAGTTAATCTCATGAAATTGCTCAGATCTTATATATATTATGTTTTCCTTTGTATCGTAAGTTATATTTAATGGTCAGTGTGTGTTTGATTTTCAATCTTCCCTGTAGGTTTCTTAAAATTAAAGATGGTGTCTTATTTTGCTTCGATCTACAGTATCTGAAATACTTTGCAAATGTGCCTAAGAAATACTAGTTGTTTTCATGACTAGTTTGAAGTTAAGGTCACACTTTGTTTGCCCTGACAGTGATTTATAATTTTCAAAAATAGCTTTTAAAACATTTACTTATTCTGTTGAAAAATAATTTTTATTCATTGTATAAAGTTTGAAAATATAAAAATTATAGAGGTGAAAATAAAAATCTCCAAAATTCAAACCACCCCCAAAATAATGACTATTTACATTTGGCACCTGCAGCCTTCATTCTACCAAATAATTTGCACTAAGCACACCTCCTGCATCTACACAGCCAGTGTGTAGTTAGTTACCTTTGGAGAAAAGACTACGTAGTAGCCAGTGCCCTTGGCTCTGCAGGTCAGTTTGCACATGTCTGCTGGAAGGACGCCTGCATATTTGGGAACCCATTCTACGAATGTTTTGACTCCTTTTGCATCAGACTGATAGCCTTTTTTGGCCTCACATTGCTCATGACGAAAAGATTTACCTAGGAAACAAAACATGTTACTTTAACACTTGACCTGTTCTGAGCCTTACATATAATCTTGTGCATTTGAATAATTAATTTTAAGGAGATGATGCTAACTTTATCACAGAGCTTCTTTATGCATCCACGCTGAAAGATTTTATATCATTGTCTTCCACTTCTGTCTGCAGGATCATTATCTTCCAGTTCCCTGAATACACCAATTTGTTTATAAAAATAATTTAAAATCACTCACATATTTGTTATTGATTTGCATACTTGTGGAACTGTGCAGCCTAATATAAATGTTATTTCCCTAGCTTCTCCTATTTATTTCTGTTAGAGTTCAAACACTTGTGGCACAGGGTAGTTACTGACGCAGAGTAACATACCATTGGGTGGGCAGGGCATCACACTGCAGGAGCGGTAGATGGCTCTCTTCCCTGTGCAGTAGCGGCCACTGTTTCTGGGCGCAGGATTATTGCAGTGGCGATAGGCAAACTCTACTACTCCCCCACATGAGCGAGACAACTGGCCCCAGGGTCTCCAGGACCCCCAGTTGCCATGGCTTGATGTCTGGAATAAAAAAGAGAAGCTTTTCTTTCTTTTCTTTTCTTCTCTTTTTTTTTTAACTCAGAAGGAAAACATTCAAAAGGTACCTTTAGAAATCACTTGCATATAATGAGACAGTGGAAACCTCATGACAGTTACATTTTCATCAGATTGAACATGATCGTGCTCTGGAATTGCAACACATTTCCAATTCCAAGCAATTCATCTTTCCCAGCCTTTACGGCCAGTGCCAGAGGATCTAATGCATCCTACTAAATACTAAGATACCACAAAGAACGTCTTCTGTTTTCTATGAGACATTTTAAATTATGCTTTCTGATATTGTACAACTCTGTTGGTAACCACTGGACCATGTTCTCTTTCTGTACACGCTGATCTCAGGTCTTTGATAAAGTGTACAATGTTGATAGCTTTGCAGGAGGCCCGGCATTGTTCAATTGTGATTGCAAGTCCCTGTCTTTCTCCGTCTTTAGCCCTGAAGCTCTAGGGTCCTTCTGATGATATCATGTATTCTGTCTGTGACAGACTCTGATCCATACATAAATGTATTTCAATGGCTTGGATGATTCCTAATTAGTTGTGACAGAAACTGAAGGACACCTGCACCCTACATGCATGTACCCCATAGGGAAGGAAGAGCTCTGTACTGACAACCTAGGTCTAGTCCCCTGGAAACATTGTGGGATGAAGCTGAAAGATTCAGAAAGGAAACATATTTCCCACAATTTTGTCCAGGGAATGTGTGCAGAACTACCTCTGGCTGCCTGTGTTGGGGTATCTGACAGCATTAAAGACTAGGAACCCATTCTACAAATGTTTTCTATGTGACAGCCTGTAGAAACACAGGTGATAAATACAAAGCAGCATTCTTCTGGGACGTGGCAAAATCTTCCAAGTGAGAGAGAACACTCAGCATGATCTGGCCTTGAAGATTAAGGAGGCAATTTGTGACCTGAAGCTGGGACTGTGCATTTAGTGCAAACCTATTTCCCCAGAGCAGCCAGAGGTTACTGCAATCCCTAAAGTTAGATGAACTTGCTATCAACGGAAGCAAAATGACCGTTTGGAGCTTGCCAAATACATATAAGGACCATGGCATTGGCTCTGCTACTATTTACTTACTAAATTTAAATAAATGTATCTGGAATCTTAGCAAGAGGAGTTTAAAAGTGAGCTTCCAAAAGATGAGTTCTGGGGCCCTACTTGGGGTCTCAATTAGACAGATTCTTGGTCATTTATTTACATGTGAAAGGCTATAATTCCTAAAGAAATACCTAATGTCAGATATTCTCCAGTGTTTGATTACTGACACAAAAAATTGAAACTTATATAGATTAGAAAGGAAGAATCTTTTAACTAAGAAGCCCTCCATGACAGTACCCACACACATCCCATGCGAGGTCTCAGGGATTTGGGTGGCCACTTACTGAGTAGTATTTTTTCTTGGTTTTGTCCACACACTTGCCCTGCAGGCAGATTCTCCCCTTCCCACAGGGTGTCCCTTCCACAGCCAGCAGCTTCTTGGTCAGACACACCATCTGGCCCTGGCGCACCACGGCACACCACAGGCGGGCACAGATGTCCATGCCAGGACACACTGAGTACTCGGGGCCGAATGTCAGGTTGCACTGCTGGGTGGCATCGTAGGTCTGTCCTGGGAGTTCCTCAGGGCCCTGGATTTGCTTGCGTGGTATGTCTAGCAAACAGTTACCTAAAAGAACAACGGAAATTGACCTCCGTAATAAGTTTAGGTTTCACATCGCTAAAAGGGGAGATCTAACAATTAAAGGCTCCAGATAAGGCCGAAGCACTGTGCACCCACAATCTCCATGGAAAAGGGACTCTGCAAGCGGCAAGGGTGGGACTCAGCAGTGCCCTCTATCACCCTTCGTGGGTGATGCTTGTAACGGAATGCCTGTAATGTAGGTGTGGCTGGCAGCATATAAGTACACAAAATTATTTGAAATAGTTTGAAAATATCCATTATGCTGAAACACCAAAACAAGAGAAAATTAGGAGGGACCTTGAGGAAATCTGATAGCATACTTAATAGCAACAATAAATCCTCTTCAACTTGGAGAAACAGAATTCACCCTTGGCATTCTATTTACATCCCATATCTACTTCTCACTTACCTTATCCCTATGTGTTTATCCCATGTCTCCTTTCCACTAGTTCCATAACAGTCAAGTTCGTACCTCATTTATTATAGCACTCACTGAACAAGCATTTGCTTAGTATCTAGAATGTTCTAGAAAGCATACTTAGTATCAAGAATATGGGAAAAAAATGACCCACATCTACCCCTTAAGTTCTCCCAATAAAATGAAAGAGATAGACTAAAAAAGTAGTGTTCCTTTCACACTGATGAAATTTGAGTGAAATTCTTTCAAGATTCATAGAATAAAGGAGTGATGAGAGAAGAAAAGAAACATTTTTGACAATTTAGGACTAGGCCAGCCTTCTGACTCTTCTTTTTCTTTCCTTGGTATCTATTCTTTTGAGAACAGGTATCTGTTGGGTGTTTGGAGTATATCTGTCAAAACCAAATTAGTGTCTTACTGCAAATATTAAGGATCAGGGTGGCCACAGGCAAACAGGGGTGAGATGAGAGGTCTACAAAAGGTGGGACACAGATGAAGCAGATCCACAGGTGACACAGGGCTTTCTCCCCTGAAAATGCTTCCCTGAGAATCCCTGCCAAGTGAGCTTTACTCTATTTATCTTCTTTTGTCACATATGCATGCATATTGCCCATCTATTTCTATATTTTTTGTTTACTTAATTTTAGATTTATACACTGATGATAAAGCTAATAAAAACAATAACAAACATTTGTTCCACACATTATCTACATGTAATAACTTATTTAATCCTCACAAGAACCGTATGAGGCAGTTTCATTTATTTTGCTCACTTTATAGACAAGAGAACTGAGGCATATCATAAGAGGCAGATAATTTACCACATGCCACAAAGCTTAAATTAGGGTCTTATGTCTAGAATCTGCCCTCCTCATTGCATGCCACTTCGTCTTCTGCAAGCATGGGGAGGGCTGTCTAATGTTGCTGCTGAAGGGCAGCTAGGCTAATGGGACAAACACCTGGTCTACCCTCTAAGGCTGGTGAAACACTAACAAGGTGAGTGCTGTTGGCCAAGGCAGTTAACTTCTCCATAATTCACTATAAAGAAATGTGTCTCTCCTCACTTTAACAGTCTAAAGGTAAAATTGGCAAACAAAGATACAAAGGTAGACCAGAAAAATAGGAAACGAAGATAGACAGTTCTCTGTCCAACGTATCTGCCAACCTTTTAGATGTATTATTCTTTTGATTCAACAAATTCAAATCCTTATTTTTTATTGAGAATAACCCCTCTTAAGTGTTCTGCAAATGTTTTTACAGTGACACTCAGGTTTCTTCAAAGTGAATACCTTAGAATTTGTCCATCTGTGATGGAGGCATTATATGAAAATGAATAAAGAGCGAAGTTCCCATTTAACTTCTGAGCCAGGGTGTTTGAAGAGGTAAAGCTTCTGAAGAGAACCCAGAAAAAGCATTAAAAGTAAGAGGCCTGCCAAAGAGAATGTGTGGGAAAAACATCAAGCTGAAAGGAAAACATCCACATCAAGTCAATAGGAAAGAATGACAGGAAAACCTCACTAAGCTCTGTTTACAGGACCAAGATGAGGCACTTCAGAACTCTGTGGAGAGCGTTATCTTCATTGCTAGATGGAAAAAGCATGCTGTGGAAACCAGAATGGCTTAGCAGACTGCTGATGTTAGAAGACTGTCAATAAATCTGAATCAGCAAGAATGCTTTCCAATTCCTGAAAAGTGCTGTCTTAAGAAACTTTTAAAAAATTTTACTCAAAATCACAGATCTTCGGACTGGGTAACTAAATATTATCTGGGAAGTCTTTACCAGGTGTGAATGCATGTGGCATGGGTCTACTTTACTTATCTGGAGGCAAAATGAGTCGCAAACTCACTATGGTTGCAAAGTCACTGACAGTGACTCTATCTCATCAGCTTACGATGAGTGAAGAGACGGATAGAGGGAAAACTATTTGAAATCAGCCAACAACAAGGAGACTTCAAGATGTGGGTTCTCTTCATGACAGAAATTATAAAATTTGAAAACCAAGAACATATTTGCTTTGCTATTAAGAAATAGGTATATCAGTTCTTTTTTTTTTCCTTAGAGGTTGTGTGGAGATAACCTTTAAAAATAAAATGATTTCTTTTTATCAAGTGATCGACATAACTAACTTATTACCATCATGTTCTCAGTCTTAGAATATGTTACTGTACTATTTCTGCATACTCTGAGTCATACAGTCTATAGATGTCCTTTTTAAAAGTTGATGTGTGTCCTTCTGCAATAAAATAGTATGGACATCTCTACTAAACGGCAGACCCACTCCAGGGAACAAAAAATGTTTTTGGAAAACCAGATCTCTGAATCCTTTGCCAATTTTACAGCTTATCTGTTTATATAATTTAGCATAAGAGCTCAACATTCAGTTTTTAAGGTGGTATTAGTAAAATTCAAAGTCACTATGGTTGTACCTTGATAGACACAGAAAGAATGTGGTTGTTTCCATCTGGCCACTGAGGTCCACCAATGGGGTGGAAGATAGTCCTTTCCTCCAGGTGATCTCTGGTTTTACATACCTAACTTCTAGCACTATTCATCTTTCATATAAATGTTGCATGGAAATTATCAGATGAACGTTGCTGTTCTTTATATTTTCATTTTCCTTCTGTAATTCTAGCACTTCAGTTATTTCAATCTTTCCATCCTTTCAATACTCAGGCATAAAATTCAGAATTGACCCCCAAATAGCCATGGCATAGAAGAAATCATTGTCCCCACTGAAGCATCCAAAGAGGCCCAACAGGACTTCATATGCTGTCTCGTTGCTTCCTACTTCATCTCTCTGCCTTTGTGCTTCTTCTTTTGGGTCTTAACTGAAATGTCTGACATTAAAAGAGAAATGAGTGCATTTGCCTGCTATTCGATGAGTTATTTGGGAGATAGAGGCAGATAATAGAACAAGGGCATTGAGAAAAGAACAAAGGGCACTGACCTAAAGTAACTCTAAAGTCTGTTTGAGAAACTGTTAGAGGCATAAGGTGCACACTCAGCAGATGAAATGGCAAGGAAATAAGATTGAAAACTCCCCATCCTAAAAGGGGAAGCAAAGCTTTTGAAAAATATAGGTCACCATTGCCTTAGATGTCTTATTTGCATTTCCTTTAAAAGAACATTTATTGTGAAAATCAAGATACAACCATAGTGACTTTGAATTTTACTAATACCACCTTAAAAACTGAATGTTGAGCTCTTATGCTAAATTATATAATCAGATAAGCTGTAAAATTGGCAAAGGATTCAGAGATCTGGTTTTCCAAAACCATTTTTTCTAACTAAAGTTCAATGTTCAGTGAGGGACTGTAAACTTTGCTTTTGAAATAAGCTACATGTTAATATTTTAAGTATGTCTGTAGATTCTTCTTAGCAGCCTTTGTTGTGGGTGATCTTGAACTGTCCCTACCTGGGTGGTGGCCTTTCGCATCATCCGGCACTGTGGACTCAGAGATACAGCAAACACAGCTATCTTTTTTGGCCTCAAGGTTATTAAGTATTGGAGAGAAGAAATTCAATAACCTGCTTTCACTGCACAATTTCTCTGGCAGTGCTTACCTTTATTTTAGAAGAGCACACTCCCAGCCAGCTTGCCTAGAACTAATGGGTATAAACACTCAGGACTTCTGCAAGTCTCTTGGCCAGGCATAGAGGAGTCCCAGGGGACATGGCTACTCCTTTCTGAATTACGAATCTCCAGACACAGCTACTTTTGAGTGTGCACATTGGCTTCTCAACCATAAATTAATTGCTGCATATTTCTTGTTGGATCTAAATCAGGAAACACTCAGTGCTAATGAATTTAAGTTTGGCAGTGGTTGAGTGCTACAAATGTCCAGCCACTTATAGCTAATAATTTTAAAATAAATCAAGTCTTCGAATTTAGTTTCTTAGGTCTCCAGCTCTTTTGGAGGTGGGAAGGGAAGGATAAGATGTTATATAGGATGGATGTTCCAGATAAAGTAATCTTTAGATACTAAGATACCATCAAAAATTATGTACATTTTGGGTCTGGAGATGTGGCTCAGTGATAAAGTTTTAACCTCACATATATGAGGTCCTTGGTTCAATCCTCAGCAACACACATATAAACACACACAGACACAATTACACACATTTTGTATAACTGAGAATACTTACTTAAAAAAATAACAATTGCTTTTCAGTCTTTATACTAGTTTTACCATTTAGCCTTCCTCAATAACTGAAAAATCATTCTTTTTCTGAATTTATTGCATCATGCCAAAATATAGAGGTAACTTTAGGGATAATACTAATGTGATAGCACTTTTGACCATTTGTAAAATGGGATCAGACCACTGGACATTTTATGGTTTGGGGCTATATTTCACTGTTTTTGTTTCATCTTTATTGTTAAACAATGCCACTTCTTGCCCTCAGTTTACCTATCTGAAATCTTCCCCATCCCCTACAACTATTTTATTGCTTAACATTGTTAATGTCCTAGAAAATTAGAGCAGAAAAATAGTAAAAGTGTAAAATATTAATAACAGGCATCTGACTGGAACCCTGCATAGCTCTCTAGGAGTAAAGTGAAAGGTTTTGTGACAAGGATCCTAAAATCTTTTGATACCTAGACAAAATATATGTTCATTTTTCTTCCTTTCTTGAGCTTCAACATTCTCCTTGGTTTGCTCCTAGGTTCCTTAGTTCAAATGTCAGAACCTCAATCATCTAGAAATTGAGTTTCCTAATTCCTGTGGCTGGTTTTGCACTTCAAATGATTTAAGTCAGTTTGGAGGGTCCCAATTAAAAAGTTAATTAAGCTAATTTGAATTCACAATTAAATAACAGTACTATAGTGTACGTGCTTCAATTCTGTGTATGCTATTTTTAGAAGAAATGAGACATAATTTAGCTTTGCCACTCTTCCACACTACTCTCTTTTATATTTCATTGTTCTGAAATTACTTTAATCATTATATGTGATTCATAAAATAGAATTCTTTGTTTTGGCTAGAATAAAACACTGCCTAACCAAACCAATGTATTCAAAAATAAGAGAATCTAAATTTGATGAAAAAAGTCAATACATAAACTGAGAATTTTCTGTTCAAAGAATTCTAATAACTAAATATGTTTATTTAATATACATCTGGAAAATTCAGAAATTTTAATCAGTGCAATTGAAAAAGATCTATGTCTACTAAAATTATGTTTTTGTTTTCTATCATGATTCTTTTTGAACAGAAACAGAGATTTAAAAAATGTAAATTTGTTGTACAACTGTTAAAATTCAGAGTATAAACTTCTTTAAATACAGAAATAATGTTAAAAGTTGAAGACAGTGCTGAAAGCCTATTTACTGCACAGAAAATAAGATCATGATTTTCAGAATATGAAATACATAAATCATTCCAAAATTATGGCATTAAGGAACAAAATTCTGCACAGCATTGTAATTAGTTGACCTAATACTTGTTCAGGAAAAAAAATTGGTCCCATTTTAGCCATAAGTATTTGCTGCCTTAGCAACTAAATCCATTCATTTAATGAGTCAAGGTTTAGCTCAATCTTTTGGAATGTACAAAGTGTGATTTTGAAATTAGATATTAATGTTATTTCATTCTCAGAAAAAAATAAAACAGCAAAAGTAATATTAGGGGTGAAGTGTTAAGGTTCCACTGAAGACAGACTTTATCAGATATTGACTTGATATATGTAGATAAAAGAATTAGGTAAACATTTATTTTAGGACTTTATCATCATCTAACCATCATTGTTAATGAATAAAACATAAATGCTCATTTTATTATTAGTCTAAAGGAAAAGCCTAATATATTGCTTTCTAGTCTATTCTGAAGTTTTTCAGTTATCAGGCTGACCTTTCACTAACAAACAACATTTATTTTGTATTGAGAGGAATATTACACCAAGCTGGACTCAGGTTAGTTTTAGGGATAGATAATGTAAACAGCAGCAAGTAGCAAAAGGCTTTAGAGTTCATCAATGATGTAACAAGAAGGAATAAATGAGCAAATTCTGGCTACATAATATCAAAGAACTGTGTGGCTGAAGTTCTTTCTGTCTGAAATGACTTTTATTATCCTCATTTTGACACTGTGTGGCTAAAGTTCAAGATGCCTAACACTCTTAAGAAATTACAAATATAATAAGTTATAAACTTTGTGGATTGGGAAAGGCCATCATCACAGATGCTGAACCATACACCATAAGGTAACTTAATGAAAAATTATTATGGTATTTGATTTAAGCACCAATTTTAGAAAAAGATGAATTTTAAAAGAGCAAAAATGAAGAATATGTTCTTTTTAGTAGATGATGTGAAGTGAATTATATGATATCTGAAGATCTCTCCTCGATGCTCATGTGTCCACCCTCCTAATTTCCTATTATTTTTAAGTAATAAAGGATGTGAGAAAATTTGCAACAGCTTGTTTCAGAGATTACTTCGGGGCTAGGATTTATTATTTCTAAAAATTATAACTTCCTCTATTTCTATAAAATTTACAGCTCTAATCCTAGTCTTAAAGATTTAATAAAGTGTACTATGTTCTTGAACTGTCTCTAAAGGATAAAGTCAAAGACTTTCTTTGAAGTTCTTAAAGTGCTTTTCCATCATTTAGATTTCTTTTCTGTTTCTGTTTTGCAGTTTTTATTCTGCTTTCAGGGGAATCTGCTATCAGAATGAAATCAAATTCTTCCAGTCAATGAAAATCTAGAGCGAAAGCTTCCTTTGCGGGTTTTATGTTGCCATGAAGAGAATCCAGTAGAACTGTCACCTACACCTAAACCACACCCCTGTAATAGGCATGTAACAAATAATTCTGAGAGTTGTATTAATAGCAGGCAAACCAAGATGTCTGCCAAAGTTCTCACAGGAAGCCAGTGGTGAGAGAGGGAATAAAAGCCAGGCTTTCAGGGCACCCACTAGGCATTCTGTGTGGTCTCCCACACGGTTTCTCTTTTGGACTTTACAATTCAAAAGCAAAAATACCATAGCTATAAAGCCACCAGGGATGCTGGCATTACACACCAACAGACAATCAATTTCCTTGCTCCTATTTTGACACTGTCTAAACAACCAAAATGAACATTATGGGAAAGCAATAAAGTAAAGTGCCTAAGAATCCCAGCTTTCTTCCATTGAGCCTCTGTTGTCCTGAAGGATACATACCATGGCCGTCATCCAGGAATTCTGTGATGGTGACTGAGGTACATTTGGACCAGGGCTTGAATGCATCAATGCTGGTTAGGATGGAAGACATTAAGCGTTTATCTTCTGTGGAACCAAAGTTCTCTTCACAGAATTTGGAATCATCATGGGAGAGGCCAAGTAGATGTCCTAAGGGAGAGAACAGAGAAGGCACAAATGTGGGAGCGAATAAAGGAAGTGCCAATGACGAGTGGTTTTGCATTTCTATTTTTTCCTGACAATTATGCTGACACTTGATTTTTTTGTTCCCCAATTGTAAATGAGTTCATTTTAATTTCTTTCTCACCCAAAGACTGCATTCTAGAGAAATAAAAGCTGCGTATAGTTAGTGGAACCATTAGTTGGGGTGAACATTTGGAAGAACACTGAAAAATTTGAGAATGGATAGTCCCATAATTCATCTGGCTCACATATGCTCAAAGACACATAGAAACAAAGCCTTATTTAGAATCTAGAATTTGCGAGGCAACTGTGGGATTATGTCATAACCCTCACCACATATTATTTTGATTGTCTAATTTTCTGCCTTCTCTGATCAACCCTAAGCCCCATGAGATCAAAGTGCATCTGTCCCCAATTCTCTGTTGAAACCTTTGCATTTAACTTAATGCCATGCAAGTTGCAAACACTTGAGAGAGGGTTCTTGAATTTCAGAGATTTATTTTCTTGGTCAAGTACTTAAGTATTTATGTGAGATGTACTAGAGAGGCAAAGACAGAGAGGGAAAATGAGTAGCTTTTAGGTTCCATGCAAATGTAAGCTTACTTCATGTCTTCATTTCTTTTTGTTATTTAGGGAGCTGTGACTGATTACTAGTCTCACAAATAAATAGCTTATTTTGAAAGTATATTCATCTCCATAAAGAAATGTTGGAAAGATCAAGATGCCCTTGATGGAGTGTTCGAGACTGCAAAGCAAATAGATACTGGGATGTGATTGATCAGCCAGGTGGTACTTGTTCTTAAATCTCCCAACCAGGCTCTCTGTATCCCAGCCCACACTATTGCCATTCTGTTAGTCAGATACCATTACACACAGTACATCACCACATTCCTATAATCTGAGTAAATTGCTTTTTATTACATAATACCAATTTTCAAGCAGTTTAAGGATAAATTGACATTCCCCAATATATCTAAAAGGCTACTTTAAAAAAACTCAGGTAAGCAGTTCGAGCAGTTTGCAGAAACTCTAAAAAGTAGACAACAAATTACCCTATCAGTGTTTTTAGCAAAGCTTTGTAGAATCATATAAAATCCACTGAAAAGCATGCAGAATATAATAGAGCAAATTGATTCCTTCATTTTCCTTTGGTTCCTGAGTGCCAAGTACAGAAACTTGGGCCATTCTATCAGGAGTCCAGCATACACAGTCAAACTCAACAGAGAGGAAATCTTTCATGTTGCATTCCGACTACTTTTGGCCAACTTGTTAAATCACTGACACCTCATAATAAAATTGTTCACTGAGCAGCTGACTGCTGTTGTGGCTGAAATTAAGTGACTAGGGCTCGGTGACCTTCCAAGTCACCACATATTTATGCTATTTATTTGGTAATTGACTTCAACAGTATTTATGAGGCTAGCAAGTTCTCTCTGGAAAACCCTCCCACTGTTATGCTCAGTTTGTTTGGACAGAAGCATGAATGTGCATCAGACATTATAAAGTATGTCCTGGATAACGTGCAAAGGCAGATTAGGAGGGACCTTCTAATTTTTGAGTAGTGTGTTAAGATTTTTAGGATCACAGACCACGGAAAAACAGAATCGTCCTTAAAATTACTGGAAGTCATTTTGTCAAACAAACACTCACTGAGAATCCATTGCACAGATCCTGAACTTTTTCAAGGTAGAAGCCTTATCAGCTTGCACTGTGGGAGTTGTGTGGAAAAATTTTATATTTAAGTTTTTGATCTGGTACATAAGAGAAAAAAGGAAAAGTGGCCCAAAGTAACCTCTGTAATACAATATATATTTGAATCCAGATTTTCTATTTTGAAAAATGTGATTATTGCATTCTATTTCATAAGATATTCATATGCATTAAATGCAGTAACAGCCTTTTCCTTCAAATTGATATAAATAGCACTTTCCATATGCAGTTTTATTACTGTATCAAGGGATTTTCACTTCATTTGGAGGCTAGATTTTAGATTTCTGATTTAAAATACAGGCTGTATGGCCAACATCAAATTCACTTTGAGGGGCTGGGAAAGTACCTTGTTTTTTTCTTTCATATAGAGGGGCAAGGCATATAAATGTAAAACATTTTAACTATTTCAGCAAGGCATCTTACTTTTAAGATGGCATAATTTAATGGATCATTTGACATGCTATGTGGCATCATATTGTGATATTTTCTTTTTGCTACCCAAATTTACTAGTTAATCCATGGAATCTTTTTATTTATTAATTTTTAATGCATCATAGTTATACATAAGAATGGAGTTCATTCTGTCATATTCATGAATGCATATAACATAGTTTTCTCCATTTCAATTCCCAGTAACTCAATTGCCACTGAAGTTACATCTAAGAAATTGTACCACAGAAGATTGCCATGCTGATCATGAACAAATCTTAGCTCCACCTCCTCTAAAGCTGAAAAGAGATGTGAATTTTCTAAGATCCCCAGAGTCAGGCAGAAATGGATTGGACTGCCTGGGGTTTAATTGAAAGAGCAAATGAGCCTTCTGCTCTCCAAGGGGTAAGCCCATGAGCTGGCTGGGAGAAGCAGACTCTCTCTAGAGCAGGGAGAGTTACAGGCAATGGGATGAACCTGTGAGCACCCCTGAAACAGGCAGTGAGTTCCAGAGTGGCTGGAACCAGGTCACAGTGAGAGACCATGTGACTTCCCCTCAGGAGCTGGATGGAAATTGAAAAGGAAGATCAATGTGAGGAATGCTTGGATGCTCTTCAGGAAAGATGTGACACACATACTAAAGGATGTGAACAGCAAAAGGAATAGAGTTTTAAAAATATGAGTGCTCAATCAGTTTTGCTAAGATGTCTAATGTCAGTCTTAAATTTTCCAATATCCTTGAACCCTGAAATGACAAGGTCATATACCAGCATGAAGATACTTTAAAAGGAAGCTTACATGAGAGCTCACACTATGACCCTGATGCTTACTAACACAGGAAATCTGGACTCTAGGAAATTAAAATATAACATCATAGCTGACAACTGTGTATTTCAAACAGTTGCAAAGGTGAATCAAAATTTAGACTTATCATCCAGGATGGACTTAAGCTTCTCAGACATCTACCTTTTCAGGGAGAAATTTGCTCATAAATCATTTACGGGAATGTTCAGAATGAATGGTGTGGACTAGAGATGAAGGATTTCTGAAACAGGCAGGCCTCAGCAGCATCACCCACAGATCAGACTTAGACATTCATGCCCAGAAGCTGAAACAGCTCCTGGAGCATCTGAAGAAGTGTTGGAGAAAGCGTTTACAACACTAAAGGAGTTTGTTGTTTTCATTACGTTGTATTTCACAATGAGCTTTTAGAGAAATACACAGCAGCAAGGTTGGTGGAAGGGACATAGGAATGGAATCAAGAAACACAAAGAAAGGCAATTCATGCCCTTGAAGAGATGAAGTTATTTCCTTCTCCAGAGTCACAAAGTAGGAACAGAAGAGTGGGGAAAATTGGGAGCTAAAAAAGATCTTTGAGAAAGCTCCTTCAGTAAAACAGGGAGTGAAAACTAGTGAGAGAAAAGGTGGAGGCAGACTTAGGGGCAGCCATTCACTGTTGGGGCTTCAGCTAAATATCACAAAGTCTTGTTTGGGGGAAGAAACAGTATTTGTATTTACAGCCATTTGTAACTAGCAGACATGCAAAACACCGAAAAGAAATTTGCTTGGGTAATTCTGTTTACAATGCTATCTTTTATAGAGAATCCTTATTTTTTATGTAATTGTAAACTTCTCACCTGAAATTCTGAGGTAATGAAAGGCTAAACAGTCTAATATAGTGTATTCACTTGATAATAGTCTCAAAATAAATTGTGGAGTGGGTGACATATCGAAGCCAGAGTGAAATTTCCAGAATCATGCAACTATCTAATCCATGAGTATTTTCTGAGAGACTCAAGAGATGTGTTGGGGGAAAATGTGAGGTGTTCCCACAGTTCAAAATAAATTTTGATGTTTGAAGTCACCAGCAAAAGTCAAGGTATAATTTGTTAGGGAATATCCATCTCTTCTTAATACATACAAAAGCCATGCTAATAAGTACCCATCCCACAAAATAAGATCAAGAAAGAGTTTTTTTTTCTCCTGAATTATACTAATGAAATTAGTTTAATGATGCATTATGTCAAAGCAAAGCCCCTAGTAACAATTCTCAGTTATATTGTTCTTGCAGAAATAGCAAACAATTGGTCATTTGAATATTCTTCCAGTGTGACAATCTTCTTTTTAAATTGGTACATAGGTTATGTTTTGTTAAATAAATTTCATCTTTGAATTCCCAAGAGAGATTTAAAGAACATCGAGTCTCTTTAATCAATGAATTCACTGTTGGAAAATCAGTGATAACAAGTGGAGGAGTCAGGACACATTAAGGGAAACTGGTAGGCAGGCTTCCTAGTCAACTCAGGTATTGCTGTACAGTTATGGCTGACTTACACTATTAACCTCAGGAAGGAAACTGCTTGTTTTTCTGAACTTTGGTCTGCGAATTAAACTAAATTTCAAACTCCTGTCTCCTGATCCTAAACTGACCAATGGTCAAGGGGACACAGCACCACATCCTATAAAAAGTTACCAGAAGCTCTGTAATGTGTTTACTTGGGAAACAAGTGCTCAGATGAAGAATCTGTTTCTTAAGGAGGTCATGTTTTTATTTTACCTAATTTTCCAGCTGGGATTATGGAGGTACAAGAAGGTTTAGCCAGGGATTAAAATGTGAGTCAACAGTTCAAACAGGATCGGAATCTAGAACTGAAGAAAGCATCCATGAGCTCTAACAATTGGATGATCCCTGTTGAAACACAGATCCTTATATAGAAGTGATGAAATTCTCAAATGACCATTTGAAAAATTAAATATAAAAGGTAAACATGATATCAGTTACACAATTTGGTTGGAAGAAAATAATCCCCTCCACTATATACCTAACTGTGTCAATGTCCTTTTGAATTAAATTTGAGATTATTTCCTTTAAACTAAATACTATTTAAGAAAACATTCATTTTAGGATAGTATAAAAATTTGGGGCTCTGGAGCCAGGGGAGTTGAGTTTGAATCTTACCCTAGCAGTAATAGTTCTTAGGCTTAGCTTTAGAAAATTCTCTGTGTGTCAGTTTCTTCCTCACTTGAGTGAAATGTAACTACTTCCCCGAGCATTTTGTAAAGATTAAGTAGCATAAAAGATGTAAACTGTTTAGAACAGGTGCTTGATATATACCAAGGGACCAGCTGACTTTACTGTCCTCATTGATCATTGTGCTCTCACTATGGGTATATGCTAGTCTTTGGTGATTTTAATATTGCTAAACACCTTGATTTGGGAGGGGAAGAGAAATATTCCTAGTTACTAGAGGAGAAACCAATTACACAGTAAGTGCAATTTTCCATTTTCTGCCAACTTCAACTTGATTTCCACACATGCAGCAGAAAATCAAGAGGCCTCCCCTAGAGAAACACGAATCGGGATTTGATGTTTTAAAAATTTAACAAGCACTAAATCATTCAATACTGTTAGACATATAGCAAAGACCTATTCCTACCTTTCATCTGAGGCCAAAAAAGACAGTGTGGCACTGCTCCAAGCTAGATAGAAAAAAAATGTTCCGTTCACATTGATTAAAGCGATGGGTTTGGGGATAAATAGCAAGTTAAATCCCAGCTTCCTTCTCACCTCACATCTCACAGCCAGTTTGGACATCTGATGCTGTGCACTTAGCTTTGGTCTATGGTGTGTCAAGGGCTTCCACAGCTTTTCAAAACATGGCCTTGTTTAATCTAATCATCGATGGGAGTAGTCACAGGCTGATCAGCACAACCAGAGAACACCCTCTAACCACAACAAAACACAGGCAACCATGCTGTTGTGTCTCGGCTATTTCCCAAGTCTTCACTGAATATTTGCTCTTGACTTTTTAAAATTGCCTGGCTTTATCTTAGGAAGCACATTGGAGTCTTTCATGGTGCAGAGATTCACTTAACACATTTTATAATTAATACTATAAAGCAAACCTGTGGCATGTTTGCAAATTATGGATTTCATTAATCTAAATAAAATCAGATTGTTCTCCCTAGTGTATTAGAAGCTGGCTTGACATCAATAAAACTATTGTTTTTAACAACCATGTGTGTGCAGCACGTGAAATCTTTATTATTACAAGTCTATAATAAAAGTTTGACAAGTTAAAAATATAAACTCAAATTGTAAACTTATATCAACTTGAAAACTTTCTGCAGTTCACATTTGGATTGTAAAATGGCTGTAAACACATTCCTACCTTCAGCTGCACAATCCTGAAGGATGACTTCTGATGCATAAGTGACTGCCAATAGACATTCACAACTCTTGAGAGGGTGGATCCTACTAGAGAGATTAAAATAACTATGAGGAGAATAGAAGCCATGGTTAAAAAAATTGCCTGGAGCTAAGTTCCCAAGAGCATGGATTCATTTATTTATTTAATAAAACTATAGAAGAAATCTTACCTATCTGGTGAAATATTTGCATCACATATTTTAGATCTTTTAAATTTTGGGTAACAATTCCGGTAAATTGATATAGAAAAAGTTTATTTTTTCCATTTTGTTGCACAATTAAGGTATTAAAAACTCTCTTGCTTTGAGGTAATATTGAAGCATAATTGTTCACTTCAGGTTACATTGCATAAAGGGGAGTTGAGACATCGAAGTGAATAGCTGGAGCAAATTATAAATAGTTTTGGAGTCTACTGTGATTTTTCTGAATTCTATATTATGTCATTCATTTTTGGATCACACAACTTGGGAAAGGGCAGTTCGGTTTTTAGCCAAATCAGAAGAATAAAGGATCCAATACAGTTTATATGTAAATAAAAAGACCTTAAAGACAATAAAAAATAGTGAGAAGGTAGTCACCTATGAGGAAGAAGACCTTAACCAGGTACTAAATCTTCTAGCACTTTGCCTTGGACATCCAGTCTCCAGAACTGTGAGAAATAAATTGCTCTTTGTTTTTAAATGCCCAGTCTATGATATTTTGTTTCCAAAGCCTGAACTGAATAAGAAAAATACTAAATGAGGAGAAATGGATTCTATAAAGCACAATAAGCAGATATGGACACAGGAAAGACAGAAAGCCTTATTGAGGTAAGTGATAGAAAACAATGGTCCTTCACAATATCTGATTGTCCTTTCGTTCATGGGAATATGGGAAACTACACCTGTCACTAGGCCCATATGATTAGCCATGAACAATGAAAAGTGAAAGAAAATGGCAATTCACTTCTGCGATGCAGCAATGGAAATTCAAGGTGCGCTTCTCCTGTTTCTCGTTGTACAAGGTACTGAAAGTGGAGACCCTAGTGAAGGAAGCAGTGTCAAAAGGAGAGGCCACCTACTATACTAAGCCAATACCTGGAGGACAGAGTCAACCACACCTGAGGCTGACTTTACAGCCTTCAGAAATAAATTGTGTTCAGCCACTGAGGCTATGAGTTTGTTGCATAGACTGATTTGTCTTAATTAATATGGGAAATGATTAAATGATAAAAAACATGCACTAAAGTCTTAATAATATTTATGAAGTATCAATTTGCTAACAGCATAACATCGTAGGGGAAAACCTAAGTTCAAACTCTGAAGTGGGCAACATATTGAAATGGGAAATCAAATTATGTCACCATAACCATATTTATATAGATACTATTGGAAATGGTCAGATTCTGTCCACTGACTGCCTAGGCAGAAATCCTGCCAAATGGAAGCAGGATATGGGATCATATTGGCCTTATTCAAGAATTGTTTAGCAGGAAGTTGCAAGCAGTAGATCTATTCAGGCCACATGAAAGCTGGTTCTGGGAGGTAAACAGGGATGATTCCTGCATTCTCAAATTAGTGGCAGAGGGAGAAATAAATGTCTCTCTTATTCTGATGTTGTTGTCATTTTGTTGAAGGTTTCTAAAACCGTGATTCCGAATGAAGTCAGCTCAATAGACAAACCAGACAGATACAAAGAGTACAGGAGGCTTCTGTTCAGCAATAGATTGCCTATTGTAATATGTAAATTGACTCTTCTTACAGCCTATATCCTTTTGATTATTACACCATGATCCACGTCACCAGTGCATAGTATTATAGGGAAAAAAATACTTATTTCCGTAACTATGGCAGATTTTTGGAAGCATGGAATATTAGGAAATAAATAATTATTAATGGGTTCGGGGTGAGGTTGGGTGGGTAGGAAGAATAACTTCTACAGTTCTATAGCACAGGTTGACAAAAACTAACTATATTTCCAAACAGGGAATAGAAAAGATTTTGTATGTCCCCAACACAGAGAAATTATAAATGCTTGACACCATGGATATGCCAGTTACTCTGATCTGATGATTATACATAATAATCACATTTGACAATGTCATCCTGTATCCCATTAATATGTATAACTATTATGAGTTGATTGAAATATTGGGTAATTTTACTGATACTATTGAAAACACTGGGATTTTTTTTTGATTAAGCACTAGTACAACAAACTTCTTCATTTTTATCCCATTCTTCCATGAACACATTTATTTAATTTGTAAAAAAATTTCCCTCACTGCAGGTCTTCCATAGTAATCACCAAATAATTCTCAACTTCTGGAAAGAAGATTGGTTTGCAAATCCTTTGCTTGTGCATGCTTATCTAATGATTAAACCATGTTTTGCTCAGCCCTAAGATGCTCTAACTAGGTGGATAAAACATGATATATGTTGTCTTTATTCCCAGTAGAAAGAATTGCACACTGTGAAGAAATGAAAGATAATTTGAAATGAAAATTATTTTAAAAATCTCTCAAACTCTATATTTAAATGTCACTTAAGTAATAAACTGATTAATTTTTATCAACTATGGCACATTGTCTATGCTGTTATTACATTTTTATTATCTGTTTATTATCTTTTTGGTGTCCATAGTTCACCATCAATGGTTAATTCTGGAATCATGCATAGTAATTGTTTTTCCTAATTTTCTTAAGTTCAAGCTATAAAACCTAGATTAATATTTCATCTTTAAAATTACATAAAATACTTGTCTTTGTCTTACATTCATGGCCAAGAATACTCTTCATAAGAGCAGCAAAGAAAGATGAACTCATGCAGAGGGAAATTGTCTAGTCTTAGGACTGGCATGTATGTGTAATTGGCAACAGACGGATACGACATGCTGTTATATTTTGCAATGTTGTCACAATTCAAAACAGGACATACATACAATTCAAAACAGCCCCTACAGTCTGTATGAAATATGCTTTTTTCAGCCTTTCTTGATTCTGATTGATTATGTAGAGTTCTTAGAGAGTGACAGTACAAGTATAAACTCTCAACTTGCCACTCCAATAAAGCTTCACCTTCAACCCCAAACGTAGATTGCAATAGCTCAGCAGCAGACAGAAAGATCCAGGCTCAGGCAGTGATGTGCCAATAAATTGAATATATGAAACAAGATGCCATGACTTACAGCATTAATAGGTAAATTCCGTATTGTAAATGTACATACAGTGGCCAGTCTCAAACTATCAACTAACTTGTAAAATTATTGATATTTATGAATCAACACTTATAAAACCAAATGGGAAGGTTAATAGCATACCACTTCCCTGAGCAGGGATCTTAAGAGAGGAACCAGGATGCTGTCGCAATGCAAGCTTTTTCTGATCCCACTTTGGGAAGTCCTTAGAGGTTATCTACCATCTAAATCTTGACTACCTCCTCTTTGTCTATATTTTATGATTATATTTGGGGAAAAAGAGCTGTATAAGATTTTCTTTGGGTGGAAGTATGTATAGATTCTAACTGATAGACCCACTTTCTTCCTGAAACATGGTAGAATCAAAAGTATAAAGCTACCAAAATTTGGAGACCTCCTACTACATTCTGCCTTTGGATTTATTAACAAATCCTGTAACCAAGACTGGATGAAGTTTAGAATCTGGGAAAGAATTTGATGTTACTCTAGGGGCACTAAACAACTACCCTATTTAGTCTCTGGATTAGTGAGCAATAGAAAAGTTTATTTCCATTCCCAAAGAGAGACCTGGATTGTAAAATACTTTGCAAACTACAAAGTGGAGGAGCACCATCAATTTTTATTGCTTTTTCCCCCTCTAATCACGATTGTCTCTCTGATTCCTCCTGTGTTCTTGTCCTTATTTTATTCTTTTCTTTGCTAACATCAAGCACTCATCAGAGGTTGTTGAAATCCCAACTGGTGCATTTCAGTTTCATTTACTTCCACAGATTGCATATTTGGAGAAAATATGTTGAATCATTCATGTCCCTAGTTAACAGCTTTTAAATGGGAATTATAATAGCTATTGTTCACATGAGCTGAGAATTATAAAATAGTTGGACTTATTTAAGCTCCATGCTAAAATCACTGTCTTTGTGCTTAATTAAATTCAGTTGTTTTCCAACTTTCTAGCTAACTATACTAAAAATGAGGTTAAAATCTGCTTTATTTGTATTTGATGCCAAGAGAACAAGAGATCAACATAGTTATATCTAAAGGGAAATATATCTATCAATACATACATGTGATTTTGCAGAATGTCCCAAATGTGCACATTTCTCAAGAGGAGAGAAAAGAGGATCTGCAGTAATGACTTTTGTTGCAAGAAGAACATAAACAAGTTGAAATCCTTTCATGATAACAAAAGTCACACCAAGAAGGGTTGGACTTGGTCCATGCTTTAGGAATTTGCAGATATAAAGGGTTAGTTATCTTCTACTCTGGCTCCATCAGGTATAGTTTGAAAATATTTTCTGTCAGAGAGACAAAAAAAATGGAATGCATAGATTTTTCCCTAATACAGAGAGCCCTGGAAACTCTTTGCTTTTTCTCTTTATATTTCAGACTTTAATTCAATGCTTGCAATATGACCAAGACATTGATTTTTAATTCAGCAGTCCTCCACAACCACCAACTTTGCTTGAATTCTGCAAGTGTTTTATTTCCTTGGCATGAAACTTGCTATTAAGACATATTGTGAGGGTTCTGCATGCCTAGATTCATAACACTAAGCAGTTTGATATAACATAGCTGATAGGCTACTCTTTTCTTTTTTTTTTTCCTCCGAAAATGTCATCAAGTTTTAGGCAGAGAAGCATATGAGGTAATACAATGCAAATGCCAATAGGATATTAATTTCTAAAAAATGCATCCCGACCATTTGAGTGTTACAAGAAGTCTTTCTCAGTTAACTCCCCAAAGGGTGTAACAAAAACTAAATGTGTCTGTAAAAAGTAGTTTATAAAACATGTATTACATTATGTTCGGGTGAATGTGGTTTTAGGAGTGTTTCTGAGCACACCATGTGGATCCAGCTCAATCTCTGTATTTGTCATGAAAGTTCACTCCTCAAAAGAAAACATTTCAAACACTCAGAGTCATATCATTTAGGTAGACAGATAATTGGGCTTTTAAGGTCTTTATGTCAACAGAGAAAATGTCCGCCCCATTCCTTAGCTCTAACCGACACTGTTTCTCGATGTTCTTATTAATTCGTGCTATAAAGACACAGGGGCTTAAGTAAAACTTACATGCAGAAGCAGTTGGAAAATGTTCACATTAATAGACAAAGCAATTTGACAACAATTATGTGCCTGGTAGCTTCTTAGCTTTTCTCAATAGCGCACACTTATTTGAGACTTATAATGGTGAAACTTGCAGGTGTTTTCGAGTGAGGATAAAAAATATATGGGGTGGTAATGGTGAGGGTGAGGATGAGTAGAAAGGGAACTTATATTACTATTTCTCTCTGCACAGTTGAGCAATCAGGAGAAGTTCAATAATGATTTCTAAGAATTAAACATTCTGTGTTTCAATAAAGTTGTGGTGAGAACCAGTAAGTACAGTATGTATGGAGAGCATTATAGGGTTGCTTATGCTTACTGAAAGTTAAATCCTTAAAAAGCTCAAGTGAAGAAAGAATATTGGAAATCACATATGAACAGATGGATAATAATAAATGGATAAATGATATTTTGTAACTGCAAGAATACTGAAAGAAAAAAGTGATAAATAAATAAATAAATAAAAAGTAAAAGGAGAGAAAAAAAAATCTTATGTCATGGGTTGGCCACTGCCATTGCTAGATCCAAGTATAAACAGTGGTTGCTTCAAGCTTCTGGGACATCTCAACTGTCTTTCATGTTGAAGACTAATTATATGTCCTGCAATGTCATTACAAGAAGATTTTCCTATATCTGAATTTACTGAGTGCCTCTATCAAAGCAGGGCACACTGTCAACTTTTCTGTCTATCAGCAATGATAAATACAGCCTTTCTACATTTCTAACTTGTATTTTGCTTAGATTTTATTCTGAAGGTATTTATCCAATAGTTCAAGGAGTTGAAGAGAATTCCATGAATTAAAGTGCAATTCTGTCACAGGTAGTAACTGTTTAATGGACCAAAGTCTTAAGGCTGTGCTTTTTCTTGTGGATCATAATTCTCTAAAAGAAAAATCCTGTTCCATTTCTGGAGTTCTAAAAGAATTCTGTTTTGTAGAAATACTTTATGACTATTGCTTCACTTGGGAGCCAGGAAACTTAGAACTGAAGATGCAGTTATTTTAAAAGCTTAGCTGGAAGTTAAATATTAAATGCACTTAAGGACTTTTGCTGGTTTCTGAAGTGGTTGACAAAGTGAGGTCATTTAACATCCAATTTAATAGAATTCTGATGGAATATTGGGAAATAAGTACTGTTCTGCCTTAATACTCCTCTCACGTTAAGAACTGATTTAACCTGAACCTTAAACACTGTATTTGAAATGACAGCTGTTTAAATAGGAAGAATATGCATTTTCTTTCAGAGTGAGAATGCTTTCCTTCTTAATAATCGTGTCCTAATAAATCACAATTATTATACTCACATGACGATGTTCAATCAGACAGTAGAGACAATATATTTCAGGTTTTCCAAGATTTTTTCATGTAAAAAAGAAAAAAAAAGTTGAGAGGATTAACTAATGGTTAATCCACATGCAGAAGGCAGCATAAGGAAGCCAAAGGAAGGCACACAGGGAAAAAAAACAGACTAACAGATGCATCCCTGTCCAGTTGTGTGACAAAGGCTAAAAATTAGGGAGAAAAGGGAAAGGTCTAATTTTTCAACAACAAAAAATATGAAAATGGGCATTGGCTCTACTTGTTCTTTATATTGACCTCATGGTAGAAATATAATCCTTTCAGTTAACAGGTGCTATGGTTTAAATGTGATTGGAATGTGTCCCTCAAAGTTTCATATGCTGCCACACTGGTCCCCAGGTTGGCAGCAGAGGAACCATGAAGACACATCCCTAGTGAAAGGTAATTATGGGACTCCACCCTTATGAAGGGATTAGTGTTGGTCTTCAAAAACAGGTTGGATCTTGCGGAATAGCTAGCTACCATGAGAATGGGTAATTATAAAAAGAGCAGGCCTGACTCCTAGCCTCCCAAATCTCTCTTGCTTCCTGTTTTTCCATGTGATCTCTCCTTCTTGCACTGGATTTCTCTGACTCACAATGATGCTTTCCATCATGCTGTAATGGACCCAGAAGGCCCTTACCAGAGTCAAGCAGATGATGGCACTCTGCTCTCGGATTTCATAAGCTATGAGCTAAATAAACCACTTTTCTTTATAGGTTACTCAGCCTTGGACATTTTATTAAAATTTCATTAAATGAACTAATGAAACATATTAGAATACACTGATATTACTTAATGCCTCACAATGAACCAACAAGAATCTCTGGTGTAAATTATGATTAGTATTCCATCTAAAATGTTGTAAATAATTCCATGACAGTAGAGTTATTCTTTGAAAATATCATATTTAGTTTTAACTTTTCTAAATGCCACATTAAACAAGCCAAAGGACATAAGTAAGCTTGTTTTTAATAGGATATGTTCATTTACCTAATGTGACCCAAAAAATCAACGTATAGTCAATAAGCATAAAATTGTGAATGAAAATGCGGTGCACTTTTCATTGTTCTTCAAAGTTTTCACAACCTGATGTGTATTTCCTATTTATAACACATGCCATTTTAAAATAACTGCATTTAAAGTGCTTATTAGCCAAATGTGCCTAAAGGTTACTCCATTGTCCATGGCAATAGACATCGAATACATCTCTAGGTTTCCTAGAGGTAATTTAATTTTAATTATGAATAGATAAAATGGAAAACTTTTCAAATATTTTAAATACTTCAGCAATAGGAAAACCAAAATAGAGCAAACAAGATCAACAGGGTAGTATTCAAAGGAGTGAAAAACAGGGATCATCTGAGTAAAAAAAAAAAAGAAGTTTGGAAAATAGTTAATGACAATGGATGTCTTTTATAAGTTATAACAGCACATAATTATGTGGGTATGATAATAACTTTAGAGCCACAATTAACATATTGCCCATTCATTACATAAAATAATCTTAATAAATAAATAATAAGTGAATAAGATTTAAGGTTTGATAATGACAACAAAATGGTGAAGAAGCAGTGTTTTTTCCTTGTAGGGAACATAACACCAAGTAGACATTGAAGGCACTATGCTAGTGACAAAAGCATATAGTATTTCTGTGATGGATTAAACTTATTTTGTAAATGAATGGGCAATAGATCAAGGTAAACCATGTGGAAATTAAGAAAGAAGCATATTTTATTAAGAAATCTATTCTACAAGTAGAATTGTTCAAAATTAGATTTTATAAACCTACAATTATAACAAAACTCTTCTTGGCTGGAATATTGAGAGAAACTTGAATGATCTTATATTGGAGAGGACATAAAATAGATTCTTAAGTGGAGTGGGAAGGTTGTTGGCATGGTTACTAAAATTCTTTCCAACCACATGACACTATAACTCTAAAAATATTGTGAGAAGATGCATATGCTTTATTTTTACATTGTAAGTAGATGAGGGTTTTAAGTTATTTGAATGCAATTAAAGATACATAGCATTAATTGGTCCTTTGATTTTTAAATAACATATTCTTATGTATTATATTTTCATTGAAAATTTGAATATGTATTAGTAAAGCTGGTTAATATAAAGTTCATAAAATCCTTTGTTTTCTTTAAAATACTTTCCACCTTGTTTCTGTCCATTGGATTATGTTTTCATCTATAAATAATCATCTTATTACTTTTATACCAATCCCAAGTTTAGCCGAATGAACAATAAGAGGGTAGTAAAGTACCAGAGACTTTTAAACAAACATATTTTAAGTATTTTTTTAATAATTTGTTTAAAACATTCTTTAAATTCAGAATATTAGACATCTGATACATTAGTATAAGTTCAACCATGAGTCCTTAAATCAAAAAATTACAATATTTTACATAAATTTCTGTTTGATTTCTCACACCAGGATTCCCATTAAAATAGATTATCTATAGCATTCCTTGGAATATTTCCTCAGGGATTTTTTTTTTCTTTTTTTTTCATGACTGAGGATTTTGCTTCCTTTTTCTTGTACAAAATAAGGTCTGCATATAGTTGGCAGTAGGCTTAAGAAAGGGGAAAAAAAATAAAATAAAATAAAAAAGATAGGTAGTGAAGATTCAGCCAATACGGGGAAGGGAGGAAAACCCAAATGTAGACAAGGTCGTTGCACCAAGAAAAGTAAAAAAGGTATCGCGCACCAGGCGGGCAACTGGTGCGCACCCCCTCCCGTCCCCTGGCTGCTCCGGACCGGCTGGCTACGGAGTTTCCAAGCTTCGGGGCCACTTCCTTTCTTATTTTGTGGGTTTCCTCGGCTCTGCTGAAACCGGGAGGAAGGGAAGAAAGAGACGGAAAAAAAGCCATAAAAATCAAAACAAAAATGCGGGGGGCAGACTGAGGAGAGCCGGTGAAGCAGCGCGTCCGAGTCCCTTTGGATGCGGTGTCTTCCTGCCCGCCGTCATCCCCAGTCGGCTGTAGAGAGCGCGGAGAGCAGCGCGAGCGCTGTGAAGATGCGAGGAGGTGGAACAATGAATTTATAGCGGCATTCCATCCTGCAATGGCAATTTCAACAATTCGTCACTGCACGCTGCCTCTTAAAGGGAGAGCTTCCCCCACCACTCCCACCCTTCCCCATCTGCGCCTAATCAGATGGGGGAGGGAGAGAGCAAGGGCGGGGGAGGGTGATCGAGGACAGGGAGAGGAGAAGGAGGAAGGGACCAGGACCTGAAGGAGAGGAAGGAGGGACAAAGGAGGGAGCAAGGGCGGGCGGGGTGGGGGGGTGGGGGTATTTGGGGAGAAAAACATAAAATTTACTTGGTCTCATTTAAAGTCACAGCGACTCCGGGTCGTTCTGGTATTTCACAACAAAGAGGGGTGGGTTAGCCTCGGCTTACCTCATCTTCTGGAGGGATGTTTTGGGGTGTTTTAAAAGTTATTGAGACACTTCAAGTCTCTCCCTGCCTTTCTCGCTTGCCTTTCTTGCTTTGGGTAGGAAGTTTCTGCCGCAATTTTTCCCCTTTGCAGGCCGGTGCGCTCAGGCTTTGCAGACGGTACCTCACCATCCACCAGCCAGGGCTCTCAGCTTCCCAAGCGACCCCCCGCCCCGGCGCTCCTTTGCTTCCTTCCAGCGGTCCGGGGGTACTGGGTTTCCTGCCTCCTCATTCCCTAGCCTATTCGAGCTCCGACGCTAGCTCGGTTCGGCCGCGGGATGACTAACTTCTCCCAGCCACCAGCAGCGCGTCAGGGTTGCCGAGAGCAGTCGCCGGCGCTTCCTGGCCGGTCCCTGAGCTTGGAGCGCGACGGTGCCCTAGGGCAGGGCTGCCTGCAGCATGGGAACTCCGCGGCTTTGTGTGCGAAGGATGGGCTCCCCGCTTTCTCCAGCGCGCCTCTAGTCAGTGCCCACAATCTGTCACTTAATCCCAGCCACTGGAACGCCATTGCTTTCGAAAGGCAAGGAGGGAAATAGGTAGCTACTGAAATGAATTCTCCTCAATCCCCTCCCCCCCACCACCAAGATTTGTAAATTTTGTATTCTCAATTTCTCTTTTTATTTTTGAAGATTACATTTTTAGAATAAGGCTTATGTTTTTTTGGAGCAAATTAATATGTGCTTCTGGGAAATTTACAGAAAAGAGCAAAAGTAAGTGTTCCACTTGTTTCTTTTTCTTAATCACTGTCTCGAACAAATTTGGCTTTTAAATCTGTTTTCTCTGAAGTTCAGAGTTCATTCTTCAAAAGTTTAAATCTTTCTTCATCATCTTTTCTTCTGTTTACATCAACTAGGCTTTACGTTTGAGTGGAAAAATACTGGATTTTCTTTGTAGGCAGTGTCTGTTTATGGGGTCCATCACCCTCTTATCTCTTTGATTTTCCACTTATGAGCAGAATTATGATAAAATATAAGAACCTTCTAGATTTTTATTCCTGATAATTCTGATACAAACACACACACACACACACACACACACACACACACACACGTATGTGTAGTTTGACTAATAACAGGAAAGAAAAATAAGACAACATTGCATGCAAATTATTTATTACTTTCAATAATCACAACATAATATTCTTTTTGTTTGTTTGTTTTTGGTACCAGGGATTGAACTCAGGGGCACTTGAGCAGTGAGTCATATCCCCAGCCCTATTTTGTATTTTATTTAGAGACAGGATCTCACTGAGTTGCTTAGTGCCTCGCTTTTGCTGAGGCTGGCTTTGAGACAACATAATATTCTTCAACTATCATCTACAGGAAATTGCCTTGTTCCATTCAGTTTATTACTCTTTCTAATTGGAACCATGGACTTGTTGTAGATAGAAGTTTGGGAGAACTTTTCTTTACCTAGACTGTTGAAAAATAAATTGATCCAAATATATTGATGGCTTTTTGATAAATATAATCAAAAGCACATTTCTTATTAAGGCCCTTGTTTTGCCTTCCCCCCAAACATTGGATTGACAGAAAAGAGAACTGCTAATAAATGAAAATGTGAAACCCACATACAAAAAAGAAAAAATAAAATGTGTTTGCAGAAGATGCAAGGCAATCTAGTCTTTTATTTTTATGGACAATTGATTGTGGGTATTCTACAGTAATGCGTGATTTAGATTGCAGAAATAATTGTTCTGACAAAGAATACAATTAGGAGAGAAAATACAGCCTCAAAATTATTTTATTTCTCACTTCTGCTATCCATCAAATACCATTTAAGGGATTCGGATTGTTATAAATGTTGTTGACCTTTCCCACATTCTTTGGAAATTCATGAAAATTGCTGTTCTCACTTGCAATTTTATTACTTGGCATTCTATTCCATACAGAATTTGCATTTTCCCTTTTCTTTTCTGACTCCTGCACATGAACATTTGTGCTACCATCCAATGCTGAGGAGATTACTTGCTTGCCCATTTCTCAGGCCTTGGCTCTCTGCAGTGCCCAAGTTCTATGGCATGTGCTCCCAGATGTGCTTCTGTATCATTAGGCTCACTGAAGGATTCTATTATAGCCATCCAGTTCTTTTTCTGACTGCCTTCATAGACCCACTGACTACTAGGCTGTAACACCTTCCTCAGGTAGATAACAAATCCAGGAAAACTGTTGCTAAAAGGATACAGAAGTATTGCAGGAGGAGCAGCAGTAAGATGATATAATAGCATTCTTCCCTTTGCAGGAACATCAATTTGAACAACTATTCACAAATGAAAATACTTTCATGAGAGCTAAAAAGTCCAGGTGAGAGATGACAGCACCTGGGTAGAACACAGAAACAAAATAAAATAAGATGCATTGAAGAGGGTAGGAAGACTATTCTACGTTAACCACAAGACCTCTCTGGAAGTACAACATAGAAGGAGATGCACTGCACCACATGTGGAGGAAGAAGTGTATTCATCACCTGGGTTTGTGAAAACCTCAGTTCCATGCTCTGCCAAATGAGTCCCAGCACCAGGCTGGCCTGCAGACCCCAGTTCCAGGCTTCCCTTAATACCAGGACAACCTCTGTTGTCTCCAGGTCCAGCTCTCCACTTGCATCCCTGGACACCAGGCCACACAGTGTGGACCCAAGCTCCAGGCCTGCCACTCTGAAACCTGCTCCAATACCAGACCAGACACTGCAGCCTACACCAGTACCAGGCTAGCACCTGGTACCAGGCTTCAGATTGGTCCTCTTAGTCTTGGTACCAGGGCAGTTCTTGCAGACCCAAGATCCAGCCCTACTCAAGTACAAAGCCAGCCTCTTTGGGCTTCAGTAGACTCATGGACTAAGCACATCTGAGTGAACACCAGAATCAAGCTGGTCCCTGCAGACCCAGGGCCACGCTCAAATTCCTTGACCCAAATTAGACGTACTATGATGTCAAACTAGTACATAAGACTCAGTACAAATCCTGTCACAGCCCAAGTCATCCTCCATGATACCCAGGCTTCAGAGTGGCCCTTGTAAGTTGTAGCTCTCAAATCTTCCCCTCACGAACCAGGGAATAGGCCTGGTAACCTTCTGACTTAGGTAACCATCTAGCCCACCCCAGGCTTCCAGCAGCCTGCACTGTGGGCACAACCAGAAAACATACCCTTTGAATAGTGAAAGGTTTCTTGGGATAAAGGTAGTCTGTAGGGATTGGAACAAGCCAACTTGTTAAAATGTGCATATATCAGGACAAGTCCACAAGAATCATGGAATCTCAGGGAAACAGGACCCCACCAAAGGAATAAAATAAAGCACCAATAACCAAGCATAAAGCAAAAGGGAGATCTACAAACAGTCTGCCACAAAATTCAAAATAATTGTCTCACAAAAGCTGAGTGATCTACAAAGGAACAGAGACAATACAATGATATCAGAATAACAATATAGTAACACAATAGAAGTTCAATAAAGAAATAGAAAAGAAAGAACTAAACATAAATTCTAAAGCTGAAGAAGACACTGTCTGAATTATTTAATGATCTTCAAAACCAGATGTGAAGGCTGGGGATGTGACTCAAGTGGTAGCATGCTTGCGCTGGGTTCTATCCTCATCACCACATAAAAATAAAATAAAGATGTTATGTCCACCGAAAACTAAAAAATAAATATTAAAAAATTCTCTCTCTCTCTCTCTCTCTCTCTCTCTCTCTCTCTCTTTAAAAAAAAGCAGATGTGAGTAAGCAGAAGAAACAGGTTTTAAGTCAAATGTGAAATTATCCAGTCAGAAAAAGAATAAGAAAAAAAAATAGTATGAAAAGGTATTGAAAAAAATTAAAGGTAAAGTATATATATAATGGAAGTAACAGAGACACAATACACATACATATGTGTGTGTGTGTGTGTATATATATATATATATATAGAGAGAGAGAGAGAGAGAGAAACAGAGACAGAGCGACAGAGAGAGAGAGAGAGAGAGAGAGAGAGAGAGAGAGAGAGTGTCACTGAAAATTGGAGGTTTTAGTCTATGACCGATTTGCCCTATAGCTTTGAGCCTATGGTGGCATAGTAAATCGGGGTGAGAGCATGCAACGGAGACATCCTGTTCACTTCATAGCCAGAAAGGAAAGAGAACAAGAGATCAGAATCCCAAAGTCCTCGTTGAGGGCATGCCCCAGTGACCTAAGAGCTCACACTAGGTCCCATCTCTTAAAGTCTCCACCAACTCCCAGTAGCACCATGGGCTGAAGATCAAACCTTCAAAACTTAGCAACTGGAAAAACTGACATTGTTAAACTGTCCATTCTACCCAAACCAACCTACAGATGTGATCAGATTGCCATCAAAATTCTTGTGCCATTTTTCACAGAAAGAGAAAAAAAGTTTCTAAAATTCATACTGGAACCAAAAAGAACCTGAATAATCAAAACTCTCTTCAGCAAAAATAAGAAGTCTGGGAACTTCATACTACCTTATTTATTATTATAGCAGGAAACTATTTTGTCAAAGCAATATGGTACTGACCAGGAGTGAATTCATGCTTTATATAGTCAATCTGTCTTTTACAAAAGTGTGAAAATCACACAATGGGGAAAGGACAATCTCTTCAATAAGTGTTGCTGAGAAATCTGAATGAGGAAAAATGAAATTTGACCTTTATTTCATACCGCATTAAAAAAAAAAACATGACTCAAAATTAATTAAAGACTTTAAAAGGAGACTAGATGTAAGACTACTAGAAAAACAAACAAACAAAAAAGGGAACAAGATTCTGACACTGATTTAGACATGAATATTTGGAGATGACCCCCAAAGCACAAGCAATTAAAAAAAAAAAGACAAATGGATTTCATGAAACTAAAATGCTTCTTTACAGCAGAGTAAACAATAGAGAAGAGAAGACCTACAGAATGGGAGAAAATATTTGTAAACCATAAGTCTTATAAGAGTTTAGTATCCAAAATAAATAATCAGAACAAATAAATAGTAAGAAGTTATAAGATGTAAAAATGGATAAAATTTCTGAATAGACATTTCATAAATAAATAAAATATAAAAAATATAGTAAAAGATATGTAGAAAAGAGAACCCTAGTACACTTTTGGTAAGAATTTAAATTAACACATCTATTATGCAAAAAAAGCATGGAGTTTCCTTAAAAAACTAAAAATAAAACTTCCATATGATGCAGCAGAATAAATTTTTGGATATAAATATTCAAAGGAAATTAAATCAGTATCTTAAAGTGATATCTACATTCCATGTTCAGTGCAGAATTTTTCAAAATAGGCATGTTATAGAATCCCCCTAAGTATCTGTTGATAGATCACTGGATGGACAAAATATGATGTAGACATGTCTCTCCATCTGTCTATAAATCTACAATGAAATATTAACCAGCCTAAGAAGAAGGAAGTTCTGTGATTTATGACAATAGGAATGAACATAGAGGACACAATGCTAAGAAAAATAATGCAGGTACATTAAGACAAATACTGCATAATCTCATTTATATGTGAATCTAAAATTTTTGAACTCAGAAGCAGAGAACAGAGTGGTAGTTGTCAGGACTGACTGGAACCAGAAAATCGGGAGAGGTTTGTCAAAGGGTACACAGTTTCAGTTAGGCAGGATGAGTAACTCATGGAGAAGTAAACTACTTTATAGTACTTATTAACAATACTGTATTAAATACTTGAAATTTGCTAAGTCAGTACATCTAAAATGCATTCACCAAAACTAAAGTTGACTTTATTGGCGGGATGGATGTTTATTAGCTTGGTTGTGCTAATAATTTAACAGTATAAATATGTCACACATCACACTACACACCATAAATATACGGTATACAATTTTTATTTCTCAATAAAGCTGGGGAAGAAAACCTTACCAAAAAAAGATGAGAAAGAATTGTATTCAGAGTCAGATAACTTGGCAAAGTCCCTAACCTGCCACCACAAACTAGTTACATCAGTTTCCTCACCTTTAAATAAATAAAAGCTCTCATTCATATGGTTGTGAGGAATAAATGAAATAATGTCTTCAAGTGCTTAGTACAGCCTTTATGTCATCATGGAGAATGAATATCTGTTTGCTCTTTTACTCAGAGTGATTGCCGTTTACAAGCTGGAGGGCACATCTTGTATCTGAAGGGATTTTGTATAGGGATGTTTAGCCAAGAGGCATTGGCTTCACCAGTCACCTTTGCACAGAACTGCCTGTAACAGGGGAATTCAGACAAAATAGAGTGCAATGTGTGCAGATAAAAAGGAGAAAGAGAAATAAGACTGCATTTTGTATTTCCAGTTGGCTAGAACAAATGAATATGCATTCTTTACACTCACAACTGTTGCAAAAATAAATTAGAATTGTATGAGACTGAAGAGAGAAGGGTTAAACACTTCTTGAATTTTTCGAATTTTATTTTACAGGGGGAAAGAGGAAAAAATAATTATAGAGCTCTTGTCCATAGGGCTTAGCTGCATGGTTTCTGGAGAGAAAATGGTGGTGGGAACCTGGAGAGAAGAGACTGTATCACTAAATGGCATGTAATAAGTAGCTGACACCATTAAGAAGACATTTGTTTATCCTAGTTGGTATTTGCTGAGATTCTTGGACATGTGGGTTGATAGTTTTTATTGTTTAGAAGAGTGTTGGACAATAATTCTTTATTTTTCTGGCTCCTGAACCTTTCGAGATTCAGAACAATGTTAGACTTTAATGTTCTTCTAGAACCCACTGAGACTCTATTCGTTGAATTACACTTTTCCGAGTATTTCATTTTGTATAGGTGCTATTATTATTCTAATTTTTTGAAAAATCTGATGTTCTCTCTTTTCTTCTTCTCATGATGTTCATGTTTTCCTTTAAATTTTGGAGTATTTAAATATAGTTCTAAAAGCTATTTTGACATGCCTGACAGCTACTTACGTCATCTCTGACAGTGTTTTAAAATGTAAGTTTATTACTCAGCATAGAAAGGTCAACAGATGAATAGAGGACTTCAAATGAAGAGATAGCTTGCTACACTCACAGATCCTTAGAGGAGAATCAGGGTCTGCCATGGCATAGAGCAGAGGGAGCAGGGGGAGGGGGGCGAGAGACTTTATTGTGTTTGCTACAGGAATGACTGGGAAACAGGGGTAGCATTGGTTTATTTGAATAATTACAGTAGGCTGTGGTGCATAGGGTTGTCCCTAGTTGTATTTTACTTGGTCTTGGTGTAATTATGGCAGAGGAGTAATGGCCCAGAGAGAAAGCCTTCAGAAAACTTGATGAAGGAGGTCACTGGGATGTGAGATTCAGACTGGCTAGTTTGCATATGAATGGTGTCCATCCAGGCAAGTTCTTCCACTATCTCTATGAATCAGCTAACCCTGGGAGCAGCTATCCCTACAGAGTCAGCAAGGGCCCAGTAATTTGAAGCACCAAACACAAAATTCAGAACATGTGCTTAATAAAACCCATACGTTTATGTTGATTGCTTTTTCTCTTTTTCTTAAGTAGCACTTCCCTTTAGTTGGAATGGTTACTAGATTTAATTAGATAGTAAACATTTGATTGTCAAGTATCTGAATTCTGTTTGTTTGATTTTTTTCAAGTATCTGAATTCTGCCATTTTTTTTTCTAGAGTCTTTGGGGTTTTTGGCAAGCAGGGAAGTTATTAGCAGATTAGTTTGATCCCTTTGATGTGCGATTTTAAGTTTTGATAAAGTGGATCTAGAATAGACTTCATTGCAGGGAGATTTGAGCCTGACAACCAGGGTACAAATTTCCTTTTTTTATATGGGAATTTGTTTTCTTATTAAAGGATGTTATGAATGCTTACAATTTACTAAGGAAGAACTGTGCTAAAATTTCAATAAAACATGAAAAAGGTATAACCTACACCAATTCTTCATAAATCTGTTAAGAAGGGTTAGGCATATAAACTAAATTCTTGGCTGACTATGGCAATTAAAAGTGAGTATGTACCAAATTTTGATCAACAGCAAAATTTGTAAATGCAATAATATTTAAAATATAATGAATTCAGATTATCAGAGCCTAGAAATGTCTGTTAGAACTTCACAAACAACTACGTGCTTTAGTATTTTACTATACTAGTCTAATTTTGTGCTAAGTTGTAGACGTCCTTGGCTACAAGGTGTTTATCTTCTTTTGAGTTCCAAGGTAAGTAAATAGTACTACTAGAAAAACAGGTCTTTTGTGCTGTTGCAATCATTGATATTAAACAAAACAAAACAAAAACAGTCTTAGACATCAAAGAAACCTCTCAAGAAAACATTATTTTAGTTTGAACAAAATAATTATTAGAATTTTATGGTGGGCATGATGTCACACTCCTATAATTCCAGTAAGACAGGAGGATTGCTAGTTCAAAGCTAGTCTCAGCAAAAGTGAATTTCTAAGCAACTCAGTGAGACCCTGTCTCTAAATAAAATACAAAATAGGGCTGGGGAACTGGGGATATGGCTCAGTGGTTGAGTGCCCCTGAGTTCAATTTCCAGTAACCCCCCTTAAAAAATTTATTAGACAAAGAAGCAACATGATTGGAAGAAAGGTTATAAGTGGTTTATAGTAGAGGAAAAGCATGTGTAAAATCTTGGTAGCACAATAATAATAAATATTTTAAAAATTATAGTGGTTTGTAAATTCCCAACATGGTGGGCAGAAAAAAATGGAATGTCATGAAAAGATTGAATAGGCAGGCATTGGCCAGAGGAATAAGTGTTTACCATGGGGTCTCTCAACTGTTTTTCCACTCTGAAGATTTATGAACATGAAACTCAGAAAAGAGATCTGAAACCTGCAGGATAAGCAAAGGATTCATCAATGTATATTAGTTTCCTAAAGCTGTAACAACAAAAGTAACACAAACTAAATGGTTTAGACAATGGAAACAGTTCTGAAGGTTTATGGATTAACTCTGACAAAGTTGTGAAGCAGAAAAACAATTGTACTGAAGCATCCTCCCCTGTTATGTTAGAAACTCATGGATTTAAAAAAAAATTCTCCATCAATTTGGATTTACAGATTCTCTAATTAAAAATACATTCTGCTCTCAACCCAAGGGAGTGGTTACTAGGATATAGAATTACTTATAATTTTTGTCATCTTGTTACCCAACAAGTACAATGATCATTTTAATCTATTTCTTCCAGTCATTGGGGCAGGGTATGATTGAACAAAATTCCACAAATAACTTGGTCACTATGAAATGAAATCTGCCTCACAATGTTAGTTGGTTAGATCAGATCCTGTTTCAGAAGTCTTTTCTCAACAACAATAAAACACATAGTCTTGATATTCCCATTGAGAATAGATCTAATTCTTTTGACCTAAAAACTAGGATTAATGGGAAAATTGTATAAAAATCACACCCATGTCAAAATAGATACATTGCTCTTCCATCTGAAAGAACCAATGCTGGAAGCATTAAAAGATGAAATAATGTTTGAATGTTTTTCAGGTCAAAAATTAGGTGCTAATTTATTTCTTTCCTGAATTTGTTGAAAACTTTTTATTGCTTGAGGTACTCCTCAGGACATGGTGATTCTGGGATTTCATGCAGAATTACTACATTTTGTGTATTTTCTAGGTCTTTGGTTTCATTATGCTTTCTCACAGCTGACCAGCTTGCTGTAGAAAACAGGGCAATTGACCTATCTAGAGCCTCAAGTGAACTTTCACCGCAGAAGTGAGACAGACTCCTTGTTTTTGGTACTGTTACTAAATACTTTAGCTTAGGGCCAATATCCACCCTTGACAGGTCATCCATGTCCAGTTGTGGGATTTTGAAGGGAAAAACTGTCCCTCCTTGGTTAAATGATGATGACTAGACAAATCCATTACTATGAGGGTAACAGGAATAGTCAAGCGTGTCCAAGATCCCATGCCTGGGTACAAGGCATGGGGAGCAATGCGGAGGATAGAAATAATTCCTAGAAAAAGAAATTGCTGAGTAGTTATTCTCCCAGCAAGTTGTCATATAATTTTGTTTCTCTAAATCTTGCTAAAATTTTTACTGAATACTGAGTTCATGTACTCACTGCTTTAGTATTTGGAACTAAGACAGTGAACAAAGTAATGAGGCTCGCTTTCTGGTGTGGTTTTGGATGTAGATGGTAAACAAATAAAGAAATTATTAAATACCTAATCCCATGATGAAGACAGTTACAGGAAAAAGTAAAACCAGTAAAGAGGGAGAGAGGACAGGCGGTAAAGTGTGAATGCATGGTAAGTGGGTGATGAGCAAGGCCTCACTCATAAGGCAACATCTGAATAAAGACCAGAAGGATTCCAGGGATCTCTGAAGAGCTAACATTCCAATAGAGGAAATGGTTGACCAAAATTACCTACAATGAAGGAAAGCTGGCTTTGTTCTCTCATGGCAGGGAGATTAGCAAGCGCTAAGCATTACTTTTCTTTAAATAATACTTGAATATAAAATTAAAAGGGGTTTTGCTAACATTAGTCATACCACAGCAGTTTTCAAATGAAATCATGTGCCCTATTGTCCTTAGACTGACAGGGTGCCCAGAAGAATATAAATAGTTCAATGCAGTTAACATTTGAAAAGAAAACCTAAAAATTAATGATTAAGGAAACAATAATATTCATACAATAGGGGATTTATTTACAATTTCTAACAGAGGCACCAAAAAAGTAAGAAAAAAAAAGTTACATATCCATCCTCCAAATTTCTCTTGATTTGCATCAGATCTCCCTTAATGATTCCTTTATCAGGTGCTAGTTTGTCTTATAAATGAATTAATTGGTTGCAATGGATCCATCATTTTCATGGTTTTGCCATAGCGATTACTAATATTAATATGGTTCAGTGAATTTCAGGAACATCTTTCCACTTTACCCTCATTTCCCCCATTCCCAGTGATGGACAATGTCATCCTGGTCTTGGTTTTTAAGAATGGAAAATGCAAATATCACTTATGGGAGCATGGATATCTGTAGCCATCACCCTTGTTTTGTGTTTTTTTGGCTGAATGGCTTACCAGGACAAGCAGAAAGGATGTTTGTGTTTCCCTCGAGGTTTCCCCAAGGCTACCATGGACACAGACTCTCAGCATCATAGTGAGTAAATATGGATTGTAAAACACTGACAACAAAATGCACCAATCATTAAAGACAGTCTGATTTAGATATCTTAGCAGCAATGTTTTTGTTACTGTTTTCTTTTCTTTTCTTTCTTTCTTTCTTTTTTTTTTTTTTTTTTTGGAAAGAAAGAGATGTCAGTGTACCTGACAGATTCCTCTGATTGTTGCTCAGGCAATGATGTAAACTGGTGGAGACAGACTTTCAAAGATTGTCTTTTCTTTCATTCTCATTAATTCTCCCCACCTTTGTCTCCTTTGATGGAATTTTCCAGAACAACATTTTAATTTTTTTTTTAAGTTGAAAGGTCTGTTGTCCATTTCTGTTAGTTCTAGAGAACTTTGATCAAGCTCAAAACACAATTATAATACTTACTAAGGTTAAATTCATGTTTGTGTATCATAAAATGAATTTTTTCCTGTTCTTTGAGTATAGATAAGTATTTGTTTCACCATATGTAACGCTGTCTTATAGCTTTATTTTTTCAGCAAACATGAGTTGTAAAAGGTATTTGAATTCCTTTAATATAAAATAATATCTTCAAATTATAATTTAATTATCACTATTTATTAATTATTGTTTAAAATCATTGAGTGACATATGATTAGAATTTATCAAGAATGTGACATAAATTGAAGATTAGACTAATTTTTAATTAAGTGTTCTTACATCAGATACAATCTGATATATTGTAGAGCAAGCAATTAGTTTTTAAATAATGTAACAACTCTATTTATGGTTAAGCTATATCATGCCAAATAATTTCTGGTTCATAACTTCCTGATTTTCTTAGAGAATAAATACAGGGGTTTAATGCCAAAATAATAAGCCATATGTATTAATGGGTATTAAACAGTCAAGTAGCATACAACTACCAATCCATGGAAGATTAGTGAAGAAAGTAGAATAAATCCTGACTTTTATGAGTAGCTAAAGAAAGAGCTGTCATAGGAGAGGAGCTAGGTCTGACTCTCCCTGAGCAGAACAGCAGGACAAGAATCCTGTCCTTCAAAACAGAATTACCCCCATCTCAAGTACAACCACCTGGCCCAGGGCCAAGTTGAAGAGGGACTGAGGGTAGATATGATATTCATCCATTTCAAGTTCTTCATTTATTTATTGTGCATTTGAAGGTTATACTTCTCCATCTCTCCCTTTTGGCAGGTGGGACTGAAGGAATTGTCACTTCCAGGAAGAGCCATTTAATTGCTTTGTGTGAGACTCTAGCAATGCCTTGGAAATTGTGAAGGCGGGTCAAATTATTATGAAGATACACTAAGACTGAAACAGCCTTGATTTCTGGGTCACCAAATGGAGACATGTTGTCCTAGATAGTCACTGTGACACAGTAAAATTTCTGTGAGCAAGAAATAAACTATTGAAGTATTAGATCATCTAGATTGTATAGAGTTTTGCTACTGCAGCATTATTTGACTTATCCTGATTAATTCAGATCTTGATACTAGACTAAGTATAGTACAAAAGAAGTCGTAAGTCATAAGACACAGATTGAGTTTGGGGCAGTGTTCAACTTCCAGAAATACAGCATCACAGGCTACAGTTATTACCTATGGCATAGCAAGTAGCAGGAACTTCTTGTTTATATTGCTTCTCTTTATACTCCAAGTCCCAGAGAGTTCATAAGGAGAGGTCCATGTGGATGCTGCATACAGAATCAGTTTTCTTTGTACTTGAAAAGCCCCCAAGTTTAGAAACCCAAATATTTTCTGATAGGCTGCAAGCAAATCTACCTGATCTTTACCCTGGAAGGAAACATGATGTTCATTTTAACGGAAAGCAAACAAACTTGCCTTCTGCTTCACAGGGAGATATTTCCCAAAGCTCTGTTCATGCTGTTATTCTAGAAAAACACAGTAGATGACACCAGCACCTCTTTTCAAAAGACATGCAGAGAAACACGAGAAACCCAAGGAGGTCCTCTCCCAATGCACCATTTCTGTTCACTGGTTCAGTCTTCTTGAATACTCACCAGATTCTACTCCTTCATTAATGTTTTTCAGGACTGTACTAATTAAGCCCACTTTCTTTCTTTTAACTCTACTGATTATGTATAGGTTTTTGACTGATTTATATGACTTGATAATTTTTGTATTTCTTTTTTTTTTCACCCTCTAAGGATTGAAAGTTCCTTGGAAGAAGGGACTGTTTCACTCACACTTATATCTCTTAAGAGGAGATAATATAATTTTACCCAACTGTTGTCCTTTTTTCCTCCTTGAAAATATCCTGTAACATAATATCACATGGAATTCTTCCTTATGAATTAGATAAGCAACAATTCTTTAGTGAGATATGGTCAATAGATCAGAACAACACACAACTCCTAAAGTTAAAGTGAAATTTGCTTCAATCAAATGACATCCTGAAATGGCCAATAACAGGAGGCATTTTTGATACATTGGAACTCTGAAGAAAATCCCTATTAATCTATAATCATATTATAAATTACAATTAGTGGTATGACATTTTTTTCTATTGCTTCCTTTGCTGTTGCCTGATAAACTTCTCAGTTTTTACTGCTACTATCTTAAGTCTGCTACTCTTCTACAGTATGCTAAAACCTACCTTAACTACTTTATAACTTTAGTTTTCAGAATCCCATCACAGATACATTTTTATCATTCATGTTTTTGGATGAAGAAGTGTATACTTCTAAAGTCACTTCTTTGAATTCATGCAGCAACTAAGGTTCTAGTGTTAAGATTCAAGACCTCTTTTGTATAATGCTAATGAGTTCTTAATCATTATCTTATTATAATGATTTGCCTATAAATTTAAAGATATTCACCAGTAAGTCTTCAATCAACCAGAGAGAGAGTTTTCTCTCCTATTGATTATATTTTGAAACAACTATCCAATTTAGTTCAACCATTTGCAGTAACATCTTCTGTCCTCATTCACTGAGGAGGAAACTGGTCATATGTGACTAGAGATTATTTTCACTCTTCTGCTTCTTCCAGTAGTTTATGCAGAATGTTAATTTATAAATTAACTCTAAAATCAAAGAGGAGAAAGAAAATCAGTCCCTGATTTCTGGAACAAATTCCCATCTTATGATAATAAAGTGGAGGGCCTTGGGGATAGTTTTGTACAAATGACATTAATATATAGATAATGTTAGGGATTTTGGTAGTTGAAGCCAGACCTTAGGATGCAAAATCAACATCAACACAATGTCTAGATTCTTCCCTATTGCTCATAGCCAAGGTGATGGAAGAGCTGATTAGAGACCTTTTCCTGTCCTGTTTGTACAGTTATTCTTCTGCATGCTAAACCAAGGTTTCTGGGTACATTGACATTCACTGAACCACTGTAAATGAAGACAATGTGTTCTATCTAAATGGAAGAAACTGTATTCCTTTCATGTCAAGGTATGCTACTGAATCCTGGAGGACTTTTAAAGTGTGAGACAGTCCTCCCTCTTCCCCCTCCCCCTGGTAGAATTTGGCTTTGGTTGCATTTTTCCTTCATTGGTGTCTCACCCTGCCAAGTTTTGAAGTTTGCATGTTTAGGTTATTGGGGGTTTTGTTTTTCTGAGTGCAAATAGAGTTCAAGATTCTTAAAATAGGAAAAAAATTATTTCTCCCTTCCCCCTTTCACTTTGAAAACATGCTTATGGTTCAACATTATTTAATTTAGGTTAAAACTAAAAATAAATTCTTCCAAGTTTGTGACTAAACAAGGAAAAGTTCTCAAAAGCACTTTTTTAAAAAAGTCATAATTGCGTATAAAGGAGGTAGAGGAAGAATGGCTTTTGCTTTCAAGATTTAACTCTGATAAAGTACTGTCTTGTGGAAAATAGCTTCACGTCCAAACTAACAGTGCTTTGTGGCTTATGGGCTTCCATTTGAACTAGATTATTCAATGTATCTGATTTTTAACTTTCCAGTCTCCAGAATAGCATGTGGGTTTGCACAGATTCTGAAGAAAGGAAATTACCAAGAGATATTGGTCAAGGAATACAAAATATTATTTATCTAGGAGGAATACGTTTAAGAGATTTATTATACAACACAATGAGTATAGTTAATGACAGTGTACTGTGTTCATGCAAATGGGCAAGAAAGTTAATTTTGAGTGTCCCTCAGAAGATAATAATCTGAGGTAAAGCATATAATAATCTGAGGTAAAGCATATTAGCTCTATTTAGCTATTCCAGCAAGCATGTATATTTCACAGCATCATGTTGAGCACCATATATGCAATTGTTATTTGTAAATAAAAAGTAATAAATAAATTATCAAAATGAAAAGAAATTATCCATACTCTTAGAATGATAGAATGTTTTGAGAATTCTTTCTCATGAGCATGTCTGCAATATAGTAAGACAAGCCCAAGGAAACATTCTGGTGAAGATAAAATGTCTCTGTTCTCTTTTCAGATGCTACTTCTGTGTGAAGCTCCTATCATTTGCCTGCTGCCCTCTTTCTATGTCTGGGCCATTTTTAGGGAGATGCTCACTAGATCCTCTCCCCTTTAACAGTGTAGCCTCAGGACATACAGTCTCCCCATCCCAGTTTTTCTTTCCGTAATGTACTTTCTCCCATCTCGCTTCACTAACTGTCCTTCAAATGTACTCAAATATCCTTTCTGCATTGCACTCAGCATTCCCTTATCACTTACCAATACATAGACAGTGTCCACTCTGAGTTAGACAGGACTGTAGGGATCACGGCTCTGGGGATATACAAGACAGTAAGGCCCTGCTTTAGAGGAGATTTTATTCTTGATAAATAAATTTTAAAAAAATAAAAATGAAACAGGATCACTCATGGTGATGATTGCTTGAAGGAGGTAACCATGGTGATGATGGATCATTACTGGATTTGGTGCACGTAGTGGGGAGAAGCTATAAGATAGGTAGGTCAGGGAAGCCCTCTATGAAATATTTGTCTGCTTACACTTGAAGGACCAACAAAAGCCAATTGGATGAAGAATTAGAGGCAATCAAAGCTCAGCCCATTTCAGGAAGTGTATCCAGAGAATGATCCACAAGAAATTAAAGTCACTCAGAAAAGGTATTGATTTTTTCATCAGTGACTTTTTTTTGGTATCCATGATGGTCTGAAAAAAGTTTGTATCAACTTCTGAAAATGTTATTCATCAATTTGGAAGATTTGGTTACCAAATGTTCTACTCAACAGAGGGTTATATAAGTTAATATCAATTATACCACAGAAAACACTAATAGGAAGGTTTCTGTCCTTATAAAATTTTCAACCTAAGGAAGTCTGTTCTTAAACATGAATAAAAGCAAGTTATTGAAAGTGTTATGTGTGTTTCATGCTCATTTCTATTTCTGAAATCTTTCTTGAAGTTTTAACCAACTGTATCCTATATCCCACAGTATAAAATATTTCTACCTTTGTTACTCTTCCCTCAACTTTTCCATAGATTTTACCAATCCATTCTTAGGTAGGACAGATGAATGGGACCTGTTGGATGTGAAGGAGAGACTGTTACACCTGGGGCTGGCTTCATAGGTGTGCATCAGTCCCTGGGCTCAGAAAGTCCATACTCTGTTGTCACCATGATGAAATTCTTAATAATTATTTGCTTGAACTGAAGTTTTATAGGAGAGATTTGATTAGACAGTGGGGAATGAGCTCCTCATTTTCATCTCCATTCACCTCTAAAATGTGTGTAGCCTGTCCTGATTGAATCAATCACATCACATGCCCATGGTCATTGACCTCTTAGTGCCATGATTTTCTCCATGTCTTTGTGATCATTGGACCATGCAACCAGTTCAAGGGTCAATTGAAAATTAATGAATAAAAATTTAGAGCAATGAGCTAGACCTTGAGGGGGAAGAAGAACAAGCTACAAGCACAATAGATTTTTTTTCCTTGAAAAATTGCAGTAAGCCTGTCTTAAAAGTATAAATTCTTTATAAAATTATGCTGTTAAACAGTCATGCCTTTAGCATTGGAGTTTCAAACTAAGGGTCAGTGGGTCAAATTCAGCTCAGAGGTATGATTTGTTCCACTTGCATAGAGATTTACAAAATTTGAATGTCCTTTTAACTGGGGCCTGCCGTTCCAGAGAACCACTGTCTTGACCATAAAATTGTCTTTGCCAAGAGAATCTGTTTACCCTTCCTGGCCTTGAGGCTGTTTGAATTTGCAATCCTGAGCTCTAAAGTTAAATGTCTAAAACAGTGCTTTCCAAACTTTAGCAGGGATCCAAGTCGCCTGGAGAGACTGTTCCACCACAGATTGCCCACTCCAGCCCCCTAGTTCCTGATACAGGTCTGGGATGGGTCCTGGTAATATCCAACAAGTTTCCAGGTTGGTGTCACTTGCTCCGGGAACCAAACTTGGAAAACCAGTGATCTAAAACAGTAACTGCCATTTTTGTTATTGGCTATTACCTACAGTAAACTCTTACCCATTCCATTGTGAATGAGATAATGTAAATAAAACCTATGTACTTTAATTAGTGAACTGAGCTGCCTAGGGAATTCAGCTGTAATAGCATCGGTGAACTGAAGCAATTAAGGAGTCCAACACGTTTTTCTCTCCCAAAGGGGGAAATAAAACTATCTTGCTTTTCACTGATGTTAGTTCTATTTTAGTATTCTGTAATTTTTTTAAAGATTAATATGCTTAGATTATTTTCCAAAAATAGTAAAACAAGTTCAAAATGATTCAATTTGAAATGTTGTAAAGTTGTCTTGCTTTCAGTAAATATCAAAAGCAATGAGGTAATGGAACCAGACAGTTGGGGCTCTTGATAACGGATTCACTTTGGAAGGCCTCTTATCCTTCTGTCAAGGAATTGTTAGTGCCTTAAGCCTGTGATGCCAAGATTTCCCTAGATAATTTAGAGCCCAGCAATGCCTATCAGATATGTGCAGCATTTATGCTAGAAAATGTGGCTTGAAAGTTTCCAGTGGAATACACAGTTCAATCTAGAGTCGATTCTCAGCTCAGCCTCTTCTTTAAGGCTTGGAGTGTCCAGTCAATCAGAGAGAACTGTAGTCATCAGCCATCAGAGTCTCACAGCCACACCTTTTAAAGGAGGACATGTGATACTGCTACCTAGTGTCAAAGATGGTTTCTCTGAGGTAAATGTGTTCTCAAATCCCTCTTTATGACCTCTTTTCCATTTATTTAATATCTTTGTCTGGGAGATGGCTTTGAAAGACAGGAGCATTTTAATTTTACTTTTTCCCCCCTATCTTGGTGTGTAAGTAGTAGAGGGAAATTATTAACACGCTTGGATGGAAGCACTAGTGGAATTTTCTCTGAAGCTTGTCTTTAATGGGTTCATTAATTTTATTTATTCCTTTGACCATCATCAGAATTAATCACAGTTCATTTACTTTTTATATTCAGACCATCCATTTTCCATAATAACAGGAGATTATGAGAATGTGAACAGCTCTCTAACCCTCTAGACTGCAAACTATGTGAGCTGGGGTCCGTCTCGTTTCTTTGTCTCATAGCATATATATACATAGTTGCTATGTATATAGTTGATATCTAATAAAGGTAGATCACATTGAAATGACCTCTTATCCCTCTCCACCAAAAAAAAAATTTAAAAAAATCTTCTCAAGAAGGGTGATAGTCTCTATCTCACAGGTCCCTCAAAGAGACAGAGTAAACAAATACATGCCAAGTGTTCCCCATGCTAGGTAGTAATTCAGTCCCTATTGGTGTCTTATTATGAGTGGCTATTTTTACTTTTATTTAGATATGAGTTTTTTCTTTTATTATCATTATTTATATAATGGTTTCAAACTCTCCCATGGTGAAGACTTTAATGAAAGTTTCATTTACTGAGCAAATATAACTGTGCTCCCTCCTGTATTCCTTCCCTTTTTTAATTCTTTTATATCCCTACAGTTTGAATGGATGTTAAATCCTGATATCAAGGAAACACTCTATAATCTGTAGCACAGCTCAAGGCTCAGGGAATATAAAATGTTAATAAAGCATAGTTGAAAAACACTGGACGTTTTATTCTTTTTGTATTTTTATATGGTGATAAAGATCAAACCCAGTGCCTCACACATGCTCATTTTTTTTTTTTTTGCACTGGGGATTGAATCCAGAGGCACTATACCACTAAGCCACAACCGCAGCCCCTGAACATTGTCTTTTTAAAAGACACTTTCCCCTCCCAGTCGAGGCTGAGACTGAACTCAGCCTGTAGTATAGCCTGAAAGAAGATTATTTTATGTACAAAGTCATATTTTTGTAATTTGCCGCAGTCTCTGGCTGGGCACAAATCACGAGTCTCCACACAGCTTGTAGATTCAAACAGCAATTCTTTATTCCTGATCTCACACCGGCCATCTACAAACACGTTCTGGGGGAATCCACGTTCTCTTCCCAAATCCACTCTCTGCCCAAATCCACTACTCTGCCCAAATCCACTACTCTGCCCAAATCCACTCCACATGGGCTTCTGTCTCCCAAAATATACTGTCTGACCCTAAGAACTCAAGAGGAACTCAGCAGCAGGATACGCCCTATTCTAAAGGGGGAACACCCTAATCTCCTATTATGCTAAACTGCCTTATTCTAAAGGGGGAACACCCTAATCTCCTATTATGCTAAACCGCCCTGGTCCTTGAGCAAGGTCACCTTTTAGAAGTCCTTCCACTAGACAGCATGGGAGTAAGCTGGTAAGGAGATTGTCATACCTACTTGGCTGATGGCCCCCAGCAGTAATTTAAAAACAACAACAACCAAAAAAATAAACAAGAACAATAATGTTGCACTTATGAACTTATGCTAACCCTTATTGCATGTTTTGATAATACTTCAATAAATTTCCTTTACTCTGAAGGTTTAGTCACAAAGTAATACCAGAGTAAGAATGAGAAGAACTGGGCTCTTCTCTATTCTCTGCCTGTTAGTTGAACAGTTATTCAGTTTTTTTGGATATGAATTCCCTCAGTTGCAACTCAGTAATATCTGTTTTAGAATTATTTTAGAAATACATTCTATTTTATAAATATTTTAGAAATAAAAGAGACTTGTACAATTTCTTCTAAGATTGCCCCAAGGGTTGTCCAGGTTGTACACTGCACAACTCAGAAGTGGGATTCACATAGATGAATACCAGAGCTAACTTTCTTCTGTTTCTTTTCATCCATAAGGACATGGATCATACAACTGGGTGTGGGATTCTTTGGTAGTCTTGTGCTGCCCCTTCCTTGACATGAAGAAGCATGGCCTATTACAGAAATGATTTGTGCATATTACCAAAAACAACTGAGAGAACAAGAGGGCATTAACCGTATTTTATAGATTTAGTTCTGTTTTTACCACTTAATCCTTAAATGGAAAGGCTTTGGGGGCCTCCCCAGAACTGAGGATAGAGACTGTTTAGAGTAGAATTATAAAACCAAAAACATATGAAATATCTCATTAATCTAAAACACCTTTTTTTTTCTTTTTTCAGGAAGGAGTGCAATTGCTCACCTTACCTCACAAAATATATCTAATACCAGAAAGTCATATCTACAGGTTAGCAGCTGATAGGCTGTACATACAGGAGAATGGGGAGCTGCACTGTGAACCCAAACCTGCACATCTGTTAGCAATAAATGGCTGTCTATGAAATTCAGGATCGAGGCCAGATTTGCCTCTGCAGCACATCTTTTTTTTTTTTTTTTTAAGCACGTGATTCCACATTTCACTTCTCCACTTGATTTCCTGGAACTCAGAGATTGCTACAGAAAAAAAAAGAAGAAGAAAAAGAAGGAGCATAATCAACTCTTTAAATGCATAATCAACTCTTTATATTCACTGGAATGTTGCCAATGGAAAATTAATGAACTTTTCTGTAATTATTGAGCAGTCTCAGTTGATGAATTATTGAGCACTCTGGGATTTCATCTGATGAGATCCATATGGTCACAGAATCTTGAAACTGGTAAAAACTTGAGATGTCATCTCTTCTGTATCTGGTCCTGTTTAAGCACGCGTGACCCTAGCCTGTTGGCTCTTATTCTTGCCCCTCAGTAGGGTCTGCCCTATGCCTGCTTAAGCAGAGGCTATACTACCTTGGACACCCTAATTTGACCCAACAGCATCCACATTGGCTCTCCTTTTATCTACTTCTGAACTCAGAAGAGTCACCTTGAAGTGTCAGGCCTCTCTTTTCTAGTGGAAATCATAGAATCTGGGATAGAAAAGCTGAAGGTGTGGATTACCTTCACACAGCTGTGTTGTCCCCCCTTCTCTACCTGATAAGACTCTTCTGAAATCTAGAGATTGTAATGTGCTGTTCCAGAGACAATCTTCATGTCAAGGCAGCAGACTGATTTTTCTTTTTAAAATATGGCCAGTTTGATAATTTACCACTTTTTATGTGCTTAGCTTCTCTTCCTCTCTGGCTTTCTTTTGGTGCTGCATTCTGTTTTCCTGAGACTGTACTTTCCACTTCCCCTGAAATATTAACGTGTAAGTTTCACATTGGAAACTTGAAGAAGACTTTTACCAATAAAAGAGGAAACTGAGACTCAGAGCAATTAAATTACTTTTCCATGGTCCCGGATTGCAAAGCATACTTTTTAATGTTTATTTCCTTTGCTCTCCTTATCAAGTATCTATGATAAAGCTTCTATCTTTTCAAAGTCTGACTTAAGCAGCCCCTATAGACTTTCCTCCCTTTGTAACTCACGCGGATTGCTCTCTCTGTTGAATAAAACATATATTTTTTGATTTTGTGTTCCTTTGCGCATTATATTCTCATAATTTCAGGTGGACTATGCCTTATCTCCATGTGAATTAAATTCCCTGAGAAAAAAATCAGCTCATTCTGATGTTTTCACTCCCCAGCATTCTGAACGCAATGAAGTCTGCCATGATGGTTTCCTGGGAATCTGCTCCTAGAAACAACAAATGACAAATGTTTCTTATATTCCAGTCCTCTGACAAGTTGCAATGTTTTTCTTGGACGTACTTTTGCACGTACTCCATTGCTTTTTAATCTTGCACTAATTATTTCATAAGAGCAGTCTGCCCTCTCTAAAAGCCAAACCCTAGAACAGAACCTGCTCTTTCTGCAATACCTTTCCTAAAATTTGCAAAACCTGGTGTGTCCTTAAGCACTTTAAAGTGAGTATGTGTTACAATCAGGACTTATTATGCACTTTCGATAATTAGAGGGGAATCGTTAAAGATTATATACAAAAGATAACGATAGTAGAAAAAGTGATGAATTCAGAATAAGAAACTTGACATTGAGATCTTAAAGTTGCTCTGGATTAGCATTGTAAATTTTATTTTCCTCTTCTGTAAAATGAGGAAGGTATGTATTGGACACTGGAAGTAAAATCAGAAATAGATACAAAAATGTGACCACAGACTTGCCAAAAGCAAAAAGGACATGATGCTTTCAAGGCAGCATGGCTCTTTGAAGTGGAAAAGTATGGTGGTGCTGAGTTGTGAGATGATTTTGAGGTATTTGATGAGATGAGGTATTGAGATGATTTTGAGGTATTTGATTTCCATCTCTTGAAATTTGTTACTGTGTTGTAGATAGTGATTTTGTGTCAAGGCTATGGGGGAAGTTGCTGGGAATCCAACGAAAATACCCCCAACACTTTGGGATATAAGATGTATTAAAAAAATGCATAAAGGGAAGGTTCATTGACCATAGGCTGGATAGAGAGCACCTTTGTCTCTCTCTGGACATCACCAAATAGCACATATGTCCCTCACAAGGAACCTGGGTACCTGGTACCTCAGCATACCAGTCCAGTGGCAACACCTGGTCCTACAGGATCAGGGGGTTTAGAACTTAAATTCCAGAAGCAGTGGCATCATTAGTTTAACTTGCTTTGTACTGTTGTATGAGCAGAATTCCAAGGAACTTGGCTTGTAGGGAAGAAAGCAACTTTCTGCAGGTAATTTCTACTTGATATAATTCCCAGCATACATAAGAGCAAGCTAAATCATATTTACCAAGCCTTTCCTGCCCAGAAGCTCTCTGTTTCCTTAATATGGCTAGCTTCTTGGGAGTGGAGATGGACTCTGCAGTAAATGGTGTTTTACCACCTTCCTTTTGCCCAAGGATGACAATTGCTTTGACCAACAGGACATTAGTCTCCTTCTTATTTTTCCTTCTCCTTCTGGAGGGTTTTCTGGTATCCTCTAGCCATGTATCATGGACTCATTATTTTTCTTTCTCAAGAAAATCTGCTTTAAGGGAAAAATAATCATTTATATATAGGTGCAATAAAGGTAATGTCAGGAAGCAAAGCTCACCATTTTCGTCAATTCTGTGACTTATTCCAGGTGCTGATAATTGTTTCAGTCTTTGGTAAGATGTAGAATTCTGTTGTTTATGAACAAAGAAATCAAAAGAAAGTCAACAGTACAAATGCTCTGTGAGATAGCTAGAAAACAGGTCACTGTGCAAAAAGGGGAATTTGAAATGGAGTTTTGGAGGCTTAGAATTCACCCGTTTCTACTTCCTGTGTAATAGATCCTGAGAATCTCTACTTCTTATGCCATTACTCGCTAGTTTGGATTATTATTGCCTCTCAGTTGGATTATAGTAATAATGTCTAGGGCTGGGGATGTGGCTCAAGTGGTAGTGCGCTTGCCTGGCATGCGTGCGGCCCAGGTTTGATCCTCAGCACCATATACAAAGATGTTGTGTCTGCCGAAAACTAAAAAAAATAAAAATAAAAAAAATTTTCTCTCTCTCTCTCTCTCTCTCTCTCTCTCTCTCTCTCTCTCTCTCTTAAAAAAAGAAAAAGAAAGAAAGAAATAGTGTCTGCCCTGCTTCTTGTATCTCCTATTTCCAAGGGCAGCTTCTCTGGATTGATGGTCTTGCTCACTACTTGTCTTTGTAGGACATCCTTCCTAAGTGCTATCATTAGCACTTCATAGCCTGTCCCAGCCAGAACCAGACATTTCCAATTCATTCTTGTATAGAAATTTTCCATAGCAGCAAATTTCAAAGACACTGGTTTTTGGATGCTGCCCATTGATGCATGCTTATTCCAAACAGAGACCTTTAGTTTACTAAAACATTTAGACCTAATGGTTTAGTAACATTACCTGATGTAAACCTTTGGTGCCTCTCAGAAGTCTTTTTCTCTAATTTGTACCCAGAAGAGAACAGTATGAGTGATCCTCCTTAGGTCTGATTTTTCCCATCTAGGTAAAAAACATATTGAAATTGAATTTCGCATTACACTTTACAATCAATTTTGAATACATCTAGAACTTACTTGGTGGTGTACTTAGGTAAAGTGAGCATCAAGAGATACATCATGTAACATTGTCAAACACAATTAAAATGTCTCTATAAGGGCCTAGAAGACTAAGTATAAATTGTTGCATGTAGGAGAGTAAATATTATAGCTAAATTTGTTGCACTTTACATGGAACAAGATTAAATTCTAACTTCCTCTATTTTATTACTTTCTTAAAGATCATAGTAGTATAAATTTTGAAAAGGTATATTGTTAATCAAGCAGATTACTATATACAGCTAGAATTTCAAATTCTCGTATTCCAAGAAATACAGGTACATTAATGACAGAATTCAGTGATTCTCTTTTCAATTATTTGTTCAAAATTACCATTTTGGCCTGCCTGGGTATGGTGGCACATGCCTGTAATCTCAGAGACTGGGAGGCTAAGGCAGGAGAATCACAAGCTCAAAGCCATCCCCAGCAATTAAACAAGGCCCTAAGCAACTTAGCCAGGCCCTGCCTCTAAATATAATAGGACTGAGAATGTGGTTCAGTGGTTAAGCACTCTGGGGTTCAATATCTGGTACAAAAAAATTTCAAAATATTTTGGTTATATATCACTGTCAAAATTTTTATAATTATCTTAATAAGCTCATGTCTAGTACATTTCATTATTTTTTATTTATTTGGTACAAGGATTAATTTTTTCAACACACAATAACATACTTTCTTATTTAATGTTTTACTCCCTTTTCTCCACCAAAATTATTTGACTAAATTTATTGTTGATTTTCATTATTTTTTCACACGTAAAACTTTAGTGATGTAGTTGGGAATAGCAAGGCTTTTAAAATAGCTTCAACATTTCAATATTTTTAATCTTGGTTTTTCATATGAAAGAGTAGTAACAGTGGAAATCATTTCTATGCAAGTTTATGTCCTGCTTTGGGGAGTGAAGTTGTATTCTCCCATCCACATTTTGACTTTCTTCAAGCATTTCAACACCATTTTCTTCTTTGGAATGCAGGAAGATTTCAATGTGTTCATCCTGTTTAAATCCCTAAGTTATAGTTACAAAGCACGTTCATTTTCCTTTCTCAAATTTACCTTTCCTGATTGACTGCAGTCATCCGTTCATGTAAGCAAATGACCTAAGAAGCAAAACACTGACAGCCCTTGATCTCTGTGCAAAGAGACTAAAAGTATATCAAATCACTTCAGGGCGTATGCAGAGAATCACCTGCTCATCTGATCTATACTCTTTAGAGATCATCTTGTGAGTTATTCAAATTGGACTTTCCTGATTGAATAAAGAAATGCATGATAATTGAATTATGAAATAAACATTTCGTATGGCTGAATATCATGTGCCTGGGCGGATATTAAATAGTTTCCAGAGGAGAATGCCTAGTGTTCACTCTTATAATTTAGGGACAAGGAAAAATAGAAAGAGAAAAAAATGTAGCACTGGTATTAAGAAATTAGTTAGATATTTATGTGTATATCTGTTCACATTTGAAACAACTTGTAACATTTTACCAAAGAATTCCTTAGGGTTCTTTATTTTACCCTTGATGCTAATGTTATTTGATTCTGAACATACCTGAATAGTTTAACTGATCAATGATGAATGAGAAAAAGATATCACTGACTATTGTTTTATCCCAGTTTGAAGTATCGGCCACATGTGATTAAATAACTTCAACACACATCTTGATTATGTTAGAGTGAACATTACTGGTTTTTAATAATTAGTTCTACAGGTAATTTTATATTATTAACATAAATGTCTGAAATTTGACCCTTTAAAAAAAGAAGTGTCTCTTCCATTGTATATGTTTGTCATCTAAACATGCTTTATGAAGGTCATTGGATGACTAGCAACCCTGATGTCGTATGGTATTTTCCATAATTTTTCACACAATAGTGAAATGCCCACTTCTAAAAATTCATTCCTTTTTAAAATATCTTTGTTATTTATTTTTATGTGATGCTGAGGATTGAACCCAGTGCCTCAAGCATGTGAGGCAAGCTCTCTACCACTGAGCTACAACACCGCCTTAAAAAGTCATTCTTATCAATTCTTAAATGTACATGGCAATACTAAACAGTTCTATAATATTTCTTCATTCTGAGTGAATGTTTTATGACAGAATTGCATTTTAAAATTAGATTTCAGGCTTCCCTAAGTGAAAGAGATGGAATAAAGTAGAGATGTGGGCAGTGGAAACAAAATGAACTTCATCCAACTGTTAAGAACTCATATTTTAGCCCAGCACAGTGGTGCACACCTATACTCCCAGCAGCTCAGACAGGAGGATCGTGAGTTCAAAGTCAGCCTCAGCAAAAGCAAGGCACTAAGCAACTCAGTGAGACCCTATCTCTAAATAAAATACAAAAATAGGCTAGAGATTTGGCTCAGTGATTGAGTGCCCTCAGTTCAATTCCTGGTAGCAAAAAAAGGTCATATTTTGTGGCAAATGGGCATCTGAAGAAGTTTTATCAACACCATTTATTCATTCAGAATTTCCAATCATTTACCATTCATACTATACTACACTATACATTATTCATATATATTAAGTGATTATTATCAGCACCTATTTGTGATTAGAAGGTAAATAAGACCTTAGATTAGAAGATAAATAAGCCAAAGCATCTCATAGTCAAAAGGTGTACCTCTTAGCAGGGGGCAGTGGTACACGCCTGTATTTCCAGGAGGTCAGGAGGCTGAGACAGGAGGATCACAAATTCCAAGTCAGCCTCAGTGATTTAGCAAGGCCTTAAGCAACTCAGTAAGACCTTGTCTCTAAATAAAATCACAAAAAGGCCTGGGGATGTGGCTCAATGCTTAAGCGTCCCTGAGTTCAATTCCCAGTACCAAAAAAAAAAAAAAAAATTCTTCTATATAAATTAAATTACCTGCATGACACCATTCAGGAAATTAATAAAAATTTTTGACTTCTTGTTGAAATTATTAGCAATTAAATTTTGAAAGCATGTTATTTATGTAGAGAAGGGAATCTTTCAATATTCAACCTGACAAGACTAAATTCTAGGATCTAGAATAAGGTTTTAAAATCAAGACTGAGCTCATTTAGAAAATAAGAACATTTTGATTAGTTTTGTTAACCAATTTACCCAATGAGTTGAATCAAATGAAAACCCTTACATTCTTAATTTACCTTTAATTCCAGAACAATCTCTTATTCATTATTTTCCTCATGCAATAACATGTTTTAAGCATAATCAAAAGACCTAAAAAATTTGCCAATACCTTAATACATCTTGCTATTTAATCAGTGTTAATTTGTTTCAATTGCTCTCATAATTTTACTTCTTCTTTTCTTCAGTTGACTTGTTTAAGTCTCCAAAAATGATCTACACTTTACTTCTGGTAATTAGTTTTGTAATTATTATTAATAAATAGGTTTCTTCTTCCATTCTTTCATGATTGCAAATTTTGGTTGAGTAAATAGGCTCCATTGATCCTAGAGTTTTCCTATGTCCTAGATTTTGTTGATTGTATCTTGTGAAGCTATTAATAATGCTTCTTTGTTCTTTGTTTGAGCTCTGAGTCAGACACAGATGATTGATCAGATTCAGATTCCAATTATGTGATAAGAATCCTTGCAGGTGGCCATGTGTGACTTAGGTTTGGTTGGTTTTCTTTTTGGGACCTAAAAGCTATTAATAATCATTGTTCACTCAACTTATTTTTTTAGAGTTGAAGAAAATTATGATATTCTAATTCAGTCATTCTTTTTGTATTCATTAGCTGGGTTGTTTTTATAAAGAAGTTTTCCTAAAAATGTTAATTTACTCTAGGCACAATTCATAAAAGTAATTTAAATACTTATTTAATCAGTCAGCAGACATGAGAATGGATTCCTATGCATTCTTCAGATGTGATAAACTACTATTTCTTGCTTATCATTAGGATCTTGTGGGCTTTAGCATACTTTCTGTCTTTGAATTCATTGTGAGTTTTATTATATTGCTGTTCATCTGGGCAAAATTCTAGTGGTCTCTGATAATCTCTTTGCTTTCTGGTAAGGGAAGATACTCTGGGATCCCCTTTTGTACTTCCTGTTTGAGATTACAATCTGTTATTTTTCCCAAGAAACCCTGATTTCATTTAGAGTGGAAAATTGTTATTAAGGACCATAAGCTGGTAGGTGTTTTTGAACGCATGGATGGCACAAGTTACCATTCAGCCCTGTTTAAAAATATGGGTGTAGTATAGGTATGATTTTTAAATGTAGAGACATTTTCTGTGAACATCCTATTGAACACCAGTGTTTAATTTTCCTCCTATCCCTGTAGTTTGTTTTTCTCTGTGCTTTACTCCTGATTTTGGGAAGTGGGAAACAACGGATGGGGTAAAAGAGATATTATTGGGGATGATACTTTTATCTTCAGTACTGAACACTTAAGAACCAGTGTCAGATTTTGTTTAGACTCTTCCATTAATAAGGGATAGAAACTCAGTGTTTGGCAAAATGGATCCATGTCCATCATTTTGATCCAATAAGAAATAGTCTTTTGTTCTTAAGCCTCTGAGATTTTTCAGTAATATACTACTACAGTGTAATCCTGGCTGATACAATTTTTTTTTGTACAAAATGAATGTTATGTCACCTTTCTGCCTTCTTTAGCTAATAGAGTTAAATTTCTATTCTTCATGAAAGGCAATCCATTCTCTATTCCAACTTTTGATGTGTTTATATTTCTTTTGATATATGATTTTAGAAATTGTATGATAATAACTTGAAGGGCTGACTGTCTTGTAAACATGCCTCTTGATCCTTTTTAGCAAGACCTGATTTGAATTGCTTTGTCCTAGTGCCAGCCTCTGAGACATGTTAGGTTCACTGATTTTTTGAAGTGAGCATGAATGTATTCTGTCATGAATAGATTCTGCAAAATATATTGACTAAATGTTTTCATTCTTTTTGGACTATGGAAATACAAGACTTATTATCCCATAAAATATTTCAACGTGGATCACTAGAGCTGCAAACTTACTTTGTTCTAGAAAATATTTTGGTGATGTATGAGATATCTACTATTCCTGCTACCTGACTACATTTAGTAAAACCATCTGATAAGTGACCAGATCAGCATATAAGATCATGCTGTCACAAGGCATGTGTTAATAAGTATTTATTAAATTAAAGAATAAGTGCTGCTGTTATAATTGGTCAGGAATTAATTCATAATATTAAAATGATTTGATATACATTGACTCAGAAACTTTTTTAAGAGTCAGAATAGTGCAAAACATGTTACCTTGTCTACACTCCTTATTTTTTTATTTTGTCAAAGCATAGTATAGGTGCCAATGTTGCTCCACCCAGGTTTCCTTTATAGGCGAGGGCACATGTTTCCCCAGCTGCAACAAGTGTTGATTGAATATTCCTCATGTTTACTCCCGCTATGTGTGAGTACTCTCTGGCAAAGAAAATCCCACCTCCAGAGACTGCCCATGAAAATCACTTACTGATACAGGCTACAAAGGCAGATTTCCTTGCCTCAAGGTGGGACAACTCAGTGTGGTGACTTTTGCTCCAGAGCACCCTGGGATCAGGCCACGGTTGGACTTTGCCAGAGACCACATCCTTACTCAGCTCTTTGTCACTCCCTTCCACACTTGTTTTGCTTTTCTCGAGGAGCAATCCATCAGTACAACATAGGAACCTAAATGTGTGTTTTAGGCTCTGCGTCCAGAACATCTGATACAAAACAGCTGGTTCAAGGAGTGGCCCTAGAAAACAGTCTCTAAGGATGGGATGCTGGAGTTGAATTTCTCACTGGCTACATGACAGTGGAACTGAAGATGGGAGGAGAATCTGAGTATCCTATTCCCTGGAATACAGGATGATAAAATCGCCAAGCCTTTTCATTTGTGGTGATCTGGGAAAGTGTGTGGGTAGAAGAGACGTGGTGGCTTGTGCAGTTTGGCTGATGTATGAGAGGTATAGGAAGAGGGGAATTTGAACACTATCATACTGGGTGACCATGGCTCATGAAAAGTGAAGATGACCAGCGCAAGGTGATCAGACACAAACCCCAAAAGACACATGGATATCAGGGAGTCCTAGTGACAAACCTTTCAAAGCCCTTATCGAGGACTTGGGATGTAGTTCAGTGGTAGAATACCTGGGTTTGATCCCCAAAACTAAGACAAAAAAAGGTAATAATAAAATTCCTCATCACCTATTACCTGAGAAAGGACCAATTTAAATACTAGGTTTATAATCTAATCATGAAAGTGGTAGAATTTCAGAAATGATTGAGTATTCAGTTAATCAAATCTCTACCAAAATAAAGGCTCTCATAAAGAAAACCAAGGTTATCTGAAACTCATTTATTTGTATTTTTATTTTATTAATTTTTATTTCAATTATCCAAATTTACATTATATAGAAGGTTATTAGTCATAAGTGGCGCCCAGAGAAAGCTATGACTTGGCATCTACTATAAATAGTCTTCTTGCCCATAGAGCCTTATGATCCTATAGACTCCATGATACTGAGTATCTTGGTTTAAAACTAAACAACAAAGATAATATGTTCAGTCTTTTGCAATCTCTAGAAAATTTGCTATGAAAATTCCTAGAGTCCTAAAGCAAGATTATTCCATCTGCAACAGAAAAATGTGCCCACTAGCATAACAATTTCTGATATAGTAGTTAGTTCTGCTTCAGATAGAATGTACAAACCCTGGAAGCCATGCGACCTTGTCTTCAGATCTGGCTAAGAGATCTGGCAAACATAGCAGGATATCTCAGAGCCCTCACTTCCAGAGTTTTCGAGACATACTGTGCTGTTGATCATGAAAAGGTAACTTTCAAAGAGAAAATAACCTAAAACTAAGAAGTGGGAATCTGTTATTCCATCCTTTTTCCAAAATCTTAGGGTGGAAAATAATTCTTGCTTCTATGCCGCAGTGTGGCTGGGCACAAAATCACGAGCCACTCAAGCAGGAACAAACTTTATTTTTGAAACTGCCGCCAATGCCCTGTAGGCTCCCAGGAAGATTGTCCACTCACACCGCCTTCTCCCGGGGCCCCAACAGGAAGTCCCTCCTCCGGAATTCCCTCCTACCACACTTCCCCAACCAATGTGAACTCTCCAGGAGTCCCGTAGCAGGCCGAGGTGGACAGCAGGAGTCCAATATCCACATGAATGCAAATCTTAACATAATCATATCATCTTAATGGCTTTGCTGGCATCACCTTTCAACCCAAAATGCCATGCATCATATTATTTGGCTGTGGCTCTTAGCCCTTCTATGTGATTTGAAGTTCTAGTGGGAAATATGAGATCAGCATATTTTGAAAATGTGATGTTGTAAAATTAATAAACATTGTTGGAAACACTGAATTGGAAGAATGATAACCTTAAACCCAATATCCACAATATTTTATTCCATTCTTATTTTATAAAACTACTCTTCAAAGAAGAAAAGATATTTTTGCAATGGTGTCTTTAACCGATCTTCAGGTTTTTTTAATTCAAGGAAATCTAGACTAGGTGATGTAAACATTGTCAATCCAGTGAAGATGACCGATGATATGAACCCTAGGAGAGGAGCCTGGGACCAGAAAGGATCCTGGAGATGAGTTTTCTTTTCTTTCTTATAAGGGAGGATCCAGTAAGTAAATAAATTAATAATCGTAAAAAAGGAATTGTTATGATATTTTTCCAAGCCAAAACACAGACAACCTTTCTTGCTTTCTCAGCTTGGACTTTGAAGATAGAGGGATTGGAATACTTTAGGTGGCTCACAGATAAAAAAAAAAATATATATATATATATATATGACTCTGTGGTCTAAGATCCACACACCTGTATCTTCTCAACATTCTGACTAAAGAAAAGGGGACAGTGGGTTTCGTGCAATGTTTGGAGTGCAAATATGGAAAGTTTTGTATAAAAGTTTTAGTTTGGGTTTCCTGAGTCTCATTTTAGTTCTTTTAATGAAGACAAAAACTGAAAGGAATGTACCACAACAACAGAGGGCGATTGTGTAACAAACATGAAACTGCAAGTTGTATTGTAATTCGAGTGCATTGTGTGCTGATCACAGATGTGCTTTTTGTTAATACTCAGTCCATTGAGCTCTGTTTAATTAATTCACTCTCTTTATTTAAAAAGGAGAAAAGCAAATAAATCGACCATTGAAAGTATAAATGGAAAAATGCTTCTAATTGTTTCTATTTAATTTGTTAATTAGATCACAGTTAATTTAAATGTACAAAAAAGAAACAACTGAAATTGTGTGGCCGAGCTTCAAAAACATGGCCCTCTAAGTTTTTTTTTTTTTTTTTTTGTAAAGGAAGAAATTTGAATTTCATTCTCTCTACTACCAAGGTACCAAAAAAATAAATAAATAAAAAGTTTATAACATGATACAATTAATGAGAACTCTTTCTAGAATGTTTAATTTCCATTTCTTGATAATTGATTATAAATTTTCCAATATATCCACTTTAAATTACACTTCCTGGTAAAAATATAAATATACATAGCATTGTATGTTAAACTATGTATTTTCTATTAAAATCAAAAGTTTTATACTTTACACCAAGAGTCAACAAGCTCTGTTTGTAGGAGGACTGGCTACAACTTATTATTTATTTATTTTGGTAAATAAAGTATTATTGGAAGACCACTGTACTTACTTGCTTACTGTCAGTGTGTGGTACTATAACAAAACATATGAGATGATCAACTTATAGGAAGAGAAGTTCATTTTAGCTCATTGTTTTGAAATTATTAGTCACTGATTGGTTAGTTCCATTACTTTTGGGCTTCTAGCAAGGTAGCATATTGTGATAGGATGTATGATGGAACAAAGTTTTTCATCCTATGACATGTAGGAAGAGAAGAGAGAGAGAGAGAGCAATAGAGTTGGACATCTCATGATCCCCTTGAAGGTCACACTGATGGTGTGATCATTGATGATGACTTAAGAATTGCCACAAGGCCATACTTCTAAAATTCCACCATCTTTTAACAGCACCAAGCTGAGATCCAAGCCTCTAACACATGGACATTTAGGGACATTCTGGAGTCAAATCATAGTACTTACTTACTGTCTAGGGCAACTTTCATGCTACAACAGAGTAGTTGATTAGTTGAACCAGGATCTAGGGCCCACAAAACCTAAAATAGCTTCCATCTTTCCCTCTATTAAAAAGAATTTGCCAATATCTAGTCTGGCATATACAATAAATCAATGTGCAATGCACTATGCTCTCTCTCTCTCTCTCTCTCTCTCTGTATGTGTATATATATATATATATATATATATATATATATATATATATATATATATTTTAATTAGCAAGGCAGTAGTTGTGTTAGCACCCTCTCTGTCTCCATTGTCCTAAAAAGTATAAAGCATGCCATGTTTTCACTTAACACATCTATAGAAGACAAAAAAGAAAGAGTACATTTACTGATCTCTTTATCATTTGGGTCAGTGTGTCTTGACAGAGATGATGAAGAATCCTCAGGAAAATAGAATTTAAATTATAGCCTAAAACATCCAGTCCTAGGCCCCAGATAAGGCCTGCTTTACTGGTTTCTGAGAGTGGTCCAGAAGGATTTTGAAGGAGAGTCTATAAAGCAATGCAGAGTTGCCAGGCTGTAACCTTGGATCTGCTTTCCAGATTGCTCCAAATGAGGTTAACACAATTTTTTTTTCTATTCTTTAAAATGAAGTAAAAGCTTGATACAATAGAACAATCCATTTGAATCTTTAAATAGTGCTTATATTTATTAATTACACAATTATAACATATTCTATGTTATATAAAACAGCTGTCTCTTGGAATCTAAGAGGGATTGTTACCAGCCATAGATGCTCAAGACCCATGTATAAAATGATGTAGTGATTGCATATAACTTTCTCACATTCTCTGATATACTTTAAATTATCTCTATAGATTACTTATAATCCCTTAATACAATGTAAATGCTATGGAAATAGCTGTTACGCTGTATTGTTTTGGGAGTCATTCCAAGAAAGAAAAGTCTGCACATTTTCAGTACAGACAAAATTTTCTTCTGAAATATTTTTTATTTAAGATTTGTTGAATCTGCAGATCCAGAATCCACATCTAGATTGCACATACTTACACATTACATAATTATAATATAAATTTTGTAGTTAAAAATATAGTAATGATTTTACTGAAAATGTTAACAAGGTATCACTTAAAATTTTTAGGCTACAATAACACTTTAGAAATGCAATGTAAAGAAAGGTTGTGCATGAGTGTGCATGTGTGTGTGTGTGTGTGTGTGTGTGTGTGTGTGTGTGTGTCTGGTCTTGGTACCAACCACAAGCAAGATCCTTTGCATGAGATAAACTTAAGAGATGCTCCATTGAGTACTATGCAATGTGAAAGTCATAGAAATTGATGTGGCTTGAGGTTGTTTAGGAGGGAAGAGCTTCATGGTGTGGGGTCATTTTAAGAGAGAGTGAAAATGTTATAGGTCTAATTCCAGGAAAAGTTACAACTGGGAAGGTCAACCAGTTCTGTGGGTGGATCATTACCTCCAAAAATTGAGTCAGTGTGTGTGAGGTCAGGATTCTGGGAGGTCTGTCCATGCAGGAGAGCATTCCAACAAGTAAGCTTGAATAGGCAGGGTCTTTTCTCTGGGTGGCACATGGAAAGGAAGAGGCAAAGTATATACACAGGCATTGGTTTCCCATCCCATGGATTGGATCTCAGAGCAGACTACAGTCGGGTCAGAGTAGGGTGGAGTGACAACCAATCAGACTCTCAAAGGGAACATAAAGCATTTGACTTGAACCATCCGGAAGCTAAAGAATGATGGTAAATTGAGGACTGACCACAGGCAAAGTAATCTTGAGCCTGTAGTGAAGCGATGTATGAGGGAAAATGCCTGTTTCCATGTCCTACAAGAAAAAACTTTTGAAATTCTGTACCTGTCTTGGGGATGAGAGGAGGTTCTTCTCACTGAATAGATGTTGGCTTTGTGGCTGGTCTTAACCTTGGAGCTGAACAGAATATACCAACAAGGCAGGGACTGGTATTCATGGTGCTTATTTGGAGCCATCAAACTCATGTGGGTTATGTAACCCAATCTACTCATTTTGGAAAAAGAAGAGAGTAATGGGGACAGTTCTTGGACAGATTTCATATATTCTAATGGGGTTAGGAAATAGTTAGCTAAAAGATCCTTTTATGGAAATGTTTGTCACCCTCAGATCAGTATCAGAAAATATGGAGCCACCATAATGACTTTGTTGTTTTGGTTTGTATCTCCCTCATTCTAGCTTTGAATTCCATTTCACTACATTTCTTTCATGTAAGATCTGATTTTAGAGTTTAGAAGCTCTTCAGCGTGGCAACCCTTACTTTCCCTAGGAATTAACAGTATGATTTGTAGTGTGCCCTGGTGCTAATGTGCTTCAGTGATTCAGCAGTAAAAGCTCAAAATGACATCAGTCTTATTTTTCATGCTATTTGTTCTGTTTTTTTCAAAATTAGTTCAGCTGAATTATTGTCAGATACCATGAAAGCACAATCTTGCTTAGGGGATCCTTAAAAGATAAGCATATTTGCACATTGAATTGTAATTACAAACGAAGGCCATTAGTAACCATTAGATTAACTTATACCATCATGGGAAATCATAAAATCTTTTTTTCAATTCTAAAATCTGTCCATCTACTTATGCTCCTAAGATTTTACATTGATTTTTCTAACCCTGGCTCTTTATGTTATTAAAAATTAAAACTGTTATCTAGACAATAAAAATTAATCACAGATGTTTTAAAGTGAGACAGTAACAGGGGTAATGTTATTCTTGACTTGTAAACTCATGCTTCAAATTTAAAAAATGACTTGAGCATATTGATTTATATCATTTCTCATAACCTTAGTGAAGATGCATACTTAAAATGCTAAGGAATTATCTAAGCTTGCTCTTTTACTTTTAAATTTGATTTCTGTATGTATAAGATAATTAATTCTATTTAAAGTGAAATGTTAACTACATAATAAAACATGTGATACACAGATTTGCGAAAATGATGTGAAATTCACTGATGTTATGGAAACCCTGAAGTAGAACACCAATGAGAACAGATCGTTCCAGGGTCCCGTGCTCCTATTCATCACTGGTACACTCCCCTGTGATTAAGATGTTTGTGAAGTCAAGCTGAAAAATCAGAAAGTTGGTTAGTAAGTATGGAGTCAAGCAAGACATTTGGCTGGTTTTGACAACTCTTTGGGCAAAGTTGTGTAAAAGTCAAAAGTCCGCTTGAGAAAGATGTAATCTCATTCTATAATGTTGAAGATATTGTAGATATTTTATTTTATTTTTTTGCAATATTTAAGAGTTCCCTGTTTTTTTTTTTGAAAGTTTAGGATGCTTCTACAGATGAAGATGATCCTGAAGAAAACCATGTTTACGTCAACTTTCCAGGAGTCTGAGTGCTGGGCCATGCAGGCACGCAGACTGTCCGAGGATCAGCTGAAGAATGCATTCCCAACAGGAAAACCAAACTTGAATCACTGGAGAAGCACTTCTGTTGAGTAGGAAATAGGGTCGTATTCCATTTCTGTTCTTGTTTCTTAACCTGATGCTTCCCAGTCTGTCAGACAACAGAGTTTCTGAGAAGACTGAACAAAATCATGTCACATGGTAAGTATTTAATCATAAAATCATGCACCCTCCCACCGAGAATTTGTTTTTTTTTTTTTGTTGTTGTTGTTTTTCCTGAGAGTAGTGTTTGAGGATTTGAAGAGACCATCTTCTGGGAAGGACATGTGGGGAATGTGGGTAGCCTTAAGTATAGCCCGGATTCACTGAGAGGGAGAACATTCTTTCCACTGGGAGTTCCAGCAGTAAAGGCTTCCCTGGTGGAGGCAGCAGCTGTGGCAACAACATCTGCCCTGGAAGCACCAAGAGAAACAGGTCAGTGGGCAGCTGACAATGGAGTGCGTGTGGATGAAGGGCACCTTGGACTTTCAGGGAGATCTGGGAAGGGAGAGAATGGCTGGTTTGAAGAGCCTCCACAAGGCAAGAAGAGGATGGGCAAGAAGTGCAGTAGGCCCCATACTGGTCACGTGGCCTGGGACAAACTGTCTTGTTTTCTTGTCTGTAGTGAGCCTGGTGGCCGGGAAGCCTCCCTCAGAGCACCACTGTCAGGGTTCAATAAGAAACCCGGGAAAAGTACCCAAGTAAGAAAGAGCACTCAGTAAACACGGGCTCAGAAGGAGAATCCCCAAATCATTCAGTAAATACACAAACAAAACCCAAACACAGCACAGTTATCTCCCAAGCTACTGTGTAGAGAAACAACAGAAAGGCCTTTTAGGGTTGAGTGCATTTATCTTGAGTCTTGATATCATGCACCTAGCAAATCCATGACTACAGTAAAAAATGTGTGTGTGCTCCTGTCTTCACGCTGAAGTGATAGATCCCTTTAGATTTTGGTCCTTTCTAAGACAGCCCACACAACAGGGTGTTTATATTTGAGGTGATTAAGTTTTCCTTTTCAGAATACCTTTCGTTGGAATGGCATTGAGTTTCATCTCTGGACACGATTTTGAAACAAAAACGAACAACTTCTCAACATTTAAAGTGCCATTTATTTACAGGAAAATACTGACAGGTTATTATGTTAAAAATACTCCATGTGTGTACAATGAGTCAAAATGCATTCTGCTCTCATGGCTAACTAATTAGAACAAATAATAATAATAATAGTAATAATAAAACCTCCTACCCTATTTGATAAAATGTTTCACAGAAATTGGAAAGCATCGAAATAAAAGTGTAAATGGCAGTTGCTCTTACGGGTTGAGCCTTGAAGGTCTGACCTAAGGAGAAGCCCCTGGGAAACTGTGTTAATAAGCTTCATTGACTCTTTCTTCCATGTATATGGAGACTTAAACATCACAGTGTATATTATAGATATGCACAATTACTAATTTTTAATTAAAAATAAATAAAATATTTGAAAATTGGTGGACTGCACTTCATTGTTTACAGGAAGAAAGGGCCAACCAATGTTCTGCCCCCATCAGATTCTCATGGAACAAAGATAACACTGAAAGGTTGACACACCAGGCTTGTATATGATAATTTTAACTTTTTCTGCTTCAATTTCTGGGTGTTTTAGTATTTACTTGTAGTGTCTCCAGTGAAAAAAATGAATCCTCAATGTACTAAAGATAAATTTGTTTTGATTTCAAGAATTCAAAAACATAGCTGGGAACCACAGTACATGTCTATCATCTCAGGAGCTTGAGAGGCTGAAGTAGGAGGATTGCAAGCTCAAAGCAAGCCTCAGAAACTTCATGAGGCCCTAAGAAACTTAGTGAGAACTTGTCTCAAAAAAATAAAGAAATAAATAAAAGGGCTGGGGATATGGTTGTGCAGTTAAGCACCCAGTACACACACACACATATAAAGACATTCATAAAAAGATGGTTAAGTCAACCAAAAGAAGCTCAAACTCTAGATGTATCAGCATAATTGACTTTTCAATCATTGCTTTTTCCATGCAATGTTTGAAATATTTATAAGAAGTGGAGAATCTTACATGGGCTATTTCTCTTTGCATCAGACAGCCCTGTTGCCTCCTGAACTAAGTATGCTACAGACCCCTTAAAACATTGAGTAGTAGAACAAGATATATTCCATGCTTTTATAGTCATGTCAAAATGGTTTCTACAGTCACGTAAAACTAAAAAGAATCAATTAGAAACAAACATTGAGAGAATGAAATAGGTCACTCTCCAGTTCCAATCGTTTTCATTCACATTATACAAAAGTTAATGATGAGACCAGGTATAGGAAAATAAATGTATCAGTCCTCTCCAGCAACAGATGTTTGAAACAGAGGGGGTAGAGGAGAAAAAGAAATATCTAAATTTTAAAGAGAAAGATTGAGAGATAATACTAACTGAAAATATGTGAATAAACCTAAGGTCCTGAGAGACAGTTCAACTGCAAAGATAAGAGTAGGGCCTGGCTTCAGATGCCTCTATACAAACCACAGGGATACTTGCTGAAGACTCAACGTTGATCAAGTTACTTAGTATCCCATACTCTGGTTTTCTTCCCTCTCAAAAAGTGGCAAATTTAAATAGAATCTGCCTCATTGCCCAGAGAGCAATCACTAAATGGAAAGCATTTCAAATATCACATGACATTTTGTCAACTCTGGATGCATGAGTTGTCATTATAATGAAAAAGTATGCACATCAGCTAATTATTTGGGCTCACGCTCCTTTTGTGTGTCCCCCATGAACTTATTTCTTGACACAACAGTATTTACCATCATCTCTTTTCCATCTCTGTACATTTGTCAAGATGCATATTGGTCTTGGCTGCCAGCCAGAGGATCTGATTCTAATGGTTGAGGAAACAGAGATGTCACATGGAGGAGATGGATTTTTTTAAAACCCTTCATGAATTAGATATACAAGAACTAGGGACTTCTAAATCAAATCATGAAAGTTAATATGTTTAGGATAAAAATAGCTAAATATGTTTAAATATGGACATTTCTGAGGTAATCCTTTTAGCCATGTCCTTCACCTAAAGCCACAGAATGAAATACTGAGACTAATTCAATTTTGATAGCCTGGTTTTCTGTGCTGTTTTAAATATAGTTTAATCATAGCTTGTTAAGGACATCTGTGGTGCAAGGGAAAGTTGATTGGATTTAGAATCAGAATCATGCCTTCCAAACTGTTGTCTGCAGAAAACTGGTCCTATACGATGTTTGCAAGTGTTCTGTGAAAAGAGATTTCTTTGACCAAAGAAGTAGGAAAATGTAGAATTAAATGATCTAGTTCTGCTCTATCATTTATAATATTCTAATTTGAAGAAGTTACAAGTTTATGAACTCCATTTGTAAGAGATCAAAAATAGTAAAGTACTTTTTTCATCGTGAATTTTTTTGTGACTTTTTTAAATGGGATAAATGAGATAATGCACATTAAGGACCTGAGAAATGTGTTTGTGATGCTCTTTGATGAACTTCACTTTCTCTTTACAATAATAGGAGCCTGAAACTGAGCATTCTTTTTGTGTATTTAGTATTCAAGTTAGGGGGAAAAACAATTCATACAAAAATTAGACAAATTCTCTACTTATTACGAAGAGTTCTATCTGTTATTTTAGACTCTGATATGAACAGAGAATTGGAATTTTCTAATGAAGTTTAAAAATTATTTGTTGCAAGAGCATATTTTCTGTTATTTTTTCTAGGTAATAGTTCTTTAATATGTATACTCATGTATAAAACTAACAAACAAATACAAAACATAGAGAAAGGTAATAGATAAGAAAGCATTTAAATAATTTGCAGAAAAATAATCTAACATTTTATGATATAAACTATTAATTAAGAATAAATCCATTGTCAAATAGTTTGTCTTTAAAACTATGAGAAGATATGATATATGTTTCAAGAGGGAGATATGTATAAGCTTAATTAAAAATGATACAATCAGTATATCTGTTGATCAAATCATCATATGGTACCGCATAATATGCTCATTTTTGGTTATCAGTTGAAAAAATTGAGTTATGAGAAACTGAAAAAAACACAATTGGTGATAACTAAAATTCCTCAAAAAGAAAAACATAGATAATAAATGTATTGGAAACAACCAGAAATCTCATAAACTTCTGGTGGGAATGTAAAGTGATACCACTTGTGAGGTTCACATTAAAGCTGAACCTAGGCATACTCCATGACCCACAAGTCTAAAAACATGTTTTCCAAAGGACATGCACTAGAATATTAGCAGCACCTTTGTTAAGGTTTGGATGTGAGGTTTTCCTTAAAAGCTCAAGTGTGAGACAATGCAAGAAGGTTTAGAGGAAAAATGATTGGGTTATGAAAGCCTTAACCTGATCCATGAATTAATCTTCCTGAGTGGTAGCTGAAAGTGGGTAGGGTGTGGCTGAAGGAGGTGGGTTCCCGGGGGTGTGCCTTTGGGGTATCTATTTTGTATCTCTTGAGTGGAGTCGCTCTCCTTGATGTCTGATTGTCATGTGAGCTGCTTCCCTCCACCACACTCTGCTACCATGATGTTCTGCCTCAACTCAAGCCCTGAAGAATGGAGGTGGCTGTCTATGGATTGAGACCTCCAAAACCGTGAGCCCTCCAAATAAACTTTTCCTCCTCTACAATTGTTCTTGTCGAGTCTTTTAGTCACAGGAGTGAAAAAAACTGACTAAAACAATCATTTACAATAGCCCCAAAGTGAGAAACTACCCACGTGATTGTCTAGAATACAATGGGGAAAGCAAAGGTTCTCTGTTCACACAGCAGAATACTACGCAACAGGAGAATGGGCAAACTACAACTTCAAGCAATCATGTAGAAGCCTCTCATCAATATGGGAGCAAAAGACTCTGGACCTAAAAGTAATGTTTTAGTCAGTTTTTTCATTGCTGTGACCAAAAGACCTAATAAGAACAATTGTAGAAGAGGAAAAGTTTCAGATGTCTCAGTCCACAGACGTTGAACTCATAGTTACGGGCCTGAAATGTGGCAGAACAACATGGTGGGGGAAAGTAGCTCAGGACATGGCAAGAGGAAGCAGAGAGCGAGAGCTGCACTCACCAGGAAAAAAATATATACCCCAAAAGCATGCTCTCAGTGACCCCCTTTTGCAGCCACACCTTAACCTGCCTTCAGTTACCACCCAGTTAAAACCTATTAGCAGATTAAGCCATTGATTAGGTTATACCTCTCATTACTTGATGATTTGGCCTCTGAACTTTCTTGCATTGTCTCCCACATGAGCTTTTGGGAGACACCTCATAGCCAAACCATTAAAAAAGTACATATCACATAATTTTATTCATGCCAAACAGGCAAAACCTATCTATGTTAGAAGTTAGGGCAGTGATGACTTCAAAAAGGCTGTAATGGAACAACAGTCAAGGAGCATGCCCTGGATCTCAACCCCAATTTTTTTTTATCTGCTGGTGGCTACATGAATGTGATCAGTTTGGAAGAAAAATATAAGGAGCTACAAACTTTGGCTATGTGTACTCTTCTTTGGTATATTTTACGTCAGTAAAAAGGTGAACAAGAAAGTCCCCAGAGTATTTTCAACTTCAAAACTAAAAATTATCTCAATGCATCATCTGAGACGCTAAGTGATAGATTCCTCCTTTATATGTGATGCTTATTATTTTTTCTTTTTATACAACTTAAGGATTGACTGGCTGTGGTATAATGTTCTATATTTTTTATTGGCAAATGAACCAGTTCTAGCCCTAGGTTATTTTGATCACTCTTCAAACACCAACCACTAAGGACAATAAAACCAGGCTAAGGGACATGCCATTTTTAAATCAGGGAGTTGCTGACCTTGCCCTGTGACTTAGCTAGAGCCGTCTATCTCCAATCACCAAAAAATACAAAGAAAGAACAAAATCAGTACCTACCAGTCCAGCAAATGCAGGTAAGTCAAATTCAGGGAGTTTAAATGTAAAATCAATTAACTCTTAAATCTTAAGATTGGTGCTGACAAGACACTTCAGCAAGTAGAAAAGAAATTATGAAAGTTTATGCTATGGATATTTTGCAGTGCAATCCCAAGAAGAATATAACAACTAGTAAAATTATTCTGCAAAAGGAAAATAATCTACCTAGGGGAGTCAGCTATGTATTTTAAGACTTTGAAGTTTATGAAAGCCTTTTACTAATGTACAGGCTTCTGGTTGTCCCTTTGGGGACTTTTCCGCTCTTACATCTCTTCATTGCCTATTTTCATTTCTCATAGCTCTTTTTGATATAGACTTGTAAAATAAAAAAGCAGGATGTGTGACAGCACTGAGAATCCTTCAAATGTATTTTCCTAGAAAATCATGTACGGAGAATTAAGAAAACACACAGAATGCTGGCTGTGATTTTAAAGATTTATTTTCTAATTTTGCAAGCTTTTAGGAAAATGAAGATGATTGTTTTTTCTTGAGTAATGGTATATGCTAGCTGCAAATTTTAATTTTAATAAACAAATTTGTTAGTGATGAGAATATCTAAATAAAACTTTAAGAAATGTTATTACACCTATATTATAGATTACAGTATGAACATATGTACATTCTAACTACATGTATATATATGCTCTATATTACTGCATTTATAGCAGCACATGTCTAATATCCAAGATTCAATTTTGTTTGATTGATAAGTCTGATAATTTAACATTATTCTCTTATAAGTTTAAGATCATTAAAAGACTTTTTGAAATATCCAAGTGCCCTAACTTGGTTTCAGCTCGATGGAGTCATGGCAAGTCTTTATACTTAAGATCACTTTTGACATAATGCATTTGAGTCAATGAAAATATATAGAAAGGAGACATAAAACATTCTTGAAAATATGGTAATAATATAACTTGGCTCACAAAATGATTTAGATAAAAGAGCATTTTCTAAGCCATCAATGGATAAATATTCTACTTTCAATTATACTTTTACCAGAGGATTATTATTATTATTATTAAATTATACTTTGAGTGCTGAATTATTTCCATCATTTGAATAGTTATATTCAAAAAGAATTATTGACGTATGTGTAAGTATGTACAATTATATTGTGCACAGCATCATTTTAGCAATGAAAACTGAAATTAGAAAATTGGTTTCAAAGACTATTTGCATAAAAATAGGATTCATAGTGTTGCAATGGGGCAGAGTCCCATTCTCTTACTTGGTCCCTCTATCTGTGTGCCTCTCTCTGTCTATATGTCTCTATCTTACACACACACACACACACACACACACACACACACACACTAAACCTATCTATACCAAAGAACTGAGATATAACTGTATCACATTTTCAGGAAAATATACTATGAATGATAAAATTATAGATGGTCATAGCAATTTTCTCTGAGATTTTTCTGAAATTCTTTTTTTCCTTTTCTATGAATGTTCTTTTTGCTATCAGGAATATAATTTTTGAAATGTTTGCTCATAGAATCGTTAAATTCCCCAATTCATTTCTTCTTTTCCGCACTTGATGCTGTCTGATCTGCTGTACTTTTGATTTATGTATCATATTTAGTGTTTATCTCCCTAACTCTGTATGCTTCCTGAGGGCCAATAATGTTTCCTGTTTTGTTTGTTAGAGCATCCCCTACTCCTTCAATGGTTCATGGTATATAACCAGAGTTCAATAAATATTTGTTATATAAAGAAATTAATTTTCTAAATATACCACTGTGATATATACATAGTATTAAGGCTATCTGTTATGCTGAACAATGCACATGGGAAAGGAATAAAGGTCACTCTCATGACTTAGAGACAAAAACTTCTATCTTTCTGGTCAAATTAGAGACCAAATAAAACACTTCACAGAATTCTTTCCCTCTCAATCTGATTCTGCCTAGAAATGCCAATGCCTTTGTTGATGACCTTTGTATTGTAGATTTTGCTAATGTTGAGGAGGAAACATGTTTCTTTGGTTGTTAGGAATGGCCATCTTTGGAGAGAGGCAAAATAGAGTAGAGAGAGGTAAGTGGTCTTTACAGAATACAAATATGTTTTTGATACTGTAAAAACCAATTGTAGGAATACCTGGATTTTCAATACTTAGGCAGCTCTTGCAATTATGAGTTCCACATGTATGGAGACTAACAAGATGGTAACCCTAGAGCGAGTTCTGCAAGGACTGGCTGTTACCCCAGATGCTGCTGAGATCCATTTGAAACCTGGCAGGAAAATAAAATTCCCAGTTCTTTCATCCACTTTCTTCTGCTCCTTGTTTGTTTTGGAACTTTGGACCATACTCATTAATATGTGTTAACAACCTTTTGAAAGGAACAAGGAATAAGAAGAAAAACAACAAGAGATTAAGGGAGAGAAGTCAGACAAAAAAAAAAGAGAAAGAATAGAGTGGAAAGCAAACAAAAAGAAGGAATTCCAAAGTGTATCAAGGGCTGTACTTGGATATTCATTACCAAACCATGTAAATAGCATGTTCCAAAAATCTATCATTTCCTTTAAACTGAGTTTTCCCAATGTGAAAGTTACTAAAAGTGAAGTCACATTATAATCAATACCATAAAAAAATAAATTCAGTTTCTGAATGGTGGATTCATCCTGGCTGTTAAGATCAGTGAACTGACTAGACCGCCAACATCCTCATCATTATTATTTTCTTAAAAAATAAACAATCTTGATGTTTGAAGCACTTTCTCTTGGTGACTTAAAAAATTAAAAGCAGCCAAGCACCTGGTTTGTTTTATGTGGCTATTATTTGAATAAACAGTTGTTACAAAACACATGTACTCTTTTAGTTTATTGGAGTGCTACTTAGTGATTTGCTAAATGATGCATAAGTGACCTGAAAGAGGTTAAACAATTATATAAGAACCTAAATTAATTACAGTGCATAGCTGTACACCAGTCAACAACTACTAGAATAGGACTAAAAATATATTTAAAAGTCATTTATTTCTTATTAACTATTGAATTAATTTGTATTTACTGAGTACCACCTATGTGCCACAAACAATTCTAAGCACTTGAGCTACACATCAGCTACATTTCACTTACTGAGACGAATTTATGTGAATACAACCAAGTGGGTTACAAGAACATTTTATATCTGGGGATCTATGAGGTCCCTGTAGCTTTCTGGGATTTTTCTAGGCTAGAATGGATTGGATTCAGGCCTGTGCAGCATTCAGATTTTTTTATGTCTGTTATTTTAGGAACATACCCAAAAGAAGCAACAGCTACAGAAGACATCCTCTTTTCAGGGAGGAAAAACTCTGTCTAAAAGTGGCACACAGTCATTTCTGCCCACATTCTTATTGACCAGAGCAAATGATAGAGCCACATTTGACTTGAACAGAGGAGTATACTCTTTCCATGGGGAAAAGTAGTCCATATTTGCTGAACAATCAGTTAATAGAGAAACCTCTCCAAAGTATAGCAATGAACAATATAGAAAACTAGACCTGCACTTGTGGAGCCTGCATTCTTGTGGAGAGATAATTCATAATAAAATAATAAAGAACACAGAAAAGCATGTTGGAAGACAAAATGTTAAATGAATTGAAGAGCATTACACTCACTGAAAAAGTGAGCCTTGAGCAAAAACTTGAAAGTAAATGATTGAATTTAGCCATGAAAATATTTAGAAGAAAATCATTTCAGCCTGAGGGTCTAATCTTTGAGAGCATCATAAACTGAGAATGTGCTGAGGTTGTCAGAAAAAGAACAAGGAGCCCAAGTGGCTGGAATGAGGTGGACAAAGGTTCACAGTAGCTCACACAATTATGGAAGCCAAGAAGCCCAACAATACACCATCTGGAGAACCCGGAAAGTTGCTGGTGTCGTGTCCTGGGAGTTCAAACACCTGAGGAGGAAAAGGGAGCAAGAGCCAGGGACTGAAGGGCTGCCTGTCCAAAAGAAGCAGAAGTGGATGCCCCCACTCAGAGGGAGCCAGAGCCAGAGAATTCTCCCTTCCTCAGCTTTGTTTGTTCTCTTGGGCCCTCAAAGGATTGCATGGCCTGATTCAAATACTAATATCTTCCAGAATCAAAGATCTCCAGAGGTGAGGCAAAGAACCTCACCCCACCACTGGTGCATAGACCTATCCACAAGTATGGCTGTATGCTGGACCGGTAGTCAGTGACGGGTATGATCCAGTTGCAGTGGTATCAACCTAAGAAAGGAGGCTGACGCCTAAAGGTCAGTTTTCCAATGACGGGTAAGAACCATATGTTGAACTGGACAACTTACCAGGCACGGTCCTTAAGCCTATTTACTTGTTGTTTAATTAATCAGAAGGGGGGAGATGCTGGGAGCCATCAGCCAAGTAGGTATGACAATTTCCTTGCCAGCGTACCCCCATGTTTCTTTAGTGGAAGGACTCATGGAAATAGGACATTTTTCAGGACATTGCATGTAAGGTGACCTTGCTCAAGGACCAGGGCGGATCCGTGTTTAGGGTGTTCCCCCTTTAGAATAGGGCGGTTTAGCATAATAGGAGATTAGGGTGTTCCCCCTTTAGAATAGGGCGTATCCTTCTGCTGAGTTCCTCTTGAGTTCTTAGGGTCAGACAGTATATTTGGGAGACAGAAGCGCGGAGGAGGGTGGATTTGGGCAGAGAACGTGGATTTCCCCAGAACGTGTTTGTAGACGGCTGGTGTGAGTTCGGGAATAAAGAATTGCTGTTTGAATCTACAAGCTGTGTGGAGACTCGTGATTTGTGCCCAGCCAGAGACTGCGGCAGTTTACCATTTTAGATGATAAAACTATTTGAGTCTGTACAGCTTCCTGAACTTCCCCTTCTGTGTATTCTCTAGGTTGTGGGCTATAATCAAACACACCCAAAGAAATTTAAAATGTGTCTTCCATTGTATAAGACAGCAAATGCACATCCCATTTTTCAGAATTGCTACCATTTTATGAGTGCTTTAATTTTGAAAGATCATAAAATATGGCTTATTCATATTAGGGAAATTATAAAGAACCCTCAACATTAGCATTAATTATTACCTATAAAATAATTAATATGGAGAGTCAACTCTCCTGCTTACATTTTCTTTATGCTTAAAAAAAAGTTAATGGCTTTTAAAAATCATTCCTGTTTTGACTTTAAGTGTTGGGTTCATCCCAAACTCATTATTCAGGCACTTTAAAGTCTTGAACCTTCCTTATTTTTCTTCTTTATGACACTGTGTAACTTTGTAAGTGAAGATGTATTTCTGAGCTTCTCCCTACATAGTGAGTAAATTTACAGTTGATCTAGAAGCCATGGGGTCTCTCCCAAATTGTTTAATACTACAAAATGTGCCAGAAATTTTATCTTTCTCTTGTCTGTTAATATGTCAAGATTTCCTTCTCTCAAGATTTGTACCATTTCCACTTCACTAATCAAGTAGCTATTATGATAAGAATAAAGTAAAAAAAAAAAAGTAACAAAAATAATTTTAATGACTTGGATTAAGATTTTCTTATGTCCTGAAACTATCCTAAGTGTTTTATGATTAACTTCTTTACCAATCATAAAATGTCTTCATTTAGGGACAAAGTAGCCCAAGCACAGAGAGATAAGAAATAGTCCCATGGTCATTTAACTTAAATGCCCTATTGGCTATTGAGTAGTCCCTTTTAGTGCTTCTTCAATATCTAGAGAAAAGCTGCCCTTTAAATTGCTGAAACTTTTCCTGGATACTCTTCTTACTCTCTAACACATCCCACCATCCATTCACTCATTTATTTACTTATTTATTGATCATTTACTTATGAAAAACATAACTCATGGTACTGGTGATTTAGTAATGAGTAAAATAGAAATCATTTTGCTTTCTTAGAGAGTATACCATAGTGGAACATTTTTAGTGGTCATTTAGAACAGTGGTCACTGTTATATATATTATATACTTCACCTGATATGAACTTTTTAGGCACATATTATTATAGTAACTTACAATCAAAATGAAGAATGGAGTACTTTGCTCAGACTTTCAGAGTTTTGTCTGTCTTGTGTCAGATGAGCTGATAGATTCAATTCCATTCCACACTCAGTGGTATTGAGCACCTATTCTCTTTAAGTCACAGTTATATTTACTTTGCATTACTATACAACATCATGGGAGAATAGGATGTTACTGGGTCCGCAGAACTGAGAGTGTATAGCCATGAAATGATGCTGAACTGAACCTTAAAATGTGCTTCATTCTAGGTGTATGTATGAAGAGGGGACAGACAGCCTACTAAGAAGGAGTATATCGGATACAACAGGAGACAGAGATGCAATTGTATGAACCAATGAAAGGTAATGGTAATGGTGTGGTTGGGGCCTGAGATGCCCTTGAAAGAGAGAGTCTGAGTACAAGGAGATAAGGGTCTAAAGACAGATTGGCTGAGGGAGATTGCGATCAGGAATTTAGAGTTGTGCACAACCAGGCTGTCTTTGTTTCAAAGCAGAAAGGAGACAGATCTGAGGATCTAATAACTTAGAAACCTCAGGCAATGTTATAAAAAATTACAAAACTTATTGAAAAATTTTCTAAAATGTAACATGCAACTTTAAAACTGTTAATTTTTGAGGGTTTTTTTTCCCCAGAAGTGGCCTTTCTTTTAGTTTGAAAATTGGAAAAGAAAAATGTCCTCATCTACATCACATCTTTAAGTCTATCAGGCTGTGTTACAGAGTGCATGGTATATGAAGCAGGCAGTTTTATTCTTGTAATTACTAATTTACTCTGGAATTTGTAGCATTCATTAAAGCTGAACCCAGCTCCTTAAGGCTTTTTAAATCCTCAGCTACCCCATCATAAATAAAAAAATATAAGGTTTCAATGATGGTTCATTTTCAAGAACTTTGAAGACTATGTAATTTCGTGACATTAAATTTAAAAAGTGAATAAACATAGTTCTGAAACTGGCACCAGGATGAAATCCTAAAAGTCAATCTGTACCTGAAATTAGACAGTACTCTGGCACTCATCAAATGCTCTCAATGAAGTTTGTCTTGATCACCATCAAGGTAAGGGAAATAGAATATATTGCCCTAGCTTTTTCTATTATACAAACAAATCCTTACACTTTATAGTCCTTGGGAATTTATGAAACACTACTTTATACCTTACTTTTATAAGACAGCTTGTTTTAACACTATTAAAGAATGTACTATGAACAATATAATTTACTGAACAGCATTTTCTTCGAAAAGGGTTTTGAAGTGAAATTCATCTTCAGATTTTTCTGATTTGAAGTTCTCAGTCTGGGTGAGAACATGAAGCCCATGAAGTAAAAATCAGTGAAATTTCTAAAGGCACCCCGATAATCTCCTTTCATCCCCTCCACTTCTGTTGGCACATCGTGACTGGTGAAGCAGCCAGGTTTTGAATCTTGTCAATCTACCAGTTTTTCCAAAGTCAAGTGGCTCATGAGTGGATCCACCAAGGGTATGTTTAAAGCCTGATGGGGAATGATATATTTTTAAAATAATTGTGTATATTAAGCAGCAGTTTTTTTTAAAAAAAATAGGATATTTTAATTCACAAATGGATTTTACTGAATAATGTTATTTTTCAAAAAAACAATGTTTAATTCATGTTTGATAATACTTGAACCACTGATTGTGGCATGGCTGGATTAAGCCTGGAGTGAGGGCTGCTAGTGCTGTTTCTTGCCCCTTCTATCACAGATTCATTAATATGGACTCCGACAAGATTGCACAAAGAAATAATAAAATCCAGATTAAATCAGAGATTTCAAAAAACTAAGGCATTTTTGTCAGCTAAGCATTTTTAGCAAATGAACCATTTTATAAAATGTTCTGATGAGTTATTTTTTTAAACAAATACAGATTAATAAAAAAAAATACTGAAGCTTCCTTTTGAGATCCAAAAAACATTGCTGTTCTAAGGTTTTATTTATTCATTTATTTTTAATGGTACTTTTAAATGTCACAATGAAGAATTGCTGTTCTTTGAGCTGGGGACTGGAACGATTCCAAATCATGATGTTAGCAGCAGAATTAATTTCTGTTACTAATTTGCAATTCAATGCTGAATTCTGAAAGATACATTCTTTGTGTGTACCTGTGTGTAAAGAACAAGATTGTTTTATTTTAATGTAACATTGTCTAGATGTTTAAAAATATTAGAAATATATATAATGTTCATTATGTAAGTGCACATTGGTCAGCTAAGTTACCACCTAATACCTTGGTATCTGAAGCACATCATCAGCTTTTTCAAATTGAAGCAATGGGATCATAATTTTGGTCAAAGGGTCTCAAAATTTTTGAATAATAGATTAACAGATGTTCACCAAGAACAGAAAAGTGGAGAAATGTAATTCTAAACCATTCTACTCAATTGTGTTTTAATAATATGTATCCATATAACTTGAACTTCTCATAATTTCCTGATAAATACCTTTCTTATGCCTTACTTTCCATTTATTCTGCATATTTTCATTGTGTCTAATAAGTTTTAGACATTGTCCTAGGAAGCAGGGGTAAGAAATAAATAGTACATGGTCCTTCCTGTTAGCAAGATGAAGTCCTTTAGAGACTTCAAAGCATTTAGATCTCAAAGCATTTAGATCTCAAAGCATTGTCAGAGAATTTACTGCATTCCATGATGTGGGGGGACAAGAAACTAGTAGGATATAAAGCCACAAATGTGAGTCCCACAAATAATTTTAAATTTCTATTAGCCATGTTGAAAGAAAAATGATATTGAAAAGTTGAAACTGATTTTAGTGATTCGTTATTTAACCCAATATGTGCAAAAGATTTAATTTCTATATGTAATGAATGCTTTTTTTAATGAGATGTTTTATATTCTGTTTTCTTTTCTCTCCTTTTTTTTTGGAGGGAGAGGAGGGTACTAAGGATTGAACTCAGGGGCACTAAACCACTGAGCCACATCCCCAGCTCTATTTTGTATTTTATGTAAAAACAGGCTTTCACTGAGTTGCTAAGTGCCTCACTTGATGCTGGCTTTGAATTCAAGATGATCCACTCAGCCTCCGGAACCTCTGAGATTACAGGTGTGCACCACTACATCCAGCTTATATTCTGTTTATTCTTTTGAGTCTTTGAAATTTAGCATGTATTTTTCACTTACAGTGCATCTCAGTTTGAATCAGCCACAGTGCGAGTGCTCCCCAGCCACACATGGCTATCATGTGGGACAATATATTTGAGAAAATCAGGGATGTCTCACTGAGGCTGAGACTCTATAACCGGGAGAGATAATATGCAAAGCATCCAGAAGTAGAGCAGAATGAGTAGTCTTAAATTATAAGGTCTGCTCAGATGGAGAACCAGAAGAGGAGGAGAAAGAAGCCACCAGGGACCAGAATTTACAGAGCCTTGCTCACCACCTGATAACCTTCCATTCCAAAACCCCTTGGCCCTATATAATAATTTGCTGGTATTAAATGACTAGTGATCATAGACTGGTGACCTGATGACCTAAATCTAATAGGAAAAAAAAGCTTAATTAAATTCCTTCTTTGTGCCAGAAAAAAATTAATCAATGTGTAAATGTCAGCCTTAAAAAAAAGACTGAATGTCTTCCTTTTGAGGTTGTTGCTGAAACCACTGTCCCAGTCTCTGCCCTCCTGGCTGTTTCTGACTTTTCAAAGGCAAATTTGCAAATGACAGGGAAACCTACAGGATTAGCTCATGTTTTTCTTGGCTGTCTGGGATTTTGCTCTTCAGATGCCCATACTACATTCTTGAATCCTAGGCTGGCAGAAAACAGTAAAGTGTTTGGATTCAAATGGAGAAAAAAGCAAGAGAAAAAAAATGCTGAGAAATGTGTTGTGCCTTGGGTTTCCTTTGACATGACATTCTTTCACGCATTCACTTGTTGTAACAAGCAATCCTTAACTTCTCAGCAACAACCACAAACTTCTGACCTTTACTTAACAGAGAGGATTGATTTAAATATAGACTCTTGGGCAAGGACAGGGTGACTTAGAGAGAAGCCATTCATTTTTCCTTGGGTTAGCTTACCCTTCTAGTACTTTTCCAATTGAGGAAGTAGATAGCAATAGTCCATGATCACTAGTAATGGTGCCCAGCAGACTACATTCAGGAATATTTGCTCAGTTTGCTTTATAGATATGTAACTTGGTTTTGTTTTTATTTCATTTGAGAACAGGAGCCTTCCGAAAAACTCAATGAAAAGATCTCCCTTTAAATGCTGATTCTTGTGATCAAGTCAGAAAGATTTCAGACATGTGGCTCAGAGTAACTGGGATTAGTTTATTCAAGAGATAAGAAAAGTGGATAGGGGACATTCTCTCAGAGAGTAGAGGACACTGTGCCTCTCCTGCACTCCAGTTTTATTGGGGATCTCAGAGAAGTTTCCAGAGGGTCTTGACTTTTGACTGGTAGCCAGATGACCTAAGACCTTTAAGTACACAGTGCCATGTGAAATCGAAGTTGACTTGGTCCGTATGGACTGGTTCTAATTGGGTTCTTAACCATACTTTCTTACAAATTTTATGGTTAGGAGGAACTATCTTATCTTCTATAGTTTCAGGATCTGGTCACAAAAGTCTACCCCTTCAGGATTCTCTTATCAATATAAATTTGGGCTTGCATTTCTCCTGCAGTGAACAGGCAGTTTGCTGAAGAATGTGACATACCCTATCTGCTTAGGCCAGGGTTGCAGGTAAATTGCTTCTTGGAAAAGAAAGCATGTGGGGGATGGCACAGTGGGCCCATTTTATTGAATTATTTTGTCTTGTTCCCACCATCCTTATCTGTCTCATAAGAATTTAATATTTATAAGAATAAAATTTGGAAATCAAGTGTGTTCCCCTAGCTATGAGAAAACAATATGTTCCTCATCAAATCAATGTGAAAGGCTGTTACATGGAAAATAACTAAAGCTATTCTCATGCCATTTGTTTCTACTATTTCTTCCTGTAATGTATCTAAATTTAAAATGTGCATTTCATTTTTATTTAATATTCTTGAAGTTAAAAGAGATTAGAAAACCTAAAGTGTTTTCTGTTCAAGTGGATTAGTTATCACTGTACTGGGGATACTGTTCTTCCTCTTACTTTTCTTTTTTAAAAGCTAATTTCCCCCGTGCTCCATTTTACAGCCCTCTCTCTCAGGACTTGCCCTCTTCCTCCCTGAAACCATGCTTGTGAATTTGGCTGACTCTTCTAAGGAGTTTGTTTCTTATGCTGCTGTACAAAATTGCCACAACTTAGTGGCTTAAAACAACACAGATTTATTGTCTTGTTGTTCTGGAGGTCAGTGTCTTGAAGCCAGGTGTCTGCAAGCGCTGTTCCTGTAGGAGGCTCCTCAGGAGACTTTCCCCACCTCCTCCCACTCCTGGAGCCTGCCCGCCCCCTCCATCTGCAAGGCCAACATTGCAGAACTTCAAGGTTCTCTGTGACCTGACCCGTGACCTCTGCTTCTTCACAGCTCCCTCTCTGATGAAAGTACTTCTTTCCTTGTAAGAACCCTGTCTTTACATCAATTACCCCCATAATTCAGGATAATCTCCCCATCGTAAAATCTGTAAATACATTCTATCTTACAAAGTGATGTATCCTTAGGTTCTGGAGATCTCCAAGGAGCGGGGAGATTGTTCTGCCACCCACAGTGATGAGTCTCACTCTTTGTATCCAGCCCTTGCTTTTATTTTCTTTCTTCTTACATGGACACGTGCTTATCAAATACAAGAGGCTCAGTGATGAATGTTTCTTCATGTTCCACACATTTGGTTTCTTTTGATTTCTTTGGCACGTCACGAATGCATCTCCTAAGCAAAGAATTATGAAGCCAAAGAACTGGGGATCGTCCTCAACTCAGCCTTTTCACTCACTTGCTAAAAAGCGAAGATTGATATGCATAGATATCAATCAGTATCTACATCTCTGTATAAAATATATGGATACCAAGCTTCTAATGTGTTGCTATTAAGAGGTGGGCCCCCTGAAGGCAACTAGATCATGAGGACAGCCCTCATGAATAAAATTAGTTTCATTATAAACGATGCCTGAAGGAACTTGACTACCGTCTTCCACCAAGTGAGGATAAAGCAAGAAGGTGTCATCTTTAAGGCAGACAGTGGGCCCTCATCAGATACTAACTACACAGCTACCTGCATCTCGAACTGCCCAGTCTTCAGAACTATGAGCCACAAACTTGTGTTGTTCACAAATTACCCAGTAATTTATTTTGTTCAAAAAGCTGAAATCGGCCCAGTATAGTGGTGCCCACCTGTAATCCCAGCAGCTCAGAAGGATGAGGGAGGAGGATAGCAAATTGAAAGCCAGCCTCAGCAAAAGGCACTAAACAACTCAGTGAGACCCTGTCTCTAAATAAATTACAAAATAGGGCTGGGGATGTGGCTCAGTGGTAGAGAACTCCTGAGTTGAATCTCTGGTACTCACCTCCCTCAAAAAATAAAAGCTGGAATAGACTAAAACAAATTCTATTTAGCCTTTTAATACCTCCCCACTGCGTATTATCAAACACATTTCTTCACCTTGCCTGTTGGACCACCCTGATCTTGTCTCTGGCTAGTTCAGTCATGTATTTTACAACACAGGATTCATTTTCTTGCTCCTGGTTCACTTTGTACTTACTGTGCTCCTTGAGCTATGTGTTTCTCTCCTTCTAAGATTGGTCATGCCTCAGTAAAGACGTCTATTGTGTGCTATGCTGTATGTGTTTTTCTAAACTCTGTTTGTAGAATATATTTTTATCTGCTTTCATATCTCATCATTTAGCAGAGTCTTTAGCACAACATATATTTTTCATAATAAAGTCTATCTTTCTGGTTTTCCAAATTTATGAACAAAAAGCATTTAAACCCTTTGCCATTATGAAAGGAGATCTAATGTTCTGGAAGATTTAATAATTCCTGAGGCTTTTGGTCTAGTGCACTCTATTTGGGAGATATTGGAAAGTTAAAGGTTCATATTAAATCTTGTAATAAAGCAAGAAATTGCACTGACAATTTATATAGCATGAGAGATTTTGGTAAAAGAAATCTATAAACATATTCTAAATAATATATGTATATATATATGTATGTTATAGTTTTTATGTGCTTTAAATATAGCTGGTATTAGTTTCCTTCTCTTTTTATTCTCTCTCTGTTTTTTTCATTTTTAAACAATATGCTTGACAAGCACCATAAGTCATTGTTCTCATCAATGACTTGTTTGGAATGGTGTCAGGGGTAGGAATCTGTTTTTAAAAGATCCTCTTACACTTTTTCTCTTTTTCCACCTTACCCCAGATTTAACCTTGCCATGACCTAAAGTTCTCAACTGCCTCTCTGCTCCCATCACATACATGAGCCTTCTTTTCCCCCTTGTAGGTATTAATGTGAAAGTCAAATACATCTAGTTCATTTGTGAGGGAGGCTGGCAATGGGGGAGTAGCCTACCAACTTAACCAGTTACATTTTGGCAGAAGCAAATTATCCCTGAGGATCATGATCCCTGGAATTTAATTTTCTTCAAGGTTGCCTAGAAAAATGAGAGAGAGAGAGAAAAAATGATTGACCATGGGTTGAAATTCTGTAAATAATTTTCCCTAAAGAAGTCCTGCTGTTTTCATGTATATGTTCATGTATATGTTTTCATGTGTAGTTGTCTGTGCACAACCTTTGTGGTATCTGCTTTCATGTCCAGTACTCAAGTGAGAATATTCCTAAGAAGACAAACATATAGCATGGGTGGAAGTTGAAATTCCTTTCCCAGGAATACAGTATTTACACTAATATCCATCCATGCATATCCTAAAATAAATTCCATAAGATGCCAAGTTCTCTACTGTACATGTTGATTCTGAACCTAGAAAACTTTGTTTTCCTTTAGCTTCATCCAGTATTTAACCTTCTCTCCTGGGATGGGAGGTATGCACTGTTCTTGATCCACAGCTGCCAAAGCATGACCATGTGACTGGCTGCCAATGCAGCATCCTGCTGGAGACTCTGAAGCAGGAGGAAGTGACACAAAGATACAAGGACAAACACATCTGTCAAGAAAATAGTGTCAAGAGCCCAAAGTGCTACAGTGAGTTTTCAGTGCTTAGGGTTTTTCAAGGAGGGTATTTAAGGGTGAGACGTCACTATATTTTCAATCATATATCTCTCTTCATTTCTATTGTTTTCTGAATTCAGTTCTCAAGACGTCCTTTTATTTTTGGAATCTTCTGGGAATCTTGCTGCAAATAGCTCCATTTATGTTTTTTAGAGTTGGTGTGTGTTGTTTACAGCCAAGAATGCTGACTGATTTGGTTTAGAGATGATGAAAAAAGAATAATGAGAAAAGAGGCGTCTTGGGGAGAGTCTCTCCAGAAGAAACTAAAAGGCAGGAATTGGAGGGCCAATGCTTTATTTATTTGGAAGTAACTTCTGGAATCACAGGTAAGGAGGCAGAAGGTGATCCAGGGGAATGTGAGCCAGAGGGAAGGATGTGATGAGCAGACTACAGGTCAGACCTGCTGGGAGAAGAGTGTCTGAGGGGTAAGAAGGACAACATATTCAGTCTCACTGTCCATTTGGCATGAATGAGTACTCTTTCTGGGAATATGAAATTCTCCACCTTTTCATACTGTGCAGTTTACAGACTGAAAAAAGACTCCTGGACAGAGAACCACAAATGTTCACAGCAGGACACTTCTTACCCATGTGGAAAGAGTGACCACAAAGTACTCATACAGAGAGACTAACAACACTGGGGGTAGTTTTGTGACATGTCAGCTTAGCTAGACTATAGTTCACAACTACACAATTGAATGTGAATGCAATAGTTGCAAGGAAGGGATTCTGTAGACGTAATTAAAGCTTCTAATAAGTTGTTAAAAGGAAAAGGGAATTATCCTAGAAAATGTAAACAGGTCTGGCTGAATTAGTTACTTGTACTTAAAAGAAGGGTTGATATTTCTACCAGAGATGAAGAAATTCCTCTTATATAAAATACCTTCAACATGTTCCCATGGAGTTCCATCCTGTTAGACATCCTTCTTTGTGGATGACAGTTTCAGACATGTTGTACTCGGGGCAGAACCTTCCTGACTGCCTGCTCATTCTCCAGGTACCTCAACCATGTTCATTCCACAGCCATGTTATCATTTAGCTAACTATTGATCTATTATTCTCATAATATTTGAAATGACATAGTCTTATCGGTTCTACATGTCTGCTTGAACTCTGGTATATACATTTTTTTTAAAGAGAGGGGGGGGGAGAGAGAGAGAGAGAGAGAGAGAGAGAGAGAGAGAGAGAGAGAGAGTTTTTAATATTTATTTTTAGTTTTTGGTGGACAAAATATCTTCATTTTTTAATTTTTATGTGGTGCTGAGGATCAAACCCAGCGCCCTGTGCATGACAAGTGAGCACGCCACCGCTTGAGCCATATCCCCAACCCTACATTTTTGATACCTGGGAATACGTGCTGCCATCACAGATACAGAAAAATATGGGAAATCCTGGGAGCCAAGTAGATGGAATCCAGAAGTAACTTGAAGTAGAATTGGAAAAGAATATAAAGAATAATAATTGTCTTCAACAACTAATTTTAAGTAGAACTATGGATTCTGTGAGGCTGACATTGTGACACATGCCTATAATCCCAGCTACTCAGGAGGATGAGGCAGGAAGATCTCAAGTTTGAGGCCAGTCTGGGCATGTCAGCAGGACTTTGTTTCAAAACAAAAAACAAAAAGAGATGTTAGAATTTAGAGGTAAAGCTGGATTTTATCCCAGTACTGCAAAACACAAACAAGGAAAGAAACCAAAAAGGATCTCATGAGTCTTTCTGATGAGGACTCAGGAAAATGTAAAGGGCATATTATTAGAAACAGGAGGAAGGATGATCCTTTTTTTGTGTGTGTGTGATGGCAGAAAGTTAGTGATAATGCTGGAAATGTAGCTTCATGATACTGAACTTACCTCATATTCATAAGGCCCTGATTTCAATTTCCATAATAGCAAAAACAACATAGAGGTTTGGTAGAATTGTCTCCTGAATTTATGTGAAAAGTAGAGAGGTTTTTTTGTTGTTGTTGTTTGTTTGTTTTTAATTTAATTTTTTTCCCCAGAAAATGGCAGAATGGGAAGTCAGAGAGATTTGAAGCACATCAGAATTTCTTGCTAATTCAGAGATGGTGGGGGCCACATGCAGGAGCCAAAGAGCAACCTTGAGTGTGTTTTAGGGCTGCCATAACAAAATATTATAGATTGGGTGATCTAAACAATAGAAATTTGTTTTCTAACCATTCTAGAAAGAGGAAGTCTGAGACCATTGTTTCAGCAGGGTTGACTTTTTCCAAAGTTCCTCTCCTTGTCTGATAGATGCTCATTTTTTTCTTTCTCTTTACATGATCTTTTTTGTGCACATGTCTGGGTCTAAATTTCCTCTTCATCTAGGGTACATATCGTATTGGATTATGGCCCAACCATATCACCATTTTATCTTAATTTCGTCTTTAAAAACTCTGTCTCCAAATGTAGATATGTTCTGAAGTGATCAGGGTTAGGATTTCAACACAAGAATTATAGGGGCATACAAAACCCATCCAAGTCTAAAGTTTCTGGGAACCACACTCAGACAACAGTCAGCCAGAAAAAAAGGAATGCCAGTCCTACAACAGCAAGGAACTCGATTTACTCTCAGCAAGTTGAATAAGCCCAAGGAATGTTCTTTCTCAGAGGCTCCAGATTAATTTCAAAGTTGGGCAATTCCTTATTTCTGTCAGCCTTCCTGGCCTTCTGACTTGTAGAACTGTGAGAGAGTTTTTGAAAGCCTCTAAGTGACTGTTAATTTGTTATGCAGCAGTAGAAAATGAATACACATGCCATATATTGTTAGCTAGCCCAAAGTTCTTAAAGCAAAAATAAGAAACATTGTAATAGGGAGATTCAATGAAAGAGTCTACATTCCCTGACCCTGCAGCTGATCCCCGTGTCCTAAGTCTTCCTTTACCTTCCACCTGCTCTAGATTTCACCTTTTTCATCCAGCATTCTTTTTGTCTAATTTATTTGCCCGAAGTTCTGAGTAGGAAAAATAGATGAGACTAAGAAGACACAGAGGGAAACTCCTGTGTTACCCACTATAACAAATCAATAACATTGATTTCTTTTCCTTCATTCACATCTTTAGACTTTATTAGTGAAGCCAGATTAAGTACAGGCAGTCATTGTAGATAGATAATCGGGTCAGATGGAGAAAATGAAGGCCAATTGAGGTCCAGGAAGCTGGAGACCACTCCTGAGGAATTAAAATGTTAATGTCTTCAGAGCCTGTCCTCTACCCTTATCAAAATAACCTACCCCTGCTCCAACCTGTTGCTAAGGTAACCAGTCCCAGGACTTGTCCCTCCCTACAGGGAGTTATAATAGTTGTTAATTGGTGCCTGGATCACTCCATTTGGCCTATCTGCTTCTCACCTTTTGGCTATCCCACCTAGGCTATCTCCTGGGCCTAGCCCAGGGATCAGGGGGTAGAAAGCAGGAGAACAAAGAAAGTCTAGGATGTATATAAAACCAGATCTCTATTTCAGCAGATCCTATATAAGGTGAAAAGGGAAGTACACTTGCTTTTTTTTGAAGTACAGAAGTACATTCACTTCTGGGAATGCCTGAATACCAGCTATGGCCCCCTAATCCCTCCCTGGAGAAGTCTGTGTTACTACTTTTTAAATAAACCCTGCTTTATATGCTTGCTTCGGGTGCTTCTCTACCGTTCAAACATCAACATGTGAGGAAGCAGAACTTGATAACCAGCGGTATTATTGGGACATTGCGATTTTTTTTTCCCCACATTGAGTAATAGAGTAGAATAATACCTTAGGCTGATTCATGGATCAGCCCTTTGTTTGTTGGTGAGGGCCAAAAATGGAGTATAGACCCACTATTATGAAGTGATTTTGTGTCACTCCAAAATTTTTGTGTTGAAACTCAAATGCCCAATATGATGGTGTTTGGAAGTGGAGCCTCTGAGAAGTAATTAGGTTTAGCCGAAACATGAGAGCAGAGTATGCCAGATGAGATTCTGAGAGTTCTTAGACGTTCTTAGAAGAGACTCCACAGCTGCTTCTCACCCTCGTATAATGTGCCATCTTCCAGCCAATGAAGAAGCCGGCACCAAAAGCTGAATCTACAGGTACCTGGATCTTGCCAAATCTTCAAACTGTGAAAAATAGAAGTCTGTTATTTAAGCCATTCAGTCTATGGTATTTTGTTATAGCTTCCTGAGTTGTCCAACACACCCATTTGTGCCCCCACAACCCTGTTCATGGTGGGGTGGCCCTCACAATGATATGGGGGTATATTTCATTTTTGAGTAAATATCTGTTCACTCTTTTCTTATTAAACTGAAATTACTATCTTGCCTGTTCAAATTTATCAATTAATTTGGAAGCCCTTAACCGGCCCCAGCCAATTCCCTTATGCTTATGCCCCTATATATATTTTTTTAATAATAAGCTCAATTCCTCTTAATAATCAAGATTAATTTTACCTGCCAGTGCAGTAATATTTGGTAATTTTTTTTGTATACAAAAATGAAGAGTACAAAATAATCAAGTGGCAATTGTAGTTTTATCTTAAGTTGAAAGTTAACTATTTCTCTTGATAAAGAAGGCTTCTTATGCCTCATGTCTAACCAGAAACCAGATCTCTATTTCAGCAGATCCTATGTAAGTTGAAAAGGGAAGTACACTTGCTTCAGTAGCCCAGTGGGAGAGGTGATATGAAAGACCACACTTCCCTTTACGTGTTGATTTTCCAACCTTATGAACTCTCACTATTAGTGTCATTATACCATGGCATAGCTGCTGGTTCTAAGAATATACCATGTTTTGAAGGAAGAAGATCCAATCCCATGGACTATTATATCTAATCAGCAACTTAACTATGTCTTTGAAAGCTGCTTTTATTCTCTAACATGGAAGAAACTTCATGGAACTGTACTACATTATAAGGAATCAGTCCTATATACAAGTGACCAAGGGTTCAGGTCCTTCCTGTACATTTGGTCCTTTGGTCCATGGTAATGCTATACTGTTATACAGAATCTCATAATTTTTAGTGTGTCTTTGCATTTGGTGCTGACCAAGGTTCTATAAACATGACAGAAAAACCCATACTTAGATTACATCAATCTCTGTAAAGAAACACTGCTGCTTCTCAGTGTTCTCATGTGTAAGTATGCAAATCTTTTCTGTTTTATATCAGTGCCCATAAGAATGATCTGGTTGGCCTCACCAAGGATTATCTTTATTATTCAAGATCAGTTTTTTTCCCTAGTTTTCTCCTGATAATTTGAACATTAACATCAGAAGCAGCTTGATTAGCTTGGTGAAAAGGATTGTGTTGGTGGGTATATGCACATCGTCTTTCTTTTTTATTTAAATTAACTATTTCAATCTAAGTTAATTATTGATGGGCTGATTATATAGTCTGGGGTGGCTGATGACAAGTTTTTTAACTTCAATTGTCTGGATGACTCTTTGCACTGATGTTATTTTTTTTAAGTGTGTTTCATATTTTGTTTCTTTTAGGCACCCAACTGTGAAGCCAAGAAATTAGGCAGGGATCAAAATTTCATGTGCATCTTCAACCAAGTCTTCTACTTTATCAGTGCAAAGTCCATGACTGCATGAATTTCTCAAAGCTCTGCCTTCTCAGTATCTTTCAAGGAGGCCCCTAAATGAGGCTGTGGGATTCATTTAGGAAGTGAGAACAGTCCATATTTTGGTTCATGCCAGCATATTAAACTGACCCATCCATGAATCAGGATCAGATTTCTACCTTTTCTGTCATCTGGTTGTAAAAAACCCTCCCTAAGGAAGGCATAGATATAAATTAAAGGATAGATGTCAGGGAAAAAGATGTTGGTGATGTGGAGTCTGGGTGAAGTATTTGCATATTTTTTTCATGCTCTTTGGAATTGGTGAGGTCTAATTCCAAATACCAATTCTATTGTATGACAAACGTGGCTGTGTTGGACATAACTTATATTTAGTCTTTCTGACAATATCCAGACATTGATGGGCATCTCATTGCATTGTTACTGCATAGTTTGTGTTCTGGTACTTAGTCTTCGGCAGGGTCAAGGAGCACACAAAATATTCCTTTTCAAAAGGTGACCATTTTTTTGTTTGTTTATTTCCTAAAGATGGTAGGGCTTGCTCCACTTCCCAGGTATTAGATGTGCTCTTCTCTGTGAGTCTTTAGAGATTAGCCATAAAGTCTAAATGTACCAAAAATACCTACTGCACTGAGGGATCTGCAAAGTCATTTGAATGAAGAGGCAGTGCTGTTTGTTCCAGATCCTGAGCATTCTGCATCATCATCCAGTTCTGAATCACATTATAAACTGATAACTATTTCAGTCAATCATCGCATGGGTAAAGCCATATTCCCAAGTGTGGGATGCAATGTTTACAATATCCACAAAAGTTGATTGATGTTATCATCTATCTGCTTTCTACCATCTGCCGTGGGTTAGAGTACAGATAAAAAGCTAAGACATTGCTTTGTAATACCTCTTTTTATATGAAATACATGGACAAAATGATGAAGATTGTGAAAAAGGTGAGCTGTTGTTAGTAGCTATATACACTCTAAAGGAAGAAAATAGAGACTGTCAAATCAGGTTGTAGAATGAAAGTCCGAATATATTCTTTGCAGAATTTAAAGGGATTCACATGTCCTTTGCCTGAAGAGCAGAATGTCTTAAAAATCTGGCTCAAGATTTTATGGTAAGAGAGTTAAAGTCAAAAGAAGGCTAAATTCATATTTCAGGAAAAAAATATGTTAAATTCTGGGAATACAGAGTTTGGTGAGTATATTTGGGAGAATTAACTTGAAAATCTTGGTCCCTCTGAGTCAACAGGAAAAGGGTCACATTGCCTAACACTATGCAAAAGATTCACGCAAGAGAAATGCCTCACAAGTTGGTACTTGTCCTGCTCATTCTCTTCTCCTGTATCCCCTAATTTCTTCATGACCAGCCACATAAGGAAACCACAAACAGGAAAATAATGTTCCTCACAAAAATAGAGGTTGTTCAGCATCTAGCTGCAGTCCTGGATAATATGTGCCAATGGGGTCTGGAGATACCTGTCTGCCTGGCTGGGTCCTGAGGGTTCTGGAATTTGGAGAAGAATGACTCTTCACATAGCACTTTCTTCATGTATTCCTGTTGCTGTAAAAAAAAAGACAGAATAATTTATAAGTAATCTACATTTATTTCTGATGGTTCTGAAGGCTAAGATTAAGGTGTCAGCAGACTTGGTGTCTGGTGAGGGCTGTTTACTCAAGATGAGCTCTCTGGGTACAGCCTCAAATGGTTAAAGGGGAAAATAGCCTCCCTCAAATCTTTATTATTATGATTCTATATTAATCTGTTTTTATATCACTGTAACAAAATACTTGTGGCTTTTTTATATAAAGAAAAGAGGATAATTTAGCTTACATCTCTTCTTCTTCTGGAGAGAAATTCATGACAGATGGCACCACAATGGCAGGAGCACACGTAGAAGAGATTGCATGGTGATAAAAGGAAGTCAAGAGATTTAGGGATCAGACTTGTTCTTTTTAAAACAATTCATTCTGGTGGAAATATATAGCTTTTGAGAGTTTTAGGGACCTAAGCAACTGGGAGGTTGGGGCACAGACTCCTCACCTTCAAGTTGAAAATTTGTGTTCAACTTTTGAGTCTTTCCAAACTTAACCTTGAATGGTCTCTTGTTGACTAGAGACCTTATTAATCACAAAGACAGTTGATTAACATATATTTTTCATTGTTTATGTATTATATACCACATATTTTGCACATGATGACATTTTACTGCAATATGTAATTTACTGAAGAAATTGAACTGCTGCTGCAGAGATGATTAGCAATAGTGCATTGTGTTTTAAGTGGATATTTGCAACACTTGAGCTCACCTTAGTAGCAATAGTAATAAGAGGTGGTTATGAAATTATCACAGTAGTTCAGTAGGCACTGTAGTTCATTTTTTACAGATATGATTTAATATTGCTCCTTTAATTTTATCATCCTGTTAGCCTCAAATGGTGCCATGTATGGTCTATGTATTTGTGTACATAAGTTTTGATGAATTTTGACCTTTTTATAATAGCTTTATATATACTTTGGTTATATTTTACAATAGGCTACTGATACATATTCTATTCATTCATGTCATTAAAATATAGTTTACACGTTTATTAAAAGAGTTTTTTGAAATTATCACAAATCTTCAAAAAGGACTATATATAAGTTGACCCATTCAATTCTGACCCATCTTGTTCAAAGGTTAACTATGTGTTTTTCACTTCTGAGGTTGAGCTTCTAAGAACCTCTTCATCTTCCATTAGAGCCTATCTGTAAAATATTCCACCATTTCTCAACACTGTTAACATTGGGGACAGAGCTTCTAGCACCAAACTTTTTAGGGCCACACAAATCACATCCAAACTAAAGCAAGTTCTTTGTCCATGATGACTCTCCCCACATTAAGCTAACTGCCTCCAAGAGGCCTCAAACTTTAGTATCATCACCTTAGGAGTGAAGTTTCAGTGCATGTATTTTGAGAAGGCTTATGCATGTAGGCTGAAGCAGTTGTAATCAAAGAATAAGACCACATTTAGCCATTATATGCCCAGAAATTCATCTGGTTTGTACATTTACATATGTGTTCCTATTTTTTCCCTAAATTGGTAAGTATGCCCTTTCTGAAAGATTAGAAATCCTTTGAGATCCAGGACACAATTGTGTAGTCTGCCCCTTACTTTCTACAGTTTCAGTAAACACGTGTTGGGGAAAGGATGTGGGAGTGGAGCCTGAATAAATCATGTCACTGATTCTGATTTGTACCAGTCATACCTAAAAGTAGGTGTTCTGCACTTTGAGCTAGTTCTAAGAGAGTAACAAATAATTCTTAAGAACATAATTTTATTAATTTGATTTAGAGTTCTGATGGGCAATGGCAATGTTTTCATTAAGGTTGTAGGTTTTAACTGTCATGTAGAAATGTCAGATGATCCAAAAAAAAAAAGGAGGGAGGTGATTTGCAGGTTGGAAAAACCCACCTGGTCAGTTAGTTTTCTGCATTCTGTGGACTCTGAGTAGCATATTTTCCTTATAAACCTATAGCTGAATCATGAAACTGAAACACCAATGATCACAAGTTGGCTGGGATTCCAGTCTCAGTGTATAAAGATATAGTCACACTGATAGGTACTAGATCAGAGCCAATCTACTCCCCTGTCATCTCAGAAGGAGACTGCACTGAGGAATCCAGGTGTCTTCCTTTAATTTCATCAACAACCCACTTCCCATGGAAGTCACGCTACTCACCTTCAGAAACATCTTATTCATGGGAATAGGAGTACCTACTCCCCAGGAGCCTCAGAGAAATGGAAGAATTGCGACCCATGGGATCAAGCACAAGTAGTAGTTGGGAATAGCACTTCTTCCCAGGAAGATCTGTTTATTTATTTTGTTCTCAGAACTTCTCATTCTGTTAAACAATTTTTAGAAATCCTATCAAATAAATTCAATTCTGCGCTAGTGCTTTCTCTCTCTCTCTCTCCCCTTATAAATATGTGTGTGTGTTTTTTTCCCTACAAATACATTTTCCTCAAAACTAACAAGAAGGTGCTGGGGATATAGCTCAGTTGGTAGAGTGTTTGCCTTGTCTGCACAAGGCCCTAGGTTCAATCCCCAGCACCAAAACAAAACAAAACAAAACAAAAACAACAACAACAAACTAACAAACAGAAGGAAGCACGTCATCTGGCTCACCTTATTTCTCAACTTATTTACGCATCTGAAACTCAAATGGAATAATATGGTATTAGTTGGCCCAACAGAATCATCATCATTTAGCCAGTGAGATGGGAATCAAAAACCACACTTAATCCTAACAGCTTTTATTTATTTACTACAATATGGTCAGTGAGTGGAGTATAAATATAGCACAAATAGTTTTTTTTCTTTCTTTTCAGTTTTATTTTAAAACATGTTAGAAATTTCTTATGGTCAGAATTCCTTCTAGTCACTCCCCTCCTGGGCCCTGTCCATCTCACTCCAAGCCCTACTCCTAGTCTGAGTCCTTCAAGTAGGTTAAGTAAACAAAAGAAAAACATTGTTTGAATAGTCTAAGGTTGAAATGGTTTTAAAACAAGTTCCTGGTTATAGGATTCTGCTTGCTGCTGTTTCTTGAATATCAACCTGGGTGGGAGGGAAGGAAATGAGCTCCAGATTTTGTATTCCTCACTTTTTAAATACAATAATAATTTGATGGAATGATGTCTTTGCATCTGGCCTTCTTTCAGTCTTCTTAGCTTTGACTAGTTTGGACCTCCTACCCATGGCTCTTGTTGGTTGCCTCCTCTTTCTCTTGTGCATCCACCTCTCTGGGGATAGAGATCCTTCAGACCCATCCTGCTCTACTGGCTTTCTCTAGTTCTTCAGGCTTGCACATGTGTCCTGAGATGCCTTTTTCCTTTTAGTTTGTATCTCATTTTCTTTAACGCTATTATATTTGAAATGTAGTGTTAAGAACCCATGTAGTATAAAGAACCTATATTTATTTGGAGGTAGATAAAACATAAAATAGCTAAGAATCAGAAAGTCTAAACAGAGCTTTACAGACATCTGAGCCCAAACTAAAAGCTTAATTTTTTTTCTTTAGATAGAGAAAATACAGTGTTCTTGTATTTTTGTTGAACAACATGGGTGCATGTGTACTTATTTCCTTCTTCCCTAAGTACATAAAATGTAGGATTTTGCGTGAGTCACTCAGTGCTTACTGGATGTCTGCTCTGGTCAGAACACTGCCCTACCAGGAAAACACAAATGTCTTATCAGAAATTAACTTAGAGCCTAAAAACTCTGGATATTTAAACAATTGATTTAAGAAAATTCCTTATGAAAACATAACTATCAGTGTTTTTCTGTCTACAAAGGTTAACTTCAATCCAATGTTTAGATGACCTGAGGGAGTAGATAATAACAAGATTGAAAAAAGATGTTCCTTAGGTTTAAGAAGTTTAAAGGGAATCCAGAAGATTTAAGTAAACAGGAAGTTACTTGAAGGTTAACATGACTATAATTTCAATAGCTCATAGTTTTAGAGATCACCAAAGTAGTAAAATGTATTCCTGTCATTTATAAATTCTCTGCCTTCCCAGTGGGGAAATAGAAAGCTCACCTTAGGCCCCATATTTCAGTGCTTAAAGAGAGTTAATAAAATGATGATCTTCCCCACCCTTAATTTTGTGTTTAAGATCTTAAGGAGTGTAGAAGTTTCCATTGAAATTGCTCGATATTTTTTTCTTCTTTTTGGGTTCCCTGGTTATAATTTTTGGCCTGGTTTTAACGTTACTCATTTGTTTCTGGATCAACTTTTACCATGTGGCTGAAATTTTTTGTGTTGTTGCAATAGTACGAAGTTGCACCATTGCTCTTCTCAAAAGTGGAACTGCATGGAAATTAAGATTCAAAAAACACCACGTTTGAGCAACGTCAAACATCTGACTTGGACTGCCACAGGCAAGGCGGGTCAGGGCATTGCTTGTGACTGGTTCTCTCTGTTATTAGTTCTGTGTCAGGAAGTAACAGGTTTCCTGTATGTATTTTATTCAACATTAAAAATTTGATATCAATTCTGAGTTCATCTGTTTTTTTAAATGGATATCAACTCTGGAATGAAATTCTACTACATAAACATAGTTTTTTTAAAAAATATAACTAGAAGTAAAAATTAAAATTTTGAGAAGATTTTTAACTTCTTGGACTTGATTTGGTTTAGTGTGATGGTGAATTTTCTTGTTGAAATATTCTGTCTTTAATTAGTCTTTAAAAATGTCATCTGTTATTATTTTCCTTAAAAATACTGAACAGGACAGGCAGTCTTGTATAAAATGCAAATGTATTACTGACAGAGTTAATATCTTGCTTTAATATGGAAACTTTGACTGAAAACTTAAGTATTGTGATGAACCCCCATATTAATGCTGCAAAAATGGAACTTCTCAAAACATAAACTTGAGAAAGTCATCTGTCCAAATCCCCCAAGGAGTAGAAAGTTGTTAGTTTTGCTAACACTATATAAATTTAAATAAGTACCTTATTAGTTTAAGTGGAATATACAAAAAAATTCTCTGGCCTTTTAATCATGATTTAAAAATTCTTTCTTTACATTAAAAGAAAAATAATATTGAGTTGCACCATTGCTTTTCTAAAAAAAATGGAACTAAAAAAATTTATAAGTCAGTGGAAAAAGAGCTCTATTATTTATCTACAACAAAATAATTCTTTCAGAATCTTTTATTGATCATCTACTAGGTAAATATGATTTGACTTACAATTTTGAAGGGAAGTTAAAACAATACTTTAGGTTAGGGGTCTTTGAAACCAAAGGAAATTTTAAATTAACAATGCTAATTCTTTTTTAAAAAAGAAAAACTTTAGTAGTTCAATGGTCTTACAAAAAGAGATAACTGACCCAGAGGCCAGATTATTCAGTGGAAATATCATCGAATTTTGAAACCAACAACAATAACCAAAAAAAAAAATGTGACTTATGAAAGTAAGCAAGCCACAAAAATGATGTTGAAGTAGTTTTCTCCTGGTTCACACCCATGAAATAGCTTTGTCATGATTTTATATTGGCAAGCCTTTCATCAAGATCATAATGAGGTCAGGAGATAGACATTGAGAATGACACCAACCCTGCTAGCCTCCCCACAACCCCTCACCCTTTTTAAATAGCCCAGTTTGGGGAAATAATATCAGAGAAGTTAAAAATTCTCAGATTAATATGCCTAGTAAATATATGGCAATCATGGAATTTTAGTTAGGAAAATGATTCAGTATTTTTATGTATACAAATTCTTGTTTTTCAGAAAAAAAAATTCAAATATGGTAAAATGCTTTCTATGCATTGTATTGCTTAGTTCTGTGTCTACTCTGAGATAGGTGAGTTTATTATTTGTATTTCACAGCTGCAACAACTGAAGTTTAGAAAAGTTGAGTAATATGTCCAAGATTGCACCATGGATGAGGCAGAAGTGGGTGGAAGCAGCACAGTCTGACTGGGTGCCTCCTTGTGCCTTGTTTGTCCTGGCTCCTGGTGCCAGGGCTACAGTGGGGTGGAGGGGGACTTCTGCTCTTTATTGTATGCACAAGGTCTTGTTTGATCAGGGAAGAAATGGATGTTATTGGCCCAAGGTCAAGATCACGGAAGTGGCAGAATGCTCATGGCACAAATTTTATATCTAATTTTGTAGGCAAGGCAAAGGCAGGCTTGGGCTATATGAAAAGGCACAAGCCTTTATTCTAGGTTTGGGGCTAGGCCTTTGGTAATTGAGAGCAAATTAATATGGGTCAAAATACACTTTATTCAAATAAAAACATTCATCTGTATTATTTATATTCAACAATTTTGTGTGGTCTGCTTTACTCAGATAAAATCATGTCCTTAAAACCTGTATTAGTGTTTTTAAAATTTATTAAATAGGATGTGTCTACTTGAGAAAAGTTGTCACTTCCATTTTTGTTTCAAAATAACTTATTAAAATGATATTTAAGTTTTGTCTTGTTTGCAAACTTCTTATATAAGACCCTATGAAAATAAACATAAAGTTATTAAAGGCTTCAAAGGTAGGAAATGAGAAACATATATTATTTTAAATACATTTAAAACTTGTACCTAAAAGTGCTATAAAGTAGAAACCTGAGAATCAAGAAAAACAGAGGTATATAGAAAACAAAGAGGATAAGCTTTTTTTGTTCTTCTTCTTCTATTTTTATGAGTTCCTTTAAGTAACAAATTCATTACCCTTTGTACTTTGGTGGCTATATATTTTTCAATATAAAACTAAAATTATATTCCATAATGGAAAATTTCTCTCCAAAAATTTAATGCAAAGGGACTTATAAAATATAGTTTGATGAAACAGCAATGAGAAAACAAAGGAAATAATGTAAAATATTTAAAATCTATAGTATTAATTTGCTTGTTATATTCAGGATTACAAGTTTTAAGTATTTATATGTGTGTTAGAATGAGAAAACTGATTCATTTGCCTCTATTTCCACGTGCCAATATCATGCTTTTTTATGTCTTCTACATACTTATTAAAATTTTAAATATTTTAAAATGAAAACATCTTTACTATCTTATTATACAAATAATTTATGGTTATGAACAATGTTTGAGTAATGTAAAATGTTCTAAACTATAGCATATATTACCTAAAATCTCCATGCTCATAGGCAAGTTTTCAGTATTCATTTATTTATTTGTTTGTTTGTTTGTTTTTGTGATGCTGTGGATTGATCACAGGGCTTCACTCATGATAAGAACAGCCTCAACCATTGGGAGACCCAATCTCCACTTCACTCAATATTTGAGAAGAAATTCCTGACATCTATGTTTGGAAAATATGAAGAGGAATAAACATATATAGATAATTTATATGAATAAAATTACTGTACCTTTTAAACTGCACATTTATTCAATGCTATTATTGATTAATTAAATTCTTTCAATAGAAAATATTGTGTACACAATATCAATTTTCTTTGATAATCTTGTATTAATTGATATTTGTTAAATTCCCAAAATTTTGATAATGCAAACAATGCTGCAGTGAACATATGTTATCTTCTCTTTATTGTTCCAGTTTAATTATCTTTTAAGACAAATACCCCAGATGAAATTTCTGGGTCTAGTAACAGGCACATTTTACTTTTGAATCACAGTATATTTAACATTTATAAATACCTGAAGAACTCAAGTCCAAAGATATGATTTGTTTTTAAAAGTTGCATTTTTAAAGTTATGTAATCTCAAGTACAATAATTGGAATATACTTATGTACACTTAGAAATAGTTTTTTGAAAATAAAGAATAATGCTTTTATTTATTCCTAGAAATTAACTTTGGTCAACTTTTTGGGGGGATTGGGGATGGATTACTGGGAATTGAATTCAAGGGCACTCAACCACTGAGCCACATCCTCAGTCCTATTTGGTATTTTTTTTAGAGTCAGGGTCTCACTGAGTTGCTTAGCACCTCACCATTGCTGCGCTGGCTTTGAACTCACGATCCTTCTGCCTCAGCCTTCAGAACTGCTGGGATTATAGGCTTGTGCCACCATGTGTAGCCACTTTGTTAAACTTTTAATGTAAGCATTCTCTGTGTTGATTTTCTTTATTTCTTATTTTCATTACAATTTCAGAAATAAAAACCCTGAATAATTTCATGATTGTATGTATATCACTGCCTAAATGAAATTTGTTAAAACAATGATATAAGAAATTCCAGAGCTCTTTAAGTTAAGATCATACATAGGATGCTTAAAATATTAAAAATTAGTTTTAAAAATGAAAAGAATTTTAAATATTCTGGGTGATCTTACCACAGATATATTTCATAATACTGTATCAAGTTCAAATTCTATTTGTTGGATTTCAGTTCGAATGTTTTAAGTGTTGTAAAGTCTTACTCTACAGCTGCAAGTGATAACTTCTCTTGCTCTGATGAATTCATGAGAACTGTAAGAGATGTGGTAGCAGCCAAAAGGTTTCTTAAATCATGGTTTGGTCCAAATAAAAGCAAGGGCTAAGAACTTATATGTCAGAATTCTGCAAAACAATTGAAATGGACTTGATATTTTATTATTACTAATATCTCATTTTTTCATTTCTACTCTTCAGTTATTCCTCTTGGCTTAGATATATACACCCAATCACAATTTGGTGAAAGGGAAAAAAAAAGTTAGCTTTTTACACCAAACAAGATTCATCACTCAGAAAGTTGTATGTGTTTGAAACTTTACTTCATCTCACTTTAGTTTCCTCATTTGCAAAAGGCAGATCAGAACAACTCCATAATAATAGTTTGTATTTACTTATAATTTTTTTTTGCATTAGAGGATAAATATTTTAATGCACAATAAATGATGTCCACAAATCCTTCAGATTCATTAGAATTAATAATGACTGCACAGTGCTTTATATTTGAGATCAATATTGCCATATTAGAGAATAAAACCAAGAAGTTTAAAAATATACAAGTATTAATTTATTTCAGAATTGTAACTACGATTGAAATAAAATAATAACCATAGTAATAAATAATAACCATTGAAATAAAAATAATAACCATAGTAAATATGTTATATGCTGTTGTTTCATATTGTCATGAAAAATAACTATTAACTGTTTGTTTAAAAAAGAATAATGAAAAATTTCATTGTGCTACATATTAGCAATTCGCTCTAGTGAATTTGATAAAAAAATTATAATCTACAATTGTTTCACATTCTTCTATAAATTTGCTGTCTTCATTAAAGCCTGTAAAGAAAATCCAGCCTCACACTGATATATGTCTGGAATTTGACGTATGTTTGGAAAGGGAAGCACTATTTTAGTAGCACTTTGTGATGATTGTGATACTCTTCTTTGATGTTATGGACAATAGATAAATTGTAGACTCATAAATATTATTTGCAACATAGAATCTGAAAGCATATCAGCAAATATTTTACCCTTTTTAATGTCCGTTGACTTATTTTGCACTTTCAGAGGATTAACAGCATGGGTTGGTCACTTGAATACTATTAGTTCACTGGGACAGGCTTTCCAAATGTTCATGATTTGTTAACAACAACAAAAAAAAAAGCCACGAAATTTTAATATTCCTAATGATCTCACCTGAAAATTTTTAACTTTTGGGACGGAGTCAAGCTTATGATAACCTTTTCAAATTCCCCAAAGTTCAAATTTTTACTTGTAATCTTGAAATTTAGAAAATATTGTTGACATTTTTCATTGAAGCATTAGTCACTTTATTTCTGAGAAAATATTTTCAAATATCCTAGTTATAATAATCATATTTATCAGTCGTTCTTTATATATATATGTGTGTGTGTGTATATATGTATATGTATGTGTATATATGTATGTATATATGATATATATATATTAGTTGTATTTGGACACAATATCTTTATTTTATTTTTATGTGGTGCTGAGGATCGAACCGAACCAGTGCCTCACATGTGCTAGGTAAGCACTCTACTGATGAGCCAAAACCCCAGCCCCTTATTAGTCATTCTTTTAAGTAAAAACCGATTTACAGAAAGATATAAGCTGGATCAATTTACAGATAAAACACATTTTTTCCTCTTTAGACAACAATGATATAACAATTTGCAAAGTGCTTTGTATGCATGCTTTCTGTTTTGTCATAAAGAAAAATAAAAGTACAGGTACATAATTTAGCAAAATGTAATTATTTAACTACATTACCACAGACAGATTGAAGTGAAAAAAAATTTATATATATATAAAATATTCTGATATATATTTAATTTTGTGTTCATTTTTAATATTTATGCCCTATAACATACTAGTAATATAAGAGCAGAATCTTCCGAGTTTGAACTCTCAATCATTCTATCTGCATGAATTTACATTTTTTAATATTCATTTTTTAGTTGTAGTTGGACACAATACCTTCATTTTATTTATTATTTTTAGGTGGTGCTGAGGATTGAACCCAGGGCCTGCATATGCCAGGTGAGCACTCTACCGCAGAGCCACAACCCCAGCCCCATGAATTTACATTTCTTAAACTTCATCAATGTCAGTTTTCTCAACCAGAGATGATTAATTACATATATATGTAATATATATGATGATCAAAAATGATATTATTCTTTGCATCATATGGTTATTATGAAAATTAAATGAATATATACAATTTCTAGTGCAGAAAGTTCTCATTATATGGCACTAAAATAAAGATGTAGTATTAAGTTATTTACCCAAAGGCCAAACCAGTGTCCCCTGTTTCCATGTTCAAGGTCCTTTCCAGTGGGTCATGTCATCTTCTAATTTGTATAACAGCTAACACCAGACAAGTTATTATTTTAAGTTGATGGTTTTGTCTTCACTAATTTGAGTTTCCTCTCTCCTATTATGAGCTTCCTTTTTAGTGTGAAATTAGATCTTCCTTTATCATTTGATCACGGTACTGCATTTTAGATAAGAGAGACATGTACTTTCAAAAGCCTTTTTAAGCATAATTAAACTCTATTTTGAGACCATTAGGCATGATGCCTGTCTGCTAAGATTTAAGCAAATTGCTTATTGACAATATCTGCAAAATAATATTTTCTTTTCCCTCCCTTTTCCTCTAGCAGATGATACTTCCGTTATTCTATTGCCTTGAAGTTAAAAACAATTATCCCTTAATACGCTTTCTGATACCAAAAGTTGCTTCAAATTGAATATACAGATCTTTTGAATTTGAGTTTTTCCATCATTTCTGGTGATAGTAAATATATTTGTTTTTTTTTCCTGATTTATAGAATAGTGTTAAAATCACCTGGTATTCAGCATAATATATTAAAATAGTAACCAGTAATGTAACAACAGTAGCAACAACAATGATGGAAATTTGTCCTTGAGTTTTCCTCTTAAATCTCTTCTCTATGACTTTTGTAGTCACTGAAAATGTTTACTTAAAAGCATAATGATTCAGAAAAGAAGCCCTGACCACCTATTGCCAAACTTCCCGTTATATACATTTTAAATGGATTAACACAGACTATTGCATTTGCTATCAGTTTGGAGATGTATCATTGCTGGTGGTCTATCAAAGTATTCTTAAAATGATGAAGATTTTAGTAGGTCATCAATAGCCAAGGGAGTAGAAAGAGAAGGAGAAGAGTGTGTGCTTCTTTAGCACTTCTGCTTAACAAGAAAACTCAATGAACTTGAGTGAATTGTGTCTCTGAACACTCTGAAGAATATCTTGAGATAAAAATAAACATTGGCTTTCTTGTTGGTCTTCCTTGTGAGACCTCTGAGAAAAAGATGAAATTGTCTCCCCGCCTCCCTCTTCCTTGCACTGTTAACAAGAGAAAATAAAATCTGAATCTGTTTAATTAGTTGATTTTTATACTATAAGGGATTAACTAGATGAAGTCTAGACAAAGGCAAATTAGCCAGTCAGGTAATGTGAGCTTGAGATAGAATAGATTTATAAGAGATAATGTTTTAATGACACAAACATCTTGCACTGTTGAGTCAATAGGCACTTTCCAACATTCCATATGGGTCTTCAGTATTTAGATTCTGTGTCATTGCTTTTCTTTTACCATAATGATTTTGCTTGCTCTTTGTAGTGTCTAGTCTTTTATCTATGCAGACATTAATATAATCCTGGATGAAGAGAAATGAAAAATAGCTTCAATGAGGTACTCTTTTGTAACAAAAGTGATATCGAATTTCTATGCATCTGCTTTAACAGAAAACTTTAACAATAAAGAGAAAATAATGTGTTTTCTTCTCTGTTAACTGTTTCTTAACCAAGAAAGATAATTCTATCACATTTTGACATGAGAATGCTAGGAAAATTTATTATTTTATTATTCTTATATTGGATTATTTTTCTAAAATGATTAATGAAATTTAATATTACATTTTATTAAAATTGGAGACAATAATATAAAATCAATAGCAATGTGCAAGTTTGGCTACATTTCATTGATACATGGAAACGAGATTATGCTGAATCTTATCTTAGCCAAAAGGCTGAGCAATGGTAATTCTGACAATGTTACATAGTATAAAGAGTACACAGAGTAAGATAGAGGAAGACCCGTAAGTATGGAGGTTTAGTCACTAAATCAAAATATGAGTTGTCAGTTCCTTTTTCCTTTTCTTCTTTACTATATCATTACTTCTCATCCATCTTGTTGTTTTCATTTTAATGCAACCAGCACATATTCATGCTTAAATATCTGAACAATATAAAAGGCCATGTGAAATGTCTCTTCCTCTGAAGACTCCTACACAAGTCCTCTGTAGCATTTCTTCATGTATCCTACCCAGTATTACATTAATCAATATTTAGAATTATGCCTTTTATTGCTCTCCATATTTCTTCCATATTATTTTACCCATTTTCATGAATTTATAGCTAAAGTATTCAGATAATTCTTAATTTTTTAAGACTAACTCACATGTTCCAACTTTTCAAAAAACTTGTCCAGTCAGATATCTAAAAGACACCACAAATCCAGTTAGTCCAAATTTGAACTCATCATCTCGACTCTAAAACCTAGTGACACTCAGGATAGGATTTCCTGTCTCTATAAGTGGTGTTATGTAAGGTTAAGAGCAAGACAGTATTTCTGACACCACCTTGTCATAGGCCCCCATTCACTGAGTCACCAGTCCTACTCATTCTACCTTCTTAATTTAACTTTCTTTCATGTGCTTTTTTCCATCTGTGCCATCAACATGATGTTAATCCAAACTGTTCCCATCTGATTCTGGGTCACAGCTTTCCTAAAATGTCTACTACATCCACACTACTCTCCTTTGATATATGCAGAGTAACTTTAGGGATCTTGACATTTGAATCAAATGGTGTCACTCCTTTGCATAATTTTTTTTCATTGTTGTATTAGTGAGGGTTCACCAGTTTGGAATTGGCTCATGTGATTATGGAGGAATGGAAACCCTATGAGATACCCAAATTGGAGAACCAGAAAAGCTGGTGACACTGAACACCAGAATCAGTCTATGAACAGAGACCTGAGGACTAAGGGCACCAATGTCTGAAGGCAGGATAAAATGGATACCCCAGCAAAAGAAGAAAATATATTCATCCTTTCTGTACCTTTTTGTTTTATTCCAACTCTTAATGGATTGGATAATGCCCACTCACATTAGTAAGGATGAGTCTTCTTTACTCATTCTACTGAGTCAAATGCTAATGTCTTCTTGAAACATCCTCACAGTCACACCCAGAAATAGTGTGTTACCAGCAATCCAGGCATCCTTCAACCCAGGTAGACTGCCTCAAAAAATTAATCACCACAATTGTCCTTCACATGAAAACAAAACAAAGCAAAATTTAAAACAGCTTAGAAAGAGATGTGAAATCTGGTCTCTTGGCATCTCTCCAACCCTAATTACATAGCTCTTCAGTTTTGAGCTATGGTCACATGATATTTTTTTAAGTTCCTCAAAGCATCTTCCCTTCCTATTCAGGTTCTTGCACATTTATGCTTTCTGCTTGGAAGGTTTAGCTCCTGCTCATTTTCCATTTCCTCACTTCTTCAGGTAATAGTTTTAAGAGTTCAAGTAGTCACTGGATTTCTCCATTCTGGCAATTATCACTGTTTGTAACTCCATTTGTATCTATGACTTATTCACTCTTTAATGTACTCCATCAAATATTCTATAAGACAAAAACATTGAGTCTACTAGATATGAGCATGGATTCTGGAACCAGATATCAAATTCACATCTAAGTTCTAGTGTAAAAATATGAAAATTTTACTGAATGTTTTTGGGTCCTTCTTTCTTCATCTAAAAAAATTTATATGAGAAATAAATGAGTTCCTGTTAAATGCTGGGAGCAGAAAGCAAAGAGTAAGTACTATGTAAATATCAGATACTGCTATTTTGCTTTTCCTCATGATTGTTTCCCTGAAACTGAGCATCCCTGAAACTGAGTGAAGTTCTGCAACTTCATTAATTATTAAATCTAAATTTAGTATATTAGTAAAGAGGGGCTGATCAATGGTAATAAGAAAATAATAATTACATTATTTCATAATAAATTGTTGCTGAATGAATGTAGCTAGACTTTGTGAATGAAATGTATAATATACAAGGAAGAATTTTAAGACTCTTTGACTAGAAAGCTAGGCACTGCTCAATATATATTTAGAAGGTGATTTTGTTTTAGAGAAGTGTTAGGATGAAATTGATTGAAGCTTATTAATTTTGCAATGAAATGAGAAATTCAAATTGAAATGTATGATTGGCATCTGGAACTGATGACTGTCAAGTGATGAAAAAAAAATCCTCAGGGTTGGTGCAGGAGGCACTGAGGCTCAACTGAAGTTGTACACTGTAGTGGAAATGTCCAACTGCAGAGGCCCTTGCTTCAATTCCTAAATGGTAAGAATTTTCAGTGTTCCTTCATTTGCCATTGTATTGGTGTTAACTTTTTCATATTCCTTGTTCTCTCTTCTTTCTTCCTTCAGACAATTCCTGTTGATGATTCAGCGTACAACAGGCATCAAAGACTGGCAGAACTACCACATGAAATAAACATATCCATACTGAACAAAACACCTGACAATATTCTTTGTTTATTTTCCATTCTCCCTAATAAAAAAATTATTTTTTGTTTTTTTCTTGAAGTTACTTGAATCTCATTGCTAAATAGTTTGTTTTCTTCTTTCTAACACTAAGAGAGGAATTGTGCACTAAAAAATTAACGTTTTCACTGGCTCTAAGATTTACTGGTACGGTGATCTTGGATAAATGACATATCCTCTTTAATTATAGTTCCTGTAACTTGGGACACTGACCACTGTGAGAAGTTTAATTGCATATCTAACACTGAGCAATGGTCCTGGTTTGGAGTGCGTGTGCTCTAAATTGATGTATTTGTTATTATTGTCCTATTTCTCTTTTTTTGTAAAGAAAATATTAAAAAACATAAGCAATAACATATCTAAAGCTAAGCCTACTGGTTCTTTTGATAATTATTATTATTATTATTATTATTATTATTATTATTATTATTATTTTGTTTTAGTCTATTTGAGCTGTTGTAAGAGTATCATAGATTGGGTGGCTTATAAGGAACAACTATTTATTTCTCACAGTTCTGGAAGCTGGAAGACCAATGTTAAGGAGCCAGCAGATGAGGGCTTGCTTCCTGTTCACAGACAGCATCTTTTCCTAGAGTCACAAGAAAGAAGACACATGGGAGCTCCTGAGGTCTCTTTTGCAAATACACTTATTCTATTCATGAGGACTTTGCAATCATGACCAATCCCCTCTCCAAAGCTCCACCTCCAGCCTCCAACACACTGAGAATTCAGTTTCAACATAAGAATTTAAGAGGGGTGGGCACAAAAATTTAGTCTATAACATTAATCAGTATTTGCCAAAGATGCAGTGTATTTAGAAGAAAAATATTTCTGTGCATTATAGTCATGATTTTCTTTCTGAATTCAATATTCTTATTATCATATTTTAAATTAGAGGTTGCATTTTACCTGAAAAACTAAAACCAAGACATACATGTCACATTTAAAATCTATCTAATCTTTTGTAAAGAGAGAAAATATAAATGTCAAGAGATAGCTTGCCTTTTCAAGCTAAAATTTAGTATAATGCCTCTTCTTATTTGTTATCACAATAATTGTACTTAAATTTCACATAGCAAATATGATTAGCACTGTGAATAATTTTATGAATGCAATAGAAAACAGGTAATAGTACCTATCCATGTTTTTTTCTGATTAAATGGTACACTTTATATTTTGAGTTGTAGTTTGTGAATTGTTAAGAATAGTTTCTTCTTTATTGAATAAAATGAGAGCATATTTCATTTGAAATTATTTTAAATACTAATTTATGAAAACAATGAGAAATCAATAATATTTTTTTGCCTCAGTACTAACATACAAGCTAATTAATTTTCCCCAGAAGAAATTAATTTTCTGAAAGGCCAATCTAGGTAATTCTCTAATGTGGATAAAAATTATTTAGAAATTTTGAGACTTTACAAACTATTTTAATACAATAATTCTATAATGAAAATTACTAATTTTCTTGTCCATTATAATAATAATAGAAGACTGAATTTAATAATGATTGGCTTTGCAAATTTCAGCACTACTGAAAAGAATGAAATATGAAAAAAAATGACTATTGGTAAAAATTGCAGTTCATTTACAGCTGACTTAAGTCATTAAATTGTAGAGGGTAACCCTTAAAATTTTCAAATGCATTATTCCACTTAATACAAACAGCGTTGAGATCTACAATGATGTCATACCTATTTTACAGTGGAAAAAGCTGAGGCTGATCAAAGTTCCATTCTTTACAAAAGGTCAAGTCAGCTAGCACCTCCAAAAACCCACATAAGTATGACTGCTGCCTATAATATTGCCTATCATATATGTGTGATGTGAGTATATGTGTGTGTGTGTGTGTGTCTATGCACACACGTGTGCACATATACTTGCCCACTTTGAGCATACCCAGAATTCACCTATATCAAACATCATGTAAGGTGATTCAGTATGCTTTCTTTCTTGATGTTCATATTCAGACTTAGTGCTCTTGGAGATTGTATCTGAGCATTTTTCTTAAGTCACAGTGCATTATGAGATTAAAGAGGTGTGAGGCCCAACAGGAATCTAGAGTATAAGCTTCCCACAAATGCACTTAGCTTTTGCTCTCATAAAATTTGATCTCTTTTTAATGCTTTAGAGAGAAGTTACAAATACTACAGGAATAAATCAGAAACATAAGAAAATAATCCTGGTTAAAAATTTGGGCTCTGTAATGCTGATGGGTTGGGGATTTAACTTCAAATATCTAGGAATCATTTATTTTGATGTTTTGGGCTTTCTTTACATTCTGGAGCAATAGGTATAAATAAAGCAAGTAAAACATTAATAGCTAATGTTTAGTAAGTGCTTAGTAGATGTCAGGTAACATTCTTTAAACAAATTAATTCTTTAAAGCAGTCCTATAAGGTATATATTATTATTATTCCCTTTTAAAAGAAGGGAAATCTGAGGCAACACCTCATTAATTAATGTGCCAAAGATCCCTATTATGGATTGGATATGACAGGTCCAAACGTTCCTGCATCGGTGCTGGAATGTTCAGAGGTGATATAACTAAATGATGAGAGCCGAAACACAATCAGTGGATTAATTCATTTGATGGATTAATAATTTGAAAGGACTGTTAGGTAACTCAGGCAGATAGAGTGTGGCTGAATAAAGTAAGTCACTGAGGGCATGACTTTGGGGTTTATATTTCATCTCCAGATCCTCCATTGCTGACTCTCTCTGTTTACTGACTACTATGATCTGAGAAGCTTCCCTCTGCCATGTTCTTCCACCATGATGTTCTGCCTCATCTCAGGCTCAAAAAGGGAACATGGGCTGACCCTCTAAAATTGTATGCTCCAAATAAACTTTTCATTCTCTAAGTGTTCTTGTCAGGTATTTTGATCACAGCAACAAAAGTAGACTAACACAGTCTCACAGCTCCTAAGTGGTGGAGCTGGCCTCTGAATGTAACCAATTGGCTTCACAGGCTTGTGAATGCCCTGTGCTATTTATTTGAAGTCATTTATTGGATGGTTTACTAAAATTGATTAAAATGTCAGAAGACAAATGAGAGAAAAATAAGCAAATCACCAATACCAGGAAGTAAAAACAAACCTACAGTTATAAGAAAGGCAATGAGGAAATCTTATCAACCATTTATCTCAATAGGCTTGGAAACTAAAACAATAAATTCTTTAAAAACACAACCAACCACGAATGACAAAAGAAGAAATAATTAAATTGTCTTTGATATATTAAATAGATTGATTCTCTTCTTTAAATTCTGCACAGAAAGAAAGCTCTGTGTTCAGAGAGTTTGTTAGTAATTTTTCATAGTACTTGGAGGAAGAAATCATAATGTTCTTGGATTGTCACATACAATAAATAACAATAACAGAAACATGGCAACACTTTCTGACTTTTAATGTAGACAAAAGGTCAAGTCAGCTAGCACCTCCAACAAGAAAAAATACATTACAATATACAAAAACTACAGGTTAATCTCTGTAATGAACAGAGATGGAAAAAAATCTTAAATTGTGTGCAGACACATGTAAAAGATAATATATCTGGTAATGGTTATTTACCATTTTAAACTAATTAAAATACTTCATTATGATAACATAAAAAGGTGAAAATTCGACATACATTTATGATTTAAAAAATATTTGCAATTTAGAAATAAAAGAACTGATAAGCAGTATTTATAGAAAACTTCATAGACAGAATTAAAATTATTCTTATTATTTTTTAAAATGTTTTTTTCTTGAGTTTGGAAGAGAAAGAAGATCTTAGTGCCTGAAGGACCAAATGGGAAATAAAAAGAGAAGAAAAGAAAAATCAATGTAAAAAGAAAAGACATGAGGACAAGAAAAAAAAAAAGATATAAGGATGAAAGTGATATGAAGTAATACTTAACTCATACAATGTTACTCTGTACCTTTGTTGCTTCCCACAAAAGTTTTTGGGAGATACCATATATCCAAACCATAAACAATGAATATAAACCCAGAAAATAACAACATAAGTCATTTATTAACTCTAAGGTACATATCAATAAAGCACATATTCTTATATTTTGTAAATGTATATACTCTTTGCTGCTTCTTATATCACAATTTTTAATATCCACTTTTATAATGAGCAAAAAAATTCAGTCTTTCCTTTAACATAATTAGTTGAACTTTCTAAGGTTTAATAATAAAAGATATTTTATATTTTATATAAAATAAAAGTTATTTTATATTTTATATTTCCTATAATATTTTGTTCTTAACAAATTATTATAGGAAATATAAAAAAAATTCCAATAAAAGCAAATTTAGAAAAATGCCTTTTATGATTCTTTATGTATAAATTTTCAATGGTTTCAGGATATTTTATATTTGTTTTTGTGATGATTAAGTGACTAAATAGTATTTTAAAAACACTAACCAGATACAGAATCAGCATTATTGTGTTACTTTCATGAATACCAATGCCTGATGAAAGAACAAATATTTAATAAAAACTGTGCAAATGTGATGGGGCAAGGTCATTATCATGGTTTGGATATAGGTGTCTTTCCTACCCACAAAAGCTCATGTGTTAGGCAATGCAGGAATGTTCAGAAGTGAAATGATTAGATTATGGGAGCAGGAAATTCATTAGTGAATTAATCCATTTGAAGAATCAATAATTTGAATGGATTGCTGGGTAGTACATGAGATAGATGGGGTGAGGCTGGAAGAAGTGGGTAAATAAGAATATTCACTTGGGGACTTTATCTTGTTCCTGACTCCTTGTGCTCTCTTTACTTTCTCATTGGCACGATCTGAGCTGTTTTCCTTCCTCATGCTCTTCTGCCATGTTGTTCTGCCACATCTTGGTGGGCCATGAACTGAACCTCTGAACCTTAATAACCTTTTTCACCTCTTAGTTGTTCTTATCAGGTATTTTTGTCTCAGTAACATAAAATTGACTATCAGGGTCATTTTAGGAAAAAAGAAATTATGATGTGGTAATATCAAGAAACTTGAATCAAAGTGTGAAATATGATATATCAAGAACTATGAAATGTTTTGAACAACCTACAATAAAAATTAATTAAAAAAAAGAAACACAATGTGGTCAATGTTGGGTTATGAGACAGAAATTTGGAATACATAAAGTAGTTTCAAATGATGGTAAGTGGTTAAATATAATGTAACATACCTGTGAGTTAAAAAACCATAAGCTTACCAATGGGTCATTGGCACCTGAAATGCAATGTCATGGAGCAGGGGAAACAAGTTATATTGCAAGGATAAAATTCCACCTGCAGCCTCTTCATGTTCTTTTGAGATAAGAACAAATTATAGTTTTCAATTGTTGGGAGGGAAACAACAACAATAAAAAAAAACCAAACATGTGGCATCCTATGTAGACCAAATGCCTACAACATTTACTATGCTGCTCTTTACACATAATTTTAACCCTGTCATATAATGTTAAGATCCTTATGGTTAATGTCAGAAAAGCCTGGGTTGGTGTTTGAGTCCTATCAATGATTAGCCTAGAATACTTGCTCACCATAACTAGTCTACATGTGGCTGTGACTTGAAAGCACAAAAATATATCTTTCTATTAAACAAAGGGTACCTGACACTTGCCTTCTTCTGGATGAATCCCAGTATTCCTGCAATCACTTTGACAACATTCTACACAAGGTGAAGTGTGATGAGGATACAAGGCCCTCTTAAAAAATCACAGTAAACTGACCTGTGAAGATTTTCCTAAAACATATGGCCATATGAACCCATTGCATGGTCATGTGAATCTCCCGCCAGGTTTCTCCCAGGGCCTTGGAAGGGACCTGGTTACATGTATGTCCCTGAAGTTTAAGTTTTATTTGTGTCCATTTCTGCTTTTGTTCAATTACATACCCACCCCTCAACACACACACGAATGGCACAGGTATAAATAAGTTTTTGTGCTTAAGTATCTCATTTTGCTTTGATAAAACCTAGATTAGTGTTATTATCTATAAAATGCTGGCCTTAAAATTAATTCTCCAATCAATGGTTATGTATAGTCAGTCCATAAATTCAAATGTAGTTTTGGATTAGAGAAGTGGAGCAAGAGATGAAGCAAATGTCCTAAAGTATCAACTGGGACCTGGGTTTTGGTGCCACACTAGCTGTGGCACTACAACTGGCTGTCTGCCCAGTAAAACAGAATAGGTTAGTTTCAATGGCCTGAAGCTGTCTTGGAAATGGGTACTAAGAACAGTCAGTTTTGCAAGTCCCATTTGCCTAAGTTTATAACACTGTTTGGAAGCCAGCCCATCGGAACTCTGTAAAGTATGAACATTTTGTAGATACAAAGAAATATGGCCAAGAGTAGGTCAGTTCAACAAAGACATTATTCTAAAAGCACAGGAATGTCTTTTTTCCCTCTAATGAATAAGCTAGTGGAGTGGTTGATATGAAAAGAAATTTAAGGTAAACCACTCAATAAAATATGTAACTCAAGAGGCATGCATCCCAGAGCTGCTCCTGTCCATTAGCGCTGGGGAAACTTGGACAAGTCACTTACGTTTCTGAGATTCTATTGCTGCATTTCTAAGGTCATATATTCATATTTTATATTACAAAGAACTTTCTTCCTGTGAAATTTCATTTTTTTTATTTTGAAAAAAAAATCAAGTGAATACATTTCTGTTAAATGTCTCTATTGTTATTCTTGACTTATGACCCCTATGTGCTATTGAAAACTGGAGTTTTAAGGTAAAAGTAGCAATGTATCTTGAAGTTCTTTAACCTTTTTGGATAAATATTTAATTTGCCATAATGGAGATGGAAGTGAATATCTGCTTCACAATTGTGATGTGATAAATTGTGATACTTTACAATGAAACAAACTCAGAAAATTTAGTTCAGTCTCCTCTGAAATCACCATTCTCATCAGTCTTACAGGACAGGTACATTTCTGTGGGAGGAAGCCAATAGTTAGGAGGAGAAATACATAAATAGGAACTTAACTATGATCAGACATGGAAGTCATCTCTTCTGCTCTACTTTTTATCAGTATTGATACTCACTCATTTTCTCCAACATTCCTGTTGATTTTTTGTGCCCTTTTGGCTGCTGCTGCACTTGATAGAAAAAATATGAATGTTATTATCACTTAAACTCAAAACAGATACTCAGTTATTAATTTTTTTCTTCCTATTCAAGGCTTCAGAAGCCATTAATAAACATATTCTATAAAAATATACCAAGTTTTACATAAATCCATAAAAATCTCCAAGAGAGCAATCTGAAACTTCACATTTGGCTATTTTTTCATTGACATAAAATATACTTGGCTGCAGCCAGTTGTTTCTGTTGACTTTTTGAGTGTAAACTTAATGAATATAAAATTTTGTTCTTTTTACAGATTTGTGAGTTGTTTATCATCACAAAATGATGGCAGGGCTAGACATTGACGCTATTGCAAGTTAAAACGAATAACGAGAAAAGGTCATCACACTGTGTGATTCTATTTTCCTCTAATATTTAGGAAAATGTCCTTTCCCCTTATGTATAATGGATTGAATTGACAAGATTTAAGATGTGATGATGTCTTTAGACATGGTATTCTTAGAGGATACTTCTGATTTCCCATTAAGTTTATTACTGATATTGCTGATAAATTCCAAGTATATACAACATACATGTAAAAGAGAAGGCACCAGCAGTATATATTTTATGTACTTCTAAGATATTTTGCATCTCTGCAGTATTTTTTCACCAGACCAGTTCCCGTGCAGCATAAAGATGTAAAGCAACGGTTTCTTTGTGCTATATTCTGTTTTGCAGTGTATTCGAGGAACAGAGGAGACATTATTGGTGGGCTCATTCATGGTGATATTCCCCACTCCTCACCCACTGTGAGTCATTCCTCAGTGAAGTTCACTGAAGGTGGGGAAAATTTCAGTTTTCTGAGGCCTTTTGAAGGAAAACACACTTTGAAAGGGCATGCCTGTTGTCCTACAAACAATCCTGAATTTGCAAGGATCCCATAACACGTGGTCAAGACATCTTGAACTCATTATTAGGAAACAGGAAAAAAAATTAGTATGTTCTCTGCTACAAGCTATTTTTAAAATAATAATCAAATGTATGATTTTCTGAGTTAGTACACCCTTCTGATTTTGACAATCTTTTAAATTCATCTAAAGAAGAAGATATATATTCTGTTTTACAGTAAGAATGCAAAATTCTTAAGGGCTCTTTATTTTATAAACTTCATGTGCACTGAAATCACATCTGGGACAATGGCATTTAGGGGAAACTGCACAAATCTCCCCCCTCTTTTCTGTTCTATTCTCTCTCTCTCTCTCTCTCTCTCTGTATGAGTATGTGTAATTTCTGCTATAAATTGCAAATGGTGTGATAATGTGCTCCATTTCCCATGTGTACCTGCCCTGAGGCAAAACAGCAGGAGGAGTTGAATTCATTTTAATTTTGAAACATATTGAGGTTTTCTCTGTAGCATGGGGACAGAAGTGTTACTTACTTTGGAGAACTGAGATGCTTATAGGGTAAAAATTCAGCCTGATTAAATTACATAAGAACTGGGGTCAGAATATCTGTTCTTTTCAAATGTATAGGCAAAGTTTGCTGAGATAGTCCAAAGTATAGAATACAAGCACATTCCAATAAATTTCCAAACATTTAGTGATGTCATTAATGTGTTCATGAGGACAGAACTCTCATGGCCCAATTACCTCTCAAAATCATCACAATGCAATCAAATAAATTCATAACAGTCTCAGAAATGAAATTTTAAAATACCACAAAAATATCACAATATAAAATGCTTGGTAAAAAATGTAGCAAGAATGTGAGAATTTGTATGCTAAACAACTACAAGATATTATTGAGATTAAGTGAAGAAGAACTAAATAGATGGGGAAATATAATTTTTTGTTTCTCAAAAGATATGATATTTTAAGATACCAGTTCTTCCCCAAGTTATCAATAGATGCAATATGATCCCAATCAAAATCCCAGCAAGATCATTTTGTGGGAAATTGACAACCTGATTCTAAAGTTCATACAGAAATACAAGGGGCTTAGAATAATCAAAACAGTTATAAAAAAAGAAAAAGAAAAATAAAGAACTAATACTATATGATTTTAAGACAACATAAATTTACATTAATCAATATAATGTGTTATCATCTTAAATACAGACAACTAACTCAATGGAACAGGTCAGAGAATTCAGAAATAAATTTATATAGGTATGAATAAAGACACATAGATAATTCAGCTTTGTTTTTTCAAGTGAGTGTTACTAGAACATATTAATATCTTTATTGGTTTCATTGGGTCATAAGCAGTTGGCTTAAATGACACACATTTTTTTCTCCACAATTCTGGAATATAGAAGTTGAAGATTTAATTACTGGAAATCTTTTAGTTTGTAGATGGCTGTCTTCTTCAGTTCTTCTCTTGGTTTTCCTTCTGTGTGTATCTATCTTCTACCAATTCTTTTGAAGTAACCAGTCATTTTGAATTACCATCCACACCAATGACCCATATCATCTTATTCACCTCTTCACAGGCAGGATCTCCAGTGGCATTGGAAAGCACCTGGGCTTCAGATTTCAATTTAACAATTTCTGGAGAATACGATTTAGCCCATAGTAATATTCATGTGCAAACAAATGGACTCTAATTCATATCTCAACATAGGTCCACATCTGAAATACCTGTGTGTGAATGTCAACAGCAGCACTATTCCTAGTTTCCAACAATTGTAAAGGACCTAAACATCTCTCAAATGGTGAATGGATTGACGTTTGTTATGTTCATACAATGGAATGCCAGTCAACCATTCCAAGGAGTGTTCAACTGATCCATGCTATGATTGCTTCCTCTCCTAAACATTATGCCATGAGAATGAAGCTAGGTGCAGTAGGGCAAGAACTTCATGCCCCCATTCCATCCCAAATATTTATTTAAAAAAGCACATTTAATAGAATTAATTTATTTATTGCCTACCAGTGTGGATTGGAATAGCGTTTAACTGTAAATTATTATGAAGAATCTGACCGGAATGAGGCAGTAAACATTATAAAACTGATTTATTGAGGGTAGTTGCATCATTTGGTAACATTTCTAAAAATCATTGAAAATCATTGAAATACAAACCAAAAACGTGTGAACTTCATGTTATATAAAACATACCTCAAGGGCTAGGGTTGTAGCTTAGTGGCAGAGCGTTTGCCTAGCATGCATGAGGCACTGGGTTTAATCTTTAGCACCACACAAAAATAAAATGAAAGTATTGTGTCCACAACTAAAAAAAAAAAATACTTAAAAAATACCTCAGTAAAACTGCTTAGTACACATTATTTAAAAATTAATCTTAGACCTAAATATAAAACCTAATACTACAAAACTTCAGAAAGAAAACATAAAAGAAGGCTTTCTTGACCCTGGGTTAGGCAAATATTTCTAAGATACAAAAACCTAAATGATGAATCAAAACTAAATATTGATAAACTGAAATTCAAAATCAAAATTTAAATTCTCTGCCCTTTAAAAGAGAGTCTTAAGAGAGTGAAAAGATACATAAGAGAGTAAAAAGGTAATTTCTGCAGCAATGGAGCCTTGTTTGGAAAGATGTGAGGAGAACAAAGTCATTAAACCGCGTCCCAGAAAGGGAAATATTTTATCAGATGGATGAGGGTTGAGGAAAGAAATCAGGAAATGGAATACCATTCCTTATTACGTGCAGAGTGACTCAGTATGAGAAGAGCGAAGAGTATCAGGTGAGACAGGCCACTGAAGTCCCTGAAGCAGGCAGAGAATAGATCAGAAGTGGCCTGGTTTGTCCTTCAAACAAGATATGGAAGTTTCACTATATGCACTAAAAAGACATTGAGAGGTAGTATCAAGTGGCTCCAGGATGTCTCTGCATAACTTATGAAGATCAATTCACCACACCTTCAGAAAGGATGCAGAAAAACACATACAGTGACTACTTCACTAATCCAGGGGGGAATTATGGTGGCCTGGTTTAAGATAGTGGCAGTGAGAATGGAAAATTGATATATCTTAAGTACATAGAATCAATAGTTTGGGGGGTTATGCTGTGGAGGACTGAGGATCTGATTAGGAACAAAAGGGAGTCAAGGATTATTCTTGGGTTCCTAATGTATGAAAACTAAGTATAATTTATTAGCCAAACGAATCTCATTTTATAAAAGAATTATTGATTTTGTAGCCCTTTATACAAAAAAAAAATCACTGATAGTTGTTGCTTTGATTAAAAATTGGGAACAGAATAAATTAAAACTGTTTTCAAAACATTCACAAATAAAATGTCAAAAAAAGTATTTCTCTAAATATATAGTATCCTATTATGTTAATTACTTTGTCCTAGGCTAGAGTTTTTTATCTAAATTTTGTAATACTAGCTTTTGTTCTGACTTACCATCTATGTGCTATTTATTACTTTGTATATTCCAAACCTCAGCTTCAAGAACATAAAAGTCACTCTGTATTCCCGGTATTAAGAATAGAGCTTCCCCCAGTAACCACCAAGTCTTGTTAGAATCAATGAATGAATAAAACGAATGAATGAGATGATTGTTCCAAAAATACCCATCAGTTGTTCAATTTGTCCAGAATAATTTAATAGCTAAACTTATTTATAATAATATGATAATGGCAGAAATATGTCCACTCAATTTAGTTGGCTATCATATTTGGGTTTTCAGCCATTACTATCTTACTTCCTGAAATGCAATCTAAGTCATATCTTTAACAAAGTATCCTTTACCTAGTAAATATAAACAGTATTTTCAGAAATTTGGCATGATCTTGTGAGTATTCAGAGTTACTTTTAGATGGGATTTAGTTTAAGAAATGCATATTAAACTTATTACATTTACACAGTACATATTCCTTTTTATTTTCCCTGTCACCCCATGGGTTGTTGCCTGGCTGAGCACCAAAGCAATTCCAAATTCCAGTATCCAGAATTTTATGTGAAACTTACCTAAGACAAAGGCTGCTTGTATTTTTTCAATGATCACTTTCTGTCATGGCCTGGCATATAAAAGATGTAGACTTTTCTCCCTCTATTTCTGAATAATGGATTTTAAAACCATATTAGACACCTCCAACATAATATAAACCTAGGGAGTATGTGGTAGAATATCTCAGGAATGCCCTGCCAATAAACACAAAGAACTAATCAGCCCACACTTTGGTTTTGTTAGCCTACTCTCCTCCCATGAGATACAGCAGTAGTAAAATTAATTTATCCAGCATTCTTCAATACTTGACAGATAAGAAGGGCTACTCGCTTCCAGTTCAGTGACAGGTTGATAGTTGTGTTTTGGACATGTTTGTACAAATACAAGAGCTCAGTCTCAGTGCACTTTATTTACTTGGGAGAATGTTGGCAGGAAGTGATATACTGTACCTGGCAGGAGGAATGAGGGTGGGGGACTTTTCTTTCATTTTGGTTGTACTTAGTTCAGTCTAAAGAAAAATGATTACAGAGCACACACAAGTACAGAATCTATGAGGAAAGGAGAGAAAACTGGAATTAAAATTAACTTCACATCTATATCTAAGGTGAAATCACATTATCCTGTGAAACCCAAGGGTATATTCTCCAACTTTCGGTCTACTTTTTTGGTATCATATTTAAACTTTTAAACTTTCTTCTTTGTAGCCACAGATCCATACCTTCTGTCTTAGCTGCTTCTGATTCTGTGAAGCCCACATCCAGGATTCAGGCCCAGAGAGTTCCAGTCATACAACCTTTCTCATTAGAAGTGTTCCCTAGGTATGAGGGTCATAGGGGAGTCTTACCCATATTGGAATCTCTCTCTTTTCTTTAGATGGCCCTCAATTTATCTTCTGTTTAGGGACATTTTCATATCTGGTTTGCATTGGTGATAAAAGCAACTCAGACATTGTTTATATTCCTTGCTTTGTATTATCTGCTCAACTACAATTGCACCTAATAATACCATGCAATTCTACTACCAAGGACAGATTGGCAGATAGGTGACCTGGCACATGAAAGATGCAGTCTTTCCCAGGTTGAACATTCACAGGCTGAACAGTATATGCCATGGCCTGGTGCAAAGAATCCAACCCAAAAAAGTTTACCTATTAACTGAGCAATTCAATAAGTCTATATTTGAATGCTAGATCTACAGAAAATATGTATAATGTAAGGTCAATATTTCCATATAGGTCATGCATTGAAGTTCTCCCAACTTCTCTTCTAGTACTTTATAGACTAGATAAAAGCTAAAATTGGAAAGGCCTAGTCATTAAAAAACACAAAAATGATTTAATAGTGCATGACTTCAAAGTGCCTTAGGTTCATAGCTACAATATGTAAAGTTTGACTATAATAACAACAAAAGAATAGGAAAAGCAACAGAATACAACAGACACTAGTATGGCAGTATGTAAAAACGTGGATGTATAACTGATGTGATTCTGCAATCTGTATACGGTGTAAAAATGGGAGTTCATAACCACTTGAATTAAATGTATGAAATATGATATGTCAAGAGCTATGTAATGTTTTGAACAACTAATAATTAAAAAAAAGAAATTAAAAAAAGTAGGTAAAATGGTTCAGAAAAGATCATACTTTTTGTAGTTTGGGTAGAGAAATAGGCAAAAACAGCTAAATAATAACATTCTCTTTTTGATATGCAATCCTTCATATTGGTTTCATATTCATACTGGTTCAAAGAATCCTGCTGTGGTTCCTGACATCATGCCTCATATTTACATAGGAACATAATTAGAGGAACAAGGCGGGGGCGGGGAGCATCTCTTTTCTATGTTTCCTCCTTCTGAAAAAGAAAAGCTTTCCTAGTCACCTGCAAGTAACCATGTATTGCATTGACTCCAGTTGTGTTCCTGACCCATTTCTTACCCTATCACTGTCAAGGACAAGGGAGTCACCGTAGCTGGAACAGAATAACCATCCACTGCAATATGGATATTTAATAAGAGTCTATCAAAAATGTCCACCACAATTCCTTCCTTACATATTATGTTAAAATGCTAATGTTAAAATGAAACATATTCAGTCTTCCTCAATTGGAAACAACTCAAAGCCACATATATGTTCAATTCCAATATTCTGGGTCATGTATAAACTCTAACAGATTCCTGCTTAGTTTTTTTTTTTTTTATATTCTGTATCAGAACTCAGCAAATTACAGACCTCTCACCAAATCTAGTCTACTTGTTCTTATGTTGACCCTTGGGCTGATTATATCTTTATACTTTTAAATATTTACATTTTAAAAGGATACACACACACACACACACACACACACACACACAGTCATCCATTCCTTGGTATTCATAGGAGATTGGTTCCAGTAATCTTCATTCAATCCATTTATGTCCAAGTACTTTAGATAAAATGGGGTAATATCCATAAATAATCTATTCATATCCTCCTGTATTCTTTAAGTCATTGGAGGTTGCTTAAGATATCTAATACAGTGTCCATATCATGTACATTGTTATATGAATTGTTTAGGGATTGATGACCAAAAAAAATGTTTGCTCATGTTCAGTAGATTGTAATTTTTTTCATATTATTTCTGTTTGATATTGATTGAATCTGTGGATGCAGAATTACAGATATGGAGGGTAGATATAAATATGTTCTTTATTTTTCCTCTTGTTCTGGAAAGCCTAAAATATTTATTATGTGGTCCTCTGCAAAAAAAAAAAAATATTTGCCAACATCTTTACCATTTGACTTTGGACTAAAAGACAAAATACCCATGCCAACATAAACAATGTACAGTAAGTAAAAGATCACTTTTTTTTCTTGGTACTAGAGCCCCTTAAACTCAGGGGCTCTTAACCATTGAATCACAGTCCCAGCCCTTTAAAAAAAATTAATTTTGAGACAAGGTCTTGCTAGATTGCTTAGGGCCTTGTTGCTGAGGCTGGATTTAAACTATTTTGGGGGGAGTAGTTACTGGAAATTGAACTCAGGGGCACTGGACCACTAAGCCACATTCCCAGCACTATTTTGTATTTTATTTAGAGACAGCGTGTTGCTGAGTTTCTTAGTGCCTCACTTTGGAGGACACTGGCTTTGAATTCACCTCAACCTCCAGAGCTGCTGGGATTACAAGTGTGCCCCACCTTGCTTGGCTTGGATCTGAACTTTTGATCCATGTGCTTTAGCCTGCTGGGATTGCAAGTGTGATCACTTTTAAATATGGTCTAAAAGGGATTGATCCTGGTTGATAGTAGGGCAGCAGTCTTATGTAGATTTTGCTCCCATATTAGTTTCTGTGAGGTGGTTGATTCATGTTCCTTGGAACGTCTGGCCTGTTCTGCCTTTCCTATGTGTCCTTATGAGATGTTCATATAAACTGGTGACCAGAGTATAAATTTTAAAAGAAAACCTAATAGAGTTGACAACAACTGATCTTATTTGCTCTCCTAAAATACAGTCTGCTGTTCTGATGGCCCTTCCACTTCTTCATCTGTCTATGAGTGAAATAAAAAGAAATCAGATGTGGTTATTTTCAGGGAGCCTCATTTCAGCCCTGTGAAATGTCAGGACTACAGACTTCTGTAGAAGCTATCGAGTCAGTGCTTGTAATTTGTTACCTCGATTCCAAATCTATCTCTTTTTAAAAATTTTCTTATAACTTTATTTTATTTATTAACTTTTTTTAATGTGGTGCTGAGAATCGAATCCATTGCCTTACCCATGCTAGGCAAGCATTCTACCACTGAGCTATAGCCCCAGATCCTAAATCTATCTTTCTTGATTTGAAAAATGGAAATTATAATATCTACAATTTGGAATTGGTTTTATTTTTTTTCCTGTTGTGAATCTCAGTTTTTCTTAAGTTATACTACATGAGAAACGTTCCATATCATTCAGTGATTTGGGAAGAACCACCCCCTCCCCATCTATTGCTTCTCTGATTCCTTATTCAATATTACTCTTTGAACCTGGAATATGCCCCAAAGGCTTGTTCCTCAATGCAACAATGTTCAGAGGTGGGGTCTGAGGGAAGTGATCAATTACCAGGGCTCTGAAGGCATGGATGGATGAATCTATTGATGAATTAATAAATCTGATGATGTTAGTGAGACATGGTGGAAACTTCAGGAGATGGAACTGAGTTTGAGGAAGTAGGTACCTGGGGACATGCCCTAGAAAGGCTTTCTAGTTTCTGGTCCCTTTTATGCTCTCTGTCTCTGCTTTCTGACTGGCACCAGGTTAACAGCTTTCCTCTGTCATGCTCTTCCACCGTGATTTTTCTGCCTTGCTACCCACGTAAAAGCAATGAGACCAACCAACAACCATAGACTGAAACTTCTGGAACCGTGAGCCCCAATAAATCTGCTAAGTTGATTTTCTCAGGTGTTTGTCACAGCAACAAAATGCTGACTCACACACTCAGTAAGTGAGTTTGTGGAAAACCTATTATTTTAAAGAAAGAACAGTCATTTCTCACTAGATTGCCTGATTCTCAATCACTTCTGAGACAGGTTTAATCTCCCTGGGCTAGAAACCTCATTTGTGTTGTTGGTTGTAAGTGCCTGAGGAGATATGAATAGCCAGATCACCAACATTTTTCAGTCATGTCATTTCAGGATATTTAAAGGAACAGACACATACAGGTTCATTTTGGAGATGTCCTTTATTTCAAATCTTTTAAAAGTTTTTCTTGTTGTCTGTGGTGTAGTTTTAAGCCATATGCATGGATAAGTAGTTAGAACATCAGCTCTAAAGGGGCTAATTTCATATAATCAGAAAATAAAAGAGCAAACTAGTTATAAAGGTTGGTATCTAATAATGAGAGGAAATATATTTTCTGAAATCTTGCTCTGATAAATCCAAGAAATGCAATCTTAAAGAGTGATGTACTTCTTTTAAAATATAGTCATCATGAACCTTTCCATTTCTTGCTTTTCTTTTTTTTATGCATTTTTTTTCTTTTCTTTTTTTATTTTTATATTGGTTGTTCAAAATATTACAAAGCTCTTGACATCTCATATTACATAAAATAGATTCAAGTGGATTATGAACTCCCATTTTTACCTCAAATACAGATTGCAGAATCACATCGGTTACATATCCACATTTTTACTTAATGCCCTATTCGTAACTATTGTATTCTACTACCTTTCCTATCCTCTACTATCCTCCCTCCCCTCCCCTCCCCTCCCATCTTCTCTCTCTACCCCCATCTACTGTAATACATTTCCCTCCTTGTTTATTTTCCCCTTCCCCTCACAACTTCTTATATGTAATTTTGTATAACATTGAGGGTCTCCCTCCATTTCCATGCAATTTCCCTTTTCTCTCCCTATCCCTCCCACCTCATGTCTCTGAATAATGTTAATCTTTTCTTCCTACTCTTCCTCCCTGCTCTGTTCTTAGTTGCTCTCATTATATCAAAGAAGACACTTGGTATTTGTTTTTTAGGGATTGGCTAACTTCACTAAGCATAATCTGCTCTAATGCCATCCATTTCCCTGCAAATTCTATGATTTTGTCATTTTTTAGCGCTGCATAATACTCCATGGTGTATAAATGCCACATTTTTTTTTATCCATTCATCTATTGATGGGCATCTGGGTTGGTTCCACAGTCTAGCAATTGTTAATTGTGCTGCTATGAACATCGATGTGGCAGTATCTCTGTAGTATGCTCTTTTAAGGTCTTCAGGGAATAGACCGAGAAGGGCAATGGCTGGGTTAAATGGTGGTTCCATTCCCAGCTTTCCCAGGAATCTCCATACTGCTTTCCAAATTGGCAGCACCAGTTTGCAGTCCCACCAGCAATGTACCAGAGTACCCTTTTCCCCACATCCTCGCCAGCACTTGTTGTTGTTTGACTTCATAATGGCTGCCAATCTTACTGGAGTGAGATGGTATCTTAGGGTGGTTTTGATTTGCATTTCTCTGACTGCTAAAGATGGTGAGCATTTTTTCATGTACTTGTTGATTGACTGTATGTCCTCCTCTGAGAAGTGTCTGTTCAGGTTCTTGGCCCATTTATTGATTGGGTTATTTGTTATATTATTGTCTAATTTTTTGAGTTCTTTGTATACTCTGGATATTAGAGCTCTATCTGAAGTGTGGGGAGTAAAGATTTGTTCCCATGATGTAGGCTCCCTATTTACCCCTCTTATTATTTCTCTTGCTGAGAAAAAACTTTTCAGTTTAAGTAAATCCCATTTGTTGATTCTTGTTATTAACTCTTGTGCTATGGGTGTCCTATTAAGGAATTTGGAGCCCGACCCCACAGTATGTAGATCGGAGCCAACTTTTTCCTCTATCAGATGCAGAGTCTCTGATTTGATATCTAATTCCTTGATCCACTTTGAGTTAACTTTTGTGCATGGTGAGAGGAAGGGATTCAGTTTCATTTTGTTGCATATGGATTTCCAGTTTTCCCAACACCATTTCTTGCTTTTCAATAATTTCATATATTTTCCATTTTATATAATTATAATGATCTTATATCACAGTCTTGTGATACAGATCTTTTATTTACTCTCTTAGATTTTTATGCATTGTACATGAGAAGAAGCTATCATGGAATTAAAGATTGAGCAGAGATGCTAATTCTGAACTAGGAAGTCTCCAATAAATTGAATGCTACCGGACACTTCAAATTAAGCCTAAGGTTGACACTCATTTTTACAGTGTAAGGGAGAAACTAACCTACTCTATGTTTTTGTTTTTCATATATGAAACCCAATGATAATTTTTTCCTTAAAAATTAACATTATCATTAATATTTAGTAAAATGTTTGTGATGGAATAATGTTTGCTTTCCTGAAGTTACTGCCAACTCTCTTTTTTAAATTATACTGTTAGATCCAATGGTTAATAATTACTAGGACTTTTCATCTATATGTAAAATTGATCTTCCTTCTTTAGAAGAGCTATTAAATCAATGGGAGTGTTTGACTAGAGTTTCCAGAAGCCAACAAGGAAATATGGATTCATATGTTAGTCTCTCAGGAAAAGTAATTGTGGAAATCAAGGAAGGAAGAGCAAGAAACCAAGGAATGGTGAGGCTTTCTAAGTCCCATTCTCTGTCCAACAACCAGGAGCTCTGAGTGTAAATCACACAGCAATGTGTCCCTTCTCAGGACAAGGGAGTTTATTTTCTTTCCAAGGCCATTCATCTCTTGGCTATGGGGTTTCTATAAGGAATGGGATGAAGTCAAAACGTCCATGCTTTTTTGTCCCTAAGAGATGTAGTCGCTCAGAGGAATTCTTCTGAAGATAGTTGCAAATGACAGATTATAAGTAAAGCACATAGAGGCTGGAAAATGTACCCCAGAAGAACTGAATGGAATACCAATCATGTCCAACACAGGGATTAATCCCCAGAGAGAAAGTGGCATGTATTTTCACACTGCCTCCGCCAAAGCATGCTTCTTAAGCTGCAAGAGTTAAATTTGTCCCATGGCAATTTTATCACTAAGTGCCTTGAGTCCACTTTCAAAACTTAATCCCCAAGATTATATGTATTCTCTCTGCATTTAACAAATTGTATTTCCCCCACCCTCAGATTGTATGTTAATAGAATCATTTCAGGAAATCCCAAACAGGAAAGTGGTACCAAAATAAGAGTATCTAAAGCTAAGCAATTCACATGGCAAAAAAAAATTTTTGAGAAATAATTTAAAAATAAATATTAGTTATTTTGAAATTTTGGGTTTGTTCATTATTAGATCAAATATTTTGGCACAGATGTTTTATGGAATTTCTCTGATGTCTTATGATAGAAACGGAATATATTTAGGTACAGATAATTTAAGGTCTCTAAAATTAGCAGGAGGAAGAAATTTTTTTAAAAGCTATGCAAGTGTGATCAAATGTCAATATGTAATAAATAAGTGTGGTTTTTGTCTTCTAAATATAGTTTCTGTTCTGAGGTTTGTAGTTGACCATACATTTTCTTTTAAAGGATGATGCCAAGTAGAAAGTATAAGATTTTTTGAATATTTAATGTGTATTTACTTTTGGATTTTAGATTGTCCTGTTACCTACATTAGTGTGTGTAAAATATGTAGTGAAATATTGACCAGATGAAAGTCATTTTTATTATTGCCTTCCTCCATATTAATGCTTTAATTATATAAGTGATAATAATAACTGCTTTGTTAAGAGGATGAACTAGCTTTCTTCAGTTTGGAAAGTCTTTCTTTCTTAATTCTGCCCCAAGCTCCTTTTTATGTTATATATGCAAGAACATGTATTTTCTAAAATATTTTGGTGCATCAAATAGTGTCATAGATGAGTTGATCAGCTGATACTTTGAGCCAGAGCACCATAATTGTTTAAGTGACTACATAACTCAAATGGGACATCTTCATAGAGTTGTTTCTTTGCTAAAACTTTGAACCGATGTCCTCAAGTTGTCCTGGGGGCAACTGACATCCAAGTGTTGGGGAATCTCACAGGATGCCCTGTGACCAGAGCAACTGTTCAGGAAAAAAAAAAAAAAGCGGGGGATGTGTAAGCTCATAGGTGTGCTAGTACTCTCCTGAAAGACATTTTCCAAACTCTTTCTTTGAGATCATAAAGATTTTTTAAATTTTAATCCCCATAACACAATGAGGACTGATTTTTTAGGACCATTTTGTAGAGAATAGACTCTCTAGCATTCTCCCAAATTCTTTAATTATAGAGCATTTTGTAGGGCTCACGGAAACTTACCAGTCTGCCACCATCAAGAGCAGTGGAACAGACCACCTGGCTAAGTGAAAGGTATTGAATTTATTTATTTATTTATTTTTCCTGTTATAAAATAGCTGTACAGATGTGACTGAAGTATGGGGAATAAAACAAAAATCTGGATTGAAGAAACTGATTTTCCCTTTATATTCTAAAGAACAAACAATACTCTTGGCTAGTTGTTAATGTTCCAAAACACCAAAGCACTACCAGTCATCTGTGTGTGTGTGTGTGTGTGTGTGTGTGTGTACATATACACACATTCACATGTACATATATAACTGCATTATGTGTTAACCACATTAAACATAGTGTCTTCTGCTTAGTTGTGTTCTTTAATGGAATTCAATTTTAGATTTTGTGGGTGATTTAAAATGAGTTGTAGAGCATCCCAGGGATGGTACCAAAAACACACTCAAGAGTTCTATTAATGCAGCAGATTAGGCAAGGCTTTGTAGAGCACTCTGAATGGTTTTAAAGATCCCTGTATAATCATCTTTGCTTTAAACATTGTATCAAGGCCCTTGGCTCAAGACCTTTGGTTCAGCTGTAAAGCTTTCCATCTAAAAGGCATGTATGATATAAAATTCTTCCAGATGTAAGTGCTTATATTTTGGGGAGTATTACAGAAGTAAGATGTATTTAGAAAATCAGCTTTCACTTTTGAATTGTATGCATTTTTTTTTTTTTAGTCAGGTAAGCAGTTCACAGATACAGTCGAATATAAACTGGGACTGAGTATATTTATTCTGAATCACTTAAAGTGTACAGAATTCCAGGGTTGGAGTTGTAGCTCAGTGGTACAACTCTTGCCTAGCACGTGTAAAGCACTGTGTTCAATCTTCCAGTACCACGTAAAAATAAATAAATAAAATAAAGGTATTGTGTTCATCTTCAATTAAAAATAATTTTTAAAACTGTACAAGATTCCATATGTAATGAATAAATAATTTTTTTAAAGTGCCTGACTACCAACTGTCATGGTGGAGAGAGGCATTAGTAGTAAGGAGATATGACAACCAAACCAAATGCAATGTCATTTCCCAGATGGGATCCTACGGGAAAAAAAAAAAAAAAGATATTGAATGAAAACTAAGGCAATCTGAACAAAGCATTTCAGTTAATAATAATGTGTCAATATCAGTTCATTAATTGCAACAATGATGCCATACTAATGTAATATGTCCATAATGAAAACTAGATGCTGGTTGTATGGAAATTTTATACTATTTAGTTTTCTGTAAATCTGAACCTATTCCGAAGTAAACTATTTATTTAAAAAAATCTTCACAACTAATGTAACTTTGAGATGTATATCTAAATATCTAGATAGATATAAAATATAGGTCACAAAGATGGAAAAAGTTTTCTGTGCTCCCTGCGTACATATGACAGGGAGCTAAGTGCTTTACCTGCCTTATCCTGTGTAATATGCACCACACCTTTGTGAGAGAGGTATGATTAATAATGCGTTCAAAGTCAAAAAAATTATGACCGAGCAACTTTAAACAATGTGCCCAAGGACCACAATCCATGTTTGTAGGACTAGAATCCAAATTCCACTGCCTGACCCACAGCCAAGGGCTCCCTGGCATCATGCCTCACTGAATGTATAGAGCCTATAGTCTCCCATACAGGGATGCTTCTTCTTTGTAGACACCATGGTACCATAATGCCATGGATTTGTTACTCTGCCAGAGACAGCAGAACTTTCTCCCAGTATCTACTATTAAACACACACTAATTTCACTTAGACATTTCATGGTGGTCTATAAGGAGAGTGATTTTCACACATTTAATGTGTTTTATAAACAGATCAAATAAACATTTACACTACTAATGTTGTCTCTCTGATTTTTAAGCTGTTCAGTGAATCCTTGCCTTGTTTTTCTGTTTTATAAGGAGCAGATTTGCTTTTTCACTTTTATTTTGGCTTACTAAATTATAAAACAAAAGTCAGTGAAAGTTTCCTGAGATTATTTTAACACCCTTTTGGGGGGAGGTGGGGATCAGGCACAGGACTGTTAAAATATTTTGTAGCTTTGTGTTCTCTCTTCAAAGTCAGTAGTTGGAAGAACAAGCAAAGGGATTTTTAAATAAAATTACATGAAGTGCCCATGCTGTGTCTTATTATTCATAAAACAAAGTAAATCAATGTGTCTTGAACTTCCTCTTGGTTCTCCATTTTCTCCCTGAAGAAGAGAGAGAAGACCTCTTTGTACAACTCTTTGGATGTCAATGAAGATATTGAAGAGTGGTACAAAGTTCTTAGGCACAAAAAGTTTAGCAGCTGTTTCATTCCTTTAGTGTTGCCAAATTATTTTTACCTAAAAGACTTAGAAAGATCCCTGGAAAATAATCTTCAACACAGAACAAAACACATGGAATTAATGCAAACATATATTTTAAAATTTTCTTCTCTATATATGGATTTACATGGTTAAAAGAACAGAATTCAAAATATTTTGATCTGGATTCGTGTTTCACTAATTAGAAGAGTAAAATTTTCTTCATATTCCCTGAATGAATAAATAGTACCAAAGTTAAAATATAGACTTGGAGATTACTGTTAGAATTTGGATAACATTTCCTGCATTGTTGACATAATAAGCATATTTTTAGGAGAAAGTACAGAACTAATGGGATCCACCAAAGATAAAGTCATATTTAGTTTCTCCTCATGTGTCCACAAAAAGCAAGTAATACTTTTTAATAAAACTAAACTACCAAACTACTAGTGTTTGCTATTGCTAGATTTAGGTCATAACAATGAGAAACATTGACTCTAGCTTTTCAGGTGTCCAGGAAAGTTTAGGGGAAAGCCTTTTTTTCTTTGTTTGTTTGATTTTAGTGTTTCCTGCGGCCCCTTGGAGCTTGACTCCTTCCCATGGGCTCTCAGAAGTGCCATTGGGGAAAAACAAAATATGTAATAATCACCACTGGCCTAAAAGCTTCTTAAATGGAAAGAAAGACTTTTTTAAAAAAGAAAATAGTATATGTTCACTTTTACGCTTACCTTTCACTATTATTTATGTGATTATCAACATAACTCTGTTGTATATATTTTAAAAGTACTTGGCTTCACTGATTGGAGGCATTCTCCCACCCTCTGCTGTTCCCAGGATGTTGGCACACTTGTTCATGGGATCACAGATACGATCTTTTGATACCGGTGGTCTTTGAGAAAGCATTCTATTTTCCTTTATAGTGATTCAAATCAAATAACATTCAACCTGATGTAAGTTATTTTCATTCCACAATTATACCATGTAAGGCTAGCCAAACATGGTTTCAGTTGAATATATCTGAACTTCCTTCTGTAATAATTCATATTTTTATTGAATGTCTGCAAATGACAATACTTCTAAACACCTACTGATTAAGCAGGACTAACATTATGAAACCATTCTGAATGTTTGGAAAACAATGAAGAAAAATGTGAAGCCACATTCCCAAAACAAATATATCTGTCACTGTGAACACCATGGGTTTGTATTGAATTTGTTAGCTAAAAAAAAAAAAAAAAAAAGGTAAATCCCTAAATCACTTCCTGAAACTGAGTTATTATTAGTAGTAAATTATCAGGTCCTCCAGACACATAAAGGCATGACAATTAAGATAAATATTAGGATTTATAGAAAGTATCAATGTTCCATGAAATGTCACTCGCTCGAACAGCTCTAGGAGGTTAGGCACGTAATTCCTTTCACATATGGTGCATTTTTTCCTGTGTTGAATTTTTAGTACAGCAGATACAAATGGAGTTAGCTTGCATTAACATGGCTCCTTAAATATTATTACTCAACATGACTATATGATAAAAACTAATCTCCCTTTTTACTGAGCATATGGGCTTTATTCTATGGAAAGCAGCTGTTGCTAATTCAGTCACATCTAAGAGTAATTCCCACCTGTCAAATGTATTTGGATCCATTTATTCTTCCACAATGAGAACATTCTATTGGTTGTGTTCTTCCCCCTACTTAAAGCAAGGCATAGTTCTTCATTCTTTTATGAAGCCAGGATTATTAAAATTAAACTTTAAAGTGTGATACAGTTTCACATCCTCCAAGTACAAGAGAAGTATTTCAATGAAAATAGTTACTATTTTATAGAGATATAGATATGTGGACATATAAATATGTGACTGTGTGTACAGGAATTTATGTTCCACTTTATAGAATAAAATGCAAATGAGCTCTTTATAAATTACCAACGTTCACCTTAGACCACTACTTAACACATTCAAAAAAATAATAAAACTAAAACCACATTTATTCAAATACTCATATAATGAAAAGTGGTAGAAGGAATATTCATTGCAGAGGAGAACTGCTTTCAGAGAACACTAACTGGATCCTGTACCATTTTTGAGTATCTATTAGCTTCATTTCCTGGCCTCTAATCCATAGGAATGGATAAATATTTTAATTATAATGTGCAGCTTTATTTGAAGTGGTTTTCTTCTCCTACCCAAGATCTTCTTATATCTACTGCAGTATACGACATTTTCTTGTCAACTCTATTTCACTTTAGATGAGTTCATTCTCTGAAATAAAAGTGACAGCAGCTCTTGTGAGGGAGTTTCTGATCCATAATGTCACATGCACATACATCCATGTTAGATCTTTGATTCATAGTTTAATAAAGTATTGCCTCCATTGAACCATGCAGCACAGTGTCAGATAATAATCAGGCAATTCTGAGCAAGATACATGTCTTCTGTCAGACACTTCAGGGATTTGTGAACTTCATGCAAACATACTCACTGCTTATGAGTCATTGTCTCTTTCATGCTATGTGATTAACTCCATGGTTGGAACGTTTTCAATATACATACATCTAAGACCCTGGAAGAGTAGAGGATGATTGAAACGTGAATACAAGTACACATCTAAAAAATCCCCCATTGTTTTATTCACACCCCCCTTTAAGCAGTGATCACCCTGTCACAATTTTGTATTTCTTCCTGCTCTCGTGATTTTAGGTAGGAGTGAAGAAGGAACAAGGAAGTGGGAAAATGATCCAGGTTCTAGCATCATGGCTGGGTTGGGTGAAAGGATGGATGTCAAAGTGACCACAGTAAATGAACATTATAGTAATATTCCATCATATATGCTACGTTTTCTTGATCCATTCATCTGTTGAAGGGCACATAGTTTGGTTCCATAGTTTAGCTATTATGAATTGAGCTTCTTATATACATTTATGTAGCTGCAACTCTGTAATATACTGATTTTAATCATTTTGAACATAAACCAAGAAGTGGGATAGCTGGGTCAAATGGTGATTCCTTCCAAGTTTTCTGAGGAATCTCCATACCACTTTCCATATGGTTGCATCAATTTGCCTTCCCACCAGCAATGTAGGAGTGTACCTTTTCCCCACATCCTTACCAAAACTTATCATTGTTTGTATTCTTGATAATTGCCTTGCTGACTATGGTGAGATGAAATCTTAGTTTTGATTTGCATTTCTCTTATTGCTAAAGATGAATTTTTTTTCATGTATTTGTTGATTGATTGTATTTTTTCTTCTGTGAAGGATCTGTTCAGTTCCTTAGCTCATTTATTCTTTGGGTTATTTATTTATTATGATTTTTAAATTTTTTTAGCTCTTTATATATCCTGGAGATTAATACTCTATTTGAGGTACCTGTGATAAATATTTTCTCCCATTCTGTAGATTCTCTCTTTACATTATTGTTTTCTTTGCTGAGAAGGGTTTTTTTTAAATATTTTCCTAATTAGTTATCACATGACAGTAGAATGTGAGAAAGAATCAAAATCATCATACTATAATAATGCAGTCACATCAATGTTTATATAAGAAGCTTTTTAGTTTAAATTCATTCCATTTATTGATTCTTGATTTTACTTATTGTGCTCTAGGAGTCTTGTTAAGGATATCAGATCCTAGGCCAACTTGCTAAAGATTTGGGCTTACTTTTTCTTCTATTAAGCATAGGGCCTAGGTTCTAGTGACTAAGTCTTTGATCTACATTGAGTTGAATTTCATGCAGAGTGAGAGATAGGGGTTCAATTTATTTTGTTACATGTGGATTTCCAATTTTTCCAGCACCATTTGTTGAATAGGCTATCTTTTGTTTTTGGCAATTTTGTCTAGTATGAGATAACTGTATTTATGTGGGTTTATCTCTGTGTCATCTATTCTGTACCATTGGTTTTTGTGTCTGCTTTGGTGCCAATACTATGCTCTTTTTATTACTATGACTCTGCAGTATAATTAAAAACTCAATGTAAATGCTGCTTCTGTGATCAGCACAGATACTCATAGATATTTAACAGACAAGTGTTATATTAACAATGCACTCACATACTAACACCTTATAACACTTTGAGAAGACCTAGAGTTTGTTTAGAATTATTACAAGGTCTGTTGAGTATGCAAATAAAATAGAACAAAACTTGACTATCCCTAGGATTCTGACTTCAAAATATTGTGGCATAATATAGTCCTCTCAGTCCTCAGTGGGGGTGATAGAGGGCCATTCTATCTTCACTTTCTCTTGAGAAAAAAGGATAAATAGTAAATAGGGGGAAGCAATTTAAGAAGAGTAATAACAAGCCATTTCCTAGTACGATGTATGCATAATATAATTTCTTCAGAAGAAAGGATAATGTAGTTGAATTTAATCTTAAAACAATACCTTATAATTTTTAAAGCAACTAAAAAATAAAATAAAATTTTGTATATTTTCTTTATAAAATACTGCGAGTTGTCTAAATGATACCTATCCATAGATAACTCATCACTGTCCAATTCTCTTATAGCATCATATAAGAATTTAGGAACATTAGCAATAGATCACCTTTAAAACTATTGGCAAGGCTGATTCATTTTTAATGTACAACACCTACAAATTTGAAGTGTACATATTCAAAATGCACAGGTAAAAGAAAATATACAGAAGTAAATGTATAGTATTACACACTTTAGTCTTTAGCATTGACTAAACAACCCACAAGCAAAATTGCTACTATTGCAAATAAAATCAGCATGATTTTTAATATAAAAACTGTTGAAATTGATAATCACAATCAACCTAAAGCAAGACTGAGGTTGTACTGATAGCATATGGTTTTTCTAAAATAGAATGATTTAAACTATTTTTTTCCTACATTCCAACTGCATGACATTCAGAAATTTTAGTAAACACAAATAAATATTTAGAAACATTTGGTCATGTTTTAAATTTATGTATGACCATTGAATTTTTTAGTCATATATTACAACCCAAAGCCTATTGAACTGTGAATATTTTAACTATAAGAATTTAAAAAAAGAGTTCTCATTCGTTGAGATGGCTTTTTGTTCTCATTGCTATTCCTACTCTGAAAATAGCCTTAAGAAGATGGTAGCCTAATAATTCATGATTCAATGGATATGGTTTATATGTGGATGTATGTAAATAACAATACACTGTATTATATTGCAAAAGCTTCAGAGCAGTAGCTATTAAAAGTTTTTTTAAGGTGTCTAAAAGGAAGACATATCCATAGTTGAAGAAAATTCACAAGATGGTATTTTATTGCTTGGACATTTGCAGAGCTAAACCATCTTTCCTTCATGGTGAACAGTCAAAACATGGCCTATTGCTTCTAGTCAACTCTGTAGAAATGATAATAATAAACCCTAACAAAACTGAGGAAAGGAAAGAGAGGAAAGGACAGATATGCTTTCTTTCAGCTTTCAGTTATGGTGAAGCCAAGGAAGGGTGCCTCCCTGGGTGGAGGAAAGCACCATGGTCAATTATCAGATTCCTTGTGGACATGCTGCCCTCAGGGACAGCTGAGAAACAAGTGAGGACTTACCACTTTTGTCACGACCTGGAAAGGGCACAAAGAGGGATGCATGCCTCAAGTTCAAAGCAATATCATTGGAGCATTTTCTAAGAAAAATTAAGCAAGATTTGAATAAAATGGCTCATTTATTTCGTTCCCTTGTCTCTGTGTGTTTAAACCTCAATGTGTCTAAACATCATTTAGTGTAGCTTATTAAAATACAGATGCTGATATTTCATTAAGTGAGGCAGCTGCTTCCCAAGTGATTCTGTTATAAGAATTGATGAGAAACCTTGCTGCCTCTTGCTAACCTTCCTTCTTCTTGGGAGGTCACCTCCCCCCTACTTTGCAGTGAAAACTGGAGCCATCAGAGGAAAGTAGTCTAAACTTGCTCTTTAAATACACTTGTATCTGCAGCCTCTCCTTGAAATACTGTCTTCTCTTGGCTTCCTTGGCATTTAAACAAAATTTGACTTTGTACTCTCCGTTTTAGGAGGAGAGTTTCCCATTCTTTTTGGATCTTTTAGACCAACTTGTCTGTCTGTTCCACAATTTGTTCCACAAATATTAAGATGCTGCTCATCTTCTTTAGCTTTCCTCATTTTTTTCCTTTAATTCCTATTGTTATGTGGTTTTATGCTTTTGCATACATATGGCTATGGTGTTTTTGCCAATGAGTTTCAAAGGTACATCCATCAGTTTGACTTCTTTTCTTATATCTGGGGCTAAATATATGTCTAAATGCCTACCTGCCACTCCTAAAAGTGATCTTATAGATATTCCAAATTTTATATGTACAAAACTAGACTCAGTATCACTCCCTTCCTTCTTGTTAATTTTTAATATTTTATTTCTCTAAAAATGATCCTAAGATACTAGATATTAAGACCATAATTCTTGAGAGCATCATTTACTTCTTTATTCTTACATTGCCTTACATGCAAGTGATAAATATGGTTAACCTACAGAATAAATACCTTCTGTCTCAATCTCTACTCCTACCACCTCCATCTAGTCCAACTTCCTCTGTTGCCAAGACAATTATAGTAATGTTTATATAACTATCTATCAATGAATTTTACATCAATTCTTGTCACCTTTCAAATTATTCTTTCTTCTTTTGGCCCACGATCTTAAAAAAAAAAAATTACTTGTGTCACTTTCTTGCTTTGAAGAGAATTTCTGAACCCAAATGCACTAAAACCCACCAGAAAGACTACTAAACTGGAGATAAAAATATTCCCTTCTTAAAGGGGTGGTCACCATTCAGCTTGGGCTGTGAGTTACACATGAGAATATAGGCCATATCCTGACCAGCCAGTTTTTTTTCCCCAAAAGAATATGTATTTCTTCCCTCTTTTCTAAGAATAAAAAAGATGTAATCATTTAAAACCTGAATTTCCCATTGGACTCACAGCACCAGGAAATCTGGGATCCAACTTTTTCACCACCTGGCACCTACTAGGTTTGGATAAATGAATGTGTTGCTCAAAACAAGAGAACAGAGGAGAAAGTGAACCATGTTGCCCAAGGACAAAGGAGAAAAAAAGAGAAGCCAAAACATTGAGTAACAGCTGAATTTTGAAGAAATTAGAAGGGTTACTCCATTTTCACACTAACAGGAAGCTTAGGGGAAAAGTATGTACAAATACACAATTGTGTGAAGCCATGTGACCCATGGAGATAATTATCGATCTTATTATGGTGTGGCTCAGAGGGGTAGTTACAGATAGACACAGGAACACTCCAGAGAGTTCCAGGAAAGAACAAGACCTTGGAGTACATCACACCCTGCATGTGAATTTTACCTGATGAGCTAGCCAGCCAAGAATATGTGTTTTAGAAAAATAATGTAGCAACACTGTTGTGAACAATGTGTTCTAGGGGGAAGGAGCTGGGAGAAGGACATCCAGTTAGGGGACTCTTTCAATAATTCAGATGGATAAAAAAAGGCATAATTTGATGAAATAACATGGAGTAGGCATAGGTGGATTTGAGATTAATTAGGACAATTCTACATGATACCCACCTTGGTCCAACAGCCCACTTGTTATTTGGTATTCCTAAATAAATATTGCAACTTCTTGCCTCTATGGAGTTTCTCAAGTTATTTTGTACCCTGGACCACATTTATCCAATCCAAGAAAAGTGACAAACAGAACTTTATTTGTGTGGTTTCTGAACCAGAGCAAAGGAACCTAGGAACTGGAGCATTTCAGACCTAACAAATCAGACTTAGTCAATCAGAATCTGAATGTTAACCTGATCCTCAGAGGATTTCTAAGCACACTAGAGTTTAAAATCCCAGCTTAAACTTTACCTTGTCCAAGAAATCTTTCTAAATTTCCCCAGTCTTTCCACTCCATTGAAATAAAGCTAACTTGTGTGATGTTTACAAATTTGCATGTATCAGTTCACTTGTATCATGATTATTCAAACAGGTGCCTTGTACCTCCCTAAACGTCAGCTCCAGGAGGTAAAGACAGATTCCACAGATTCCAATTATCTTGACATTGTCTCTACTTCCCATATAGGACTTGACTCAACCCAGGTTTTTCCCAAGAGACAGAGAAGGAGACTTCTGTTGTTCTCCTTGGAGGCCAAGTTGCATCTACATATCTTATGATAATGCTTCCTGTTGATTTCAGATCTCTCTTTGTCAATCTCTTAAAAATGAGCACTTGGCTCCAGTAAAGCATGATCCATATTCAATTAAGTTCCTCTATCTAAATTTAGCAGTTTTAAAGATGCAATATCTACTCATTTATAAACTGACTTTAAATGACTTGATGGTGGACTTCTTAGCAGTAACATTCACAATAAAATATTTTGCTGAAATCTGTTATAAACAACTTGAATATATTATTCAGAGTTCATCGTATTTATGGTATGACTGAAAACAAAAATATTTTTCTATTAAAGGAGCACTGGATTTCCAAGGGTTGGTTTTATGAAAATGTAAAACAATACCCATCTTATTTTGTCTATTTTTTATGTTTATAATTTTAGGAAAAAAGATAGCAATCTAGACTGAACTGTTTGTGTTTAATCCCACGAGAGTTTTCCTTTTTTGGATGGCAAACTGAAATGTTTAAAAAGTGGGTCACTCTGAGCATCCTTCTCTCTTAAGCAGCAGAGTGTACTTGAATGGCTTGGACTAAGTGTTTTAGATAAAGGAAATGGTCTTTCTAAAATAACATGCAGTTAACAGCTGGAAAGAAGTAGTGAAGCGTTTAACTATCCATTATGCTCAAAGAAAAACTTGGCTAAAATTCTTCCTTCCCATTAAAAGCACTAAGGGCACCTTCAGAATTTATGTAACTGTGCTGTTAAACCCATTTATCATTTTTCCTTTATAATCCAGACTAAATAATTAATGTATACCTATTTAGGAACCTCCTCCGTGTTTTTTAATGAGGTAGGCTATTTTTAGTTTTCATGGAAAGTAATAGTAATGGTATTTTAGAAAGCAAAAGTAATTTTCAGTTTAAAATTATTCTACATTTTTTTAAATAAGTTTTCCAAATTAAAAAAAAAATCAGGGAGGACATTTAAAGTTCAAGAAAGATTGGATTATAAAAATTTAAAACTGCAAAAAAAAAAGTTCAAGAAAGATATGGGGGTGGGAAATGAGACAATATCCATTTGTACACGTCTGGGTAATCCTGTAAGGTAACCAACCTTTCTACTTGATGACCCATAAGTAACAATAAATGACCCTACACTTACCTGCTTGACATAATGTCACAATTAATTGATAAAACTTTGCTCTGAATTATAATAATTTACTGAAACTTAAACTCAGGTCTACCAAGAGATTTAAAACTCATCATGAGATTCAAACTTGCTCGAAGTATCCATTTCTCTTGTTCTTTCAATTCTCTGCCATCGTTGCTGTTTGCAGATAACATGCATTTTTTTTTCTATCTTCTCCACCACTGTCCATCCCCATGTCCATCTGGCATCTGGAATTCAGGGAACATCTATTATTTATTCAAATTTTCCATCTGCCACTTCTAATTTGGACACTGCAGTCATATGTATGTTGAACACTTCCAGCACATTACCACATACTGTTTATGCTCTGATTTGTTTCATTTCTTCCCAGTCTTTTCCTGCCTGCATATGCTTCTATTTAGCTATTTTTATACTGAGATGACTTTTAGTACCAAAGTAATTTATCCTGCCTTCTATTAAAGCCATCCATTGCATTTTTAATTTTAGATATTCTATTTTTGGTTCTTGTATGCCCATAGGAATTTTTTTTTTATTGATTCCAAGTTCTGGTCAAAATAATCCATCCTTATATCTATTCTTTCTCCTCGTTTACTAATGTTTCTTGTCCATATTATTTTCACAGTTATTGCCTCCATGTTTTCATGGTCATTAAGTAAAATCTGTTTCATTATTCCAATAACTGTGTCTTCTATTTCTCTAGTCTATAACATTTTTAGTCATGTTTATGTATCTTACTTTACTTAGTAATACTAATATCATGCAAGATAATTGTGGAATCTGGATAATTTTGTCATCTTTCACAAAAGGTTTACCTTAAATTCTGGCAGGCAATGTAACTGGGAACAGGTCTCCTTAATCTAATAAGGGAGAGAGCTGTTTGCAGTCTGGTAAACCTAATTCCAATTGTTTCAACCCTGCTCTAAGAGCCGAGATCCCCAACTGAGATCTGACAGTGTTCATTGAAACCTTTCCCATGGTCAGAACTGAAAACCAATTTTGGCTTTTTAGCACGTTAAGATTAACAAATATTCATTTGCATTCCAGTGGCTTTGGTTTAGCTGTTTAATTTCTTATTCTATGTAACCTAACATACTGACAAATATCTTAAAATGATGGACCTCCCAAAATGATGGACTGTTACATCTTTTTCTCTATGTCATTTTCTTTTCACTGTATAGCCTGCTTCATCAATAGATGAAATCCCTGTATACTACATCTCCACAAACATCAGTCAAAATAGTCCTTTTTAATATATGGTGGTCTGCTACTCATTGGTATGCTGTTATGAGGTAATAACAAAAATTTCATTTGACTTTTCTTGGTAAACATGATTATTTTGTAAGACTTAAAAAAATTTTAAACTTTATTGTATTTCTATGTATAATACTATTAGAAGATTCATGATATAATGCCTTGACATTCTACAGTCTTCATAGACATTATTGTTTATAAAGTATTTATAGGTTGGAACAATTAATGCTAAGGTCCAAAAGTTCAATGACACATAATTTAATACTCAGAGTTTGAATTAATATGTGCTTAAACCAAAGTATCATTCTTAATGAATGATTTTATATTTGTCGATTCAGATGTTATTTCAAATAATGAAAGAGAGTATAGCATAAAAGGAACTAAAATAACATAAACAATGAAAGACTCACAATTTTAAGTAATTAAAACCTTTTAAGTGTATGAAGTGCTTTGTGTTTCATTTGGAAATTTTGGATAAGGTTTTATAGCAATACATACCAAGTAAAGTGTTCAGGCCTTGTTTATTTTAATGGCTTCTAAAACAGACATTAAAAAACTCTTGTGTTGAAAATATGTGGAAAGGAGCATGTAGTGGTTTTATTATACTGCAGCATAGCTCTTGAAATTATATAGCAATTTTCCATTTTGAACTGCTTTAAAGAACAAATTTACCAAGCTACATTTATAATGGTAGAAACACATTAGTCAAGGAAAATGCATGTTTATGGATAACTAAATTGATATAAAAATAATAGAATTGGCCTTGCCTTTGTAAATTAAATGAGGTAATTTCAAAGTTTAGAATATAATTCACTTTGATATACTGCAACTATTTTAATTGTAATAAATTATCAGATGTTATTTTTTCATTTCTTATTTTCTCTTATGCAAAATATATGCAATAAAACATCAAAATTAATTTCTTAAACATTTTACATTCTTAGGTCACCAGAGTTGTGAAATACCTTGTTAGGTTTTGATGTATTTATAGGTATTTGCTTTAACTTTAGTTGTTGTTTTGATTTTAAAATATTAAATGAAGCAACTTGCTTTTCCAAGTTCAGCTTTGAGTTTATAGGGCTCATAACTATGACATGAGTAATCCAACAATTTTTCCCCTTATATGTGCTTTTCACTGAAATATCTTTCTTTGAAAGCCATTTAAATCTTCAATCCAAGGGAAAATTGGGTAATTACAGGAGTTTTTCTTTTGTTTATATTATAGGAACGTGTGTACTAAATGACTACTACTTTTTTGATTGTGTGTCTCTTTTTGTGTCTCTAAATCCAAACTTTTCATGTATATTTTTTATTTTAAAGCTTGGTTTAAAATTCATTAAACTTCACATTGTATTCATTGTGTGTGTGTATGAAAGAGAAGGCAGGGGAAGGAGACAGATGATTCCCTAGATCAGAGAAAATTCTAATTTCTGATGGAATGTTTCATTGGTATTGATTTTACAGTGAAATGTGGATTTTCTAAAGGTTTCCTATGCCTTATTCATAAAGACAATGTTGTGAGGGATCATTTACTTCCAGTACTTATGCTAACACTAAGAGCTATAAAGCTGAAGTGACTTGATTGCATTTATGGAGCAAATGATTGATAGAAATACAAGGGTTAACAGAATTCAAAGAGGAATGCCCTCCATGTGTTGGGTCCCATCTTAGTGCTTTCAAAATATTACCTATTTAATCTCCTAATATTCCTTTAAGACACAGTCTTCCCATTTTACAAATAAGGAAATTTGATCTTAGAGATAATTAAAATAACTATGAGAAATGTATATCATTCCACAGATCTAAAATGTATTATGTATAAAGAAGCTTAAGAATCTGTAGGAAGACAGACAATAAACATTAGCACAAATAATTAATTACCTGCTTCGGATCCACCCACCTTGAAATTACTGTAATTATAGTGACCAAATGCTGTTACTATGGTATATTATTCAAAGAGGACTTTCTAAATTAATACTCAAGGGGCGTTTCATTCATTCCTAAATTCTATATTCCTTTGTTCCTCAAAGATGAGTAGTTCAGAATTGTTTAATGCTTTGCTTTGGAGAGTTCAGTCTTCTGATAGATCCTTCTCTCCCTACTGTGACTGTGGAAATCCCAAAGAAGGCTTCTACATGCTTCATGTCTCTCTGCCCTCTTGGCTGGCTGTCTGGTTTAAATGATCCTTTCTTTTTACTCTAATTCACTATTTTTGTTAAGAGACAAGTGATCTTGGTTTGATTTGTTTCTTCTACCTGCATTCCTTCCTTCCTGTATTACCATTTTGTCCAAACTGTGGATAATTACCTTTTGATCTCTCAAAAGTAAAGCAGAGATGAGGCTGGAGAATTCAACAAGACTGATACAACAGACAGCAATTGAAATTATTTGCTGAACATGCTGCTGAGTCCATGATCCCAGGTAAGGATACTTTCCCACTGCAACCTGGGGCCCCTCTTTATTTCCAGTTGTATTTTCACATAACAAACATGATGTAAGTTACCATTTGAAATTCAGAAAAACAAAATACTGTGGGTTATTATTATTATTATTTGTATAAAAATAGTGAAAATATTGGGATCCATCTATACTCTAACTTGGATGTACTTATACTAAAACACTGGGATAATGTATCAAAAAAATTAACATAAATGAAGTTTTTCTGAAGGTAAAATTGCATTGAGCATCCTGTATATTTATTTGCTAAATATGGCTAGTCTGTTTTCACCCCTAGGTTTTCTTAACTCTAGAAGAGCTCTGCAGTCCTGAATGGAATTTGAAATCCTTTCTTCCCCAAACTTCTAATTGCTCTAGTCTCTTCCATTCAACATTAGATCTATCAGTTAACAGCATCAAGAGTTTTTTGTTTAGTTGTTTTGTTTTATTTTTAAAATATGTAACTTGTGCTGGGCATTGTGGTGCACACCTGTTATCCCAGAAATTCTGGAGGCTGAGGCAGGTAGATGGTAAGTTCAAGGCCAGTCTCAGCAACTTAGCAGGACTCTATCTTAAAATAAAAAGAGCTGGAAAGAGCTGAGACTGTATTTCAGTGGTAGAGCACCCATGTTATCCCCAGTGCCCTCTCTCCAATAAAGAAAGAAAGAAAGAAAGAAAGAAAGAAAGAAAGAAAGAAAGAAGAAAGAAAGAAAGAAAGAAAGAAAGAAAATAATAATAATAATAATAATTTTAAAAATGTAACTTGTGTTGTTCTTGAGTAAGCATCATCAACACATCTAGGTTGTGGCTCTTGATTTACTTACAGGCCTTTGGGTAAGAGGATAATCACTGAATTCTTTTTCAACCTTATATTCCATATGAGAATTTAATTTAGGCTGTAAGCCTTGCCTTGTGTGGTGTCTGCAATCATTAGGTAAGATAGAAAAGGGGAGCACATTTATAATATTCCTTGTTGGGATTCTTCAACTCATCCCTGCTCTACTGTGTTTCTATACTGAACTGTTGACCTAATATTCAATAAAGTCTTCAGCATCCTACTTCATAATCTTAGTTCCTGATCATTTAGATGGCGATTTGGTTGGAGTCTATTCCCAGGTATGCACCTATGAGCTTGCTTTTCAATCTATACTGTTTTCACTTCAGGTAGAATTCAATGGCCCCATTCTCAATGGTATTAAAAGAAGGACACTATTCCCTATCTCTTATGTTTAAAAACAAATCTTTCCAAATAATTTCTCCAGCTTTTGCTTCCTCCAAATATTTTGAGATCTATCTGTCTGACCTATTGGTATCTGAAGCTTGTATCAAATGCCATGTGAAACTCATGAAGGTTGCTCATGGGAAAAAAAAAGTTCAAGCTTACAGAGGGTGCTTCATGCCTCTTCTGTGTCCTCTCCATCTCCCTGGTTTCCACGTGGTGTGCCTTTGGATTCCAAGACAGTATTCCAAACCTGTCTATTTACTGGGCCTAGAAATGTGTTTTCTTACAGTGTAGATGTTGCCAAAATAACTTGAGTAAAATATTTGATTGAGTGCTGTTGTGGGAACACACCTCAGAAATATAGCATTTATGTGATTTCCTCCTTGTCTTAGGAAGGCAATGCCTTCCAAGATTTTTTAACTCCCACCTTTCTGTTCCAAGGTAGTTGTCAGGAGGAAAAAACAACAACAACAACAACAAAAAAAACATTTTCTGTTTCTAACATGGAATGCTAACAGGGCTCTTCAAATAATTTCACTGTATTCCTTCAAATCTATGAAGATAATTCCTGTTGTTGCTGAAAATACATAAATTTTCAAAATGGATGTGTTCCAGCTTTGGCAGAATTGCCTCCCTGTTGTTGAATGCTTGGCACATGCATTGAGCTATCAAATCCCATCATTCTCCCTTGCTGGAATCAGGCAGACATCAAATAAGATGATTTGGCAGAGTTAGCTGATGTATTCTCTGAAAATAAAATCAATTTCCACAACCAATTATTTGAAAGGTCACTTTAAAAACTATTCTTTCTATTTTTTTATTTTTTAATATGGTTTTTAGTTGTTGATGGACCTTTATTTTATTTATTTGTATGTGGTGCCAAGATTGTTATGTTTTAATTAGCATTTGGAATAATTTCCTTTTTGTTGGGGGAAAGGAAGAAGGACTGCCATACTTAGTAAACTTAAGCAAATAAATAGAGTCTCAGTGCCTATGATTTAGAATCTTTTCTACCCAACTTAGTTTTCCTAATGTAAAATTTGTCTTTAAGGTAATAGAATTTTCACTCTATATATTTTCAATTCCAATTTAAAAAAATAATATAACAAATTGTAAATAAATCTACTTTGCCATCATTAGAAAAAGGAGGGAAGAATTTTGCTAAGTTAAATAGGGGGTGTCCAGTTAAATTTGAATTTCAAGTAAACAAATAACAATTTATTTATCTTTTATAAGTATGTCCAATGTAGCATTTAGGCCATACTTAAAAGAGTCATTGTTAATCTGAAGTTCAAATTTCACTAGGCAGCCTTTATTTATATTATGTGCTAAATCTGGTAACATTACAAAGGCAATAAAGAAGATTGCATAGAGAAAAAAATGAAGGTATTATCAGTGAAGGTTTGGGGAAAGTACTCATATCTTTGAACTCTAATTGTAGCAACTGCAAAGTGAAGAAGAGATTCATTCCCGTGTCTTAGAGAAAACCACTGCATTCCATGGACAGGGCCAAGATTCTGCTTGGATTTTACAGATAAAAAGAGACATGGAGAGATTAAGAAACTTGCCTAAACTAGTAAGCAGTGTGGTTAAGACTGTTCTTTTCAATGTTATTCTCTATGTTTCAAAGCCCACCTCCATGCACAGGTCTACATGTTTTACTGTTCAGGAAGGCATGGACAGATACCAGATTGTTGTTCATCTACAAAGTTCTTCATCCATCAAGTAAGCAAGATAAGATCAACCTTGTAATTTATTGCAAAGGCTTTCTAAAACATATGAATATAAAAATATAAATGATTGACCCTGGAAAAAAAATTTTATTTTCCCTGTTAAGCTTCTAAGTTTCTCTTAGTCACAGAATCATAGCAGGATTTAGGAAAAAAAAAGCATATAGGATTAAGAAATGGAAGATGACTTTGAGTCATTTATAAAGCAATACATTGAATAATCAGGTAAAAGGAAAAAAATGTGAGAAATTCCTCCTCCTACCAGTCTATTATCCACAGCCAAGGAAAACAAATTTTTAAGTGTTATATGGAAGCTTCTAGACAAAGGATCTTGAAATATTTTAGTTAAAAATAGAGATATATAATTTATGTTAACAAATCTAAAGTTACTAATTTTAAGTGTGTATATTAATGCCAATATTGATGTTACTTATATTTACTGTGCTTGCTGTCAATATTCTGTTTTATTGGCTCTATAAAATTAGGTGCAGCACTAATTTACTAATCCTCTGTATTAATTATTATGGCTCATTATGTCAGGAAAATGAAAAGATCTTGTCCTGCTTTAGTTCATGGAACCTTTCAGTTATCTCTACTGAGGGGTATATTTGTGAATAATTTTTTCTGTTTTATTGAGCTATTATACCTCTAGTCATGTCTTTTTGGGAGGTATGTGTGGGTGCTGAGATTGAACCTAGGGCTTTGTGGATATTAGGCAGTTAATCTACTGACATGAGCTGTGAGTGATAGAAACATGAGGTTAAGGGCACAATTTTATAAACTGGACCCACTGAACTGATCTCCACATGCTTTCTTTTTTCTTAAAACAATTTACCTGCAACCTGTCTGGTTCATTCAACAGGATATATTACATTCCTCAGCAAACAACCTGTAATCTGCAAGAGAAAAGCAGGCCTGATATGCCAATAAAAAGAATACAAGTTACCCTGAAAGGGGGACTTTTGTGACCCTTACATAAACCAGACACCAGAACTTGGAGAGATAAGGATAATTCCCTCTACCCATAAAATCTGTACGAACGGGTTCCAAACAGAACTGGTCAGTATAAGCCAAAATGATCTAGAGTTACTATGTTCAATAGGGATTTGAGAGTCTATTGTCATCCTGCTGTCAGTCAAAAGTCAAGAGGTGGGCCAGCATGGGACTCACTAAAAGTTTTTTCCTAGAACCTCCATAAAATTGGAGGGCAGGAGAGCCACGTCACCCCTCTCCTCTCTGAGAGGACCCACTCTTTACATTCAGAGTGTCTAATTTTCCCTTTTCTTATCTCTTCTAACGAACTTATGTCTGATACTCTGAGCAACATGTTAAAAACAATTGTGACCTAATAGCAAGAAGTGGAGTGAAGACAGGGTCTCTGCAGCTGCCTCAGCTTCATGGTGAACCACGGTGCCTGAGGGAACAGTATTTCTGACTTGCAGTTTCCTGGGTGTTCAGACACAACTTTTATTTGTGTTATTTTTGAAGACCAATTAGCAATATCCTAAATAGATAAATGGAAAGACCAACATTTTTGAGTGACATCATGAAAATACAAATTAGCAAGAGGCTTTTAAGCCACATAGGAGCCAGTTAAGTCTTCGCCGTGAGATGCTTTAGAGTATTTCTCTTTGGCTGCATAGATTGGCTCCAGTGTGGGAGCTTCATAAGGCTAGTCTTCCAAGGTGGTTGTAAAGGCTTTCTAAAACATATTTATAGCACAATATTAATAGTAGGCACTAGATAAACTGAAGTTATTTTTATTAGTGTGTTTAGAGCCAAATCCATTGAATCCATTTTTCTATTTTCCACAGAGATAAGGAAATGTTTTTTTCTACCTGCTATTGGATCACTTGACAAGATGATGTAAATACACCCACTTAGCCATAGTGGCAGACACTCTGTAGTTTCAAGACAGTAAAGATCTTAGTTGCAAAGTAAAGTACTGTTATAGTAGATTTTTCTTTTAAATACTACATATACTTTTTGTTCATTTTCTTTCACTTTTCAATTTAGAGGCAAGTAGTTTAATAACATTTAATTTTTAGCTCCTAATTTGGTCAAAATATCTAACCAAACTCCAGCATTCAACCCATATCAGAGAATTAATATTCTGATCAGATCACATTTCTCATAATCTGGTCATTTCACATCTGAAAATTCTTGTATTATGTCATCCAAGAGTTTCTTGGGGGATACCTCATATCTAAGCACTGATACACTGGTACAATTGTATTAAATATTCCTGGAAAAAATCTATTTAAAAGTATCATGCATAACATTCTAACAGAAAAATATTAAGTTAGATTGTTGCAGAGTGAGACCCACTTGCTGTACCCAGGCAGAGTCAGAATTCTCATCTGGTGGTTCTTGCAAACTTGCAGGGAGAATTTCAGATGGGTCACACAGAGTAACAGGCAGGAGCTTATTGGAAAGATGTGTAATACAGATGACCAAGAATCTGGACAGACTGAATGGGTAACCCCCGCGAGGTCAACATGGGCCTTATAGATTCTAGGTTTTTTTAAAATTCTGAACGTGGAAGTCTCCCCTACCCCTGAAGTTCGAACAAATAGGTTCTGCCCCCAGAAAGTCCTTGTCCCTTTCTTTGACTTGGCAAAGAAAATCCCAGGAGTTGGAAGGAGTTAATACCTGTGAAATTCCTGGAAGTGGAAACCTGTTCAAAATCAGGGAAACTTATCTTTTGTCTCTCTTCCTCCCAGAGCTTCTGGAGATAGAACTTTTGAAACAATGAAGGTCCCCCCACCACCTTCCCCTAAAGTTGGTTTTCAACAAAACCCACTTTTCTATCAATTTGACTTTGAATATCTCTGGAGCAGAGAATGTTAAGGCTTAGTAAGGCTTAACTTCTTTCCTCCCTGGGTGGGTATTAGAGTTAGCAGCTAACAATTATCTTGGTTCTTATCTGCTTTGACAAAGTTCTGTTATCCCCAGTCCTGTGACCTATGCCGTCTTTTTGAAGCATATATCTGATTTTGTCCCTGTAAGTTAGACTTGTTACTATCCTGCTTCATACCCATCTGTTTATGGCTAGCTAACCTACCTAATAAGAGTATTACCACACAGAAGCTCCCCGCGCATCGCGGCTGTGTTTGCGGCCTCTGCGAGTAGGCGCTTCGAAATTAGTCTCCCGGGCGAGCAGTGCGCAGAAACCTTGAACCGGTGGAGCCCACTTGTAACGTGGAGCCCAGAAGGCTGCAAAGACAGTACCGTTTTCTCAGTGGTGGGTACTATACCAACTGCCCTCCTAAGAAAGTGCTGAGATAGAGTATTATAATGATAATACAAGAGCTTCTACTGCTGCAATAAGAATGTCTTTCCCCCCTCATTTGAATCGCCCTCCCAAGGGAATCCCAGCACTCCCACCGGGTATCCCACACTCACAGTTTCCTGGCTTTCCTCCACCTGTGCCTCCAGGGACCCCAATGATTCCTGTACTAATGAGCATTATGGCTCCTGCTCCAACTGTCTTAGTACCCACTGTGTCCATGGTCGGAAAGCATTTGGGAGCAAGGAAGGATCATCCAGGTTTAAAGGTAAAAGAAAATTATGAAAATTGTGGTTCCTACTACTACAGTTTTTGTTGGCAACATATCCGAGAAAGCCTCAGACATTCTTATACGACAGCTCCTAGCTAAATGTGGTTTGGTTTTGAGCTGGAAGAGAGTACAAGGTGCTTCTGGAAAACTTCAAGCTTTTGGATTCTGTGAGTATAAGGAGCCAGAATCTACTCTCCGTGCACTCAGATTATTGCATGATCTGCAGATTGGAGAGAAGAAGTTACTTGTTAAAGTTGATGCAAAGACAAAAGCACACCTGGACGAATGGAAAGCAAAGAAGAAAGCTTCTAATGGGAACGCCAGGCCTGAAACTGTCACTAATGATGATGAAGAAGCCTTAGATGAAGAAACCAAGAGAAGAGATCAGATGATTAAAGGGGCCATTGAAGTTTTAATACGTGAATATTCCAGTGAGCTAAATGCCCCATCACAGGAGTCTGATTCTCACCCAAGGAAGAAGAAGAAGGAAAAGAAGGAGGACATTTTCCGCAGATTTCCAGTGGCCCCACTGATCCCTTATCCACTCATCACCAAGGAGGATATAAATGCCATAGAAATGGAAGAAGACAAAAAAGACCTGATATTGAGAGAGATCAGCAAATTCAGAGTCACACACAAGAGATCATATGGTGATTAATGCAAGATGAAACTCTCAGCTTGGAAAGTAACAAGGAATAGGATAAACTGGAAGAAGAGAAAGGCAAAAAGGAAAAAGAAAGACAGGAAATTGAGAAAGAACGGAGAGAAAGAGAGAGGGAGCGTGAAAGGGAACGAGAAAGGCGAGAACGGGAACGAGAAAGGGAACGAGAACGTGAACGAGAAAAGGAGAAAGAACAGGAGCGGGAACGAGAACGGGATAGGGACCCTGACCGTACAAAGGAGCGAGAGCCAGATCCGGATCGAGAGAGATCGGGACCGGGATCGGGAAAGGAGCTCAGATCCTAATAAAGATCGGAGTCGATCAAGAGAAAAGAGCAGAGATCTTGAAAGGGAACGAGAGCGGAAAAGAGAGAGAGAGCGAGAAAGGGAGCGTGAGAGAGAGCGAGAAAGAGAACGGGAGCGGGAAAGAGAGAAAGACAAAAAACGAGACGGAGAAGAGGATGAGGAAGATGCTTACGAAAGAAGAAAACTTGAAAGAAAACTGAGAGAGAAAGAAGCTGCTTATCAAGAGCGTCTTAAGAATTGGGAAATCAGAGAACGGAAGAAAACCCGGGAATATGAGAAGGAGGCTGAAAGAGAAGAAGAAAGGAGAAGAGAAATGGCTAAAGAGGCTAAACGACTAAAAGAATTCTTAGAAGACTATGATGATGATAGAGATGATCCCAAATATTACAGGTGGAGTGCTCTTCAGAAAAGGTTGCGTGATAGAGAAAAGGAAATGGAAGCAGATGAACGAGATCGGAAGAGAGAAAAGGAAGAACTGGAGGAAATTAGGCAATGCCTTTTAGCAGAAGGGCACCCAGATCCAGATGCAGAGCTTCAGAGGATGGAACAAGAGGCTGAGAGGCGTAGACAACCACAAATAAAGCAAGAGCCAGAATCAGAGGAAGAAGAAGAAGAAAAGCAAGAAAAAGAAGAAAAACAAGGAGAACCCATGGAAGAGGAAGAAGAACCAGAGCAAAAGCCTTGTCTCAAACGAACTCTGAGGCCCATGAACTCAGCGCCATCTGTTTCCTCTGCTAGTGGAAATGCAAGGCCCAACACTCCTCGGGATGAGTCACCCTGTGGTATTATTCTTCCTCACTAAAACTCACCAGATCAACAACAACCTGAGGAACATAGGCCAAAAATAGGACTAAGTCTTAAACTGGGTGCTTCCAATAGTCCTGGTCAGCCTAATTCTGTGAAGAGAAAGAAACTACCTGTAGATTGTGTCTTTAACAAATTTGAGGATGAAGACAGTGATGATGTTTCCCGCAAAAGGAAACTTGTTCCCTTGGATTATGGTGAAGATGATAAAAATGCTGCCAAAGGCACTGTAAACACTGAAGAAAAGCGCAAACATATTAAGAGTCTAATTGAGAAAATTCCTACAGCCAAACCTGAGCTCTTTGCTTATCCTTTGGATTGGTCTATTGTGGATTCTATATTGATGGAATGACAAATTAGACCATGGATTAATAAGAAAATCATAGAATACGTAGGTGAAGAAGAAGCTACATTAGTTGATTTTGTTTGTTCTAAGGTTACAGCTCATAGTTCACCTCAGAGCATTTTAGATGATGTCGCCATGGTACTTGATGAAGAAGTAGAAGTTTTTATAGTCAAAATGTGGAGATTATTGATATATGAAACAGAAGCCAAGAAAATTGGTCTTGTGAAGTAAAACTCTTTTTACATTTAGAGTTCCATTTCAGATTTCTTCTTTCTCACCCTTCAAAGGACTTTGAATTTTTTTTTTTGTCTTCAAAGGCATTTGTGAGATCTGTAATTTTTTTTTAATGTAGAAAATGTGAATTTTTTTTTTAGTCCTCTAATTTGTTAATGCCCTGTGTACTCCTTTGGTTGTAAAGTCATCTGAATCCTTGGTTCTCTTTATACTCACCAGGTACAAATTACTGGTATGTTTTATAAGCTGCAGCTACTGTACACAGCCTATCTGATATAATCTTGTTCTACTGATTTGTTCCTTGTAAATATTAAAATGACTCCCCCCCAAAAAAGAGTATTACCATAGTGAAACATGATTATTAATCCATTTTTTTTCAGAATTTCACGCCTTTCCAAATGCCATTAGACCTTAAACCTTTTTATCACATGGGCTGCTGTTTTGCAATTTTCTTTTGGTTTTCCAATGAGACACCCAGAATGTTCTGTTTTCTATATGAATGCAATTTCAGTCATTACTCTTTGATAGATTGGATATTGTTTTCCAGAGTGAAATTATCATTTTAATTGATCTGGGTTATTATTTTTCTATGTTACTCAGTTCACACAAACTGTTGGTACTATTATAGTTGTGGTACAGAAGGTTGAGTTCCCATCACCAAAGTCTGTGTTGAGAATGGTTTCTTATGCTGACACCAAGCAGACCCCAACTCATGTTTGGTATCCCCATGCTCATTAGCTAGGGGAATTACTTACAGGTTGCCAAACACTTCTTACATTTGCATATCAGCCAACCCCTTATGCTCTCTATCAGTTTAAAAAGCTATGCTTTGGGATACTAGAAATGGCTGAAGTATTTGTTAAGTTTTACTGAATAAACATAATTAACTTTTCCAGTTTAATGAATCCATGAAATTTAAAAACCTGTGGGATTAGTTCTATTTAATACTAAAGCATCAGTTTTAGGAGTTCTGTTACCTGTTTGGTCAGAAGAAACCCACAACTTTATTTCATATAATTTATGTTGAAATAATAACATATTAATCTAATTCAAATTCCATTAAAATTGTGATAGTTATGCTGAATTTACACTCAGGATCTATTTCCAGGGCCTGAAAAATTAGCGTTTACCTTTTCCAGACACCTATACAGCCAGGCTTCTGGAAGTGAATTACATCCTCTACTCAGATGTAGGATATTTCCTTATCTCATCACCAGTAGGGTGATGTTATTGGATACACTATAAGTACTGCTAGAGGGTAGTCTGATGGTGGCTAAGTAGTTACCCCATAAGGACAGTTCTGATGAACTCTGAGAGTCATTCACCAGATCATAGAAAGACCTTTCAATGACTTGTAAGCAACAAATTCACCTTATTACTTGTCTTCTTAAAATATATAGGGTATTTTGGTTCTTAGCCCAAATTATTCAAACAAACTTGTTTTTGAACTCACTTTTAAATATTTTTCACAAAACAATTATAAATAGATAGATAGCATTTTTAAATACCTAAAATCTTCGAAAAAGAAAGGTTACTCATTAATATTTATTATGTCAGTGCACTGCTATAATCCAGTTTGTGTTTTGCAATGTAAATCCCAAAATGTGTTATATTATTTCTGTCAACTCAGGTTGCCAACATAAAGCTAACATAAGCTGGTTTTATAGGAGTTTACTTATAATCTTTAACAGCTGGGCTTGAAAATAATTCAGGTTTTAAAGTTGGAACCATCGTCTGTTTTAAGAGGTAAGAAAATAAAAATCTGAGAGGAAGGATTAGATGATGTAATTTCTTCTGTTTGATACTAAAATTCCATAAGACTCTATATTCAATAAATATAAAAATATAGCTGAATTGCATTTTTCTGGGCCTTTAAGAAGTGTGGGTGACAAAATGCATTTTATGAACATTTTTTATGCCTTGTAAAAATAACACTACATATATATGTTCAATTCTGCATAACAATGAGCTTACTTTCTCTCTTCTTTTTTTATGTTCCTTTATGGTTTACTACTTTAGGCATTAAATCAAGAATCTAATATGTTGAGGGTAAGGGACTATATATCAAAAGCTTTTTTCTTCAAGCAAATATTTGGTGGATTCCCACATGTCTATTGAAATGAAAACTAGGGAATACTATGTGTGTGTATCACTATATTCTTTTCAAGAAATTGGCAGGAGATTTATTTAAGTATGTCATTCTATCTTGAAAGCCAACTATGAATTTACGAGGGGCAAGGGAATATATCTATAAATTACTTCTTGCAAAGTTAGGAAGTTTTGGGGTTTAAGTTTAGTATTACTAATTAAAATATTGTGGTTTTCAATGAAAGTAGCATGTTGCACTTGATTTAGTCTGCACTGAAGTGGGAGGAACATCATCTCTCACCTCATCTAATGTTTACCGAATGGGAGTCAAACATTTAACGTAGAGTTGTTTTTAAGCATATTTATACACAGTTAATTTCATTGACAAGTAACCTGAAAATGCATTGTGCTATGAGCTTGCAAATAAGGGATGGGGTCAGCATAGTCCACAGAAAGGGTCAGCTTAGCTTTGTGGCTAAACTTATGGACTCTCCAAACCCAATATCTGGATTTAACTCCTGACTCTGTCAAATACTAACTTTTTGATATTGGGAATATCACTGATTTTTTGTTATTGTTGTTTATAACATGAGGATTATCATTGTATCTACCTCATTTGATCAATGTGAGAACCAGAAAGCATGACTAGTGATGTTGAAGCAAAGTCTACCAAAATAAAGGAATTCTCCACTGTTGACTGAATTCAAAGGCAAATAAATAAATAATAGTGCTAATATTTAATATTTAAATAATAGTGCCAAATACCCAAATACAACTTCCTGATACATAATCCTAAAATACAAGATTAGTTTTAAACAATGCACAAAGCAGTATCTTTTAAAAAAGATGCTTCTGCTCAAAGTGACTTCCCAGCTCCTAATGGGCAGTGGGTTTGGCTGCTGGGCACAGGTACATCATACACCCTCTTGGTGAGAAAGTATACACACAACACATATTAGGCATGTGCCTCACCATCTGTGTACCCCTGCCCTCCATATTGGCAATGATTGTTCATTCAGTTTGTTATAGTCAAATATCATAAACTAAGTAACCTAAAACCAATAGGAAAGTATGTCTTAAAGTTTGGGAAGCTAAACATTCCAATATTAGGACACCAACAGATTTAGTATCTGTTTAAAGTGCCCTTTGATTCATAGATGGTGCCTTCTTACTGTGTCCATGGAGGGACAGGAAAGGCAGTTATCCGGGGCCTCTTTTCTAAAGGCATTAATCCCATCCCAAGCCTCCCCCAGGCCTAACCTCCCCATATACCATATTCCTGGTTAAGTTTCAACATATACTATCTGAGAGAACAGAGTTTTTCAGATCATAGTATGGGTTTCCATGTTAAGTTCATAGCTTGGCTAAGGTAGCAGGGATGCTAGAAAAGGGATGTCAGTGGATGGATGTCAGGGATGTCTGGTAACAAGACTATGTGTCATGGATTCTCTCAACAGTGCATATGGTTGGGTAGTTGCCAGTGGGAATTTATAAATGAGGGCTCTTACTTGTTCACTGGGACATGGCTAGTAGGGTTCAAACCTCTTCAATTACTGCATATTTTGAGTTATAATTTCTCCAGTATGAATGGTAACCCATTAGATGTGACACTTTTGTGAAGTAAATAATATAAGCCTTTGTATGTTATATTGCTGATTAGAGCCCCATTACTTACTGAGAAAATTGGTTGTGCTATATAGAGGGTCGGACAAGAGTCCAGGTGTTTTAGGTTAATAGAAGTGGATTTTATTGATTGTCAGTTCATATTCCCACCTTAAATGTATCCATATACACTGATAATAGCTGGTGACAAAGAGAAAATTTCATTATACAAACAATATAGACCATAAACTTGACCTTGGGATATTAGCATCAGTTCTCCATCTCCTTCCCAGAGGTCTTTCTGCTATCAGATTGAGAGACTTCAAAATCTGTTATTTTCTCTTCAAAACTTTTTAAACTTCTGCTATCAGGTTCACTTCACTACAGGCATGACCAAAACTACATTTTGTGATCTCTTAGAATGTTTCCATTCAATTATTGAGTAGTGAATTCTTTGATGAATGTAAATAAAACCACTAATACCCTTGCTGTCTGTAGGTTTCTGCTCAAATGCCATTTTTTCATTCTTTGTCCACTCTATGGACACTCTATGTCCATTCTTTGTCCACTCTTTGTCCCCTACACATGCCTGTATTTTGTTTTTAAGCAAACCGTTGTCATTTTATAACTATTATTTTGCCTTTCATCATGAAAAATGTGAACTTTTTGAAGACAGATACATAGACACTTCTTATTTTCTCCATCTGTGCCACTCCTCTAATCCAGGAAAACACTGCACATGCGTGGGAGTCCTCTGTGCGTTCCCGGTACCTCCCTGCTCCTCTGTCTGTACTGTCCGACCTCCTGATGCAAAACAAGCATATTAAAAAGCTTTATCAAGTCTTTTAAACACTTTCAGGATCTATCCTTCTATCATAACACTGTTAGGCATTCCTGTTTTTGGCTCTTGCACATAAAAACTGAGAATTATTAAAGACAGTAGCACAATTCCTGAGTTGGTTAAATAAAATAGTCCCACCCCATCTGAATACTATTGTTCAGAGCCTCTTATGTTTGAGGGTTCATTTTCAGCATAAATCCCAAGTTTTCTCTACTCTCAACAACTTTTCTATACCATGTGAGCCCACTCAATAACTTAAGAGTCTCTGGAAATAAGGTAACAACCACAGAGGACTGACTTCCTTCACCTCATTGAGAATTTATTGGTAGCATGTATGCCTCAGGGAATCATAACTTTCTTCTATTTATTTTTACTCGTAACCCACCCACTTCTATCTCCATAAATGAGCCTTCTGATCTCTTATGCTCCTTAATTCTCTTCTCTTCACAAATCTTTGCCCAGGAATTCTCTTCTACCTGATTTTCAGCACGTCTCTTCTCTTTCCAAGCATAAGATCGTATTCCATTTCCAGAACATCTTGCTCTTAAAAAAATATATATGCAGAATGATATTCCTCCTTTGTCCTAGAGAATGAAAAATATTAGTTTTGATTTTTATTGAAAATACAATTTCCAAGCCACTCCCTCGATACATGGGCATGGTGAATCTAGGATTAGACCTTGAAGTAGGTATTTTAAGCATGTGTTTTCTGGGGAGTCATGCATCATTTTTTCTTCCCAACTAGATTGTGTTTTTCAGCATGTAAACATGTTATTTTCTTGATGCTACATCCCCTCCAACTATTTTAATGCTTGTCTATGCCTCAAAAATTTTCTTAACAGAGATGTCTCTTCTTGCTGTATTTAGTTACCTTTTCCCTTTCTTTCCAGCCCACTCCAATCAGACTTTAAATTTCGTGTTCATTGAACATCTTCTTCTTAAGGTCAACTGTGATGGAGTGTCAGTACATCTTTTGATCCTGGCCAATCCTTGTCATGTTTGACAGCTCAGGAATGTTTCTTACAGGTCACACACCTCCCTTTGGAATCACTTTTGCTACCTGTCTTTCAGGACACCACAGTCTGTTAGTTTATTTGTTGTTCATTGTTTGCAGTGCTGGGCTTTCTTGTATATTTTTGTCTTTATCTTCCTTGTATACCAGGACTGTCCAACCTTTTCCCGTCTTTATCTACATTTCTTTTGTAACCTCACCAGGTCTGGAAATTTTAAATATCATTCATGCCTTGACGACTGTGAAGTTTATATTTCTTGCACAGTCTACTCTCCTGATCTTTCTTTTGGTTGTCCAACTGCCTGGTCAACATCTGTCCTGGATGTTCAAAAGGCACTTCAATCTGTTCAAGGCTTAGCTCTGTTATCTCATGTGAAACTCCCATACTATTTTCCATTTCAATCAATCATTTCTCTGTTCCCCTAGTCACAAACAAAATAAAACAAACAACCATAACAAAACACAAACAAAAATTTAGGAGCACTCTTGTCTTCTACAAGTTGTCTTATCAAATCCATAAGCGTTGTTATTCTCTTAGGTTCATCATTAAAATACAACCAGTTCTCAGAACTTCCATTGTTACTGTCCTGGTCCATGTCATTGTTGACTATCTTCTGAATTATTGTGAGAGCCTTTTAATAAGGCTCCCACCTTCCTCCCTTGTTCTTTGGGGTACGTCTTATTGTAAACAGAATAACTGAGTGGTCCTTCTATAACATGTATTAGATCACAGCACTTTTTGGCTCAAAACAGGCCTATCATTCTTCCATTCTCACTCAAAGTAAAAACATCATCCTTTACAATGTCTCTAAGACACTACGTGAGTCAGTGTCCTTTACCTCTGTCACTCAGTTGAATCTCTCTGCTCCATTCACACTCTATTCACACAGGAAAGTGGTACAGTCCTAGCCACAGGACCTTTGAATTTTCTGGTCACCCCTCCCCAGCCCCCCTACTCAGGTATAGTTTCTCTCACCTCCTTAGGAGCTTGACTTAAAAGGCAGTGTTACAATTTGACCTGCCTTCCCCTTTAATTCTGTTTCCATTTTTTGTTATCCAAAGCATTTATTACCTTCCAAACTTCTAACTATGTTACTTAGAGATGTTATTGGTTTTCTAAAATTTACCAAAAGAATCTCATAACCATTATAGAGGGATTTTTTTTTGTTTTTGTTTTTCAATGCTGTAGACATGGTGTTTATAACTGTGCCTAGCACATAGTAGATATTCCAGAATATGAACACAGTTGAAAACATTGTTTTTTACTGTTTTTATTGCTACTGACCATGTACATATTTTTTTTTCCTTTGAACAACATATTTGTGGCTAAATTTCTAAAATCTCAAATCTCTCTAAACTATATACCTTGTGTAAGTAGGTATGCAATAAGCTTTTATCAAAAGAATAGAATGAATTTAACTGAATGCAAAATAGAATTTAGATGGCATTATTGTTATTATTGATATGTTAGATATCTCTGTATTGAGTAAGTAAAAGTTTGGTAAACATATATAGTTTTAAATGAACAAGATATTAAATTTTATATTTATGTCACATAGAGTTGGACAAACACTTCAGAAATCATACTGCAAAATAATCCTTTAAAAAGAAGGGAAATTTTATATTCAAATATTGTAAATTTTTCAACATTTAAAATTAAATTAGTATACAAAATACAAATTTAAGTACTATAAAAGTGTGCATAAAATTAAAAAAAAATGGAAAACATACTTGCTACAACTGAAAATTTTATGAATTCATGATTTCTGGTCACATGAAAATTACATAGACATATACACATATACATATATTCACACAAATATTATTTCTGAGCTCATGTTTACATCTCTATCTATATTCACAAATAAAACCACAGAAGGTAAGCCTTTTTTCCAAAATCCTTTATGGAATTTTTAATCTGCACATAGCTGATCTTGTTATTTAATTTTTCAAGACAAATACTTAATTTAACTAATAGTTTAAGCATATATATGCTAAGAAACAATGCTGTAACAATTCATCTTTGGTTTAACAAGATTGATATTTTGTTTGGCAGACTGTACCAGTCCAAATTTTCTCCCTTAAAATATTTTTTCCCCTGACAATGATTATATTTCATATTTTAAGCTGTTCTTGCATGGCTTATTTTTTAGTAAAACATGCTTTGTTTGAGGTGAGGTGCTGAATTTATTCTCTATTTTTTTCTAGTTCTTTTGTATCTATTCACCCAAAAGTTGGCAGAGTGAAATCCTGTTTACTTATCTTTTGTGCAAATCTGGAACTTACATTGGGTGGTCTCATTAAAGTTCAACAGTAGTGGCAAGGTCAGATCATAAGCACATTATCCTTTTGTAAAACAGCAGAGTGTGACAGAGGTATTTCCTAATATTCCAACTGCCATTGTGTTTTATATGTCTATATTAAATAGAAATTTACTGGAAGATGAGGGAGAAGATATGTTAGAAATCCCCTCCATATAAGTTATAAAATTGTCTCAAATTCCTTCCAACGTTTATAAGGATCTCATAAAGTTTGGGTGGTCTTCATTTCATAGAGCGGCCAAGTGATAAATATGAATCATGCAGACATAGATGTGTAGGTCAATCTTCTTCTTGGCATCTCAGCTTAGCATGCTATTTTCTTTCACAGTGTGGAACTCCTTTCAACTTGCTCTTAATTTCTGCATGCATGGACATCATGTGTGATTCAATATGCAAGAAGATAGTGACAGCATGGCCATCGTATTTTTGGAGGGCCCCTCTTAAAGCTCTGTGTATTTTCTACTTGGTATTTTGATTTTTTGCCTCTGTGTTTATGTTTCTTCTTATTCAGGCAAGGGTTGAAGTGGTTAAAAACACAGATTCAGCATCTCAAAACACAGGGTGTGAATCTCAAACAGCTCTTGGGCTTGCACAATCTTGGTAAGTACAGAGTGGAGCAGGTGGAAAAAGCCACCTGAAAGTTCAGCAGTTCATGGCTGTCAGAGTTATGTTCATGGCTGTGAAGGTAGTTCATGACACACCTGCCAAAAATGTGGCTAGAAATCAGCTAAGGTGAATGGTGAAGAGGACACTGAACACACATGACTTCTGAGTCCTGCAGGACACGGGTTTGAAGCTGGCTTGAAAAGAATGTCTGGGGATACTGCATTTGCTCATGGGAATCAAAAGAGAAAGGTTTTAAAATGAGATAACTCGCAACAAAAGTATTAAAGCAAAATAGTTCCATTTCTGTGGAAAATCACAAAAGTACATTTAATCCATATTGTAAGTCATCAAAATAACTTTGTCTCATAAGAATTAAGGAAAAAAATCACAAAGCAACTATAATGTTGAAAGTTTTGATGGAAAATGTATCAGTGTTTTTCAATAGCTTTCGTCTTTCTGAAACTCCGAACATGATTTATGTAAAAGATAAAGTAGAAGTGGAGGTAGGTGGATTTGAATTGCACTAGGAATTTCTGCCAAGCAAAGCAGTAAGGAAATTCCATACCTCCTGAGTGTTTTGGAGTCATTCCATTTGAATATATTGAAAAACAGCAGATAGCCTTTACTCTCAGAAGACTGTATTTTGGACTGCCTTGAAATAGGTTGGCAAGCAGTAAATATAATGAGTTAAAATGTTTCTTTTAAATTTCTGTTTAAATTATGCAAATTACTCAATATGAAAGTGATCACCTTTCTATGAGCTTTCTTATTCTTTTGAATACTGTAAGTTTCCATTCCTACTAACATGTTTTAACTCAGCTATTAGTGATCTCTCTTTATCTTAGAGTTCCTCCACCCTATTGCCTGAAAAGCAGAGTCTGAAACTAGGACTTGAATGCAGGTAGTTTATTTTGGCCCGGGATGGGGAATGAAAGGGGGAGTGAAGCCAGCCAGGAGGCAATCTTGACTTGAGCTGACTTGATGCCACCATGAGCCGTTGGGCCCGGATCCTGCTGGGTACTTTTGAGGTTACTTTTCAGAATATGCCACAGAATTGTGCACTCCAGGAACTGTCTATTCGATTCCTTCCTGGAGGAAGACAGCATTTAACACATTTATCAAAGGTTGCGTTCCTATAAACCCAAACTGCACTAGGGCAAAAGGTGACAGACATGTGTTATACTCTGACACACTGAAGAAGTGTAGCCACGTTACACCTGTGCAAAACGTGTGGCTGTTGCAACCTGGAAGAAAAGTTGATCCAGGAGGATGTGTTGAAGGATGAGAGATGTCTCATGTAGCCCTACACAGCGGGAAAGCAGGACGGGCATGTGGCTTCCTTCTCTAGTCATTTCATGTCAGTCTCAAGCTGAACAAATCTGCTTCCTAAACACAATGAATGAGATGCCCACTGTGTTGTATTTTCCAGAGCCTCTATACTGGAGTGGAAGGTTCACATTAATTGCCTTCTTCAATATATGATGAGTGCTTCATAAATATTGTTTCACACTTTTTAGAAATCAAACAGAAATACTTCAGGGAAAGTTATTGTTTATCTTAAGTGTCCAGACTAAGATTAAATGAATTTAAATTACTTTCCCTAAGTCCTCTGTGATGTAGTCCTTAAGTAGCAGTATGTATTTTCTTCTTTTTCTGTTATTTTCACACCAAACCACCTCCTAAACCACAATGGTTTAGTTGAAGAAGGTTATGTTGCAATACCTCCCACAGAAGAAAAATGCCACAGATTATAATAAAAGTATTGTATACTCATGAGTTGATCCATGGGTTTTCATTCCTTTTGTCCTAGACAGCAGTTTCTCATGAACTTTGTCTCCACTGATTTGTTTCTATGGTGAAATACCCAAATATCCTAATTTTAAATATTACAAATTTATTTCAATTCATTTAAATGCCTAATCTCTTAAATTATATATATATATATATATATATATATATATATATATATATATATATATATATATATATATATATATTTTAATCAATATAATCAGGTATTAAAGTAAGCTTTCTAAAATATTCATTACATAGATTATAATGCATTGTCAAAATTTCAGGGGAAGCTGTTTAAAAATTTACCAAAGCCTCAAAATAAAATATATGAAATAACTTCAGCAAACTGTTTCCTTCTTTATATACATTTATACATCTTCTTATAAAGGATGCACTCTAATTTTTCATGCAGAATATTTTACTTATGTATTATATTAAAAATTAAATAAACTTTAGATTATGAAAAATTAATTCTTTATTTAGTTAAGAAATTGCAGGATTTTTTTTAATTACTTAATTATCTATGTTTCCTAGTTTTCATGACCCAATTTTTCTCCTTTTTTGGATATTTAGATTACCATAACGATACATTAGTACTTTAGTCAAAGTAGAAAAGCAAAGCAAGATAAAACCCAAACTAAAAGTGTTAATGAGCCTCAAAACATAATAATCTGATAAGAGTACATACTTGGAAACCGACCCATGAGAAGTATTTAATGTTTTGTTTTCAACATGTGCTCTATGATGAGGATGAAGGAAATATTCTCAGCTTGCTTTGATTCAATTCCCACTGCAATATTAAGAAATTAGAGCAAAGAAGAATGGCTGTCTTCAACACCCCAATCATTATCATATAATTGGACTAAAATGAGATTACTCTGAGAATGTTATTTCTTGGAGCAAGATATTTTTCCTCATTCTCAGGCTGGTTTCCTCAAAATAAGAGTCTGAAGAGTAAGCTTGTGTGCTAATATTTATTAGGAGCACCATCCCAGGGAGGTGAGTTGAGGGGAGAAATGAGGAAGATCATGAAGGAGAAAGAACCACCAAACTGGTCTCTGACCAGATTAGAGACAACTGATAGCTCAATCTCTCAGAATTAGTTGTTAAGAAACCCCATGAAGTTCCATCTCTCAAGACAGTCTGTGGTGGGACAAGAGATGGGGAAATATATCCCATGAGTTTGGATTCCACATGCATTTGGTCACACTCAGCTTTCACGTGTGATTTTCAAAACCCTCTGGAAGGAGGAGGGGAGATGTGTGTAGTTCTCCTGGGGTCAGGTGCCCAAGTTTTTGGTGGGTTATTGTTATGATTTATATATGAGTGTCCCCTCAAAAGCTCATGTGAGACACAATACAAGAATAGTCACAGGTGAAATGATTTGATTAGAGGAAATGTAACCTAATCTGTGACTTCATCCACTGATATAGTTTAACTGAGTGGTAACTCTAAGCAGTAGGGTCTGGAAGGAAGAGGTGAGTCCTGGAGGACATGCCTTTGGGATATGAATTTTGTCCCTGTTGAGTGGAATTCTTTCTCTGCTTTTGGATTGCCATGTCCTGAAATGCCTTTTTTCTCTATTCCCTTCTGCCACTGTGATTTTCTGCCTCAGCTGAGGCCCCGAGCTATGGAGTTGGCCATGGATGGACTGAGACCTCTGAAACCCTGAGCTCCAAATAAACTTTTTCCCCTCTACAATTGTTTTGTAAGGTAACTAAAAGTTACTCTTGCAAGAGGTTTCCTTTAAAAGTGGTCTCTACTGACAAGGTCAAAGGAGAATAAATAATTAAAACATAGAGCAGACTGAGTGGGTCTCAGATCCAAGAGGACTCTGATATGGTTAGTATATCAATACATGATTTATCACTGTCTTATCTAAAATAAATAGAGCTCATTTGCTTTTTTTTTAATTTATTTTTTAGTTCTCGGCGGACACAACATCTTTGTATGTGGTGCCGAGGATCGAACCCGGGCCGCATGCACGCCAGGCGAGCGCGCTACCGCTTGAGCCACATCCCCAGCCCCTCATTTGCTTATTTTGTATAATAATTTTCATTTTGTAAAACAGGAATTAATACATCTCGATTATAAGAGGCTCCAATTCTTTGATTCTTTGGCATTAAATTTAAAAAAAAAAAAAGATGCTGCACCAAATTCAATGCATTGAGAATTTTATATACTTACATTTTCCTTACATCTGCAGTACGTAAGTCCAATATTCTTGAAACATGGAATATGGTTTTAAAACAGTTTAGAAACATTTGCAAAGGTGATTAATGATAAAGAGAATAAATGTAATTAAAATAAATGTTTATTCGTAAAATAAGTTACCTAAAATTTAAAGTACCAGACACTTCAACTAAACTAACATTTAAAAAGAAAAATAGAAAGAAAAAAATATTTCCACAGATTTGTGGCACAGACTTTATTATTTACCATATATGAAGGACTCTTTCAATTCAATGGTAAAATAATTTTATGAGGAAAAAAAAGATGAAAGCTATTCTACAATTTTTGGTCATTTAATAAGTTCCCATTGTATTCCAAGTATTGATGAATATTAAGGCTTCTGATCACCTCAACAACTTCATGAAGTAGATACAGTATTTTGTTCTTCACACAAGGCTTTTCCACAAATAAATGTACATGTAAAGAAACAGAAAACAAATTTCTGAAAGTTACAGAATAAGTAAATTGGGTAGGGATTTGAATTTGTGCCATTAGAGTTCATAATCAATTTCTCTCTCCATTTAGTTCTGAATTCTTTTAACTCCATTTCTAGAAAACGCTCCTTTTTAGCTGAACACTTGATAGACACCCTCTTATATTTCTCTACTTCTGAAAATATGCCTCAGTCTGCTGTCTTCTTTTTGTATTTCCACAACTGATATTAAACTCAACTCAAGGATGAATACCTTCTTCCAGAAAACAGTTACCCTTTGCCACCAGCCCTGGGTGCATCTCTCTCCTACCTCCTTACATTGTTGAATGTTTTATTATAGACGATACATCTCACTGGACATTGTAAAAATCAGCCCACGTTATCTAACTACCTGTTTTACTCAGTGTTTTCACTGCTGTGACTGAAAGACTGACAAGAAAAGTTTTAGAGGAAATGTTTACTTGGGGCTCACAGTTTCAGAGGTCTCAGTCCACAAATGGCTATAACTCTGGGCCCGAGATGAAGAAGAAAATGGATGCAGCCCGAGATGAAGCAGAAAATGGATGCAGAAAGACATGATGGAGGAAGGAAAGCAGCTCAGGTATGGCAATTGGAAGCAGAGAGAGCGAGCTCTTATGCACCAAGGACAAAATGTCAACCCCAAAGGCATGCTTCAATGTCCCACCTCCTCCATCCACACCCTACCTGCCTACAATTACCTCCCAGTTAATTCCTATCAGCAGATTAATGCAATTGTTTCACTTCTGAAATTTCTTGCATTGTCTCATACATGTGTTTTGGGGGACACAACACATCTAAACCATAATGTTACCTTACCAGAATGTGGCTTCTTGTGAATCTGGTATGCAGTAGGCATTCCACTTGATAACTGAATGAACTAGTAAAACCAGTTAAAGCTTAATGAACAGTTTAAGAGAATTTGAAAGCAAGAGCACAAATAAGTGGAAGATGAAACCTTATTTTTTTGAAATCCTACTTTCAGTGGGGGATATCATGAATATAGAAGGGAGTCCAGTAGAGCAGAGGGAGTGGATCAGGGTTGGGAGGATAGAAGGAAAGAAAAGGTACTGGGAATGAAGTCGACCAAATTATATTGTGTGCATGTATGAATATGTAACAGCAAATTCCACTATTATGTATAAATTGATATATCAATGAAGATTTACTGAATATATTTTGTTGTTGTTGTATGTTGTCCCTTAACTGCCTCAATTGGATTGTCAACTGCAAAAATAATTCTATGAATGAGAAAATATTATCTCTATTTCAGGATCATCATTTATATTTTCTCTGAGAAATTCATAGTTAATCCAAAATTGAGTATGTTCAATATAATTAGAGCATAATGTTAGTAAATTCGAAAAGAGAAATATTCATTTTTCATAGACAGTTTTCTGTATTTATAGTCAATATGTATACTTTCTAAAAAATCATAAGCAAAAAATGCAGCTTTTTAAAAAATTTTTGATTTGTTGTGTATGACAACAGAATACATTATAATTCATATTACACATATAGAGCACAAATTTTCACATCTCTGGTTGTACACAAAGTAGAGTCACATTCTTCAAGTCTTCATACATGTACTTAGGGTAATGATGACCATTGCATGCACCATCTTTCCTACCCCTAGGCCCTCTCTCTTCCCCTCCCTCCCCTATTCCCCTTTGCCCTATCTAGAGTTCATTTAACCCTTCCATCCCCCTTTCCTAGCTCCATCCATTTACCTTCAAACACCATGATTTTATTCTCTTTTAATGATGAATAATATTCCATTGTGTATATGTACCACATTTTCTTTATTGAGTTATCTACTAAAGGGCATCTAGGTTGGTTCCACAGTTTAGCTATTGTGAATTGAGCTTCTATAAACATTGATGTGGCTTTGTCCCTATAATATGCTGTTTTTAAGTCCTTTGGATATAGACCCAGGAGTGGGATAGCTGGGTCAACTGGTGGTTCCATTCTTTGTTTTCCAGGGATTCTTCATACCACTTTCCATACTGGCTACACCAATTTGCAGTCCCTCCTGCAATGTATTGAGTGTGCCTTTTCCCCCACATCCTCACCAACACTGATTATTGTTTATATTCTTAATAGCTGCATTCTGACTGGAGTGAAATGAAACCTTAGGGTAGTTTTGATTTGCATTTCTCTAGTTGCTAGAGATATTGAACATTTTTTAATATATTTGTTGATGGAGTGTGTATCTTCTTCTGAGAAGTGTCTGTTCAGTTCCTTGGCCCATTTATTGATTGAGGTATTTGTTTGTTTGGTGTTAAGATTTTTGAGTTTTTTATATATTCTTGAGATTAGTGCTCTATCTGACGTGCACGTGGTAAAAATTTGTTCCCAATCAGTAGTCTCTCTGTTCATCTCACTGATTGTTTCTATTGCTAAGAAGCTTTTTAATTTGAATCCATCCCATTTATTGATTCTTGATAGTAACTCTTGCACTATAGGAGACCTATTAAGGAAGTTGGGGCCTAATCCCACATGATGGAGATTTGGGCTTACTTTTTTTTCCCTAATAGACACAGTGTCTCTTGTATAATTCCTAGGTCCTTGATCCACTTTTGAGTTGAGTTTTGTGCATGGTGAGAGATAGGGGTTTAATTTCATTTTGTTGCATGTGGATTTCTGTTTCCCCAGCATCATTTGTTAAAGAGGCTATCTTTTCTCCAATGCATGTTTTGGGCACTTTTGTCTAATATAAGATAACTGTAATTATACGGATTAGACTCTGTGTCCTCTATTCTGTACTATTGGTCTACTTGTCTGTTTTGGTGCCAATACCATGCTGTTTTTGTTATTATTGCTCTGTAGTATTGTTTAAAGTCTAGTATATTGATGCCACCCACTTCACTCTTCTTGATAAGTATAGCTTTAGCTATTCTGGGTCTCTTATTTTTCCAGATGAATTTCATGACTGCATTATCTACTTCTATGAGGAATGTCATTGGGATTTTGATTGGAATTGCATTAAATCTGTAGAGTGCTTTTGGTAGTATGGTCATTTTGACAATATTAATTCTTACTATCCAAGAACAAAGCAGACCTGTCCATCTTCTAAGGTCTTCTTTAATTTCTTTCTTTAGAATTTTGTAGTTTTAATTTCAGAGGTCTTTCACCTCTTTCGTTAACTTGATTTCAAAGTATTTAATTATATTTTTTAATTCTATTGTAAATAGGGTAGTTTTTCTCATTTTCCTTCAGAGGATTTATCACTAATATACAAAAATGCCTTTGATTTATGGGTATTAATTTTTATATCATGCTACTTTGCTGAATTGATTTACTAGTTCTAGAAGTTTTCTGGTAGAGTTTTTTGGGTCTTCTAGGGATAGAATTATATCATCAGCAACTAGTGCCAATATGAGATCTTCTTTTCCTATGTGTATCCCTTTAATTTCTTTCATCTGTCTAATTGCTCTAGCCAGTGTTTCAAGAGCTATGTTAAACAGAAGTCATGACAGAGGGCATCCCTGTCTTGTTCCAGGTTTTAGAGGGAATGCTTTCAATTTTTCTCCATTTAGAATGATATTGGCCTGGGGCTTAGCATAGATAGCCTTTATGATGTTGAGGTATGTTCCTGTCATCCCTAATTTTTCTAGTGTTTTGAACATGAAGGAGTGCTGTATTTTGTCAAATGCTTTTTCTGCATCTACTTAGATGATTATATGATTCTTATCTTTATGTCTATCGATATGATGAATCACATTTATTGTTTTCCATATATTGAACCAACCTTGCATCCCTGGGATGAATCCCACTTGATTATGGTGCATGATCTTTTTGATACGTTTTTGTATTCTATTTGCCAGAATTTTAATGAGATTTTTTGTATCTATGTTCATTAGAGATATTGGTCTGAAGTTGTCTTTTTTTTGATGTGTGTTTGCCTGGTTTTGAAATCAGGGTGATATTGCCCTCATAGAATGAGTTTGGATGTGCTCCCTCTTTTTCTATTTCCTGAAATAAATTTAATAGTAATGTCATTAGTTCTTTCTTAAAGGTCTATAGAACTTAGCTATGTATTCATCTGGTCCTGGGATTTTCTTGGTTGGTAGGCTTCTGATGGCATTTTCTATTTCATCACTCGAAATTGATTTGTTTGAATTATGTAAATTATCCTGATTCAATTTGGACAAATCATATGACACTAGAAATTTGTTGATGCCTTTGATATTTTCTATTTTATTGGAGTACAAGTTTTCAAAATAACTTCTAGTTATCCTCTGTATTTCTGTAGTGTCTGTTGTGATATTTCCTTTTTAATCATGAATGTTAGTCATTTGAATTTTCTCTTTCCTTTTCTTTATTAGCATGGCTAAGGGTCTGTCAATCTTATTTATTTTTTCAAAGAACCAACTTTTTGTTTTGTCAATTTTTTAAATTATTTCTTTTGTTACAACTTCATTGATTTTAGCTCTGATTATAATTTTTTCCTGTCTTCCACTGTTTTGGGTGTTGATTTATTATTCTTTTTCTAGGGCTTTGAGATGTAATGTTAGGTCATTTATTTGTTGATCTTTTCTTCTTTTAAAGAATGAACTCCATGCAATGAACTTTCCTCTTAGAACTGACTTCATAGTGTCCCAGAGATTTTGATATGTTGTATCTGTACTCTTGTTCACCTCTAATTTTTTTTTTAATCTCCTCCTTGCTGTTTTCTGAAACCCATTGTTCATTCAGTAGCATGTTATTTAGTCTCCAAGTGTTGAAGTAGCTTTTATTTATTATTTATCATCGATTTCTAATTTAATTCCATTATGATCTTATAGAATGCATCTCTTATAAGATCTTATAGAATCTTATAGAATGTATCTCTACTTTCTTATATTTTCGAAGAGTTGCTTTTTGGCATAATATATGTTCTATTTTAGAGAAGGATTCATGTCCCACTGAGAAGAAAGTGTATTTGCTCATTGAAGAAAAAAAATATTTTATATATATATATATATATATATATATATATATATATATATATATATATATATCAGTTAATTCTAAGTTATTGGTTTTATTATTGAGTTCTATAGTTTCTTTGTTCAGCTTTTGTTTGGAAGATCTATCCAGTGGTGAAAAAGGTGTGTTAAAGTCACCCAAAATATTGTTTTGTGGTCTATTTGACTCTTGAACTTGAGTAGAGTTTGTTTGATGACCATAGATGCTCCATTGTTTGTGGCATATATATTTACAATTGTTAAGTCTTGTTGGTGTAGGGTTCCCTTGAGCAGTATGTATTGTCTTTCTTTATCTCTTTGATTAACTTTAGCTTGAAGTCTACTCTATTTGGTATGAAGATGGAAACCTCTGCTTGCTTCTGCAGTCCACGTGAATAGTATGATTTTTCCCACCCCTTCACCTTCAGTCTGTGGATATCTTTTCCTATGAGATGAGTCTCTTGGAGGCAGCATATTGTTGGGTATTTTTTTTTTAATTCAGTCGACCAGTCTATGTCTTTTTATTGGTGAGTTTAGTCCATTAACATTCAGGGTTATTATTGAGACATTGTTTGTATTCCAGGCAATTTTTATTTATTTGGGGTATTTACCTTGACTTTGTTTCTCCTCGGATTAGTTTTTCCTTTAGTGTAATACCTCCTTCTGCTGATTTGCCTTATTGTTTTTTCATTTCCTCTTCATGGAATACTTTGCCAAGGATGTTCTGTAGTATAGGCCTTCTAGCTGTAAATTCTTTTAACTTTTGTTTATCATGGAATATTTTTATTTCATCATCAAATATAAAGCTTAATTTTGCTGGATATAAGATTCTTAATTGGCATCCATTTTCTTTCAGAGCTTGGTATATATTGTCCCACGATTCCCTGGCTTTGAGCGTCTGGTTTGAAAAATCTGCTGAGACACGAATTGGCCTCTCCCTATATGTGATCTCTTGTGACCTTTAAAATTCTACCCTCATTCTGTATGCAAAGAATTTTTATTATAATGTGACTTGGTGTAGATCCATTGTAATTTTGTACATTTGGTGTCCTATAAGCCTCTTGTATTTCATTTTACAATTCATTAATCATGCTTGGGAAATTTTCTGATATTATCTCATTGAAGAGATTGTGCATTCCTTTGGCTTGAAACTCTGTGCCTTCCTCTATCCCAATAACTCTTAGATTTAGTCTTTTGATGCTGTCCCATAATTCTTGTATGTTCTGTTCATAGTTTCTTACTATCTTCACTGTGTGGTCAACTTTATTTTCCAAATTGTATATTTTGTCTTTATTATCTGACATTCTTTATTCCAAGTGATCTAGTCTGTTAGTCATGCTTTCTATTGAGTTTTTTATTTGGCTTATTGTATCCTTTATTTCAAGAATTTCTTTTTTTTTTTTTCAGAGTCTCTATCTCTCTCTTGAAGTAATCTTTTGCTACTTGTGTTTGCTCTCTTATCTCATTGTTGGAGTGATTAGTTTTTGCTTGTATTTGCTCATTTAGGTCATTCATTAATTCACAGATCATTTAATTATAAACCTTCTAAACTCCTTCTCTGTCATTTCATCAACTTCGCTGTCCATGGGTTCTGTTATTGTAGTGTTCTGGTTTGTTTGGGGCACTTTCCTCCCTTGTTTTTTCATGTTGTCTATGTGTCTTCCTTTCTTGCAGTGTTGATCTAAGATATTACAGTTTCTACCATATATTCTTGTAGTATCTGTGCAGATTGTATATCTCACTTTGATGTCGGGCTTCCAAACCTTGCTGGTGTCCCTCAGCAGATGCTACTGCAACTAATGGTGATGGCAGCAATAGCTGAGTTAACTGGAGATAATAGTGGAGGTGCCCCAAGATGGATACAACTTCTTACAGAGATGGGGCTGAAAGGGTGAGACGTACCCTGCCTTTGGGATGCCTTCTCTGAGATGCAGCTGCTTCTAGGCCCTGTCTGTTGTCAAAAGGTAGGGGCTACTGCATGGGAAAGGCTATGGCAATGACTGCAGTGTCCCAAGATGGAAGTGGTTTAGGCTTGGGCTCCCAGGGTACAGGGGGTGGCCAGCTCAGACGTACCTTGGGCCAGAGTCCCATGTATGTTGGCGTAGGCAGGTGTGGGCCAGGCCTTTGCTTTGGTGGTGGTCTGTTGGTCAGAAGAGGCGGTTCTGTGCTGGAGCCTGAGCTTCGGCAGGTGTCTGCTGGTGGCAAGATGGACCCAGTCCTGGGTTCCACACAGGTTGGTATGGGCAGATCTCAACATACAGCTTTTCATGAGTGAAAAGAATAATGCATATTTAATACACAGCATTTAGTGTCAGTTTGTTCCTGAGAGTAAGGAATAGTGTTCAATTGTAGTCTCACACCTTTAGGGGATTACTCTTCATTGGAATTATTATTTTTTTTCTCATTCTGTTTATTCACTGCCCAAATCAGGTGGTGTGTTTTCTCATCTAACTACTATATAAAGGTTGTCAGTTGTCTTCGTATCTTTGGTAACTTCGGTTGCCATCCCTCCTGTGTATATATCCATACCCAATAGAACTATTGCTTAGACTCAGCATCTCTTTATTTTACATTCTAACCCTTACCAAATCAAAAAAGTCTGAGACTTTTTTTTTCTGTTATCCCTTTTCAATGATGTCAAAGTTCATTTTTGTTTACAATCAGTTCTTAAATTCAAGTTCAAATTTACAGCTGTATCTCTTCCCATTTCCCCTAATTATCCTCACAGTCTTTGGATCATTTCATTTCATCAGTACTTATAAGTTTGCTTATGTGCTCTGTCTTTACTTTATTCCTATCATGATTATACTCTGAAAGTCTCCAACATAAAATTCAAATTCTATTTTGTCTATTAAATGTTTATATTTCCCACAAATCAAAGTTAATTATTATTTGTTTGTATTTCTATTGTTTGAATTTCTGACACAGATTTCTTGTAAATTGTTTGCCTATCTTTCCCAGATCCAAAGTAGTAAACTTTAAGAAAATAGGCTTTGAATAGTTTTTCTTCATTTTATTTAGGCTTTAAAAAACTAAAGAGTTGTTTGTGTACATATATTTTGAGTGGGTGTATATTTAATGAATAAATATTTACTGGTTAGGTAGAATTCTCTTTGAAGTGCAGAAAGTATCTGGCTATATCCTGTCTTTCTGAAGTAATAAGTCTTAACTGAGACTTAACATAAGAGATTTCAGTGTATTAGAAACTATTCTCTTTACGTAGTGCCCATTCCTGGAGATATTTTCCAAATCTTCACTAATGATAAAGACCACCTTTCCTGAATTCTTTTCTCTTATGTTCTTCTAATCTGCTTTGTAAATCAATTTGATCATATAATGCGGGTAATGCATTCTGGATTCTGATCTAAGGTGATATATCTGGAAGTATTTTTATAAAGGAAGCTCCAAGAAAACAGAAAATGTAATCAGATATTTTTTTTTCAACCATTAGTTTCCGCATGTGAAAGAAGTAACTTAAATTAACGAGGTTAAAATTGCTCCTACATTTTAAAAATATTTTCCATTTTTATTCCTCAGCCTAGTAGTTCTTCAAGAAAAGCTTGCTAAAGGCATAGATACATAAGTGTTTCCAGAAAAATAAAGTGAAAAACATGTTGAAAAATTCTAAAAACAAAGCCAGAAATGAAGCTTGGCCTTATCATTAGTATTCAAGTGTGGGCTTGTATGTTAGTTAGGTTTTTGTCACTGTTACTAAAATACCTGACAAGAACCACTTGGAGGAGGAAAGCTTATTTCAGCTCATGATTTCAGAGCCTTACTGCATGAGAGTACAAATTCATTCCTCAGGAACGAGGTGAAGCAGAGCATTATAGTGGAAGGATGTGAGAGAGGAAAACTGCTATGCTGTTTATGATAGCCAGGAATCAGAGAGAGGAGAAGTGGCCACAGGAAAGTGGTCACTTGGGCATGCCCCAGTGACCTCCCTTCTCGAGCATGCCCCTTCTGCCTACCATTCACCCAGTTAGTCCTTCAAACGAGAGTCGTCTAATTAGATTACAACTCTTATAATTAACCAATTCACCTCCTGCCTAAATACAGAAGCTTTTAGGGTACATCTCATGTCTAAACCATAACAGCTGATAACTCTCAAACGAAGATGGGGAAACAGGACAAATCTCCAGAACACAAAGATGTTTCCAGAATGTCTAATCAATATTAAAAGATTGAATTTGTTTGAAATCATTCAAGAACACAAAGACAAAAAAATTGGGTAAAAACATGATGTCATCATTTATCTTTAAATCTATATGATGACAAAACTCTGCTTTTCCCAACCAGTATTTATTGAAGAATCATGTTGATTCAACTAGAGGATTTTAGTGATTTTGGGGAAACTCTGAGGAAATAAAACAAATCTTCTGAAAACAATTTGCTATTGATTGAAAAAAAAACTGAATGCAAGTTTGGCAGTGTATAAAATTAAGTTGAATATCTAAGCCCAGTGTTTTATCCACATCTTTGCCCAGGTATAATTCCACACATATATAGAGAGAGAGTCATAAGTGCAGTTTATTCATTTAAATTTGCTTTATTAGCATAGCAATTGATGCTTCTTTACCATTTAGCAGAATTTTTAGCATCCTACATACTTTGTTTCCAATGTAAAAACATTTAATTCTCTCAGAAAGTAAGAAAATATGGACAGTAAGGCAAATAGCTTGCAGTCTAAGGACTTACTCAGTTGAATTTTGTATGTGTAAGACTGTATTTAAGGCTGTTTGAAGTAGAGTTCCCCAAAACAGGCTTTAACTGTTTATATGAGGTTCCCCACCATATGAACCGATAAGAGTTGAAGTCAATGTTGTACCTTGTGACCAGAGAATTCTATTGAAGAAAAATACACTATAATCAGCTTTAGCTGGCTAAAAAACTAAATTCTTTTGATTCCTGGAAGTTAGTAATAAAATTTTTCCAATATCATTTGACACACTTAGTTTTGTAAGATTGAAGAGAATCCCTATTGATTAGAGAAATCCCTTCATTGAGATATTTTAAGAAATATTCTATGTAAAAGTATTTGGTACACAGTAAAAATTTAAGTCTTCTAAAAATGACTCTACTCTAAAATATTCTTGTTTTCAAATGTCACATCTCTGGGGTAATTACTAATTTTCTCCTGATGATTACTAGTCACAATTATGTGAAACGGTGGTTCTTGATGACTTTTTCTTTCCCTTTAAATAGAACAACATATTTCAAAATTGGAACCTTGGGACATTCAGTTCTTCTAAGTCATACTTTTTTTAACAAATGAATATTTATATATAAAGTTATGTAAAGCATATTAAAAGAAGAAGTTGACAAAATGTCAGCAAATTATCATTTTGTTTATTAATGTTTTCTTTAAATGTCAAAATTAATTACAGCTTGAAATATAGTTTTTTCAATAATCTTGGCTATATAAACATTAGAATGTGAACTATGCTTTCATTGAATCATTTGGACATGAGAGTCAAACATCTGGAAATTTGAGTCAATTGTTTTTACTGTTGATTCTGTTTTCATCCAGCTGCATGTTGCAGTAGACATCATGTGTTGAACACATCAAATTTGCCTTCTTATCACATTCTGCACATCTGTTACTGACATGAATTTCAGCCAACTTTGATTCAGGCAGAAATCAGTTTCTTGGATTATTTTGAAATTTGAGGTAGTTTGTGCTTAAAAAAGAAATGCAAAAAGAAACTTACTGGATACAGAAATGACAATAAACATATAATATATTGCTTTTCTACTATGCTCTCGGCTCTCAATGAGGTGAAGCTGGTTATAGGTTGTGCACATTAAATATCCATAAGATATTTAATACTGGAAAACACTTAATTTGGAGTGGAGATTTATTTCTCAAATCTAATAAAAAGTAAGGGTAACACAGTTCATTTTTTTGTATTGTGGTAAAAAAATAATATTATGAAATCTACCACATGAACAATGTTTTATGTATGTTATAGTGTGCTATGTATGCTACATTAACTACAAGCACAATGTAGTACACTGGATCTCTAGAACTTTCTCATCTTGCATAACTGAAATTTTATACCCATTGAGTAGCAATTCCCCATTTCCCACAGTGCATTTTTAAAGTCTTTTGTACATCTGAATTTCATTTCTGACAAATGCACATGAATGTTTAACCCAACATTATAATCCAATAATATTTACTCAGTGTGTATATCTATATATAATACTGTTCTAAACAAGTTAGGGAACATAATCATTTGGAACTAGATATTTCTTAAATTTCCTACAGCTGATTCTTATTTGAAAAAATGTAGACAAATGTAGAGACAAGGCAGAATGTAGAATAACACCACCAGGAGATGCTATGCAAAAGACCCGCTGCCATGTTCCCAGGACACAATCCACCTCAACCTATAAAACCCAGGTGTCTCGACATTCTGCTCCAAAGCTACATTTTTCTTATAAAGTCGGTATAAGAGTTTATCAATCCACTTTTATTTATTTATGTTAGCATAAACAGCATTACATTAGAATTTTAGAAGACAAATTTTAACAGTAGAATTTCAGGTAGGTAAGAAATTGCACTATGGTAAGATTCTAAGTTTTTGAACAAATCACAATGATGATCTTATGATGAAATCAATGAGCACATCTTCAGATAACTGTTGTTGTTTTGTCAATAATTAAAGGAAACACCCTCCCTCTTCATCTCATTCTCTCTCTCTCTCTCTCTCTCTCTCTCTCTCTCTCTCTCTCTCTCTCTGTCACACACACACACACACACACACAGACACACACACACAATTAAAGCACAGATGAGCACTCATATTCTACTTCTACAACCTACAACTTTCCTCTACTATCTCAGGATTCCTTAATTTAGCAAAGTGATGTCTTTGAAGCAAGTCAGAGTAGGAAGAACAATTGAAATAGGAAGCAGGATAATACAATGGATAAAACATGTGCCTAAACATCTAGATTTGAGTTCTGACTTGGACATCTCCTAATTATGTGGCCCTTCAGAAGGTTATTTAATCAAGTCAGGCATTGCATCACATGCCTGTAATCCCAGCTACTTAGGAGGCTGAGGCAGGAGGATCTCAAGTTTGAGGTTAGCCTGGACAACTTAGCAGAATCATATCTCTGAATAAAATAAAAATATCTATGGATGGAGCTCAAGGGTATAGTACTTGCCTAGAAATAAAATAAAAGTTACTTGTCTCTCCATTGCCTCATGATATGGTATATCATGTGTTCTTGCCACAAACCATTTTGACTTAATGGGTCAAGTCCTGACTTTTGTGATTGTGTTTAAACACTTTTGTCATAGCACTAAACATAATGTATTATGCTTCATCTGTTTATCAGACTGTCACCCCAAGTAATTTGTGAACTTCTCAAGAGTAAGGATTGAGTTATATTTATTCATGTATTCTCAACGAATATGTTTTCCACAAAATAGATCTTCTAAACCTGATGTCATTGTGATGTTTCATCACGAGTCATTAAATCCATTATAATATTCAGTGAATGTGTAGATAGAATAGAATTTCCATATGATTTAAAGTATCAATTGTATGTAGGTAGGGAAGTTGAGTATTTGTTTTATAGAATCACATTTTATTGTTGCTCAGTACAGACGCCATAAATTTTCACTTTATTATCAAAGTCACTCTGCTCAGAAGACATAGAGTTTTTTAACATGATGATCAGCAAAGGTTTGCGAGGCTTTCTGCAAAATTTTGAGAAATCTTTATTCTCTTCTAAAAGATGGACAATATACACATTAAAGGCATTGAGTTAAAGGGCAGTCTTTTGGTTTCCTTATACCAGGGTTTTCCACATTTTTTGGATTTAGAATCTCTTCCAACTTCAAAAACCACCTCTCTTCCTCATAAGAAGTTAGCTTTCTATAAAACACACACCTTTGGAAATGATGGTTCTAAGCCACTAGTCCAAGCCACATTGGCTTCTAAGGTGAAAAGAACACAGCACTAAAGAAACAGGAAGGCAATAGGACTTGGGCACCCAGTAGAAATGAAAACTCAGGAGTCATGGGAATGAGAAGAGGATGAGAATCAAATTAAGGAGTGTGAGCAACCTAAACCTTCATGGGGGAAACTACTATTTATAATGGCAGAAATTACTTTCCAGAGATCTGCAGGTGAAAGTTGGTAAGAACTGAATGAGAACTTCAAGACAAAAGTGCATTTCCTGATAACTAGGCCAACTGGGCAGCTCTCTTACTTGTAGTTCTCTGGGACACCAATTGTTCTATATGAAGAACTAGAATATACGGGCACATAAGCACTTATTAGAAATGTATTGCATCCAAAGGACTATAGAAGGCATTTCAAGAAGTGCATCAGCATGTTCTTACAGGCCATTTTTTAAGCAAGAAATACATTTTTGAAAAAGTAAAAGATAATAATTCATAATATTGTATTGAAAGTAACAAAATTTTAATGTCAACTTATAATTTAAATCATAATTATAAAAATTTGTTTTATTTCTTCATTAAATATTTCTCTCTGGGAATTTCCAAGGAAACTCTAAAACTGAATTTTAAAATTTATAATATTGCTAGGTATTAGTAAAAATGAACTGGCAGGTATGTGGTTTGACATTTTTCTTTTTAAATAAATATAATTTTAATCCATTATATAAATACACTTATTGTGTGTGTGTATGTGTGTGTGTGTGTGTGTGTGTGTGTGTGTGTATGTGCATGTGAGAGAGAGGGAAAAAACACCAAGGTCAGAAGAATAGAACCATATTTTATTAACATAATATAAATCTGAGAGAGATTTTTTTTAAGTTTACTAAAAGGGAAAAAATAAAGGTATTTACTCATGGTGTGTAAATATTCTTCTCCTAAAAATCAAATATGGGTTATAAAGCATCCTTTATCATACTGTTATTAGTTTTCTGTCTTTGTGAGAAAATACTTGAGATAAGGAACTTATAAGGAGGAGAAGTTTATTTTGGCTCATGGTTTCAGAGGTTTCTTTCCGTAGTAAGATGACCCCATCACTTTTGAACTTAAGGTGAGGCGGAACATCATGGTGGAGAGCTGTGTGGTAAAGCAAAGCTGCTCACCTCATGGCATATGGCAATCAAAAAGGCCTGGGTCCCTATATCCCTATCAATGGCACACCTTCTCTGACCTAACTTCCCTTCACTAGGCCTAACCTCCTAAATATTCTACCACTTCTCAATAATGCCACAGTTAGTGACCTATTTTTTAGTATATGGGCCTTTGGGTGACATTTAAAATACAAACCATAATGCATACCTTATGTAATCTTGTATTTATCCATACTGATTCTATATGTAGTAAATTGGAACTTGAATTGTGAGTGAAGCCTAAAGTCAGAAAAATAGTTATCTTTTAATTGACCTGATATAAATCTGAAACTTAAAGCAAAACGTAAAGAAAAAAAAAAAAGAAGGAAAAAAGGTCTTCATGATGTGAAAATCTGTTTTGCTTTAAAAAAGCAAATGTAGATTATAAACATCCTTATACTATATTTTCAGCTTTCTATCACTGTGACAAAATACTTGAGATAACTTGAAAGGAGGAAAAGCTCAAAAGAGTGAAAATATTGCAAATATTTAATTAAACCAACAAAAATCCAAAGAATTATCAAGCAAAATGTAACATTGTTAGAAATTTATATAAATGTATGCATTTATAATTGCTTTTTTTTTTGGAAAATACATGCAATGTAGCATGTCAAGCACTATACCAAGTAGAAAGTAAACTGTACATGCAAGTCCACAACTAAATACAACAATATTAGCTAGTGTTTTTACATTTTTATCACTGGCTCTTCTATTCTGCTTATAACTGAATAGAAAATTATGGGCTAACACATATTTATCTCAATACTCTGATGCTATGAGGAATCTCTCACTGACTTATATACAATTCAAACTACTTTGGATTTCCATAGGAAATTGTATCTTGACACTAATAGTCTACTGAACACCATTCAGCAAGCATTTCTAAAACTACCAAATCTTCAATTTTGGTTCTTCAGAGCCTTCTGCTTGACACATATGTGGCCATCTTTTCCTCACATATTCATGCTGTCTGTCCTCTGTGCTTTTACCCTAAATTCTTCTAAGAAGAGGTTCAGTCATGGTGGATCAGGGCCTGCTCCTATGGCCTCACCCTTAAATCCTTTTTTTAAAATTGTTCTAATTAGTTATATATGGCAGGAGAATGCCTTTCAATTCATTGTATACAAATGGAGCACAACTTTTCATTTCTCTGGCTGTACATGATGTAGAGTCACACCATATGTGCAGTCATACATGTACCTAGGATAATGATGTCCACCTTATTCCACCATCTTTCCTTAATTACCTCTTTAAAAGACTTATCTCCAAAATGCAGTATTATTCCAAGGAAATGATAGTGAATGTGATTTTTGGGAGAATGCATTCAGCCCATCTATAACTATGGTGTACATTAAAATTAAAACACTTCTGTAGATTTCTGCATAAGTTTGTGAGATTTAAGGCTCAGGAGAAACACAATTAGCACGTGGAAAACAAAGTTGTAAGTTATTAGAAAACATTATGAGAAGCAGAGCTAGCAAAATTTGAGGCGTATTGAATTTGAGTTGACACCAGGGCATGCTATAACTACAGTTTACAAACAATATTCTGTCTCCTAGAATAAGGTTTCCCAAAATGCCTTGGAAACCTAGAACAGTCTGTTTGTGACCAATGTTCCATTATTATTATTACTATTGCCTGTTCTTGCCAGGCGCAGTGGAGCATGCCTATAATCCCAGCAACATGGGAGGCTGTGGCAGGAAGATCACAAGTTTGAGGCTATTCTCAGTAACTTAGCAAGGCCCTAAGAAACTTAGTGAGAACCTATCTCAAAATAAAAAATAAAAAAGACTGGAGATATGGCTTAGTGGTTAAGTGGTGGAGGCGATCCCCCACTCACTGTCTTGACAGGGTCACAGTGAGAAAAAGTGTTGGCAAAGCCGCTCTCCCACTGTCTTGACAGGGTCACAGTGAGGATGAATGCTGGCAAAGCCACACTGGTTGGTGGGTAACCGAAACCATGAGACCCTTTTTTATGTAATTGGGACTTTGCATTTTCATGCTTATGTTTCTCACAGGAGGCATGAGTATGTTAAATGCCAAACAAATTAAATTTCAGATGGCTAGAACAGAACAGGTAGTTCATGCCTTGGAGGCCGTTCTACCCACCCCTCAGCATATCAAGGACAAAGTAAAAGGCTATTCTTCTATCTTAGTACATTGTGGACAAACCTAATAATGGACAACAATCATCCTCTGAAAAACAAATTCTTTGAGAACTAGTGCACCTTGACTGAGAAACAAATTCTTTGAGAACTAGTGTACCTTGACTGAGAAACAAAGAAACTCTTCGAGAAAGCAGCTCAACCAGTTTTATGAGAATAAATGTAGGAATCAATTAAAATAGGTTTATAAGACACAGTTTTAGAATAATGTTAAAAATATTATTTTATTTGGATTCTTAAGTTTAGAAATTCTTAAAAGTCTTTAAGTTGTATAGGTTTCTGATATGTTTTAAGGATGATTCATAAACTTTAGGATATTTTAAATATAAGATTTAAAGGGACTTTTTTAGATGGGAATTTTAAATTAGAAATAAAGTACAAATGTACTTTAGGTTAATGATTGGCTAAAGACTTAGAGTCTAGTTACGTAGTTTGGCATTAGTTAATAAGGAAATAACATATCTTGGGAAAAATAGTAAATCTTGGGAAAATCTGAAGGATGTAAATTGGTGACATGTTTTATTGATGATTTTGTACTTTGATGATTGTATGGCTGGGGGTCATATCCTGGAAGAATGTAGATCGGTGTGCTCTCAATCATGGTTAAGGAAATGTCATGTCTTGGCAAAGTTTTAAATTATATAATCAATGACGTATTGTGAATCTATAATGATGAGAAAAATTGTAATAAAAAGGGGACCCAGAGAAAGCTGCTTTAGCTCTCTCTCCGGAGATTGCTCAAACGGAACGACTCCTGTCTCATCATTTCGCCGACGCCACTCCTCCTTCAGGACTCCCTGGACCCTGCTGGGGCTGGACCCCGGCAGTTAAGTATCCCTGGGTTCAATCCCCAGTAACAAAAAACCAAAAAACTAACAAAAAGTAGTACTTATTCCTGCTCTCAGAAATGTTCATGTTTATGTTTATTATATGGTCAACATAATTGGAACCTCCAGTGTATTTTTACCACAAATCTGAGGAAAATAACCATAAATAAACTCCCATATATCTGAAAAATTGCTAATCCCATGGCCAGTTATTCATAAATTCAGTTAAAATTGCCTAAAAGTATACCAGTAGCCAGATAATTGTGCCATATAACAGGAGAGCAAAATTTAAAATTCTCACTATTATCATTGAATGGTTATGACAGTATGAGTTAGGTTGGGCTCTGATCTTCTGAGATTTAAAGAAGCTGAATAACTTGACTTAGCCACATAATAAGTAAATAAATGATTTCAAGTGTTTATCTCCAAATGCTGCACAATGAACCTCTATGTTCTTCTGGTTAATGGGTCAAGAGATAAGTTTATTCTAGCATGGGACCAGTGAGCACCAGCCATATTTTCCTCCCATCTCTTCTACAGAGCAAGGTTGAAAGTAGTCAAGGTGTTGTTTTTTTTTTTTTTTAAGGAGATCACATTTTAATTGAAACTCTTCAATTAAAATGTCATTTTATTGACAACTACCTAAAGATGTCACTCTATTATGTATCCTCATAAAAGGACATTTAATTTTGTGATTAGAGTTCAATTTACTAAAACAGCAAAACAATTAGTTGAATTGTTGTTTTTCCCCCTATTCTTTGGATGATTTAAGTACAGATCCTGTAATGTGCCCTGATTTTCACAGAGATGTAAATTAAATAAGTTTTGTGTTACAAAGAATTGAAGCAAACCATTGATTAATACAGATTTTCATCACAGTGTTGACTCCATAAAAGTGTCTTATACTACATGTTGTCTTCACTCTTAACTTTTTCAGACAAACAGATACTAAACATGGTGAGTATTTCTAACAAACTCTCTAGTATACTGAAGTCACACAGAAACAACTAATATTCAATCAAGTTTATAACCCGATTGACTTTGGGGCTCATACTGGTAATCTACAGTTTTCTGAGGCATTTACCTTATCCCATTGGAGCAAAAGCACAATTTAATGAGAAACATTTCTCTGTCCTCTGACTTACATATGCTTTAATTGTACCACAATGATTTATTTGTATTGTGGGGAATGGGTTGTCATTTTCAATCCTTCACTCTACCTCATATTACTACCTTTGTTATATGCCTTTACACTTCTTCTCACTGGTCGTGAAGTACATTCCTCTGCCCCATTGATGGTGATGTGACTTCTTTTGATCACTGGAAAATGAGCGAAAATGACTGTGACAGTTCCAAATTTAGAGTTTTAGCAGCAGGGCCCATTTGTGCTTACCCTTCTTGCATTTCTGCCTTTTGTAATTAGAAGAACATGTCTTGGTGGACCCATTGATCCAAGAAGAATTAGAGACACATGGAATAAAGTATCTATGTGCAGCTTACTTCCAAGCCTGGTCAAGCCCATTTGCTTATTCAGCCTGCTTCCAGATGACCTGCCTGCACAAGAGTATATATAAAATATTAGTATAGTTCTTTCATTTTAGGGCAGTTTTCTACATAGCATTATTGTAGCAATAGGTGGTTTATCCACACATATTCAAAAATGCCTTTAGAAATTCTGCGTCTTAGACACTGTTATGGTTTGCATGTGAGGTGTCCCCCAAAAGCTTACACGTGAGGCAATGCAAGATGGTTCAGAATAGAAATGATTGGGTTAGGATAGTCTTGATCCAATCAGTGTATTAATCTCATGATAGGGATTAACTGAGTGGTAACTGAGTGTTAGGGTGTGGCTGGAGGAGGTAGGAATTAGGGCATGACTTTGGGATATATATTTGTATCTGGAAAATGGAGACTTATCTCTGCTTCTTGATCACCATGATGTGAGCTGCATCCCTGCATCACTGTGCCATGATGTTCAGCCTTACTTCAAGCCCCACGAAATGGAGCTGGCCTTATGAACTAAGATATCTGAAACCATAAGCCCTCTAGTAAACCTTTTCTCCTCTGAACCTTCTTCATTATCTCACATGTGAGCTTTGGGGGGACACCTCACATCCAAAGCATACCAGTTACTGAACTAGGTGGTAAGAGAAGAGAGCAGACACACACACACACACACACACACACACACACACACACACACACTCACATAAACTGCAATAGGTTGGTGTGTAATTACAATATCCCATGGATAGTGTTTAGATCAGAGAAATGTACCATGGGAGCATAGGAAGCTGTTTTCTCATTTAAAACTCTCCATGGAAATAACTGTGCAAGCAGCAGAAGTTTCTCTTGTACAAAGTGTGTAATGAAATTGTGATGGACACAAGGCCTACTACAAAGCTGATTCAGCTGCAGAAGCCCCTGTTCAGCATAATTCTTGTGATAGCACCGCCAGAAAGACTTCAGACATACCAGTCAGAGTAGCAGGCATGAGTTTATTAGGGATAGGAAAAGGGAAAAGAGAACACTGTCAAGGGAGAGAGAAGGTTTTTTTTTCAGAGAGGAGAGGGATGGTGTGCCCTTCCTGCCCTCCACTTTTATTGAAAGTCTTCAGAGAATCTCACCTAGGTCCACCTCTTGGCTTCTGATTGACAGAGCTGCACTGACTAATCAAAGAGAGGATGGTGTGACACAGAGTTGGAAATTAAGGAAATTGAGTCCCCTGGTTTTGCTTAAGTTTCTTGCCTCCTTAATCAATTCATTATCCTTTGAATGGCCCTCAGCAAGTGTTCTTTGTGGCTGCCAGAGTGATTGGGACTTGTGATAGTTTCAGTGAGAAGGATGATAAGGCCACTTGGTAGGGTGTGAACTAATTTTGAAGCAATCTAAAGAGATGTAATTATGTCTGGGGGGAGGTTTTGAAATATCAGACTCCCATCTTCCAGGTGTTTGGCCATCAGATAAGACTTCCTGTGGTTTTTAGTCTCCCTTCATTTTCCTTTCTCTGCTCACCTATTCAGAGCTGACTAGGCATCACTCAGGCAGAGTTAAAAATGTAAGTGATCGCTGGACATTGAATTCTTAATGAGCTATATGAAGATAATGGAGAGCATGGTGAACATTAGAGAAACTGTGGGCTAGACTTATGATTTATGTGAACTTTAGCTAAGGTCGTACTTTTTTAACTGTGTTAATGTGTTTGGACTTGACTCAGAGACAACAAAGGTGGTGTGAGAAGGAAGGAATGAACTGTAAGTAGCCTTCCTTTAAGCAGTTTATATAAGTTAGTTTCCCCCACCCGACCCCCCTACAGGAAGTGAGAATCTTAGTCTGTTTTGTTTTGCTTTCATAGAATATGTGCCACTAGGCAATGCAGAAAAATAGAGGTTCATTTGCTGGGAAATTCACACAGCATGGTGCCAGCTCTGGGGAAGACTTCTGGCTGCATCACAACATGGTGGAGAAGCAGAGAAGTGAATCAGCTGCATACAGATGGGTTGCTGTGGAAACAGGAAAGCAAGAGCTGGGGAAGGGTTGGGCTTTCCCTTTTATAACATCTCACTGTCAAGAGAATTAATCCAGTTCCAGAACCTAACTCACTCTTGCAAGACAACATTAATCTATTCAAGAAGGTGGAGCCCCTGTGACTATCTCCCACCAGGTCCTGCTTCTTAAAGTTGTCACCCCCTCAACACTGCCACAGTGGGGACCAAACTTCTAGCACATGAACCTTTGAGGGACAAATCATATCCAAATCAAGGAATGAAGGTCTCTGTGCTCTCAGTGCCTAGGGAAAATCTTTTCCCTTGAGCACGTATTTAATGCACTCAACGTGAATTCTATTTAACACATTGAGTGCATTACAGATTTCTATGTGCTAGTGTCAGTTTCTGGGAGACAAATGGGGATATGAACAAAACAAGTGGTTAGTCATGTTTAGTACAAGTTTAGGAATATGCGGTTGATCAACTCCTTAAATCATCCTGCATGCCTTTCCTTGCCAATTCAAGACAGATTAAACTCCAGACCAGCCATTTCCCAGTGGTTTGACTAGTCTAATTTTAAAATAATCAGATGAAAAAAACTTCAAGTCCTTGGGGAAATTATTCCCTGCTTTAAAAGATTTTGCTGCTAGGAAATGTTTTTCTGATAGTCCTACCAAATTTTCTTTCCACAATTTTATCCTATTACTTTTTGTTCTGATTTAAAATCACTTGAACAGTCTTTTTTTTCCCTGTTGAATGGTCACACAGTCACTTAAGGTTAAGATCAGTTTGTGTCTTTTCCGATCCTTTTACTTTCCAGACTCTGATTTTATTTTATTATTTTATTTTTTTTACATGCATTGAGATTGAGGTTTAGGTTTTTTTTTTTTTCTCGCTCCAGATTTATTAGCTCACATACTTTACATCCACTTCAATCTATTTTTCCTCTGGTCTGTAAGCATTTATATCCTCTTTTTTATTATTGTCTTCCCCAGTGATGTTTGCATCACATCCCTGATGAAGGTAATTAGTGAGCTGTTTGTTCCCCTTTCAGAGCCATGAATAAAGATGTTCTATAAAGTGAAGCTTTCACACTGATCTTTACTGGGTCCTCTGGGAGCATTCCTCTCAGCTATGCACTCTGTCATTAGCATGAGTTACTTTTTCCCTTTCTTCCAGCTTTCAAAGTATGCTAACACCAAAACATGCAAATCTACTGAAAAACGTCAAATGTGTGCTTGTGAAGTACAGTATTCAATAAAAACATACCAGTTAAAGTGCTTTTTTATTTGGACATTGCAGAGTCTTGTATTCATGATTTATAATTCTCAAAGATCCTTCCAAAAGAGACAACTTCATGACAGTTGCAGCCTCAGCAGAACTATCAAGACTGGTCCTGGAAGCTTTTGTTAATGGTGGAGAAATATTAGCAGAGATCCAACTTTCCCCAGTGCTTGGGGTATTGTGTTAGAGATGAAGCTGAAGATTTTTAGGGAATTTTTTTTGTATATGTCTGGCTACTTTTAATTTTAAGGAAGCTTTTGATTTTTTTTTCATTCTAGGGAACTAAAACCCTAATATATTAGCAAGTGTGTTAAATACTGTGTCTTCTGATCCAAAGAAGATACAGTCCAGATACAACTAATGGAAGACACATAAAGACCCACACACTTTTAAAGGATGGGTGGATCCATTTTCTAATATCTTGGGACAATCCAGTGAGGGAAGGTCTAGAATCACTCCTAATTCTAATTTCCTAATTCAGGTTATGAAAATGGAGATTAGAGCATTTAATTGACTTTACAAGGATTTCCTAAGAGTGAATACTGTTGCTGAATTTAGACTTAGGACTGTTATATAGCTGCCTTTTTGGGGGGGGGGTGGTACTGGGGATAGAACTTAGAGGCAGTAAACCACTGAGCTACATTACCAGTCCAATTTTGTATTTTTTATCTAGAGACAGGGTCTGACTGAGTTGCTAAGTGCTTTGTTGTTGCTGAGGCTGGCTTTCAACTCATGCTCCTCCTCATTCAGCCTCCCTAGCCAGGGGACAATAGGCATCCACCATGCGGCCCAACACTGACCAGTTTTTACAGCACTATCTACACTATACTTAATTAGGCAATCCATGCAAAATCTGATGACTGGCATATACACACAGTTCATTACCCACTGGCTATGATTATGCCTCTGAATAAATGATATGACTCTTATTTCCAACCAAAGTTCAAGAGTTTTGCAAACAGTAGCTCTTTCCAAAATGCTAAGAGAAAATTCTTTTAGAACATTAGTATGGACATGCAAATGTGAAAAAATATTTCCTGCACAAATAAGTTTATTTTTTTAAAGCTAAACAAAATTTTGAAAAAACAAAAAGTTTGCAGTAACTTCGTGGTAAAACTGTTTTGCCATTAATTATCCTGTGACTCTGAAGTAAATTTTTCAGTATCATTGTCTCATTGCAAAAAGGGGGTTGTAATCAATTATATTCCATCTAGGCCATTGAAGGTTGAATGGTGGTCCAGAGAATGGGTATAGGGACATATCAATCCTAAGATCCTAATAAAGTTATTTCTGGAAAAAAAAGGGGGTATGCCAAAGCAATGGAGTTAAAGATTTTGACATGAGATCATTCTCTATTATCTGAATGGACCCTTTGAAGAGACATGTAGAGAAGACACACACAGGAGGAAGGTGACATGTTGACAGAAGTAGAGCTTGGAGTGCTCTCCAAGTCCAGCAGCGTCAGTGAGCACCAGAAACGGAGAGCAAGCTGTCTTGGAGCCTCCAAAACCATCAGGTTTCTGTTGAAACATCATTTTGAGACTTTTGGATTTTACAGAAGTGTGAGAGGACAAAATTCTATTGTTTTACAACATCTAGTTTCCGGTAATTTGCTCTAATAACCTCAAGAAACTAATAATAAACATTAAAACATGGCATGGTCCAATGTTTTCATTTATTGTATAATTCATTAATATAACCAAAGTTCCTGATTTACCCATCAAATGACACATTGGAATGCATGAGTCTGAAGTTCTTCTTTAATATCTCTATTTAATAAAAGTAGAGAACCATTTACTAGTGAGTTCTGGAAATGTATTTTTTTGAAGATAAAAATAAAGATTGAGACTTGGGAATATGAAAATTAACAGCTAGAAATGGGCAGGCACAGAAGAAAGTACATGTGGAAGGAAAGTGAAGCAAACCTGAGACTTGCTATTTTTCAGAAAAAAAAAGAAAAGGCTCTGTAGGTTGTAGATAATCCATTTTGTACATTTTACTTCAACCACTTAAGTTTAAATTCAAGGTCTCTTTCCATGGCAAATATTCTTATTGTTCAGGCAGAAAAAACAAACAATAACCAAAAAATAAAAATAAATAAAAACTCTATTTGAGCATATATGTTTTTGAAAGCAGAAAATTTGAGAATTGTTTAAAGAGGGAGTTTTTAAGTTTTAAAATGTAATGCTGATACTGTCATGTCCACATAGAAATAAAATATAAGTAGAGTTTGTTTCTACTTTTGGACAAATCTTTCTTTGAACTGGACAGGTTTTTAAAAAGTTAGCAGCAATATTTTATTGGATTATTAAGCAATTTTAACATTTTTCTGATTAAGTATATAGGACTGAACTCATTGACAAGTACTCTATTTAGGGACAATTATACATTCTACTTTACATACAGTTAAAACATTGAATAAAACTTGCTTATACCATTAATTTATATTTATTCTAAAGTGTAAATACAATAGTTTAATTGTTTGATTTCTAATCAATATGTTTTCACAAATATTTTTAATGTATGACATCAAAGCCAAAAATAACAAATAAAAATAAAATAAAAATCCTCTTAAAAATCCTTCAGATGACTCAAGAAGCCACCAACTAAAGAACTTAATGCACTGGTTCTATTTGCTATGTTCTGTTTCTATCTGGAACAGATGTGAAAATTCTAAGATAAACTTTAACACAGGGGTTATTTAAGAAGGATATTACTATTAGTGGCCTATCTTAAAAATATACTAGTCAAATGCAAAATGTCATTTGTCACCTTGAGCAAAACATCTGACAACAACAATTTAGAGGAGGAAATTTTTATTTTGTCTCACAGTAGTCCAACACTATAGCTCTGGACCCTAGGTGGGCTAGAACATCATGGTGGAAGGCATGCTGGAGGAAAGCAGATCAGAACATGGCCATCAGGAAGCAGAGGGAAAGCTCCACTCACCAGGGACAAAATATACTGTTAAGGTCTGTAAACAAGTCAGACTGGCACCTGTTATTTTGCCAGAGAAATGTTAGAGTCTATAAACAGGTCTGGATGGCGCCTGGCAAAATGCCAGAGGGAGTGGTTTGTGAAGTAACAAAAGCGAGCCATTAAGTGTGGAGATTCCTTATTGATTGACTGCTGTATCTATTTTATGCTAATTAGATAAGCTGTGTAAAATGTATAAATATCGCTCAGATCCTACAATAAACGGCTCCTATTCCTGCTGCATCAACGTACACAAGTAGTTCGTCACCCCCCGCTTATTCTGCTGTAGCCGGACTGGGGCAGATGTTGGCCCGTTATGGGGAGCCCCGGGACACTCAGTGGTAAGTGACGAAAAAAGCTGCCCATCCATAGATAGGATGGGAGCAATCTGCTCATCCCTAGGCAGATAGGGCGAGAGGAAAAATGGCATTTCGAGAAAATGGAGAAGATTGATACAGTATGTTTGTGTCTTATTTTGTCTTAAAATGTTGTATTCTCTTTGTGACGAAAATATGGAAGGGGTGAGAAGTAAATTACTAAGGGAAGAAGGCACCCCAGTGGAACCAAGAATAGTTAGGGCATGTGTTGATAAAAGCCCAGAAACTCTAGTCAGAAAGAAAAAGAAAGTTCAGAAGAAGGATTATCAGAAAAAAAGTTGCATCAAAAGACTATTACTGAATACTTTTCGATACCGGAGGGTGCGTTAATCGACAAGTCGGCTGCCACCTGCCCAAGCTGATCATGGTGCAGCAAGAATTTTCCAAGGGGCAGTTGCCAGCTCTACCCCGCTCCCCTGCCCGGGGGAGCGGATCGCCACTGTGAGCCCAAATCTAGACCTGACCTAGAGGCACAGTCTCGCAGGCTTTTGCTCCCTGTGCCTGGAAGCAGTTTGAATCTGGGACTCTCTCCAGGGCCATCTGGGGCTGCCTGGGATGCTACAGCTGGCAGAAGACGCTACCACATCGTCCCTGATGTTTGGTCATTTTCAATGCCAATAACTAAACTACAATGGGTCTCCCACACCTGGAGGCTGATGAGTAATGAGTACTATTAAGGCTTATTTCAAATGTAAAAAACCTTGAGATAATGTACTAAATTGTTCAGAAGGTTGTTTTCTTAGTGAAATGCTACAGGATTTTCTTTAGCCATCCAGAGTTCCTGCCTTCGTCCCAGTGCCGGTGAAAACAAAGGTGGAAGAATTTACAGTGTTGCTGAGAACCAGACAAGACTTCAGCTGAGGAATGATCAAACTTCAGATCAAGCTAGCTGCCTGCAGAACTGTGATTTAAGCTAGCTGCCTACAGAACTTACCTGGACTGTGATTTACCTGGACTGTGAGTTAATCTATTGATACACTGTTTTACCTGGACTGAGACAACAAACTGTAATCTACAACAAATTGTAGCTCAATATCTTTGCTAATGGTGTCATTGCTGGTATAACTTTTCCAAGGGCTTCTTGCATGGAGCCATCAATTAGCTTGGTATTGTAACATTTTGTATCCTCCTTTTCTGTTTCTAGCAGGTTATTTATGGTGTTTCTGTAAAAAACACTATGGTCCTTATTTAAATTAAACAAAAGGGGGAAATGTTAAGGTACGTAAAAAAGTCAGGATGGCACCTGGTATTTTGCCAGAGAAATGTTTGTCTGTAAACAAGTCTGCATGGTGCCTGGCAAAATGCCAGAGGGAGTTGTTTGTAAAGTAACAAAAGCAAGCCATTAAGTGTGGAGATTCCTTATTGGTTGACTGCTGTATCTATTTTATGCTAATTAGATAAGCTGTGTAGAATGTATAAATATCGTTCAGATCCTACAATAAATGGTTTCCACTCCTGCTGCATCAATCTACACAAGTTGTTCGTCACCCCCCAGTTATTTTGCTGCAGCCGGACTGCGGCAATATACTCCAAAGATATGTATCCTCTACCCACACCCTACCTGCCACAATTACCACCCAAGTCAATTCATTCCAGTGGATTAATGCACTGACTGGTTTAAAATGCTCATAACCCAGTCATTTCACCTCTCAACTTTCTTGCACTGTTTGACATTTGAGCTTTTGAGAGACACCTCATATCAAAACTCTAACACCAAGTATTTAATTTTGGAAAAAATCTTTAAAGACATATTTATCACCTAGGCAAGCAATATTTACTACATTTGGATATTTGAATCCTACAAGTAATGGAGATATATATATATATATATATATATATATATATATATATATAATCTGTGTACTAGTATTATATATATATATATAATACTAGTATATATATATATATATATATATATATATATATATTATATATATATAATCTGTGTACTAGTATTATATATATATAATCTGTGTACTAGACATACGGAGCCAAATAAATAAAAGTTTTCAAGGAACTTCACTTTCAGTAGATACAGCCACACATAAAGAGATCAGCAAATCATCATGAAGGCTGGCAGATAAAGTGAAAGAAAATATGGTTGGGTGGCCTTGTGGCAAGAAACATGCATGACACACAGGTCATAGGAAAAGGAGCCAGAGGTCCGATCAGTCTCTGAGCCACTGCAACACAAATTCAGCTGAGTATATTGAGAAACCAGTGACAAGATCCTGAAGCCTAAACACAAACCATCACGGACTACAATCTTATTTTCATGAAATTCTCCTATTTATATTTAGAATTATAATCCTATCCTATTGTAGTTAATGGAGTGTAGTTAAGTGTAATACCATATGTTGTACCAGAATCAGAGAAAATCAATTATCTTGACAAAAAGGGTTAATGGAGAATGACTTTAGGAAGAAAGAAACTGAAGAGGACCACACCACCAACCTTCATCAGATTGTGTGTCTTACTCTCATATTCTCTATAGAGCAAATGTCAATCAACTTGATCTTTCAAATATATGCAGTGAAAGTATTGCATTTTCCTCCCCAGACATCTCTTTGCCTTTTAAGGGGTTTAAATTGCCACATGATACAGAAACTACTAACTCACCTGTCAAGTTCCCTTGATAAACTCTGTAGTAGTCCATGTAGATTTTGAAGGACACCAAAATGGGATTCAGGGTGCCTTTGCTCCATCAGATCAGTTTCTCTGTTCCCCTTCTTCAGAAGAGATGCTGTTGAGTTGAATTGATCTTCTCCTGAGAGAGTCAACTTATAAAGAAGAGGCATTCAAGGAATCTGTGGAATCTGTTGACACAGAGACTGTGAGTAACTACATGATTTATGGAGTAGGTAGGTGCCTTCTGAGAGGGTTCAACATGCTCCTTACTCCTGGGAGACAGGTAGGTGTCCATGCCCTTTGAGAGAGGACTGGATTCAGAGACTCATTTATAATTGATGGAGTGTAGTTAAGTGTAATAAGCTTAGGTTAAGGCCAATCATGAATTTGGATCTTGTGAATTAGTCTATCAGACTTTTCCTAGCTCAAATCTAGGTAAATCTGTTCAGCAAGAGGGCAAGCATTCTGCAGGGTACAAGAAAGCTCTATTTTTCAATTTGATGAGCACTAAAAAAACTCAAGTACACTCATTACTATATTTCTTATTACTATATATTTAATCATATACACATGCACACATATGCAAACACACACACACATATGCACAAATGCATGAACTCTCTGGGATGGTTAAAGTACAACATTTTCAGAATATATCTAGAATCCTGTACCACCACTATATATTCTAAGAGGAAGTGGGAAGAAGCAGAAATATACCACCTCCATTTATACAAGGCAACATTAGGTGTGTGATTTGTGAGACTCCAATAGAGGAGTAGAAAGTGGTCTAAGCAGAATAGTAACAAAACAATGATGTATTGTTTTTCTGTTAATAGCATTAGAAAAGTAAGTAAGAGTTGTCCTTAATAATGTGGATGTTTCAAAATGAAAAGTAAAAGCAATATCATTATTACCCTCTGGCAACTAAAAAAACTTATTCAACGCTCATGTTGTTTCATGGGAGAAAAGATGTCATACCTTCTTTATCCTGGATCTTCTATGACTCACTATAGCAGGATTTGAAATTATGTAGGGGAAGCTAAATAAATCAACTTCTGGCCTCTTTTTTAATGTTTTATCTGAAGTTGTTTCATATTCTGCAACTTCCCATTTCTAGATGTATTTTCACCAGTATGGGATCTGGCTTTAGGTTTCTGAATGAATAATTTAAAGAAGAAAAAGAAGAATGTCACCATCTGGACCTTTTTATTTTTGGTGATACTGGGGATTGAACCCAGGGATGCTCCCACTGAGTGGAGGTGGTGCTCCACCTTTTAATTTTTTTATTTTGAGTCTTGCTAACTTTCCCTTGAGCTTGTAGTTCTCCTGCCTCAGTCTCTCCATCTCTGCACTCAGAAAAATCAAATTCTTAGTCCTCCTCTGCCTGTCTTCTAACTTCCCATCTTCCTTCCTTCCTTCCCTCTTTTGAGTGTCCAGTCTCACTCCCTTCCTTCCTATTTTCTCTTCCTCTCTGTCTTCTTTCTTTTCTTCCTTTTCAACTATCACCTTTTTCTCTTTTAGTAGAATTGGAGTCATATTCAGTTTTTTTATTTCTGGATATTTTTCACATTCAGAATGTTGCATATAGTGTATAAAATGTCATTAAGAGGCAATTCAATTCATCTAGCAAGGATAAAAGATTATTCCAGAGGCATGTTTCAGAATGGAAATTCTCAGGGTGGTTAGAATCTAAATGGACACCAAAAGCAAGGGCATGTGCAACTATAACTGATGCTCCAGAGTGGGGCTTGCAGGCACTTACTGAAAGTCAGTATTACTGCCTGTTGTGGGTATTAAGAAGCTAGTTTCACCAAGTATATGGGTGAAAGCATAAAAGAACTGTTCTTAAGAGAAATCTAGTTAAAGAATTCAGAAATTCAAGAATGTTTGTGGGTCAAGAATATAAATCTAGTAGAGAGACTGAAAATACAAGGTCAACTGTACAACTGATAGAACATTATTATAGGCAGCAAGACATTGTGTGGTAATCTGAGGATTTTGCCATTTATAAAAGGGATAGTCTTTTTGTAAAAAAGAATAAAGTGAATGAAGAAAATATAAAGAACCTTAAGGGAGGAGGCAGACTAAGAAATCATATGCCTAGTTGTGGTCATAATTGAGAATTGTTGGTGAGATCATTTGTTCATCTGTTAAAATTTATGCTCCTGGGGAGGTTGGGAACTTTAGGATGTTGATGTTTTGGATCTGTTGCTATAGGGAATGAGATACAGAATCAACAGTGAAGTTGGAATCACTGGCATTTCTAATGAAATTAGTAAGTTAAAAGACATTTTCCTCCGGGCATGCACTTTTACCCAGAAAGGAGTGAAGAAAACAGCAAGAAGTTTCCAGGGCTTGAATTTGGGAAAAGAAGTGTGAAACCTTCAGGAGGCATTATAGATACACTGGCTAAGCCTTCCCAAACTGTTTTAATAAGAAATTGCAAATTGGGTTGAATGCAGAGTGAAATCAGAGAGGCATGGTGGCTGCTGCAGCATGGGGGTAATGGAGGGCACGAGGTCCCAACAAAGGTGCAGATGAGGTCCTTTTGATTAATGAAGGAACATTTGATGCTCAGGTTTAAGCAGCAGTTAGTATCTAAGGACCTGAAGAAAAGCAGTTTCCAAGGATGATGCAACGAGGCTGTGGATATGCCAACACGTGGGTGGATGGGTGGATATGGAGGCCACAGGAGTTCAACGGCTGAAAGAAATATGAAGGCTTCAATGTGAGTATGGTAGCAGGGAAAGGAGAGGATGAGGTTGTGATGCAGGAATCAGCCAGTATGGAATAAGTGTTCACCATGGTATATAAGAAAGGGTAGGGGTAGAAATTACCTATTATTTCTATTGAAGTGGAGGCTGAGGAACTGTTAACCCTGCAAAGTGTCCATTTTGATCAATTTAGACATTTGATATGCCTTATGAAAACATAGGATTATGAATTGAAGCATGATACCACCAGTCCAAAGTGGAATGGAGACTTGTGTTCATGTCTTGGAGTCGCAATTTCAGACAGATTCCACATATTGCAAATCCAGACTAGAAAAATCAGAACAGCAGAGAGAACACAAACTTTTATTGTTTTGGCATGTGTGTATGTGTACATATTTGTGTGTGTGTGTGTGTGTGTGTGTGTGTATATATATATATATATATATATATATATATATATATAATTTAAAAGAAAAAGTTCAAATGGAATATACTTTTTCAAATTTTATTTTTCATGTAAAAGAGAAAATTGATTTCATAATTGTAATTCTGGAGGCTTACAAATAAGATTAATGGATGGAAGCTATTGAGAAGCAAATTTTTAGTTAATACAAGGAAAACACCAGTTAGGACTTTCTTCAAATGAAATTGCTTCCTCTTGAAGTAATGAATTCCATACCATGGTTAATGTTTACACTAGACAAAGAAATTCTTCATACCATTGGGTTCACAGAAAAGCAGAGTTGGGATGGCCTAGAAGTTTGTTAGAAATTCAGATTGTCAGGACTTTTCAAATATCTGCATTTAAAAAATCTGCACCCTGATAACATCCTCAGGTGACTGCTGTACACATTAAAGCATTGAGCGGAGGTCATTCCCCACTCTGATGACAATTGGGTTCACAAACGATAACCTGTTCCTAGTCTGTGAATTTTGTCACATATTTTGATTTTAAAAGCATGTTTTTCTTACTTCGTTTGTCTCTGTTTTTTTAAAATTTCAAATGTCAAATGAAAAAGTCTATTGGAGTTTGACTCTTCATATTAGGTTTAATTTTATGAGATTATTTTCATATTACATCATCACAAAGTTCATCTACTTAATAAGAGGTCTGAAATGCCACTTTTTGAAAATAACTTTGTGCCTCATGAGCTCTACACCTAAAATATAGTTTTAACAATGCATTGAAAACAACAAAAACCATAACATCTGAAAGCCTCTGTTAGCAACTGCCTTGTGTCACCATCCTTATTGATTGCTCCATGTGGAGTCTTAGAACCTTTTAGTCACTAGGAGTTTGCTTTGACTGTTCAATAGGAAGCTGCTTGTGATGAAGGAACTTAGAAGAATTGTTACTTTCTTGCTTTTTCTTGCTTTATATCTATTCTCTCCTTTTAAAAGCAAATTTGTATTCTTTTCTTTTTATTACTCAGAGTTATCCAACATTCTAGATTGTTACTTCTGAGACAACTCAAGCCTTGTTTTGCTTTAAGTGCTTGGTGAGCACAACAATGATTTGTTTTTCAACAGAGAAATAAATTGATAAACTGTGGTAGCAATTATTCTTATGTATTTTTTTTGTTCAGAAAGCACATTCCTTGAGTTTTTTCTTCAAATGGAAAAAATTTTAATTAGCATAAATATGATACAGTGTAACAAGGAAACATCATAGAAATGAATAGGGCTTTCAGCTACAAACCTCTCTCATGACCCGATATTGTTTTTTGTGTGCATAATAACTAAGCTGTATGAAAAATCTCTGCTGTCAGCAATGGAACATCACGATTTACAATGTCTCCCTTCCAAAGGGAGTATATCACTACTTACAAAAGTAGCTGATTTATAGCAAGTGGCAAGAAGCAAGAAATCTTGGTTTTTATGGTGAAAAAAAAATGGCAGTTACTGTAAAGTTTTTCTTTGAGTTAGGGAAAGATTTGCTATTTGTGATGACTAATATGCTTGGCAACCTAACTGAAGACTTACTAAGTCAAATCATCTTTTGTCAAATGGTAATTCCATTATTGACAAAAAACATATATAAAATGTGTTTCTCCTTGCTTTGTAAATATTCTGATAACACTTTTATGTGTGAAACCCAAATATGAGAGTGATGCCCATTTACTTTTGTGTTTGCTTAATCACCATTAATTATGTTTCCTTTATTACCACTCACCCTCTTATCTGTCCCTTCCTTCTTGCTCCCCCAAATGCATCTCAAAGATTTTACTTGAATTCTGCTTTTTTTCTTTTTTAAATAAATCAATACTCTTTGAAAATGACAAAAAAAATAACATGCCAATCTCTTACGGCATGAAGGATATGTTTAGAATTTTTTTAAAAACCAAAAACCTAAATATGCTTTAAAAACTTTCTACTTTAGGCTAGGTATAGTGGTGCACACCTATAAGCCCAGCACCTGGGGAGGCTGAGAAAGAAGATCACGAGTTTAAAGCCAGCCTCAGCAATTTAGCAAGGCACTAAACAATTCATTGAGACCCTGTCCCTAAATAAAATACAAAATGGGGCTGGGGATGTGGCTCAGTGGTAGAATGCCCCTGAGTTCAATCCCTGGTACCAACAAAAACCAAACAAACAAACAAACAAAAAAAACAATAACAAAGAAAACTTGCTACTTTAATTGGTATTCCTTTGGGTTCTTGTAAATTTAAGGCATTTGTCTGTGTGTTTACACATTTCATTTTCTCTGGGTTGAAACATCTCCTTGTGATGTTTTCTTCTATAGTTTTTTGGATTTGCAACAATTTTCTCTTCTTTTGCTAATCTGCTTTTCCAGTGTTAATTTCCCTTTCCTCCTCCATTTTAGGGTCCCTTGCATTGTACTTCTTGGGGCTGCTGATGGGCATCTCACCTGCTGACTTGCTTTTCCTCATTGTTTTTCATAGTATCACTGTGGTGAGGATCCTTTCTTGTACAACACTTACCCATAGCCTATCCATCTGTCAAGACCTGTGTCCTATATGTTACCTCCCTGACTACTTTGGTGGTGTTTCCTCTGAAGCTATTTTTCTTCTGCTTACAGGCCTTCTCATTCTTACTTTGACTTTGATGTCCTCAATGCATGAAGATTCATCTAATTATTTCTATACTTCCACTGCTGTGTGTTAATTTGTCCATTTATCAAGAGCTTTTATTATGAAATCACCATTCCATTCATTTTTGTATCGTATAAGTGCTGAGAACTTTGGGACAGTCACTTTCTAGTAGTGAAGCAAGACCTTTGTTTACCAATCTCCATAAAGAGCAATGAAAGTTATGGTGAAAGATAAATGTGCAACCCAGCCTGGTGCTTCTGGTGGACCAAACAAATGACCAAGAACCATACTTAACTGCCTTGATGGGACATGCCACTTCATCATTTGTAAGTTATTAAGCTACAAAAGCCCATGTGGAAGGATAGTTTAGTAGTAATTTTCTCAATTAATAGCTGTGCTTTTCCTTTGCAAGTTAAAGAAATGAGAAGACAGCAACTACATCACAATACAACATAGGAAAAGTGAATCAAAGACCACAGATTATACATTTGTATAATTATTCTATTTCGAATGGATGTCTTCAGAATTCTAGAAATAAGCATGTGGCCAAGATCAAAGTAAAAGGGAGTTTTATTTGGTTTTCTGATCAAAGTGATCCAGAGAAGCAGAAGAAAGACAACAGAGATCTTTCAATCCATGATGGAATTGACCTCAGACAAGTTATGACATTAGTGCCTCCTATGTTAGACAATGACAGTGATTGATCTAAAAATAGCTAAAATTAGAAAATATGTGATATGCTAATGTCATTTCTCCTTATCAATAGCTGCCATAATATTTTAACACTTGTGATCTTCTTCAAGTAATAGGAACAAAGTCATAAAAGCATTTTACCATTAGAATTCCATGAATCCCACATATTCTGTTTTCTTCTAAATTTCACCCCAACTCTAAAATATATAAAGTCAGATTAGCATTTATGAAGGTTTTATAAATTTGAAAATTAATTATTTTGTAACTTTTCCTCAAATTTCCAATGCAGCCAAAAAATTTTCCCCCTAAATGCCTGGTCTTTCCTTTTCTGTAAAATAAGGAATCCTCTTTCACCTGTTTTATATATATATATATTTGTATAATATATACATTTTGTATTGGGTGTAGGAGAGGCAGTAGAAAAGCAGCTCCTATACTGGGCCCTATTCAGTAGCAGCTTCTTATTCCTTATGCTTAAGGAAGACTTTGAAGAAATAAAAGTTGTTTGGAAGAATCCAGGTGTAGTTGCTTTGTATGTTGTGATGGGTAGAAGGGATGAAGTGAAGTGTGAAGGCCACTCACACCCTCTATCTTGTCTGAGACTGTGTCCTGGAACCCTGAGGTGGAGAAAGCACCACTTTCATTCCTGCTTCCGGGGGTTGTTGACGGTCACGTTGTGATAGAGAACCACAAGTGAGAAGACAGACATGCCCACCTTGTTGGCGAAGATGGCAAGCTGCACGTCTGTGATCATCCTGACCAGCTTGACTCGGCTCCGATGCTGCCTGCACGCCAGCTGGAGGAGAGGTCTATATTTTAGAAGGAGGCTAGAATCTCATTTGACTTGTTTCCTTTACTTCCAGTATTCCCACATTCCTCATCACAAGCTAAAAACAGATGTGTTCAATTTTGCTTGTGAGTGCTTGGATTCCTAGTAGCATTGCATAAAGTTCATAATATGACCATGATATTAATTTGTCACAATTTCAGCTGATATTCATTATCTTAGCTTATGATATATATGTTCAATTCACTTACTTTATTTCTAAGCAAAGGATGTTTTCTGGTTACATATCTGCCCAAATGTGAACCCAGTACTTAACAAAGGAGCTGGATTGATTGGCATCCTCACTACAGTAAAGCATACAGTTAGTACTGTGGGAATCCCTTTTGAGTTACTGAAATCAGAAAACTTAGAGGATTATGATAATGAAAAAGTGAAACTAGGCAGAAGGTTATTAATTCATGGAGCAAAGTAAAACTCAAAGAACCTATAGTGATTGAAGAAATCTGGAAGAAAATAGGTAAGTCAATGAATGTCAACTTCATCCAGAAATGTCAAGAGTAGGACCTGAACCAAAGGTAAGGCTGACGTCCAGTTTTATATTTCCTATTAAGAAAATACTTTTCGGAGTGAGATCAAAGATGCAGATAGCTAGGTCTGGAAACCCACAGTTCCTGGAAAGCCATGAAAGCACAGAAACCATATTTCAACTTCACAGGTTTCAAGCTTGAATTTTTTCTTTTCAACCCAGAGAGAATGACCTTGACATACACATACCAAAATTTCAATTTACAAGGAAGGTTATACACAGACATATTACCTTTTCCCATGGTAAAATGTAAATGAAATGCAAAATTATAACTGTAAAATTTGTTGAGTACAATGGCAAAAACAAAGAAAAGCACCTGACCTCATTTCTGACAGTAGATAAGTCTATTTTGTAAACATGATAATTTTAGATTATCATGAAAGCTATAAATAAAATAAATTGGAGTCATGTGAGAGAAATTTAACCACAAAAGTAGGTTTTCTATTTTATTTATTTATTGTTCTCCTCTAGAGTAAGCTGAAGAAGTGACATTTTACCTAAGACCTGAAAGATGAGGATGTTCAAACCATACCAGAATGCAAAGGAAGAATGCCCAGGCAGGAGAAATAAGAAAACCCTTACCTATACAGGTGTTGGTGTCATATTATAACTTTCAGGATTTGGGAAAGACATTTAAGATATTGTTTTTTCTTGCTGTGGATTGATATTTCTGGCACTTCTAAGGGTAAATTTAAAAACAAATTCCATTTCTTTTAACTTCACTACCACCATCTGCCTTTCTACTCCCCCTCTGCACACTAAACAAAACAGTATTAAAACATCGATTTGTGATTCACACAAAGGGAACTTACTGCCAAGACTACACCTAGGATGGGTGCAGCAAGAGGCAAAAACCACTTACAATGCTTGACAATTTCCAAAACACAGATATCAACATCGACTTAAGACCTTTGAGCCAGCAGCAAGGAGTTCTGGTAGAGATGATTATGTGTTATCTTTGTGATTTATGTATGTGTCAACTTTAATGACGAGTGGTCTATGACTTTCAAATCAGAGTTTCACTTTGGATCTATTTTTTAAAAATAATAAAAATAGAGTTTAAAGTTGCTTGGAAATAACCTTTAGAATGCAATTTAAAAATAATAAGTAGAAAATAAATGTAAAACACTGTCAACCAATTCTTTAATAGATGGAAAAATAAATATTTAGGTGATATTGCATTTTTAAAAACAAAACGATCTGCAAGTTGAAGAGTATGAATAGCCCCGAAATGAAGAAGAATAGCTAGAAACTTTCATTCAGAGCATTACTTGTGACTCTTTATATACTTTAAAGTAGTCTGATACTTGAAGATTTTTTTTTGGAAAATAAGTGATGAAATATTTCAAAGGCTATATCAATGAATTACGAACATTCAGAAGGACAGATGAAAATCTTGGAATCTCATACTGCTCTTTTATGACCATCTAAAGAAAAGTCATGCCAGCAGTAAGATGCTTCTTCATTAAGAGTTCAGAACACTTTATTCCTGGAGTTTTTCCTATTTATTTTCCTGTCTAGAAAATATGGCAATAAAATCCCTCCTCACCTTTGCATTTAAAGAAGGAATAAAGCTGCTGATTTTCTTTGCATGGTTGTGAGTTCAAAGTTCAACCCAATTTAAAACCTATCACATAACCAAAACATTTGAAACATTAGAATTTTAGGAATAGCACATATTTACTAAAACACTGGGTATATTCTAGGGCAAGTGGTCATTGATTAATTTTTAAAGAACATAAAATGCAAATCAACTTTTTGTAGAAACTTTTAGTGCTTGGAAAATCTTCTGAAGACATTTTCCACTGAATCATTAAACAAAAGTATCTCATTGATCTCTAGATGAGTACAACATATGACTTTAGAATTGAAACTGTCCAAATTCTAGAAAGTGTCAAACAAAGAGATTAGGACTATCTGGAAGTTAAATCCCTTTCTCTCGCCATGCACAAAAGTTAACTCAAAGTGGATCAAGGAACTTGATATCAAATCAGAGACATGGCGTCTGATAGAAAAAAAGTTGGCTATGATCTACACACTGTGGGGTCGGGCTCCAAATTCCTCATTAGGACACCCATAGCACAAGTGTTAATAACTAGAATCAACAAATGGGACTTACTCAAACTAAAAAGTTTTTTCTCAGCAAAAGAAACAATAAGAGAGGTAAATAGGGAGCCTACGTTCTGGGAACAAATCTTCACTCCTCACACTTCAGACAGAGCCCTAATATCCAGAATATACAAAGAACTAAAAAAATTAGACAATGAGATAACGAATAACCCAATCAACAAATGGGCCAAGGACCTGAACAGAAATTTCTCAGAGGAGGACATACAATCAATCAACAAGTACATGAAAAAATGCTCACCATCTCTAGCAGTCAGAGAAATGCAAATCAAAACCACCCTAAGATACCATCTCACTCCAGTAAGATTGGCAGCCATTAGGAAGTCAAACAACAACAAGTGCTGGCGAGGATGTGGGGAAAAGGGTACTCTTGTACATTGCTGGTGGGACTGCAAATTGGTGCGGCCAATTTGGAAAGCAGTATGGAGATATCTTGGAATGCTCGGAATGGAACCACCATTTGATCCAGCTATTCCCCTACTCGGTCTATTCCCTAAAGACCTAAAAAGAGCACACTATAGGGACACTGCTACATCCATGTTCATAGCAGCACAATTCACAATAGCAAGACTGTGGAACCAACCTAGATTCCCTTCAATAGATGAATGAATAAAAAAACTGTGGCATTTATAAACAATGGAGTATTACTTTGCATTAAAAAATGACAAAATCATAGAATTTGGAGGGAAATGGATGGCATTAGAACAGATTATGCTAAGTGAAGCTAGCCAATCCCTTAAAAACAAATGCCAAATGTCTTCTTTGATATAAGGAGAGTAACTAAGAACAGAGTAGGGACGAAGAGCATGAGAAGAAGATTAACATTAAACAGGGATGAGAGGTGGGAGGGAAAGGGAGAGAGAAGGGAAATTGCATGTAAATGGAAGGAGACCCTCAGGGGTATACAAAATTACATACAAGAGGAAGTGAGGGGAAAGGGGGAAAATATAAGGGGGAGAAATGAATTACAGTAGAGGGGGTAGAGAGAGAAGAGGGGAGGGGAGGGGAGGGGGGAGGGGAATAGTAGAGGATAGGAAAGGCAGCAGAATACAACAGACACCAGAATGGCAATATGTAAATCAATGGTTGTGCAACTGATGTGATTCTGCAATCTGCATACGGGGTAAAAATGGGAGTTCATATCCCACTTGAATCAAAGTGTGAAATATGATATATCAAGAACTATGTAATGTTTTGAACAACCTACAATAAAAATTAATTTTAAAAAATTATGTCAATATTTTAGCTAAATAAAAGCAAATTTAAAACAAATTAAAATAATAATGTATGATATTCTTTATTAAATAAACTTTCCTACTTATCAATTTGCTTTCCATATTTTATAAGAACTTATTCATATGATGAAATTCAGGTGTGTTTTAGCAGAAATGGCTCAGAATTTGGTCCACAGATGTGGTTTACAATCTCCTCTTGATTACTTAGCTAACTAATGCAGATTTTGAAATTTTTATGCAAACATGAGGTCTAGATGACTGCTAAGTTCTCTTGGACTTTCAAAGCCAGTGATTCTGAAACTGATGCTGATAAACAAAAATTCTGGGAATTTGGGTGGAGTGGAGTTGGATAGCATTGCATTTACATCTCTCTGCCTTGTGTCAGAGTGTTTCATTTTCATTACCATCTTTAGTGGTAAAACACACAAATTAGTTTTGAACATAAATGTCATTAATAAATCATACATTTTAAACACTGGTGTAACCACTGAAAAACTAGCTAAAGGGCTTTGAAATTAGGAGAAGAAACATAGGTATGTTTTCAACAGTGATAAAAAAATAATTAAAATCTAGTCTATCTAGAGACAAAAAAAAATTCCAAAACAGATCATAGAAAAATTCTGGAAAGCACTGTTGGATGTAAAAAAAAATAGAGGTAAAAAGAAAAAATAGGCAGCTTAAGAATTTTAGTTAAGTACTTCAAGACAAAGGTACTATGTGCCTTGGGCTACAGAGAAAGCTGCTAGGACACCCGCTAATTTTTATTTTTTTAAGAGAGAGAGAGGAGAATATTTTTTTTTTTTAAGTTTTCGGCAGACACAACATCTTTGTTTGTCTGTAGTCCTGAGGATTGAACCTGGGCCGCACGCATACCAGGCGAGTGCCCTACCACTTGAGCCATATCCCAACACCCGCTAAATTTTACAACCAGTACCATCTGTGATTCAGAGGCTCCTGGAAGGAAGTTTACAATTTTTAAATAGATGATGGAGAATTCTGAGTTTTAAGGGGTTTTAGTTGCAAAATTTCACATTATCTTGTAATTTCTCACCCCTTTACAGGTAGCAGCTGGTTCTTTCTTTTTTTTTTAAACATCAGAAATTTATTGGATGCTCAAAACATTTCATTGATCTTGACATACCATATATCATACATTTGATTCAAATGGGGTATGAATTCTTATTTTTCCACATGTACAGATTGCAGGATCACATTGGTTATACAGCCATGTTTATACATACTGCCATACTAGAGTCTGTTGTATTCTGCTGCCCTTCCTATCCCCTTTCTATCCACCCTCCCCTCTCCTCCTCTCCCCTCCCTTCACTTCTCTCTACCCCATCTACCCTAACTCATTTCTCTCTCTCTCTTTTTCCCCCTTTCCCTCACATTCTCTTATATGTATTTTTGTATAACAATTCAGGTCTCCTTCCACCTATGTGCAATTCCCCTTCTCTCTCCCATTCCCTCCCACCTCTCATCCATGTTTGATGGTAATCTTCTTCTCATGCTCTTCCTCCCTGCTCTGTTTTGAGTCATGTCAAAAGTAATATCAAAGAAGACATTCAGAATTAGTTTTTTAGTGATTGGTTGACTTCACTTAGCATAATCTGCTCTAATGCCATCCATTTCCCTGCAAATGCCATGATTTTGTTATTTTTTAGTGCTAATATTCCATTGTGTATACATGCCACATTATTTTTATACATTCATCTATGGAAGGGCATCTAGGTTGGTTCCACAGTCTAGCTATTGTGAATTCTGCAGCTGGTTATTTCTGAGAGGTTGAAGAGAGAGGATATGCCCAACCTTGCTTGAATGTGCAACCTACATGCCCTCTTTAGATTCTGCAGAAATACACAGGAGAATTTTCACTGTTGTTACTGCGATCTAGCCAGGAAATGGTGGTGACAGGATTTGGACTTTGACTCATTCCAGACCCCTTACTTTTAAGTACTTTGTGATTCCTAGTTTGTTGTGTTTGTAGTTTGTGGTTGCCATATATTAGTAAATAGAACCAGAGGTTGTCAACTTTGATCAAATTATGCAAAGCAGAGCTTCATTAGAGTGTCTCTTGGATGAACTGTTCAAAGAAACCATGTGTCCTCTGGGTTTCATATTTAAGTTCCAGAACCTGTTGAGAAGAATTTTTCCCCCTAATGAATGGTCAGAAAAACTACTCTCTGTAGTGATGGTCTTCATTTTTGACCACAATGAGTAAGTTTAGTTCTGTTAACATTCATAGTTAACTCTTGGATACAGAATAGTATATCACCCAACATCTTAATAATCCTAGAAGTTCTGAAATCAATGAATTAGAGGTTCTTTTAAAATGCATTGAACTTCTTCAACATCATTCAGTAGTATCTTTATATCTCTAACATTGACCAATTAAGTCCAACTTCTTTGATTGATTTTTCAAGCATCAAACAATTCAAGCTCTTAAGACTAGATATTGAAATAATATTTTAGTTCTGCCTAGTAATAAATGTGCCACTATCACCTGTTTAAATTAACTCTTAACTCATGATCAGTGCTTATCATTGCATTGTACAAACCAATAGGAATCATTTGTCAACATTTAATTCTGGCCTTAGGTCAAGTTTAGAATGAAAAGACATTTGGTTAAAAAAAATCTGATTTCAAACACTAAACCTTGTAAATGATTTACTCAGGTATTACCAATAATTATTTTTATTGTAAAAACAACAAAATAATTTTAAAATATCAATATTTCTTAGGTCTTTTTAAATTTTAAAGTCCTTTTACACATATTTTTTTCTTGAGTTTTTCAGAAATTCTGTTAGTAGCAGACTAGATGTGATAATTTCAAAGTGCACCTGTGGGAAATGACAAGACAAACATGCACATGGTAGGTGATTTATTTTTCCTCAGATTACTATAAGTTATCAATAGGAAACATGAGTTTAAAGTCAGAATCTCTGCTTCTTTATCTTTTTTTCCCCAAATAAAGACAGATTTATTGTTAGCAGCCATCAATAATTACACTAAGTGTGAATGGATTAAATATCCCACTAAAACCAGATTGGATTAAAAACAGTATTCTAGCTTCAAGAAACATACCTTAGATTCATAGACACAAATAGACTGAAAATGAGGTTGTGGAGAAACTAGAATTGCCAGTTGATCTGTATGCAACCACTTGGGAAAACAGTTTGATATATATATTTTTTTAATATTTGTTTTTAATTAAATTATTTATTTATTCTAATTTGTTATAGACAATGGCAGAATGCAATTTATTTCATATTACACATATAGAGCACAATTTTCCAAGTGACTGATTGTACAGAGTATTTTCACACCATTCGTGTCTTCATACATGTACTTAGGGTAATGATGTCTAACTCATTCCACCATCATTCCTACCCTATTGCCCCCTACCTTCCCCTCCCTCACCTTTGCCCTATCTAAAGTTCTTTCATTCCTCCCATGCTCCCCTCCTCATTGCCATTATGAGTCATCTGCTCCTTCATCTTATGCTAACTGCTGTTTTTGTGTTTTCAATACTTATGAATTACCTTAGAATTCTAAAAGGTTGAAAACATAGACCATACATTCAGTGCTCACCTCAAGAAAAAAAAAAGATTGAAATCACTGGTGGTGTCAATATGCCCTTCTGCAATTGAATTTTTCATTCATCTTTTAATGGATATTTTGTTCTTTTAGCAATGCTGCAATAAAAATTTTGTTTCTATATTTTGAATGCTTCTTCTCTCTCTTTCTGAATCTGTCTGTCTTTCCTTTTTCCTCTCTGGCCCATTTTGTTGTCCATAATGGTGCTTTCTTGCTGTATCCTTACTTGGCCAAAGGGTAAAGGAGCTTTGAGATTCTTTTAAAAGGACACTAATTCTTTTCATGAGGGCTCCACCCCATGACCTCCTCCCCAAACAAACTTAACTTCTAATATTGTTGTTTTGGGGCTACAAATTCAACATATGAATTTTGAGGAGACACGTTGAGGCTAACCCCCCATTGAACTGTGAAATGCTTTCTTATCCACCCTAAAGTAAATGAAAAACTTTTTTTTTCACAAAAAACCCCAAATGTACATTTCTCTAAATTCAATTATTCCCCTTTATCTAATAGATAACTTGGTTGTAATTACGTGTGTATCAATTTCTTTGCTCATTATTCTTTCTTGTCTCCCAGTCTATCTTCTGTGATCTTTTTAACTCAAAAATTTGAAGAGAACTATTCAGGTATTATGTAGCATAATTACTAATTTGGATTTTTTTGACCATTTAATCAGACCATAAAGGATACCACAAAAGTAATGCCATACTCTCCTCATGCATTTTATTGTTTCATGTTCTGTACTTATATTTTCAATTCATTCATTTTAATGAATTGAAAATTCATTAAATTTCTGCATCTGATGATTTCAACTTCTTATGTCAATAATGGTCTAATTGCAGTGTTTGTAGTTTTTGTGGATGTTATTTATGGACACAGAGCTTTTATTTGCATGGGAACTTTAGATTGCCAGTTTTGCCAGACTTCATCCCTGAGAATCATTTGAGACTTGTTTTGAGGACTCATCTCTCCAATGAGGATTTCCATTAGTTTTTGAAAGATAAATCAGAATTTTTACAATTTCAGTCCTATTTAAGTTAATTGATTGGTTTGGGATATTCCAGACACTTCAGTTACCTTAAAATCAGATTTCAACCTTCTCTAAAATCAGGTTTCTCTCACCAATTATTATAGTGGACATATTTGTACCATTGGAACTGAGGCTGCAGTGAACAGGATTTTCATCTTCTCATTTTTCATATGTGAACATTTTTTTCGCATTTCTGATTTTGCTGATGATGTCACCCTTCCAACAGTTTTAGCTGTACTCAGAAGCATCAGTTCCAACCTGGCTTAGTGAAAGTCCACGTCCTAACCACCTATTTACACCTCACCACAGTTATCGCATCTCCAAATTTATCTTAGTTAATCTTACCAAGATCTTAGTCCTTCTTTGTTTAGATGAAAAAATGCTCAAAGAAGAGATAGAAGGCCATTTGGTGAATTTTACAAAAGTAAAAATTCACAGAGTTGGATATGCAGTTTATTCAAATGTTCGTGTTATCATATTCTGTTTTCACATACATACATGCATGTACAGAGGCACACATATGATGATTCATATAATAAATACATAATAAAATGACCAACAATAAAGTAACATTGAATTTTACCATGAATATACTCAAGTATTCACAATCTTCCTTTTAGCATTAACATTTTAACACATCTTTGTTGGTATATGTTCTTTCATTTATGTGTTTCTCTGTCCAACCTATTTTCATTCACTTAGATATGTTGCAATGTAAATAAAAAAGCATTATAATATTTCTTCCACATGCTCTGATATGCCATTTTCATTTGTGGTTTTTCTCTGATGCAAGGTATACATATAATGAAAGCAAATCATGAGTATATTTGCTAATTTTGACAAATGTATGAAATGTGGAACCTTATGAATTTGTATGTCATCCTTGTGTACAGGCCATGCTAATTTTCTCTGTATCAATCAAATTTTAGTAATATGTTGTCTAGTCAATGTACCCATAGCCTTTCTCATTATGTATTCTGAGGATTTAATCCAGGGCCTTGTTTATGCTCAGATACACTTTTTAGTTTCAATTTCTGTATTCTATTTGTTTCCAAATAGATTTGAGATTCTTACTTTAACATATGAAACACAAGCAGTGTCTTAACAATAGATTTTTTTAAAAGCTTTAGAAAGGCTCAGATGTGTTGGTACGTATTGTGGGAAGTCAGGGAAAAGGCTAAAATGCATATCACAATACTTGCACTTAAATAACTAGAAACATTACTATTCATAATTGACAGCAGAAAAATGAAAGCCCTGGTAATGAGTTGGTGCTACAAAAGTCAGGCAACCTCCCCTCAGAAAATAAAATATAATATGCAACTTTGTTTTGGTCTTTTATTGAAAACTGCTTGTGAGTAAAAATATGTCTAAGTATGTTAATGGTAGCAATCCTGTATTCATTCTTCAAAATAAAAAGTTGCATTCCAAAGTGGAAGAATTTATATATATTTAAAAAAGAGCATGGGATTTCCACAAAAGAGAACATTTTGTGCAGTAGTATCATTTGGCAGCATCCTTAGAGAATGTTTGGATGAGCACCTTGGGTATGGATTGCTAGGCTTCTTCACTGTTTTGGTAACCCTGGATCTGACATCTGGGAGTCATAATGCATTTTTATTTTTGTACTAGTTCTCATAGCCATATTTTTCTCCTGCTTCACAAAAATGACTGGACCTCAATCTTGGCTACTGAGAAAATTTATCCTTGGTTTTGGCTAGGAAGCAAGACTTAGAAATTACTGTCTGTCTTTGGGTCACATTTCTCAGGGTAAATATTCCCTCAATCACCAACTGTGGAAAAGGGGCTAAGATTGCTCATCAAATCTCATATTTTAATTTGTGTCAGTGTAAATTACTGAAGACCTTCAGGATCATAGCTTTATATGGGGAGTTCATCACTAAACTGTAGAAGACTAGATTGCATTAATAATTATAGGTAAATTTTTACTTTTCTATTGAAACCATAAGTTACCATAAACATAGCAGCTTAAAATATATAAAAAAATTATTGCTTCCCAGGTTCTGTAATCTAGAAATCTGGATTGGCTGGGCTGGGTCCTGGGCTTGGGTTCTTCCTAGACCACAATCAGGTTGTTAGCAGGTCTGCATTCCTCATTGTGGGCCCTGGGGAAGAAATTACTTCCAAGTTCAATCAAGTTCATGGCCAAATTCAGTTTCTGTGGTTGTAAGGCTGAGTCCAACTTCCTTGCTGGCTATCAGCTGAGGACCAGCTTTGCATCTAAAGGCTGAATATTTTATGCTAACTAGCTGAGACCTTTGATATTATGGTGCGATTTCTTTTCCTCTTTTAATCTCTCTGGTTTTCCCTTCCATTTTGGTATTGCCATGAAAATATTTCTGATATGCCTGGGCTACACTTTGATAAATTATGACTCTTGTGATTATTCAGTCATTTTTTTTCTTTTACTTCCCTATCATATACACAGTTTATTTGTATCCATGCATGCTACTGACAAGCATTTTCACTACTCTATGGCATTCTATTACAAATATACACTGAAAAATAGTTGCGTATTCTGTTGATAGTTACTTTATTTTGACATTTTCTTACTTTTCTCTACCACAACAAGACTATTGAGAAGTTCATATTTATTTCTACCCTCAATATGTAATAGTTTCTTCAGGGTTTTAGAAAAAGAATTATTGAATAAAATGCTTTTAGTTTGCACATTTTGGGAAGAAAACAGCAAGTTATTATTCATAATATTGTTATCAAATTATACTTTTTAATCAATGTGTATGTGAGTTTCTATTAACTCATATCTGTAGCAAATTAAAACTGCTGATCTTTTTTTCATTTTTATAAGTATTAGTGTTAATGCCCTGTAAATTCTATGTTCAAACATATTTCAGTTCTAAGTGATCATCTTGGACCGTTTACTTGGATGATATAATAGTAGACACTGTGAACTAGTTTCAGCATTTTCTATGTCAACACTACCTGCCTGGTCAGTTCCTGATTAGTTCCTTCAACAGACCCATCAAACATAGAGTGAATAACAGATCCATTCAGTGTCTTTCCCAATTACCTTGAAAGCTTTTCAAAACATTTGAATTAAAACCTAAGGCCAATGTTTCTGTGGCCCAAAAGGATCAGCCTTTGCCTCCCTTTTAAACTTTACCTCTAGCCATTGAGATATTCCTCTGTTCCTTGGATGAGCGAAGCTCTCTGGCATAATAGGACCTTTGCACACAAGGTTCTCTTTGCTCCAGTACTCCTCCTCTTACTCTCTTTTGCTCGGTATCAGGGATCAATGCCACCTCTTCTGGAAAGTTCTCTCTTTGGAGATACAGTTTCATTAGGTTCCACCTCAAAACACACCCTTCCTATCATTTTTTACTTTATAAGATTAATAACAATTGGGGATTACTTTTTGTCTGACCATTTTTTTTATATATATTTTACTCCTAATTTATAAGCTCCTTGATAGAAATGATTTTGTTTTCCTTTGCATCCCCAACACTAGGAAAAAATATCGTACTGTTTTTGAAAAAATAAATGAATGCAACATATGGGGTTTTACATGGTTATATCATTTCTAACAGCTCTATACTTCAGTTGTTTGTATTTAAATATGCTATATTCAAATAGTAAAATAAATATGTTTGGAATTGTTCCATAACTGTTAGAATATACTGACGTCCATATCCATTTGTTATAAGTATGGGCATATCTATATTGATTTAATTACTTAAAAACTAAAAGTAAGTAAATAAATAAATATATATAATTTATAATATATATGTATATTTTTAAATATAATTAATTTGTTCTTTGTGTAAATAAATATATATTTAAATACATAATATTTAAATATGTGTATCATACTTATAATATACATTTAAATATGTATATATAATATTTATAATATATAAAGGCATATAATATTTATAATATATAAAATTATATATATATATTTAAACAGGGATTTAAATGTATATTTAAATATGCTCACACACAGATCAAATTTTCTAAAATGGAGTTAATAAAATAATGGTTAATAAAATAATTAGACTTCAGTATATGTGTAATTGGATAAAATTTTTATGTATGGAGAAGTTTAAATTTATGCATTCTCCATACATACCACAACCTCAACTGCTAGAATTGTTTCTGGGGTCTTAATTTGACAGATATTATGCAGTGATCTTACATACATTATTTTAATTAATCCTTCCTCCAATCTCTCCAGTTAAACACTGTTGTTATCCCTCTTTATACATAAGGCAAATTAGGAAGCTTAGTAACTTGCTTAAAGTCCTATGGCTACAAGTGATAAGGCTGAGACTTGTAGCTGTCTTACTCCAGAGTCTATATTTTAAACATTGTGCTTTTCTATGATCTTCTTTAATTAGCAATGCAACATATCAAAACCAATTGCCCAGGCACTCAGTGCCTTTCAGGGCTTCTCCTATGCACTATCTAGATGGTTGGGTTTCTTAAAGAAAGAAATCAGAGAAAGAATGAAAGAAGATTACAAATTGTAGGCAGATTGAATTATGGCTTGGATGGAACTGGGGAAAAAATCAATGCAACAAAACTTAGATCCTCAAACTTAGATAGCTTTATAAACTGCAGTTATTTTGGAAAGAACAATTCATCCTGAATAAGTGCATACCTTTAATATCCTAATGAGAGCCTGGGGGAAATAATTCACATCTATTGTGATACCCCCAAATAAACTAAAGTTATGCAATGTGCAATATATTTTAAGAGTTCTACATGCTATCCCTTAAAGTCAAATATACCTGTGAGTTGAAAACTTAACTACCTGTAAATTAACCATAACTGAAGCAATTTCTAGAGAAATATGGGGGAAAAAAGTTGACTGGAAGTTAGAATAGATAGAAAAAAAAACATTCTCCATTGTCTACTTTTACAACATTGCTTTCTATAAGATAGATATTAGATTTCTTAAATACTTGCACTTTAATATATTACAGCATGCAAAACCAAACAAACAACATGCTGTTTCTTTAACTCGTGCTAATCAATTGTGTAAGACCTAATTGCATGTTCCCATCATTGTCCAATTGTCAAGATTCATATCGGAATGCAGCACCCAGCAATTCTAATGGGAAGAGCCACAGTTCTCTCAACGCCTTTCTCTTTTTCCCCACTGAGTTATAAGCATCCTACACCTCTGCCATTCAATTATCTGTCCATTCTGAAGACAGACCCTTGTTTTAGTAGATGATCCTTACAAGGAGATAACAAAAAGCACCCTACTGCCTGCAGATTCATGAGGGAAGGCAGAGAACACACTTGCTTCTGAGAGGCCAGAGGAGTGTGAATTCTGAGGCAAGCATTTCTGCAGAGGAGGGAAGATTCAGGAACTATTCCTTAGCTTCAGTTCAAGTGCAGGCTCTACCTGTTGCTAGAATTTTTTTTTTTCGGGGGCGGGGGGGTTGAGGGAAGATTCTATCACCTAGGAGGCCATGAGCTTCCCTCTGCTAGAAAAATGGGTGTATTCCAACTTTATCAAGGTGAGAGGAGGGGAAAAAAATAATTAATGAGAAGTCTGTGTACACACACACATTCCCATGCACCCTCATTCCTGGGTCTTCTTCCAGTGTCTAGGCAAGATCTTTTTTGCTCTCCTCCTCTATCCTTCCAAAGAAGAGAAGACTGAAAGAAAACTCCTCATCCTTATCATCATGAGACTGTTGAACAGGAACTGCACACTCAAAATCTGCTCCACATTGTTCTAAGAACATTCCCCATACCCATAGTCTCCCAGGCTCTCAAAAGGTGTCGTGCTGTTGTTACCACTTACTGAAATGTAAGTACAGACAGAAAGGTATTTTGCACAAGAAAGCTCACCAGTCATGATTGGAACCCAATAAAAGATGCTTCCAGAACCAAAGTCACTCATACAATATATGCATCCACTTACACATAAGAATAGATAGAAAAAAGAAAGGCTTCTCTACCAATCACCAGCAAAAAAAAAACAAAACAAAAAAAAAAAAACTACCTCCTGGTCAGGAAGACATGGCAAAGACAGTGAATTAGAAATAGATTATCTCATTTACTTGGAGTTTTTCTGTCATTTTTTTTTTTTTTGAGGATGAAAATTATTAACCAAACTATTTGGATACGGCAAGTGAGGCTTTGGTTTTAACAAAGCAGCTCCAGGGCAAGCAAACCTACAGGCAAGCTGAAGAATGACCCCCCGGGAAGGACCATCACATCAAAGGGACAAGAGACCAAGAGGAGATTTCGTCTATCCATTTCCCTTTGCAAACATGGTAGTGTCTTCCAAAATTATTGAGATGAATGGTTCCCAGACTTGATGGGTGGAAACCCAGTCACTTACATGAAAGGCTTCCCTTTACCTAGCCCGACTTATTTAACCCAACTAAGGAATCACAAACAAAAAGCAGAAATTATTAGCTTAGGGCACACTTCTCCAATGTCAATCAATGAAACAAAGAAAATGGCCATTACTCACTAAATTCTCCGTTGTCACAAACAGTCACACTACTAATGGTATATGCCAGCAACCTGCGAACACACTGTTTGCTTGTGTCCGTTTAAGAGTACTTCTCAGGGGTAACTTGAGCTAGACAAAGATCTGTTTGTTCTTATGGATATTGCTGACTGACAGAGGCCAGTATTCTTCAATCACCAACACTCTGAAATAGAAACTCAGGAGGAACCCTCGGTGTACAATCAATACATCACCATAGGAAAACTGTTGTCTGTGCAAACAATTTCCAATACCTCTCTCTTTGGTTGCTTCCTTACATGGAGCCTAAGAAAACAGAACCCTGCTCCCACACAAACTCTTGGCAGCCTGCAATACACAGCTCTGATGGATGACGTGAAAGGAGACTTCTGGAGCATGAAGGTAGTTTTTTACTAAGGGCTATCCAGGCATCATGGCACACACCTGCAATCCCAGCTATATAGGAAGTTGAGGCAGCAGGATCACAAGTTAGAAGCCAGCTTGGGCAACTTAGTGAAACCCAGTCTCAAAATATAATTTAGAAGGGCTGGGGATGCAGCCAAGTGCTGCTATTGCCCGTCTCTGATTTGCTAATGCATAGTAATGTCCTTTTGCTTTAAACCACTGTGAGGTAGATTCGTCTCTCACCTGCAGTCAGAATCATTCCTGACAATACTCAAATATTATTCCTAATTCTCTGATTACCATCACAGGGGACATCTGGGTCATACCTTCTTTTGTTAGGAACCGAATCTGTCCCAGATGGTTTTCATGGGAACTTCCATATTAACACAGGTAACCCTAAGGCGGCTAATCCCAATGTGGAAATCTGACCCAAGCTCAACTCTGAAGTCCCTTTCTTACAATATCCTATCATTTAAATTTTCAAATGAAAGAGCTCTGTTTCTCTCTCATGATTGTAACTATAAAACAATAAACCTCAACAGCTACTAGCCGCCATGTTTCCTATCACCCAGAAAATGAGAGTTTTCAGTGAGACAGAGTAGAAGGTATACACTTCCATTTTTTTTCTAGTGCAACAGAAGATATCCAGAATGAGACTCTCAATTAAAATGCAAAAAGCTCAGGGACTGGGGTTGTGGCTCAGTGGTAGTGTGAGGCCCTGGGTTCGATCCTCAGCACCACATATAAATAAATAAGTAAAAAATCCATTGGTAACTAAAAAATATTTTTAAAAATGCAAAAAGCTGGATGAACTATTACAACACGTTTTAAAAAGATCTGTTGAAGGAGTGAGCCAGTAGGGAATTTGGAGAGGCCAGTACTGAAGCAGAATTTCTAATGCATAGTAAAGTCATTTTGCTTTAAACCACTGACACCCTGGGAGGGTGTCAGTCCTAGAGCTAGCACTGACACTGGGGGCATGTGGAAAACCTAAAGACCCTCAGCTTCCATTGTGATATTATGCCGAGCAGAAAAGATGAGAGGCTCTGAGCCCATTCAAGATCAAAGTTCTCTAAGAGAACCTTGTATCTATCTCAGACCCCCAGAAAACTACACCTTCAAGTCAATGGTGAATAACACCCCAATTCACCCTGAACAACGGAAGGGAAAGGTAGTTTTCTCTTTCTGAATGTGGCACTGGGTTTAGGAGAGAAAAATCAACAATTTATAACCCGGGCAGGCCCCCATATTGGGCTGTCACCATGGCTCACATGCTGTTGGAAATCCTCGAAAGTTCAAGAAGAAAATAAGCACAACAAAACTTCAAAAACTTAGGCTGAGAATTCAACTAAAAGAAGTCCTGAATTGGCAGAACCTCAGGCGACCAGCAAAAGAAAACAATTTTCTGTGAAGGAGCATAGCTTTAACTCAGGCCTCAAAGAATTAAGAATTCCCACAGATGAAATTCCCAAAAAAACATGAGCTGATAATAAAAATCACAAAACATGAAAGAAAAATAAAAAATCATTTTTAGAAACAGTCAAGATAGAAAATAGAATGATATCTACAGAGATTTCACCCACTGGAATTTATAGAGACAGAACATTTTTGAAAGTATGCCTTTTATGTAGCAAGAAATAAAAGAGGCTTGAAAATATAGAGGAATAAGAGTGACGGAACATCTTCAGAAGATTCAAATGGAATGTTTAGAAATGAGAAATATAATTCAAATTAAACTCTCAAAGAATAAAGAGCAGATTAGAACAGAGTTAATAAATAAGAATAAATTCTTATTATTATGGGGGCTGGGGCTGTAGCTCAGTGGTAGAGCACTTGCCTAGCATGTGTGAGGCCCTGGGTTTGGTCCTTAGCACCACATAAAAAATAAATAAATAAACTAAAGGTATAAAAAAAATAGATCAAAGATTCTTGAAAGTCCATCCTAGAAAGCAAAGAAGAAAAAAAAAAGACAAAAAACAGCCTAAAGTTCCTGAAGGTAACAGAGTACAGAAAAAGGTTGAATTTGCACAATGCTTCAGAATTCTCCATGGTTGTTAACAAAAAAAATAAAATATACCTCAAATCTAGAAATCTAACAAATATTATGATATTATGCAGGAGAAATGAAAACACCACCTCAACTCATACTCATAAAATTGCAAAACAAAAAAAATTAAAGATAGAGAAAAGATCCTGAGAAAAAAATACAGAGTACATATTCTGTCTATTGCTCTTAACAGGTACAATGGTAGCCAAAAAAACCCAAAAAACAAACATACAAACAAAGTAATACTGAGAGAAAGTACCCATTTTTAATTCTATACCAAGCAAAATTAATTTAACTCTAAATTAATTCAAAATTTAATTCTATACCAACCAAGGCAGAGTGCTTGCCTAGCATGCATAAGGCCCTGGATTCAATCCCCAGCACCAAAAAAGAAGAAAGGAAAAAAAATTATCCAAGGAAAAAGCTCTTAGTAAACACTAATATGTAGGTCAATTTTCAAAAATGATATTAAACATCATATCTAACTTAAAAGTCTAAATTAATAAGCAATTCTACTATGAACAACCAGAGTTTTATACCAAGAGAGGGTGAAATGAGTATAAATGTTCTAATTCCTGATGCTGCAGGAGATAATGATAGTTATCAATCTCAGACTTAATCAAATAACAAATTAAAACATGTGGGATAACTGCTAAAATAAACAGATACAGTATGACTTCCAAGCTAAGAGAGGGGACAAAATGGAGAGCAGTAATAATAATTTTGTTTTCATTTTTTGTTTGTTTTGTTTAGTGGCAAGACAATACAATCTTTTACCAAACTAGTTCTATGGTCTCCTGATCATAGAGACAAACTATCTATTTTTTATTTCTTAAATTTTTAATATTAATTTTTTAGTTGTAGGTGGACACAGTATCTTTATTTCATTTTTATGTGGTGCTGAGGATCGAACCCAGTGCCTCATGTGTGCTAGATGAGCACTCTACCACTGAGCCACAAACCCAGCCCCAGCCACAACCCCAGCCCCTTAAATTATTTTTAATATTTCTGAGTTGTAGGTGAACACAATACTTTCTTTCTTTATATGTGATGCTGAGGATCAAACCCAGTGCCTCACACGTGCTAAGCAAGTGTTCTACCGCTGAGCCTCAACCCCAGCCCCAAAACAACCTTTGATGAAACTTATTTCAGGCAAAAAAATCGGGGGGGGGGGGTCCAAAATAAACTAAGATTATAAATCCAAATACATTAGTAATTACAACAAATATAAAAGAACTAAATATTCCAATCAATAGACAAAGTCAGCCAGGATGGTTTTTAAAGATCTGGTTACATACAGTTTATGTACGTGACTAAAATATGACATACTTTATACACATACATATTCTAAAATATAATGATAACTGAAAAGTTAAAAAGTTATATCTAAAAACAAATACTAACTAAAAATATTCTAATTTTAATATCAGACAAAGCAGACTTCAAGACATTAGACAATAGAGATAAAAATTCCCTACATAATAATAAACATTTGCTTCACTGGGAAGTTAAAACAACTTTCTAAGTCTAAGCCAATACTAACATAACCTTATTATACATTTCAAAAAAAAAATTAAAACTACAAGGCAAAATAGCAAATCCACTGTCATGGTGGAAAACTTTTTAATCTTTTTCAACATTTTACTTATGGTAAAATTCACTTTTTTCCCTCCGAACACAGTTCCATGAGTTTAAAAGCAAACATAAATTCATGTAATCACTCCCATAATAAGGATATAGAGCAGCCTCGCAACAACAAAGTTAACAGCAGAAATCTTAGCAAATGTCTTTCAACAACTGATAAATCAAGCCGACCAAAAAAAAAAAAAAAAGTGAAATCACATAGTGGATACTGCACCCCAGACCATAAATAAATACTGCCAAGCACAGTGGAATGTGCATAAAAACTGATTACATGAGACTATAAAGCCAGTCCCTTATGCTTTAAGGGACTAATAAAACAACGATCCTACTATCTAACATACAAATAAGTTATAAAGCACCTTTTTACATACAATTTTTTTAGTTGTAGTTGGATACAATGCCTTTATTCTGTGTATTTTCTTTTTATGTAGTGCTGAGGGTCGAACCCAGTGCCTCCCTCATGCAAGGCAAGTGCTCTACCACAGAGCTACAGCCCCATATAAAGCACTTTCTTAAAGTGAAAAAAGTCAGAGAGTCCTGACTAGTTCACCATGCCACCTACCAGCCTGGCACATGTAACCTCTCCAATCATATATACTAAATGGCACCGACTCCACCTCTGATCAGGAACGTGAGGCCTGAGAATGCATGGGTAAGGAGACAAGAAGTACTTCAAAATGCAGGCTGTCACTTTTCCTGTGAGCTCTCTATCTGCATCCTCTTAAGCTATCGTTTAGATGAATTCAAATTATTTAGGCACAGGGACCTGGTGGAACAGATGAAAACAGCAAACATCAGGGGAGTAAAATCGTGTCTGGAATTCAACGTTTCCCAAGAATCATCTGCAAAGAACTTCTCACTCATCTCCTCTCCTAAGATTGCAAATTCCTTAAGGGTAGGGAACATTTCTGTTCCGTCAGGTGGATGAGCATGTACACAGTCAACAAGTTTGCACAACAACGACCTCTGGCGCTGCATTTCCGAGAGCCTTGCCAAGAACATACTTTCCATGGCCATAGTTAAGATGTCGCCACAGAAACATGCAAAATGGTACAAGAGTGGAAGAGAAAAAGTTTAGCCTTCTTTAAATATACCTCACCCTTCCAAATTCCACTAAGTTACCATCTTAAGGCAAAACAAGAAGCCACATCATCAAAATAAAACTGGAGAGAAACATTCATCAATATGTCATTGAGATGGAGCTATAGGAATGAGGATTCCAGAAAAGCCAGGGCCACATTTCCCATCCATGTTAAACCAGAAAAACTGATGAACACATCTCACCTTCACGGCATTCATGGCATGGGATGAACTTGTAGACCAGAATGTCAATCAAAGACCAGAAACCTCACTGTCCTGCAGCCACAAGCTTGAAAGCCACTTCACTCCAAGAACAAACAGTACCAACGGCTTCCAAGCTGACACAAGACTGGTGACACTTTCAGCCAGCATCAGAAGGACAAACTCTTGCAAGCGTTCTTAATAGGTAGTTGACAAGAGATGCCAAGTTTTACGTAATTGACACAGAGCTCGCTGTCTGAGGCTACATCAGCGCTCGATGATGAATGGGCCATGGAGCTGGAAGGAGCAGAGCCCAGCTGCTTTCACGACGCAGAGATGCTGGCTCTGCTTAATGACACACTAAGCATTCAAAGGATCAAGAGTCTACAAACACTTTGCTCGAACAATGCCCAGACTTCAGCTAGGAAAGAACTTCCCACCAAGCGGCCTGCAAGTCACCAAGAATTGCCCATGGTCAGAACGCTGACCCCACATCATCTCCACGTCTTGCACTCGATACTTTGTACCCTGTGAGGGACAACTGGAAATAATGTTGGAGGTTCTGTTTTGCTCTCTCTCTCTCTGGGAAAGCGGTAATACATTCATTCCTGACAGATTTGAAAACAAAATTAATGCTAACATCAAATTTTAAAAAGTAAAGTTCTTCAGGCTTGCAAAACCCCAGCCCAAAAGGATTATGGGTTTCTTCCCTCCCCGTGCCTGGACCAGAGCGCTGCATTCCCTTGGGCTTTTGTATTCTTGTATAATATTTAATTAAATACTCTGTTCCTACTGGTTTATGTACTAGAGAACACTAATTTTAGAAAACTGATTAGCTGGTTCTTTCTATCTGTATGTTATTGTAACGAAGGTCAAAATTTTCACTGAAACTATGGCAACAAAACACCGGTATTCTTTGCTGTCAAGACTCAAGTTCTCAAGAGCGTGCTCCGCATAATGCCTAAACCTTGGCTGGATTATTTCACTTCCTACCTTTACCTCAAATGCCACGTTGGTGGGGATGGTGAGGAGAGGGAGGAGGAAACCTTGGTGGCAGAGATTTTGCTAGCACAAGTCCAAGTGTGACCGATCCATGTGTCATCACCAATAACATTTTTAGACACACATAATTTTAGCAGCACAAAACATCCAGACATTTCAGAGGCACCCAAATTGGAACTCAGATGTACCCTGAAAAATACCAGACGGAAAAAGGGAACAAAATCTCGGAAAGAGGAATAATTGCCCAACTTATTTTCCCAACTATTACAATTGCTCAAACTGGAGGTTTTCCTCACAGATCTCCAGCTATTTATTGCTTTGGAAAGGAAAAAGGTTTGGCTCTTGGACGAGATGCCTTCTTTTCTCCATACCTGTGGCTCCTTCCTCCCCACTCATCTCCCCCGTCCCTCCGGTGTCAATCACTCGAACACAATTTCTGCCACCTAATGGAGCCTTGCTGACCTCTCACCTTGAAGAGACATTGCCACCCTCAAATGCCAATGAAGATGTAACCACTGGACATCACTTCTTGGAGCACAGCTGTCCTCAGAGTCAGGTGGAGAATAGCATCCTGCCTGGCAGGAACCTCTCCAAACTTGCAAAAAGGAGGGGGGGAAATCACCCCATGTGGTGAGCAGAGATGGGCAGCTCTAAGGAGAGCAGACTGGCAGTATCTTCAGTGTGTGTCAGGAGTCTCTGGAATGGCTGCTGTTTGGGTAAGATAAACACAACTTCCTAACTCTGGGCTTGCAGCTCTACACAGAAGGCAGCCTCACCATCAGTCACTTACTCAGACTGACAAGGCTCGTGGGAGGACAGCAAAGGTCTGATGGCTTCTCTTCCAAAAGCCACAAGGCCTAGCATGTCCTGATTTCCAGCCACACTGGAGAAAATCGAAGAAATTCAGAAATCCAGTTAGCCCGCCCATGAATACCTTTAGCTACCTCCAAGTACTGAATTCTTAGACATAACCAATGTTTGACGAGATAACAGGATCCTTGATGGGTCTTCTTGAGAGATGTCCTAAAGGCTGCTAATTGCAAATTCAGTCACAATAGCTACTACTCAGTGAATGCTTAGGCTGTGCTACCTGTGTTGGTGGGTGACACATGCACCCTCTCATCTTGAAATAATGCCCACCAGTTCCCTGCTGTTGTAAACCATTACCACTATCAGGTGAAGAAACTCAGACTTTGCAAGATTCAGTGACATGTGCTTGGCCACATATCTAGTCAACAGAAGACAGGGCAGAGACCTGGATCTGTGTCTGACCCCAGGGCCAGTATGTCTAACCACTGTGCCCTGTGTCCCCAAAGCATCCCACCTAATCATTAAAACCAGACTTGGTAGGACCTCAACTTGGAAAGACCCTTTTTTTTTTCTATTTGCTCATCTTCTCAAAGCACTCAATAACTCCATCTTTCCACTGCTTTGCAATGCTCTCCACCTACTGCACAGAACACATTTGGTTTCCTGAGAGCTGCTCATCTAGTGCTGGATCTGCACTCCCCCAGCTGTTTGGTGACCCAAAGGCCCAAACATAGGACTTCCTCCGGAAACCAGAACAGAAGAACAGCTGGGTCCTGTGGTGGGAATACATAGACACTTACAGTCAAATGGGATCATCCACCTAACCTCTGCCCCAGAACAGAAATTCCCTCCTCAATATCCCCAACAGATGGTCAGTCCCATGCAAACCAGGAGAAAACTTGGGGAAACTCAATAATTTGATGCAGGATTCTTTCTTGGGTCACCAATCAGCACTTACAGTCAGAATCAAGTTCCTGTCACCTATATCAACTCTGGTCACTTTTATCCACTGGCCCTCATTCTCTATTGCTCTGGACTCAGAACATCTGTCTTCTATATGACAGACTGAAAATAAGGGAACACAAATGTCAGTGGTTCTCTGAGAGACTCCCAGAAGCAGGAGGTTGTTTGGATTAGGTCTACTAAATTAGACCCAAAGTGAGACCTGCATTTTAACAAGCCCCCAGAAGGTTCCCATGCACACACATTTCAGAAGCAATGCCTAAAGGCTGTCTCTCCATCTATTCCACAAGTGTCTACTGTAGGCCAGGACCTGTGCATAGCTTTAGGGAGACAGGCACAGCTACCAACCCCTCAAATGTAAAGGGGTGAAATAAGGACTAAGGGAAAATCAGCAATAGGCCCACTCAGTGGCAGGGGGTGCTGAGGCAGCCTCAGGTGCAAGCCCTAGTACCCCCCCACCCTACCCCCACAAAAAGAGCAAGCAACAATCAAAAGTTAAAAAATAAGACTTGGCAAAAACAGGGTTGTGACATTTAACACTGGGCACTTGTCCTAAGCTTTACATAGATTAACTCAATCTCCTCCATCCTTAGATGAGGAAATTCAGAAAGCAAGAGGTTAAACAGTTGTCCGGGATGACTTCACCAGTAAAAAAGCAGATCTCAGAGCCAAATTCACAGAGTTAGGCATCTGTCTGTGCACAAGGCAGGGCAGGGGTCTGCAAGATAGCTCTGAGGACATTTCTAGTGTTGAAGGATGAGTGGGCATTAGAAAGACTGGGGGTCAAGTCGGGTGTGGTGGCACACGCCTGTAATCCCAGTGGCTCAGAAGGCGGAGACAGGAGAATTGCCAAGTTCAAAGCTAGCCTCATCAATTTAGTGAGACCCTATCTCTCTTAAAACACAAAATAGGGCTGGGGATGTGACTCAGTGGTCGAGTAGACCCAAGTTTAATCCCTGGTACCCCCCCCAAAAAATGAAAGAGGGGCAAGTGGGGTGACTTGGGCAGAGTTCTATGATCCCTGTGACACAGGATGTCTCTAATCCAAAGCACAACTGGGGACTGTGAGGGAATCCAGGAGGCCTAGTGATACCTTCAACTCTGCACTGACCGCTCTGGTGCACTGAAGGATGGTGCAGGGGATGCCCACACTCTGGTACAAGGAAAAAAGGCAGAAATGCAAAAATAAAGGAGGAGTCTGCTGCCGCTACCCTAAAATTTCATCTGTATTATCAATCTGAGACCTTTCTTCCTAGAGACCCTCTCATTAGCTTTATTACCACAGGGCAATATGCTTCGTAAATGTTCAACCCAGGAGGTGAGAAGAGACCCCAGATGTCTTCTGAGGAGGACAACTCTATGAATTCCCGTGGCTAGCAGACAATCTGCAGTCCTCCAGACTTGAGTCCAGCCCCACTCTCTTTGGGTTCAGAGTGCTCAACTGTGGGGATGATGAAGAGCAAAAGCATGCATGACCCTCACAGGACTCCATGAACAAAGGAGAAAGGTAGTAAATAATTTTTTTTCACTATCAGATATTGACTGTAGCCAAGGAATCGCAAAACTACACGCATGAAGGAGGAAATCAAGATCAAACTTGGGGCTGGGGCAGTAGCTCAGTGATAGAGCACATGCTTAGAATGTGGGAGGCACTGGGTTCAATCCTTAGCACCACATAAAAAAAAATAAAATAAAGGTATGCTGTCCATGCACAATGGGGTAAAAGAAAATGCTCTGAGAGAATGAGTTAGTCAGCTTTCCAAAACTATAATAAATACCCATGATATTCAACTTATGGGGGAAAAAAGGTTTATTTTTGCTCATAGTTCTGGAGGTCCCAGCCCATGATCAATTGCCCCTGTTGCGTTGAGTCTGGATCAAAGCAGCACCTTATAGCAGGGGCATGTGTTGGAGCAAAACCACTCAATCCATCAACAGGAAATGAGAGATAAAGAAGAGGGAGCCAGGGCCCCACAATCCCCTTCAAGAGCACATCCCCCCAATGACCTGAAGACCTTCCACTCGGCCCAACCTCTTAAAGGTTCTACCACCTTCCAAGAGCACTACCCTGGTGACAAATCCTTTAACACACGGGTCTTTGGGGGCCATTCAAGACCCAACCTATAGTCCAGGATTAAACCAATCAGAATCCACATTGTTCTTTCTTTCTCTCTTCCAACCTTCAGTTACTAGGGATCCAACCCAGGGCCCTGGGAACACTAGGCAATTGCTTGTTACACCCACAGCCTTCTCAGAACTTCCAGGCTCCACTAGTTTGGACAAAGATTCGGTAAAGTGTTAGACAGCCAAGTAAAAAACTTAGTGCCCCCCAAAACATGTCTAGGAACCAGGAACCATGAAAATGACATCAGAAAAGACACAGATTCCTCTTCCACTGACTTTTAACTAGGTACGACCATGATGCCAGGCACCAGGCCAGAAGTGCAGGGCAAGATGTGATCCCTCCAGGTGCTCAAAATCTAGCCCACGAGACAAAAATAAAAGCCAGCTGTGATAAATGCTATGCTCCAGGTTAAGCTAGCAGTAAGCATGCATTTCTAGCATAGGGATGTCTGCTCCCTGCAAGCTCAGAATGACAAGTTCAGGGGTTTTATAGGAGAGAATGATTAAGAAACCCAGTAATTTTGTTTAGGTTTTTCTTGAAGCCAGTTCCCTTCTAAAGTTTAGAACAGGTGTGAAGAGGAGGGCTTCTAGGTTCCCATCCCAACTTGGCCACTGCTTAGCTGTGCAGTCTTGGGCCCATTGCTCAGCATCTTGTATGTTTCCCCATCCATAAAATGGTCCCTTCCTTACAGGGTTGTAATGAGCTTAAACAGACTAAAGGGAACTACTCAGGGCTTGTGGTTCAGTTCAGTGGTCCAGAGCTTGTCTAGCATCTGTGAAGCCCTGGCTTCTATCCTCAGCACAGCAAATTAAAAAAAAAAAAAAAAAAAAAAAAAAAAAAAAAAAACAAAACAAAACAAAACAAAAAAACAAAAAACAAAAACCTGCAACAAAAGAAAAAAGAAACAAATTATGCAAATTAAGTAACTAAATTAAGTAATGCCTGTAAGGACTTGAATAGTCAGTATTATATGCATTTATAGGAAACGGATTATCATAGATTATCATAAGTTACACAGAGAGATGGGGCCAAGAAATATTTGTTTTAACCCATGATCCAAAAGTGCATGAGGAAACTTGAAGTATGAACCAACCCCAGCTTTGACCCAGCGTTGCTCTTTGACTCCAGCAGACTTCCTAAATCTTTCTAATTTCCTCACTTGTCAAATGAGGAAGAGAAAGAGTTATCATGAGTGCAAGCCATTCACCGCACGTCTTCGTCAATGCTCAGCAGACCTTAAGAACCCTCTGCCAAAAGAAAAGTCCTTCATCAACCACTACACTCTGCTGTCAGGAGAACCGTGTAGCAATATGAACATGGGACCCAATGACGTTGGGATTTTCAAATCCATTTTTGCCTTGGAAGAAGGCACAACAGCAATTCTGAGATATAATCAGATGACAAGATAAATGTGTTTGTTGCACTGCAGGTATTTTATGCAAACAGAGCTGAAACCCGATCTTCATTCGCCACTGAGTTAAGCAGAGAATAAATCAACATAAGACAGAGGTCTGAGGTCAATTTTCTAAAGGTGTCACAAGAAGTGAAAAAATATGTGAATCAGGGTATAGTGGCTCATGCATGTAATCCCAGTAATTCAGGAGGCTGAGGCAGGAGGATCACAAGTTCAAAGTCAGCCTCGGCAGTTTATTGAGACCCTCAGGAACTCTGCAAGACACTGTCTCTAAATAAAAAAATAAATAGGGTGGTGGATATGGTTCAGTGGAATAGCACCTCTCGGTTCAATCCCCAGTGCCTAAACCAAAAAAAAAAATGAATGGACCCACGCATAAAGCCCACGTTCAGCATGCCCAGAGCCCCAGCCATGCATCTCATCTTTGAGAAAGTGGGTGGCACTCTATTAAGGGACGCACTGCGTGTGTGAGACTCCTGAATAATCAAGCAACATCCCTAGTGACTGTGTAACATGCTGTGAGCGTTCCATGCTGCCCAGGGAATCAATTTAAATTACAGTTTTGTTTCCTTTAAACAGAGTCTGTTGCTGCAAGATCAAGATACGCTAGTAAGTCTGAAATGAAATCATAAAAAAACCTACTAATCTTTTTATTAAGTTTGAAGTGATTTTGTGAATACAGAAGAAGTTGCAAAAGAATCTCCTGTGAGGCAACTTCTCGAATGCACAAAAATCTTAAATATGCCTCGAGGCATCCGCTTGACAGGCACCTTAAATAGCTGATTTTTCTGCCTTATTTAACAAGACTGGCAGAAATGAAGTCCTGTACCCCTGCTGTGAAAGGCCCCTCAAGGATTAGAATCCAAAAAGCAAATAACATTTAAGTTAGGCCCTCCTCTTTGCATGTGGGTATTTAAAACTAAATAAGATATGGGTTCATTCCTTCTAGGCCTTGCCAAAAGAAAGAAAGAAAGAAAAAAAAAGAAAGAAAATGTTGCTTAGCAACAATTAAAACAATGTGAAGCCAAGGAGGATGGTCTGAAAGCAAGCTAAGCCAGCAAGTTGGTTACGGACACCCTTGAGGATCTCCATGATCCAAGATCCTGGCTGTGTCCCCATGTGGCCTCTGGTAGGGCTGTTTCCTTCATTTTCATCTTGACAGAGACAACCTATAATCCCAAAAAACATACAACCTACTTCTGGACAGCAAGAGGCTCCTGAATTCCAGTGCTTTCTTGTGCAAGGTCAACCTGCCTGATTTTTGCCACCGACTGCAAAGTATCAACCCGGAGGTCACTTCACATAAACTCAAGTGAATAGATAGGCAAACTGAGGCCCAGAGAGAGGAAATGACTCCCCCAAGGTATGAGAACTGTTGGAAGCACTCACTGGGCTCGACTCTAGCTGACTTCTTCACCAGTCTTGGCAGTTTTCTTACATGTGCCAAGAAGTATTCCCTGCCTTCAACTAAACTTCAGGCAGCACCATGATCAGACAAGTAGGTTACTGACACTCCAATATTTCCTCTTGCTGCACCCTGAAAAAGGTCACTTTTAGTTAGGCTCATCTCGGAGCTGTCAGGAGGTTTTAAGGCCAATTACACAGCACTCTCATGAGATGTGAAAGGCTTCTCTGTTTCCATCAAGACATCCTACTAAATCCAAAAGTAGGAAGAGCTAGGAAGCAGATGAGAGCGGAAAAGTTGGCTCTTGCCCTTCCTCACTTAGAGACTTTAGAGGTGACCAGAGAAACTACCTGTCTCTATGAGCTTTTTAATCAACATTAAAAATGGGAGCTACTGTTACTTACAACACAGACCTCTCCCTAAAATTCCTGAAAGTCAGAGGGATATATTTGTGCACATCTTGTGCCTGCCCCTATCACAAAGGCAAGCTGCTGGCACACAGTAGGGCCTCAACAATATACCATCTGAGACTGGGTAACTGTGCTTGAAGCCTTACCGAGAAGACTCACACTATAAGTCCGATGCCAGGTCCTCCCCGTTCATGAGACCACTTGATGATGGAACATGCTTCCTGTCACCTTGCCTGTCTCTCGCCAACTTAAAAGTCGGCTTTCTTTCAAACAGCTTTTCTTCTGAACATGAATATGGTAACACCTCTCCTAAGTCAACAATTTGGGGCCAGGGTTGGTCTCTTGAAGTAAATTGGAAAGATCAACTTTTGAGGGCAAAAAAATCTGAAAAAGGAGATCATGCAACAAATGGCTTGAGCAACTCTGACACCAATTTTATTTCCCCTTAGTCCCTCGTTTCTACTCTCACACCCCTGGCGTTTCTGCATAAAACAGCAGAGACTCTGGGATCAACATGGAGACGGCTGTCAGTTTCCATCTTTCCCTTGCAGGAGACGCCTTTTATATTTAGCATCTTGGTGGGGGGAGGGGTGGGCAGGAGTGGGAAGAAAGAAAAATAATGTAGAGAAGAGAGTTCGCTAACCACCGAGTTTCTATTCCTAATTTCAATCTGTCTGCGTTTCCTGTTCACGTAAGATCATGGGCAAAGCCGATGCAAATCAGGGAGAGCAGAGATTCTGCCTCATCTTCCACGACACCTTAACGAAGGAACGAAAGTAAATGAATTAGTGTACATCTCAGCTCTCCTTGTCACTTGGAGGGCAATGACACTGTTCAAAATTCATTCAGATGATGGAAAAGATTTGGCTTATGTGAAAACAGATGTGCAGCCAATCTTTTCTTCCAACAAAGTTAGGGGCAGGAGATATATTCAAAGAAATCAGGAAAAAAAAGAACCAATTCATTCTGGATAGGCACTTTAAACCATGAGAGAAAAGCCAGTGTGTTCCATTTTAACCCTTCTCCATCTACTGTGAAAGACGACAGCTGCCCATCACTGAGAAATACCAGGTCCCCAGGACTCTATGATGTTTGTAATCAACATTATCTTTAATCCTATTATCTTTGTAAGGAAGCAATTTTTCTTCCCATTCTACAGACGGGAAAAACAAGCTCATAAAACTTACACCACCTCTTAATGGTCATTCAGCTCGTATAGGGGAGCACTGGTCCTCAAATCCAGGCCCCTGGGGTCTATGTGCACATCCCTACCCACGAACCATTTAAAGACAACAAGAATAACACCATATCATTACAGGATTCACCATATCATTACAAGGTTCCCTTCTTTCTGCTCCCATTTATGAGTACCAGGCACTGTTGTAAGTACTGGGAATGAAAAGATAAGAAAAACTATGGCTTACTGAGTCCTTAACAAGGGCCAAGGCTTCCTCAGCACTTTTTTTTTTTACCTTTAATCATTTTTACTTTTGATCGACATAGTAATTGTACATGATTGGGATGCAATGTGATGTTTCAGTTCATCTATACATTTGTGAATGTTCAAGTCAGAATGATTAACCTATCACCTTAAATGATACTTACCATTTCTTTTTTTTTTAATTTTTCTTTTTTCGGTAGCAGGGATTATATCTGGAGTGCGTAACTACTGAGCAACATCCCAGCCCTTTTCATTTTTCTATTTTGAGGCAAGGTCTTACTAAGTTGCACAGGCTGACCTTGAACTTGCTATCCTCCTGCCTCAACCTCCCAAGTAGCTGGGATTACAGGTGTGTGCCTCTGTACCTAGCTCTTCTGCTGTTTCTGTAGAGCTGGAGATCAAACCCAAGGACTCACACATGCCAGTCAAATGCCCTCTCACTGAGCTACATCCCCAGCACCTTATCATTTCTTCCTTGTGATAATATTCAAAATCCTCTCTTATAGCTATTTTGAAATAGACAATGTATTACCATTAACTAGAGTGCCCCTACTGTGCCCGAGAACCTCAGAACTTACTTCTCCTAACAGTGACACTGTACCTGTTGACCACTCTCTCTCCATCCCCCACTATTTTACTCTCAACTTTGAAGAGATCAACTTTTAGGATTCCCCACATGAGTTGAGATCATGCAGTATTTGTGTTTTTGCGTCTGGTTTGTTTCACTTAAGCTCAAGGTCCTCTGGGTTTATCCTCATTGTCACCAATGACAGGATTTCATCAGTTCTTACACATTTAACCTACATAGTAAATCTATGAGTCAGGGACAATTCTCTTCTGTTTTACAGAGGAGAAAACCAAGGTGGGCAGATGCCACTAGTCCAGGGCCACATGGGTCAGCAGTAGTGGGACCTGGACTTGAACCCAGGAAGCCCGGGCCGAGGACTTGTGTTATTAACCATGGCACTGCAGACCTCAGGAGGAGCTGCCAAAGTCAGGGCCCTAGAGTGAGGCCAGGGGAGCACGGCATAAACAGGACCCTGATTCCCATCGACTTAAGAACAGGGTACGCTGATTCTCCGTGCAGAAAATGATTTGATAAGGAAACAGTAAAATGGGTGGAGGGGACCCCAATGATTAAAGGCAATTCCTTCAACTGCTGACCTAAGGGCTCCATCATCCCATTGGGCTGTGGCCAGCGTCTCTCTTTTCCATGTGATTGTTAAACTCCAGGGAGCAACAGCACTGCACGGAAATGGTCTAGAAATGCCTCCAAATTGCCCTCTGTGACATTTCTAAACATCAAAATGACTTCAACCTCAAAATATGCTTATATTTGAAAGGGCAGCATTCTCATCCAAAAGAGACATGGTTTTCCCTCATCTTAGGGAAAAAAAAAGTTTTAAGTCAGCCGAAGGGATACTGCGAAATCCTCAATGCTCACGTCACACCTGGAAGAGCCGATCCTCCCAGCAACCGCAGCAGCTACAAAGGCAGGTGTGCCCGGGGCTCTCACCAAGGTTCAGGGGCCTCTGGTCTAGCACGTGGCATCAGGACATCCTGACCCACATTCACAAAGCCCGCTGCACAGCAAGCTTGGGACCACATTTTCCCACCAGAACAAAACAGCTCACAACCTTGAAACCTTTATTTTAATTTATGGAGAAAGGCAGTCAACAAGTCGAGCCACTGCCATGTGACCACCTGTAGAAACAGGCCAGGCCATGAAAGGAGTTTGGTTCTTCTAAATGACCTCTATCAGACTGCTGCCTTCATCTCAAAACGGTCCCTTCAAGTCAGCCACCAAAAAAGACATCCAAGCAAGAGGACTTTTACCCCCCAGAACCAGGAAAACATCTCTCTTCTCACTTCCCCTACAATGGTCCTATTTCTTTGTTTTGGGTACCAGGGATTGAACTCATGGGCACTCAACCACTGAGCCTCATCCCTAGCCATATTTTTTGTATTTTATTTAGAGACAGGTCTTACTGAGTTGCTTAGCACCTCACCAAGTTGCTGAGATTGGCTGTGAACTCACAATCCTCCTGCCTCGGCCTCCTGAGCCACTGGAATTATAGGCGTGGGCCACCAAGCCCAGCTACATGCGGAATCTTAAAAAGTGGAGCTCATAGAATCCGAGGGCAGAATGGTGGCTACCAGAGGCCGTGGAAGGGCTAAAGGACTGGGGAGATGTTGGTCCAAAATACAAAATCTCATTTATGAAGGATTCCATCAAGAGGTTGACTATAAGGGCTGAGGTTGTGGCTCAGTGGGAGAGTGCTTGCCCAGCACACCTGAGGCACTGGGTTCAAACCTCAGCAATGCATAAAAATGAAATAAAGATACTGTGTCCACCTACAATTAAAAAATAAATATTAAAAAAGAGGTCCACTGTATAACAGGGTGACTATAGATAATAATACAACATCTACTTGAAAAAATCTTTCATGCAAAGATTTTAAATGCTCTCACTTAAAAAAAAGGCATGGGAAGAAATGTGTATGTTAATTAGCTCAATTTAGCCATTTAGCCATTCCACAATGTACTCATATTTCAAAATATCATAATTAGATACAATTTTTATTTCTCAATTAGAAAAGAAACAGTATTCTCCACTATTTTTACAAACAGAAACAAATAGCCACACTGCACTGCCATCTCTCCCAGGGTCACTTCCCCACCCCCAAGACCTGCGTGAAAAGGGACAAGAACCCACAGTGGAGCCTGGCAATAGGCTCCTGATGCACATTGCTCCACTGAGTCCACAACGCAAAAGCTGAGCCTGGATGAGCTCGTCCCCCAAGCAATAAAGCTGGCAGCTTACTGCTCAGGCACCATTAACAGTGGTCCTTAACCTTGGCTGCACGAGAGAATCACCTAAAGAGCTTTTAAAAATCCCTAGGCCCATGGAAACAGGATCCTTGGGAGTGTAATTCACACACACTGTATTTTTGAAAAGTTCTCCTGGTGCTTTCTCTGTGCAGCCAAAGTTGAGAATCATCCATCTCCATCCACATGACCCAGACAAGGTATCTGCACCTGAGGATACCTATCCCCTCCCAGGGTGCAGGGCGGACTCCCTAGGCTAACGCAGGCAGCATCCTCAGCACTGCCATGCACTGTCAATCAATCTTGGAGCAGGGAATTAATTCTCTAAGTGGCTGCATCAAGATCATGGGATCAAATCTCTCCCTTCTGCACTCAAGGTCTTGTTTTGGAAGGAGACACTGAGCAGAGATTAAGGCTGAACAGGCAGCCAAGGCAACAGCCACCTCTGGCTCCTGTTACTGAGGGCCTGCCTCAACAACTCTTTTTTCAAAGTCCCCCTGTCCCCCCGCCCCCCGCATCTTCACATAAAAACATTCTCCTGACAGCCTCGTGCCAACTGGATACAGGTCAACACCAGTGGCCTCAAATGGCTTCTTTCCATCTGAATGTCTGCCTTCTTAGGCTCCTCTCTTTAGCCTTCAACCAAAAAGCCAGTTTCTAAATCACTCAGCAATAAGGACCTATAACTTAAAGGATCTAATCTGCAAATGGCAAGATTTCAGTCCTTTGAAAAGGAGGCCCTAAGTCTAATGCTTAACCCAGGGGGTCCTCAACACCATCTGCATAAAACAATCACTTAAGAAAGCCTCAAAGAACGCCAGTACCCCAGTCCCCAACCTCTAGGGATTAACTTAATTGATCTAGAGGGGGGCCCTGAGCATCTACTGAATTTGAAAGTTTCCCCAGATAATTCCAGTAGGTGGTTATAACGAACCCCACCACATCAAAAAATAAAGTGCTTATTATGGAAGATTGCAACTGTATTTTATACACCTTCTTCAATCAACTAAGCTACCTTTCAAGACACCGACACCAAGAGGCAAAAAAAAAAAAAAAAAAAAAAAGAAACGAAAATCCAACATTGGTGGGAAAGCTTCCTGGCTTTATCTTTTCACTTTAAAACCAAGCGCAATAATTAAGAGTGGCTCATTTCAGGTCAGGTATCTAAAACTATCAGGGCCCCCCCAAAGGGTCAATGAGATCTACTGAAATAACCCATGTTCCTGTAACTGGATCCATACATCCTATTCGGCTGGAGGAATACATGCACAAATGAAAAGCTTTAAACTGAATCAGCACCAACATTTTTTAATAGGCATGTGAAAGCCCTAGGAGAACCCATCCAAATCTTGACAATAAATTTATTTATGTCTTATTCAAGAAGCTGTAATGCCTCACACTATATAGAAGAAATATGTAAGTAAATAAACCTATCATTGCTTTACCACCTTCCACCCTCCAGCCCCCACAGAGCCAATGCCCTTCAAGCAAGTCAAGGTGACCCATCGGGAAGGCCACCACCTTACCTCTGAATTTCTTAGGTCGGTGTTAAGGTCTCCAGCTTCTGGCTGTACAACACAATGATCATCAACCAGGCTGCAAAGAAAACAGAGATGAGTGCCAGATCAAACTAAGTCTAGGAAAATAAAACTCTTTGGCGCTATGCAAAAAATTAAATATCCCAGGGCTTTTCCTGCACAAAATGTAGACTTCGTGTTCTTCTGCCAGGGAGCTGTTTGCAATAAAGGAAACGGAGTTCCATCTAATCCAAAAGCCCAAGGTTCTGTTTCTATGCTGCATGCATTAGGCGACTGTTCTCTGCCCTGAACCATATTCGTGATAGATGTGGACACGATCTGCTATACTGCCAAGGTCAGAAGACATCAAAAAAAGGGCAAGTGCAATCCAATGAATGGTTAGCTGAGGTGCCAACTTTGCGCCAGGCACTGTACGAGGCCCTGAGATGTGAGGGTGAAAACGAGCCTGGCCCCAGCCCTTAGTGAGCTTAAGGCTACTGCAGAAGCCACAAAAGCAAACTGATAAGGACAGTGTAACTGAAAAGGCTATAAGAAAAGGAAGAAAATACAGCCAGAAACCCAATGTGGCTGAGGCCATGAGAGCGGGAGGCAGAGGAAGTCACATTGGAATTAGTGGGAGAGTTGAAATAGAGGTGGGAGGACAAGGAGGGTAACGTCTCTAGGTGCCAGAAGCCCTGAGAAAACCCACAGAGATTGGGAGGGAAGGATTTGGAGCTTCAAACGTGATGAGTGGACAAAGCAGGAAAATAAGTCACCAATAAACAACCAACCTCCCAACCTCCCCGGCGGAAAGCAAAAATGCTCTAGGCTACAAGCTCCATGGAGGCCGTGGGAGCCTGGTGTGCAGCCCAGAAGATGCCCAAGGCTGGAAGTCAGTGTCCATTTGGTGAGTGAACCAGTGTCCAGAGTAGCCACCGGCATCTGTCCTCCTCAGGCTTCAGAGCATAAGACCTCACTGTGCATCAACAGGAGCACCAACATGATCCAGGGTCTGAGGCTTTCTGTTTCTTTTTCTATCATTTTTTTTATTATTTCTATTTCTTTATTTATTCATTCATTTACTTATTTTTGCAAAAACTCAAAAGAGTATAAAGGGCTATAAAAACTCCACCCTGGGGTGTAATCACATGAAAAGCAAATGGAGATCAGCAGAAGAGAGGAAACTGACCCGGGGGTGGAAGGAGGGGCGGGAGGGAGGGAGGAAGTGCAAGGGATGGATATTGACCAAATTATATTGTTACATTGTGTGCATGGACTAAAATGCAACCGCAGATCCCATCATTAGGCAACAGCATAATTCACCAATAAAACAAACCCACCCCCAATCCTGTTAGTGGTAATACCACCAAAGCCAACAAAAGACTTGAAAAGGTGGGCGCAGAACCCCAGGCAGGGCTGTCATTCATCCAATTCTCAAACCAGGAGGAAGGAGGAAGACAAAAGGCCCTGTTCAGGTCTAGACTGCTGAAGGCTCTCTGCCACCTGCAGATGTGACTGTCCTTCTCACCCTTTCTGATCTCAGTCTCTTCATCTGTAAAACGGAAGAATTGGTCTCAAAGATTCTCACCTTCGCTCATCAGTCTTTCTCTGTCTAAATAACACTCATCCCAGGACCCTGTCATCCCCCAGGCTTACGGAAGGGAAGGGACCCAAGAACCTTCATTTCCAACAGGATCTGGAGGTGACTCAGAAGCGCGTCACTAGTTAGCATCTGTGAACACACTGGCTCTCTCTCTTCTGAGCTGTGACTCCTTGGGCTGGAGTTCTAAAGCTCAAGGAGCAGATGAAGCCACTCGGAGGTGAGCACACCCATCTCCACCAACAGGAGGGGGCCAAGGAGCCAGATACCAAGTCCCACTGAGCCCCATGACTGGTCCTCCATAAAATAACATTAAACATACCAAAAAGGAAGAAGGTGGGCTCAAACTTAGTTTTCCAAATCAATTTTGATGCCAACTATCCTCCAATATGTGCAGATAAAAAGGTGAACACAGTATTCATCCAAAGCAAGTACCAGAGCTGGGCACACTGACACATGCCTGCAATCCCACAGACTCTGGAGGCCAAGGCAGGAGGATCACAAGCCTCAGTAACATAGTGAGACCCTGTCTCAAAATGAAAAAAAAAAAGGGTCTGGGGATGTGACACAGTGATAAAGTGCCCCTAGGTTCAATCCCCAGGTTAAAAAAAAAGTATTAGAGATCCAAATTTTAAAGAACAGCCACCCTCTCTTAATTGCTTTTTAATTTTTTAAAACATTTTTGCAGGGTTGGGGTTGTGGCTCAGTGGTAAAGCGCTTGCCTAGCGTATGTGAGGCACTGGGTTCGATTCTCAGCACCACATTAATTAAATAAATAAATAAAATAAAGATATTGTGTCTAACTACAACTAGGAATATTATTTAAAGACTAATTTTGCAGTGCTAGGGATCAATCCATATCTTCACTTTATGTGTGTTCAGGGGATGAGGGAGACTCATTCATTAATTAGTTTGTAATACTTTTTAATAGGAAAACATAAAGCAAAGAGTTCGAACCTTGGAGGAGTTTTAAGAGGTAGGACCCTAAAAAGAGGTACAATCTCAGAGGCTGACTGGGACTCTGCATCTGACCGGCATGCATGTGAGCCTGGATGACTTGGTGGGACAAGGGACCCTGAGGAATGGTGAGCATACAGTGGGGCAGAAGTCTGACAGCCCTGACATCCAGACCAGAGCTGTGGGCAGACAGCGAGGAGGGGTGCTCTGGGAAGCTGGGAAGGGAAAGGCTGCCCTACAGAAGGTAACTGTCAGGACCCCTGGCCTTGGAGACAAGAGCCTTCCAAACTGTGATTCCTTGGACAAGCATCTGCACCTCTCTGAAATGCAGAGGTGTTGCCTCCATGAACCATGGTGATACCGTGAAGAGGTGGGTGTTGAGGATTAAGAGGAGGGTGTAGGCACGGGACCTAGTACAGCACCTGGCACACAGTGAACACCCACGGGGCTCACGCAGGGCTTACCGCTGCTGTACATTACTGTCGCCATTGCTGAAAAATAAGAGGGTGAAAAATTCAACCATGGCAGATGGAAAGGAGGAGGAGGCAGCCTAGATGAAAGAAGGGGCGGTCAGAGAGGAAGAGGAGGTCCACCAGGTAGGGACATCCAATGTAGAAGCAGTCACTAGACTGGTGACCGGGCAAACCCATTGACTTCTTTTTTATCAAATGACTGGAAACCAAACTTTCTGTACAGTGAGAACCCAGGTCTAATTGAGCTGTAATTCTGTATTTGAAATACTTTCCTCCTTAAGGGTAGAGTAAGCTGAATGAGGCCTTGGGAATACTGATGGCATCAGCACCAGAAAACAAGCCTGATTTCCATAATAGCTATAATTAAAAGGAAGACTCTGGCTGCTGTAAAATAGAGGTTTTTGGAGATACTATGGACCTGCCTTCTCCCCATTTACTTGAGATCAGCTCTTGCCAAATTCAACAAAGCCTCCCCAGGCCTAAGTACTCCTCCGTACAGAGTACACACCATTACTGACTGTCCGGAGTTCACTATGTTGATCCTTCATTCTGCTCTTGTCTGCCTTGGGGGCCACTTGGCTTCTCATTTCCTCTTTCAGACAACAGGAATAGGAGGAAAGGGGAGAAGATAATCCAAAGAGGGCATAATGGCATATATTTATATCCTTAAAAGTGGAATCAAGGGCTGGGGCCATGGCTTAGAGGCAGAGCACTGGATGCATGCATGAGGCACTGGGTTCGATCCTCAGCACCACATAAAAATAAACAAAAATAAAGGCATTCTGTCCATCTACAACTACAAAAAAATTTTGAAAAGAAAAAAAGTGGAATCAAGATTGAAGAAAGCACAGAGAAACCCAATTGACACAACTTGGTGCCATTTGTAACTTTCAAATGCATTCAGCAATTTAGATTAGGAAAGTTAAGGAAGGTTCTGCTTCAAAGAGACCTAAGCATCCAAGAAGTTCTGAATTCATAGAGTCTTAACTAATGAGGGGTTTGTTCTTTCAAAACAGATGGAAAACAGTATTCTTGTGTAAGAGGTTAAACTTGGCTAACTTGGGATTTGGAATCTGTGATTTCAACCGCCCTTGGAAAAGCCGAGTAAAACAGTAACGTGCTTATCTTAGGGAAAAAAAAAATCATGTTTTTTTTTTAAGCTGATGTTATGATGTTTTAAACAAGAACCTGCCACACAAGAAACTGTGTGCTCTTACCCCAAGGTGCTGATAAATCCATTTGTTGATCCCTCGGCGTACAGAGAACAAATGTCTCCGATATGTAGGAAACTGGCCATTTTGTCAGACATGGCTTCCTTGAAAATCCTAGACAAAATAAAATATGCAACATGGTTAGAAGCCATGCCAGGTGGTTGGGCTAGCAGGGGTCACTGAGAGCTGGCTTAGTTCAGTGTTCCAAAGTGCCTTACTTAAAAGCAAAATTTAAATAGGACTTTGACAGGCAGGAGATTCCATGAGCCAAGAAAGGACATAGGCACCACAGTTTTGTTCATAGATTATTTAATCTCAGGACATTCCAACCACAGTAACATTTGTCTCTAGCAAAACCAGCCTGAATCGGATTCTACAAGTTGCAGACCCTCAATAATAAACAGTGACTATAAAGACTGTGGGAACTTGGCCAAGAACTTGCAGCAATTAAGGGGCTGGAAAGTCTGACTTATGAAACATTAACATGGTCAACGCGCCTCAGGGAATGTTAAGTTAGAAGGAAACACCTGGTATAAAACTTGAATCTGGCAGAGCTATTAGCCCAGGGCCAAGGTACCAAAGAACAAAATGATATTAACAAAAGGAAACCTGGTGTCATAAATACCCCCAAATCCTAGCTGCCTTATTAAAAATTCAACTGTACACCCTTCACCCAAATGTTACTTAAATGGTTTGTTGTTGTTGGTGGTGGTGGTGCATCCTTCACCAAAAATACTTCCAGAGAGAGAAAGGTCGTAGGACAGCACCTGGCTCCAAAACCCTTCAGTATTCTGGTGAAAATAAGAAGGTTCCAAGGACAGTGACAGAGCTAGTCAGAGGCAATTTTTGAAAATACTCGTAAGTTCCACAAAACCTTTACAAAACCCAGAAATCATTAAACACACACACACACACACACACACACACACAAATATTAACAAAAACATTGAAGTGATTCATAAAAACAGCTTTTCATCAGGGCCATGAATACTGAGGAGTGGGAGCCAATTTTAAAAAGCTGAACTGACATCGACCAAACAAACTCCTTTGCATGGGAGGAGGGCGGGCTGCTATGGACAGCAGCTCATTCCCGGTAGACACCTGGTGGGTAGATGCACAGAGAAACAGAGGGCTCCCCCAAGCCCAGACCCCTTTAAACACCTTTACCACCTGCTCCCCTCCCAGGAGTCATTTATCTGGCAAAGCCCAGGGACTTGCAATGGTGTAGAAAAGTGCTCTCTCCCCTTCAACTGCTCTCTGGGTGCCAAGTTTTCTTTTAGGAAGAATCAGGCAGCAGTGATCAACATGGAACTTGGGGAAGCACTCTCCTCCCTTAGTAGGAATGCCAGCTGCTGAGAGCAAACCCTTTCAGCTCAAACCCTGTAGCTTCTCGCAAGCAGGGGAGGACTCATTTTTCCCCCTCCACACAATGCAGACCATGCAAGAGAGATAAAGAGCATTTCACCAGACACAAACTTATTAATAGAGAGAGAGAGAGAGCAACTGAGAATACAGAATAAACTCAAACCAAAGAGCCAGCATCTGTGAACCTGAAGGAAAGACACAGAGAGGGCTGGCCAAGGGATGCCCTCTAGAATCCTGTCAATCACTGGTTGTTTCCTCTTAACTAGATACTACACCAAAGGGCAAGGCAACTTTTAAGAATTTTTAATTAATTAATTAATTAATTTTTACACTACTGGAAATTGAACCAGGGGTGCTCTATCTCTGAGCTACGTGCTCAGCCCTTTTTGAACTTTATTTTGAGACAGGATCTTACTAAGTTGCCCAGACTGGCCTCTAATTTGCAATCCTCCTGCCTCGGCCTCCCCAGTAGCTGTAGTAATAACCTCCCCAGGAAGGTTTTAAACAATATCCCTGCTGGCGGCACGAGTGACAAACACCAATGGACATTAATATTTGCCCCGTGAGTTTATATTTAAAAGTTTTATCTTTAAAGGACCAGAAAGTCATCCTATTTCTGGGACCAATTTTTCCCCCTGCTATGGTACTAGGGATCAAACCCAGAGCCCTGTACATGATAGGCAAGACTTTACCAGTGGGGGACACTGCTAGTCAATTCTGATATATTTTAAGGAAAACAAAAACAGGGTATCATGTATCATGAAGGCACAAAATGATTTTTCTTTCCAGCGCTGAGGAATGAACTCAGGACTGCACATGCTAGGCAAGTGCTCTGTCCCCGAGTTACATTCCCAGCCCTGGGTCCAATTACTGGAAAACGATTTGCTTGAATTTTGAGTCAGACCAAATCTGTGTCTACACACACCAGCCTCCCAGAAGGACAAGGGGGAACTGCCAAATGCAAAAGAGCAGGTATGTGCTTGGGCCAGACGACCAGGGCCTTCCTTGTCCAGGGTGACTAACACTCTCCTCTGGGCCTGCCTTTCAAATGGGCATTGGGTCCCAGTGAGGACCAGGTCAGGAAAGAGCAGTGAGACTGCTGGGTTAGGAACTTTCATCACCATCTGGGTACCCTACTGAAAGGTTCCAGGCCCGTAATGCGAAGCAGCAGACACAATCCAGGATTCTGGAATGACAAAGTGTGACGTCACCAATGTCGCCTGCAGCTGATAATGGCAACAGATGCTTAGATACTGAATTTCGACAACAAGATTCTGCCTGACTTGCATTCCTGATCGCAAGAGCTAACCATAGCCAACCAAGCACTCTCATGCCCACAAATGTTCTCTCGCTGAATCTTCACCACCATAGCCCGGGACAGGCACTGCCATTATTCTCATCTTTTGCTGGGCAAATGACCTCCAAAGTGGTTAAGATGCCCAAAGCATATAAAATTAGCGAGCAGGTGGACCAGGGTTTTTAACCCGAGTCTGACTCTTAAATGAAGTCTTCATCAACAATCCCTAGAACACAGGCCAAACTGTTCACTATTTTTCTTCCCTGGATGGTGAGATTATGGGGGACCAATTTTCTTCTTTATGCACAATTCAGTTTCCTGATTTTTCTACTGTGACATCTCCTAACTTTTCAATGTAACATTTCCATAGGTCAAAGGGAAAAAATTAAGCAGATTCTCGCTCACCAATATGCTTATTAAGTTGACAAGATAATTGAACAAGTAACCTTTAGCCACATTTTACATTTTCCCCTGAAAACACAGGCCCCTGCCTGCCCCACAGTCCTCAACCGAGCAAGCAGCCAGTAGGAGACAGATTCTTCCCCAAGGGAATCGGCAACAATCCCCCTTGCTGAGGACCAGAAAGAAGGCTCCGGTCTCTCTGGAAACCTCTGGAGGTCTCCCCTGGCCTACCTTTAATGAAGGGCACAGGAGGGAGGGGGCTGGTGCAATTATCAGTGAAGTCCGGGAAGGAAAAACAAAGGCCGGGGAAAGTCAAGAGAACAGGCCGCTGGGGTTGAGGGGAAGAGGTGGGAAGCAGGGCCCTGAGAGCAATCTTTAGGAGGACTTCCTGTTGTTGGAAAGCTGGGTGGGCTAGCCTGACTCTTTATCAGATTCTGGACCATTTGTGTCTGCAAGCCTGGAGCAGCTGCATTCAGGGCTGGGTGTCACTCACACAATACCTGGGGACCACACGGGAGAAAAACAGAGCCAGCCTGCCATGGAGCTGCATTATTGTGGTGCCTCCAACTCTGGGGACACACCCGGGGCTCTTGGCTAACAAGCTCTGACACACACGAGAACAGGCCGGGTGGTCAGTCTGGGAGGGCCAGCCTGGTGCTCTATAGGTAAGCTGTTGCAATTAGCTCTCCTCCGCCTTGGGGATAATGCTAACTTCAAGGGGGTGTCTCAGCAAAAGAGGAGAGCATGCTTGCAAAGGGCCCGGGACAGTGGCCCTTTGCACTGCTCAACACTACTTATTTTCTCTTCAGTGAGGGAAAAAAAAAGTGAAATTGTGGAAGACTCCAGGGTTTCAAATATTCTTCATAAAAGTGAGGAATTGCTGTATACAGAGTCAGCTGGGTATTTTAACAAATCGTCTCCTGTCTGACCCATGACATGTATTTTACTTCAGGGAAGATAATCATCCTCTTTAATTTCCCTGTAGGGAAAAAGCTGAACAACACAGAATTATATGCAGCTCCCTACCAAAGGATTCTGGCCTTGCAAAATACACAGACTTGCAGAAAAAATGCTGGTATAAAGCATGCAGTGACATCTCTCATCCAGCAGGGCAATCCCCCCACAGCGTCCCTTCTGGTTGGACTCAAGTTCTGGCTCAGCATCTGACCTTGATAGGAATACCTCTACTGTCCCCCCGCCACACACACACCCACAAGGACAGGCGTCTCCTGGAACTCTGAACACACCCCTTGCCCCAAGGAGCCGATGGTAGGGCTTCAAAGTGACTGCATCCAACCCAACTCTGCCACTTACCCACCATCACATTCACCAAGCACTCGGCAAAGGACCCTGCATGCAGTGGACATGCTATCTACAAAAGCTTCGACTCTGAGACCACAGCTGCCACCAGCCATTACCACTGGGAAGGCTGAAGCCCCTGGTAAAATAGGTTGATTCCCAAGGGGCATGGCCAGAGCAGTGGAAGATGGAGTGCTGCCCCTGGGAGGGGATCCCACAGATGTAGCCCCAGCAGCCATCCTGCCCACTGGCTGAGCTCCCCTTTGCCCTGGGAGAAATGTCTCCCTGGGCGATGTTTGAGGAAAAGGGAAATGGGAGTCCATTCCTAAGCAGGGAGCAAGAACAACACAGTCGCAGATCTCCTGGGCAAACAGAAGCCAGGGACGGGTGGGCTTCCCCTTTGTGTCACTCTCTGCCCTCTCTGTATCTTCCCTGCATCTCCTGGTGCACTCTGCCGGCCCCAGCCACCTCTGCATGTCCAGGGTTCCTAGGTCTACATCTCACAGCTTGTACATACCAGGGTTCTGCTACTGGATGCCCACAGCATCTCAGCTGCAAAAAAGCACCCACCTGCCTGCCCAGCTGCTTCTCTTCCTCCGCCTGTGCACTGTCTCAGCTGCCTACACCAAGGCCAAGTGACACCTCCAGTCTTCCTTCTCTCCTTATGGCTACTGCAGGGCCTTTGCCCATGTTTTGAGCCCAGAGCATTCTCAACTCTGCCCCTACCCTTGGCTCTAGTGAAGGCTGAGTCTCCCTTCAGATCTCCATCAATTGCCATTTCCACCAGAAACGCTCCCCCAGCCCACCCCCCCATCCCACCCCCGTTAAGACAAACCCCACTCTCACACTCTCTCTGCCCTGGGAATCACTCCAACCCAGCTTCAGTTCCAGGTTCATATTTGTGATACTTTGGCCTGACACCCTCAATGCCCACGTCTCATTTTCGAGATTCACTGTAGGATCTGTTTTGTACAAAAATCACATCCCCAACACCAATTCCTAGCACGCAGTAGGTGCTCAGTCAATATCTGTCCAATGGGGGGAAAAAATGAAGAAGCTGAACTGACCATCAGATCTCACCGATTTTAATCTTTCAAATATTGCTGAACCTTCCAATTCTTTGTAACCCCTTCTCACCTCCTCCTGAGTCTACCATTTCTTAACTGGATACTCACTATACAGCCTTCCTATTCATCTCTTTGAAGCTATCAAAATCTATTCTGCATATAAGAGCCAGAATGACCTTTTAGAAACATGAATCAGACCACATCACTGCCCTCCGCAATCTCTGGGCTTTGCATGATCCAGCTCGGCCCACCTCTGGCTCCTCATCTCTCTACTTCCCTTCCATCCTCTATACTCCAAGGCCCTCCCCAACATGCTGGATGCTTCTCTGTTCCCTGGGCTTTGCACACGCTATCCCCAAGGCATTAGAGCTTTCTCTCCCTCCTATGCCAACACGACTTGTCCCTAACTCCCGCTCATCTTTACAGCCCCAGTTTGATGTCACCACCTCTAGGAAGCCCACTCTGTCTCCCTACCTGAGCTCACTACCACTGTCCCAGCGTGGCTTATTCACTTCTTTGCTGACCTGCTTCTCTTTTCCACTGAATACAAACCCGTGAGGGCAGGGACTGGCGTCATCTTCCTAGCGCCTGCGCCAAGCCAGCCCCCAAGCCTGGTTTCAATGGAACAGTAGTACCAGCCTATCTACTGCCCAAGTGAGTTGAGACTTTTTTTTTTAGGAGTCTGTTTTCTAAAGCAAATTAAAAGCCAAGTTGTACATCACTGAATTGAGGACAGAGAATGGAAGCCTACAGGCCTTTTTTTTAGCAAATTTCTGAGAAATACGGGAGCAAGAAACAAAAATTCTTAAATTTCACCCCTGGAAATCTACTCCAACTTTCATCCTTGTTATGATTCGGATCTGGGCTGTGCTCAAAAGGCTCCTGTTGATGCAGGAATAGTCACCGGAGAAGTGATGGGACTGGGAGAGCTGTGACCTCAGCAGTCCATCCAAGTCTGAATACATGGACTGGTGGGGATGGTAGACCGGCAGGGCGGGGTGGGAGGTGGGTCACTGGGGGCCGAGCCCTGGAAGGGTGCATCTTCCCTGTGGCCCTGTCCCTTCTTCTCTCATCCCTTTCTACTTCCAGCTGCCATGAGCAGAGCTTCACTTCTGTACCACAACCTTCTGTCATTTTGCTCTGCTCCACCTTGGCCCAGAACAATGGAGTTGGCCTATCACGGATTAAACTTCTGAAACTCATGATCCAAAAGAAAACTTTCCTTCCTTTAAGTTGTTCTCATGGGGTATTTTAATCACAGCAAGGGAAAGCTGACTAACACCGTCCCCATCAGTGGAGAAGAAAAGCTGACTAACACAGTAACACCATTGGCCATCCCCTCCATCCTTCTAAAATGGCTTATGAATGCTGACAAGTGTGCATACACAGAGACACAGACTCAGAACCCTGAGTGCGACTGTCAGCTTCATCATCGACCAGCTGTGTGTCCTTAAACAACTTCAAGAGCCTCTCTGAACCTTACCTCCCTTATATGTAGGGTGGAGGGGGGCGATCCTTCACCTCTCCTGGGTTTATTATGAGGTATCAACCACCACCATCATGTGCTCAATGCCATGCTTGAACCTTACTAAGAGCTCATTTTTGTACTCTAGAATGAGACTGAAATGAAAACATTTACTCTGTTGCTTCAAAGTTTTCACTCACCTCTGCCTTTACCTTGTGATTCCTATGCTTGATCTACATTTCTTACTTGCTAGAAATTGACCCTAAGACAACATGGACCCCAGAAACCTCTAGATCTTCTGGACGCCTATGGGGTAGCTAGTCTTGGGACAGCATGGCCCAAGTCCTGTAGTTTTCTGGTACCCGAATTCACAACCCAACTCCCTCTTTTAACATCAAACTGGGTCCCCTGCAGCGGGTGGGGAGGGTGGGAACATTTTCAAAGGGATGATAATTCAATTATTTAGACTCTTTCCCATTGTGGTGTTATAAATGGGCAGAAGCATAGCTTTGCTCAAAAAGAAATGCTTCATTTAATTTTTAAACAGCTCAAGATAAGTTTTGGAAAATTTTTTTCCCCCTAAAAGCTTTGACTGTGGCAGAAAAATCACTTATTGTACTTTTTCTCATCTTTTATTTATCCTGCACACACTTTAATTACATTATATTCATTTTCCTAAGGAAAAAAAAAAACTTTTTAACTTTCGCCTACACACCATGCAGCATTTAAGAGTTTAGGAACTCCTGAAACTGAGACTAAATTAGAACACTTTCATTAACTAAGACATTACCTAAGGTATCACGTGTCACTTCATCTTTAAAGGTGGACAGACGAGGGAGAAATGGTAAGATGTCTTAGATCCAGCTCCAGGACCTCAAAGCCACAGACCTGCAGAAACTCACCAAGAGGCAAGCTTCCTTCCTTCAATTCAGATGAAGGCACCTAGCTGTTGTGGATGAGCAGTGTGGCTTTCAGAAATGGGCAGGCCTGGGAGTCAGGTACTGAGGACTCTCTGACCACATCTGCACACTTTCCTGATTACCAAGCTTTTCATGGGTGCTTTAGGGCCCTATGACCAGAGAAAGTCGTATCTCAGCCAAGACATAGTCTCCAGAGGCCCGAATGGGAATCATTGACCCCTCTTAAACAGTCAAGCTGGCTCATTTGGCTATGTCCTCTGTTATAGAGTTTTCACCTGGATTCCTACCACACCAGTTGTAACAGACACCCAAGTGCAAAGCAGCTGTGAGATGACCTCATTTCAGAAGAAGGACCCACCTCACCTGAGACCAAAATCTCTAAGAAGAACTTTGGAGGGACAGCAGAGTAACAGCCATCAAGGAATTTACACTTGAAGCTGCTATTCTCACAGCGAGGAACCCATGCTCCATCATTTTCTCATGTCCCCTCCCATTGCAGAACACCTAGGCTGCTTGATATGATCTTGCTGTGGGAAAGAGATGAACACGAGACCAGTATCATCGGCATTCAAGTTCTCTGTGTTCCTTTATATTTTAGGGGAGATTTAGCTGGGAAGTTTTTTTTTTTTTTTTTAATTTTGCAAAAAATAGCTAAAAAGCATTGCTTGTACATGTATTCCTGAACAGAAAGATCTGATACAATATCCAGACACAGGGACATTCAGCTGCACCCTGCCACTAAAGCCTTCAGCTTCTCCCTCTCACCCGTTCCATGCCGCCATCCAGCCTTCTAATGACTCATGGATCCCAAGAGCCAGTGGCTCTCAATAAGCTTCCTGGGACTCCTTCAGGGGAATTTCAAGGTCAAAACTCTTTTCCTAAAAACACCGAGATGGTATCTGACTTTTTGTTCAGTGTCTTACACACATACAGTGGAGCTTTTTCCAGGGGTTGCAAGACTATGTTATGACACACAGAAAGCAGTTCAGATATGCACTGAGCGAATCCTTGATTAAGCCAGACCTTATGACGATTTGCAAAAATGTAAAATGATGTCATTCATCTCAAAACTTTCTTTAAATATTATTTTTCATGAGAAATGTTACTAAGTTAACCGGTCAGGGGTTTTCTCAGTTACAGTGTTGTTAATTTCTAATGTAAAAATTAACATTTTTTGAGGTTCCTCAGTAGTTTTTAATTATGTGAAGACATCCTGAGATCCAAACATTTGAAAAACACTGCTATGAACTTTCCTCTGGGATTTGCTCTAGCAATGGCTGAGTGCTTAGGACTCATACTGATCAAATAGGAAAAATTAGGTATAGGAAAATACAAAACATAAAACACTAAACAGTCAGGGGTTTAGAGAGTGGGACCCTCAATATGAAACTTACATCTTCTGTTTCATCCAACACACATAGTGATCTCTGCCAAGTGCTGTCACTGTTGCAGTAGCCGGGGATACAGGACAAAACCAGAAAAGGTCCCTGCCCCCCTGATACTATGGAAGACAGATAGACAGCAAATAGACCAGCTAAAACAAGCAAGGCAGATCAGATATGAGAAGTAGATACAAAAAATTAAAACGGGGTGATACGATTGAGCACCAACTTAATTTTGGCTGGTCAGGAGGAAGAAACAAAAACTAGATGAGACATTTAGGCTAAGATCTGAAGGTCAAAACAAAGAAAGTTATGCAAAAAAAAATTAAAAAAAAATTCAGGCAAAAGAGCATTGTGAACAGACGATACAGCTAGTCCAAAGACCCAAAGGCAGAGGCTTTGCAAGATCTTGGCAAGTTCAAGAAAGACGACTGGCCACAGAGTCTGCAGAATTGATGAAGAAAGCAAGAAGGTACAAAGTAAGGTCAGAGAACAGGGAAGCTGGGGCCAGAGGACTTCACCAGACAACTTACAAAGGCCTGAAATGTTTGCCGCCTTATTTTATTGCTTTGTGTTGGAGATGGTGTTCAGTGCCTTGTGCATGCTGAACACAGGTTTCCTTTTATTCTAAGAGAGAGATGGACAGTTCGTAGCCTTGACCGAGGTACTTCCTTTCTGGCCTGCAACTTCTCTGCTATGAAATGGAGATGACGAGGGGCTGCCTCCTGGAGTTATGCTGAGGGTTAAACGAGAGAAGGTGACGTGCACATTCAGCACACAGAAGTCCAAAAGAGCAAGTTTCTCCTGGTCACCGTCACTCTACCTTCTCACCTGCTCTGTCTTCTGTTCTCACAAACTACTCTTTCCAAACATCTCAGGGTTCACAGTCAGCTGAGGATCATCCCTACCCAACAGCCAGTCCAAGTGGGTGAAAGTAGAAAAGGGACCCATTATAAGATGCATTAAGCTGGAATGTTCTCCTCCTAACATAACCAGAGCCACCAAAGCACAGCCAGGTGAGGAACAGGAGCCTGCATCCCACTCAGGGAGCACTGCTCTGCCACCTGGCCTCAAGCACCCTGCAGGTGGACGGTCTTTCTTCTATGGAAACATGTATCTAGTAAAGGTCCATCAGCTTCCCTGTTCTGTCTTGGCCTCTCCATTCTAACGCATCCTCTGAAACACTAAGGGCCCCTGGGAAAGTCCTTTAGTGCTGGTTTTGATTACTGCTTGCTTTAAAAATAACAAAATCAAAAAGGTTCTTTAACATCAGTGATCACAGACGGGCTCAGGCGTGAAGGTTGTCAGGCAGCTGGCCCCTGAGAACTGCAGATAAGGACCCACACTAAAAGGTGCCACTTCACTTTGGGGTGGAGCATCTGCCACTGGGGCGGGTTTGTGACAAGCAGAGCAGACAAACCATGAAGTCTGTCAAAGAGAAAGGAAAGGCATGCCCATGATAAGGAAGAGCCACTGGCGTCTGACCAACCTCCGGGGAAGGGGCCAAGGAAGCTCCCTCTCTGGAGGAGCACAAGTTTCCTTAAGTCGCCCTCGCCCAGGTACATATATGGGCATAAGCTGTAATACAGGGTAGCGCAAACCCTACACATTTATGCTGGACTCATTCAAGAGGGAGAAAAAGGTTTTCCTTTTGATAGCATTGGCTTCTGCTGCTAGGCTCCCTCGGGGTTAATTTTCAGAACTTCCTTTTGAGTAGAGATGCTTGGGCAATATCATCTGCTTTATGAAATGAGGATCGGCAGCAGGACGTTTTTGGGCTGGACACGGTGCCACCCTCTTCCCACCAGACACACCCACACTCAATCCCCTCCTGGGCCTTCACGTCCCATTAGCTGCCAATCAGACCATCCTGAGAAACACAGCCCGTCCCCACCACGACATAACTGGTTCTATGGTGAAAAACCGCTTCTCTCAGAGCACACATCATATTCTGCTTTCATTTTCAGCCAGTCGGAAAGGAAGTCAGAAGTTTCGGCTTCAAGCAGGGCCCTTTACGACAATCTCAGAAACAGCCACTGTAAATCTCAAGTTCAGAGCAATTCTCTACCTTCAGTGTTGCTCCTTATAAACACACACACACACGCTCACACACCCAGACACACAAAGCTACTTTTATTCACATACACGTCTGCTAAGTAGTCTGTTCTCATAACAGATGACACCTCCTGCCAGAAGTTATTCCTTGAAAAAGATGCCCAAACCGACATCTGCTCTTAACTTCTCAGAACCAAAGTAAGAGAAGTCAATCAAAAGCTCAAAACTAGCCACTAAGACAACCTTAAGATTTGGTGGGTAGACAGCATTGAGCCAAAATTCCTCATTTTATAGGTGGAAAAACCAACTAACCAACCAAGTTGAGGTCCAGTGATTTCTTACAGGTCGCACAGTCCGTTAGCGGTGAGAGCTAGTCCAGTACCACAGGGCTCCCCACACCAAGACCAGTGCTTGTGGGAGGTGGGAAGAGGATGTTTATTTTTTTGTTTAAAAAGCAAGATACAGGGAGCTGTGGCTGGGGCTCAGTGTAGACCGCTTGCCTAGCATGTGTGAGGCACTGGGTTCGATTCTCAGCACCACATATAAATAAATAAACAAATGTCCATCAACAACTAATTTTTTTTTAAATAGAGATAGAGAGCTTCTTTTTTTAAAAAAAAAGCAAGGTACAGTGGCTCATGTGTACAGTCTCAGCTATTTGGGAGGCTGAAGAGGGAGGATGGCAAGTTTGAGGCCAGCCTCAGGAACTTAGTGAGAGACCATCTCAAAACAAACAAACAAAAAATAAATAAAAAGGGTCAGGGATGTTGCTCAGTGGTAGAGCACTCCTAGGTTTAATCCCCAAAACCACAAAAAAAAAGAAAAAGGAAAGAAAGTTTAAGTCCATCTCAGCCTAAGAAGATACCCTTCTGCCTAAACCACAAAAAGCCAGTAAATCCAATTAGGTCAATGTCCTCAGAAAGATAAAAATCGACTCCAGGACTGTTTCTCAACCCTGCCACTATTGACACTTTGGAGCCCTAGTTCTTGGTCGTGGGGAAACTTCTGTTTACTGAAGTGTGCTGAGCAGCCTCCCTGGCCTCTATCTACTGGATGCCAGCAGCACTCCACCTAGTACCCCGGATAGGGCCACAGAAAGTCCCCTGACAATGCCAAATGTCCCCTGGAGGGCAGAACCACCGCCCTGGTGGAGAGCCACTGATGTGGCACACAGATTTAGCTTTCTTTGTTTTTTTCCTCTAAGATCTTTTGCAAACATTTATCACTAGACATCTTGGCACCAATGACCTGAAGCAGGTATTTTTGTACCTCATCTACAGAAAAGGAAACAGGCACACAGATGTTCTGGTTTTGCCTGTACCTTCAAAGCAGCCGACGATGGGGGCCCAGGAGTATACGTCCTGCAGCCCGGCACTCATTCCTTCCCCCGTTATTAACACTGACAATTCCCCAAAGCCACACATGCCCTAGAGAGTGGTACTGAGCAACATCTCAAAACACATCAAAAAGAACAGCTTAACACCACTCTACCTGGCCCCATGTTGCTATCCATAGCAAAGGGGCTTCTGAAAGCCAATGCCAACAAAAGAAACATTTCATCAGCAGAGAGAGAAAAAATTAGATTCTTCTGAGAAACAGCCTACAATCTTCAAAAGGAGAAAAAACATGTATATAGATGACTTCATTGTCCAGCAGTGGAGGCTGAGGCAGGAGGATAGCATGTTTGAGGCCAGCGTGAGAAACTTAGCAAGGTCCTGAGCAACTTAGTGAGGCCCTGTCTCAAAATTTAAGAAAGGGCTGAGGATGTAGCTCAGTAACAAAGTACCCCTGAGTTCAATCCTCAGTATTAAAAAAAAAAAAACTTCTTTCAACAAATATTTTATGAGTACTTTCTATGTACGAGGTACACTTGTGGATTTTTTTGAAGGTCCTTGAGAAAAACAGAGATCAAGTGCAAGTGCTGTGGAATTCCAAATAATAGAGTTTCAAGTATCAGGAAACTTCTTAGAGGAGAAATTATTTGGGCAGCATCCTAAGGAACAGAAGGACATGGCAAAGGGCACCCAGAGAGGGTGTGGAAGAACACAGCGGGCAGAGAGAAACAGGCAGAATGTGCACAGACACACCACAAGGCAAAGAGATGGACCTCCCTCAGTCTGGGTGTCCTATCAGGTTTTTCTGTTCAGAAAATAGGTGCCTGGCATGCTTCTTGGCTGTTTTTGCAAAACAAAAATCACTTCCTAGACAAAAAGCTCTTCTTGAAATGCAAATAACCAATAACCACCAAGGAACTTGGAGGCTAGTGATCATTTTCTCGTATGTTCAGATTTTCCTGATGAGTAGTAATTAACAGTACTGAGTCCATGAATCTGGCTGACGAGACGGGTCCTAAAACATAATTTGTCCATTCCTCACAGTATCTGAAAACAGCAGGTTGAAATGCAGCTGTTTTGCTGTTGTTGTTGTTGTTGTTTTGTGTGTGTGTGTGTGTGTGTGTGTGAGAGAGAGAGAGAGAGAGAGAGATCTCGCAGCCCTCGTAGGTTCCCCAGGTGGCCGTATCTTTCCACAGCTACCTGAACAGCCAATGAAAGCATCACTAAACGTATGAAGTTTCCATTTTGGTCAGGGAGGAACATGACCACCCTGCTCAGTCTCCTCTCAGGGCTGTGCTTTGGGCTCCCTTTCCACTTCACTGAAAAGGAGAAGGCTGCTGGGGAAGTTCAAAGGTCAAGTCTCAACAGGTGAGAGGCAACCCTGAAAATCAAGGGAACTATAAAAAGACAGTACTAGAAAAGCACCTGGCAAGCAAGCAAGCATCCCCCAGCACAGCATCTCAAGGGTGAGCTCATCACCTGGAGATAGTACGGAAACCTCCAGTTCTGACTCAGTGGGGCCTGAAGAGTCTGCAGCTGCTGACAAGTTCCTAGGTGAAAGCCAGGAACGGCGGCCTGGGATTGCACAGTGGGGAGCACAGATGCAGCACAGTGTTGTTGGAACTCTTGGGTGCAACCCACAGTAAGAAAAAAATATTAAAATCACAACCCCACATTCACTGTGGGTGAGAGAGAAGAGGGAGGGGGGAGAATATTTTGTTGCAACATATACCATTCATTTTTTTCCCCCAAAGGTAAAGCATTCCTTTTTTTTTAACCTTTATTTTATTTATTTACTTTTATGTGGTGCTGAGGATCAAACCCAGTGCCTCACACGTGCTGGGCAAGCACTCTACCACTGAGCCACAACCCAGCCCCACATACACCATTCTTTTTGAGTACAGGTTGAGCATGCTTAAGCCCGAATCTGAAATGCTACAGAATTCAAAGTTGTTCAAGCAATGATGTGATGCCGGGTCTGGAAAATTCCACACCGCTGTAACAAAGTTTCACGCACAAAATTATTTAAAATATTGTATAAAATTACCTTCAGGCTGTGTGTATAAGGAGAATGTGAAATTAAATGAATTTCATTTTAAGACATAGGTCCCATCCCAATACATCTCATTACACGTATACGAGTACTCCAGAACCAGAAATCTAAAACACTTCGGGTTCCAAGCATTTCAGGTAAAGAATATTCAACCTGTATCAACACAACACTCTTTGATACTTTCTATTCTACTTAATCCACTTTAAAAAGTCAATCAAGGCCCATGAAATCGATTTCCCTACTTCTTAGCAAAGTGTCACACAACTAGAAAAACAAGCATGTGGAAAAAGGTAACATTCCTACTAAAACTCAGGCCAGTTACTAAGGAAGTTGAGATTATGTCAGAATTCTAACAGGCAAAGGTGTACCAAATGTTCTGTGGAAATGCTTTCATTAAAAATGTTTAGGTAGGGCTGGGGTTTAGCTCAGTGGTAGAGCACTTGCCTAGCATGCGTGAGGCACTGGACTTGATCCTGAGCACCACATAAAAATAAATAAAGGTATCATGTTCATCTACAACTAAAAAGAATTAAAGAAAAAAAACTGTTTAGGTGTTTGACAGCGTATTGGAACATGCCAATAGTCCCCACTACCTGGGAGGCTAAGGAAAGAGGATCACTTGAGCCCGGGAGTTACAAAGAAAAACAATTCAGGTTTTTCTTCAATTATTAATTAATTTATTTTCAGAGTCTAAGTTACTTAGGGCCTCATTAAGTTGCTGAGGCTGGCCTCAAACTTGGGATCCTCCTGCCTTAGTCTCCTGAGCCATCAGGATTCCATGTATACACCAGATGCCCAGTCAGAGTTTTACTTTGCCTTATAACCTCATCAGTGAACCACTACTAGGTGTATACTTCTTTGAGTCTGTACTCTTGAATAAGCAGAAGTCTCTAAATACCATTTCTCTCTTAAACAATGAGGGCCCATTAATGAAATGGCTGATTTGAGAAGTACAGAAGATAAACTTGGAATATCTTGTCATATACAACGCAAGAATGATACTGAAGACCTTTAGGGCTGTATCCAAAGTCTCAGGAACCAATTTGAGTGACATCCCTCTCCTTAACCAAGGACAAATAATGTGAACTTCAATCAAGATAATGACACAGTGTTAATCAAGATAATGACACAGTGTAATCCCAGCCGCTTGGGAGACTGAGGCTGGACAATCGGAAGTTGGAGGCCAGCCTCAGCAACTTACCAAGGCCCTAAGCCACTTAGTGAGACCCTGTCTCAAAATAATAAATAAAAAGGGCTGGGATGTGGCTCAGTGATTAACCCTGAGTTGAACCCTGGTACCCGGAAGTGGGGTGGTGGTGGGGGGAAACTACACAAAGTAAAGCATAGAACACATGTTTAAATGCATGGTTCACACGATGTTCACAAATAACCATGTGCATTGGCCACCTCAGTGCAGGGTTCTCAACGGTGGCACTACTGATCCTGTGGAATGGGAAACGCTGACCAGTCTGCTATCCAGTAGCTACCCAGGCCTCTAAACATAAAATGCCAGCAGCATCCTCGGCCTAGATCTTCTGTGACTACCAAATATCTTCCCAGATATTGCCAGATGAGCCTCAGTTGGGAACCAGAGTCATGAAGATGCTACGGATTCAGGGGTCCATGCTACAGTTTCCATTAAAAATTAACGATATCCAACTGGGTGTGGTGGTGCACACCTATAATCCCAGAGACTCGGGAGGTGAGGCAAGAGGATCACAAGTTCAGAGACAGCCTGGGCAACTTAGTGAGACGCTATCTCAAAATAAAAAGGTTCAGGGATGTAGCTCAGTGGTAAAGCACCCCTGGGTTCAACTGCCGGTACCAAAAAAAAAGGGGGGGGCGGTTTCACAGTATCTTTCAAATTGTTAAAATAAAGAGATTCAGCAGGGCTAGGGTTGTGGCTCAGTGATAGAGCACTTGCCTGGCATGTGTGAGGCACTGGATTCGATTCTCAGCACCACATATAAATAAATTAATAAAATAAAAGTCCATGGACAATTAAAAAATACATTAAAAAAAGTGGCTGGGGTTGTGGCTCAATGGTAGAGTGCCTGCCTACCACCTGTGAGACCCAGGATTCGATCCTCAGCACCACATAAAAATAAAGATATATATATTAAAAAGAGAGATTTAGCAGTGGTCATATCTTTCCTATATGAACTCTATCCTGCAATAACCAAAAACTCAGTGGAAATTTTTTTTTATTTACTATTATTATTATTTTTGTTGTTAGCAGGGATTGATTGAATCCAAGGAGTGTTTAAACAATGAGCCACATCCCCAGCCCTTTTAAAAATATTTTCTTTAGAGACAGGGTCTTCCTGAGTGGCTAAGGCTGCCTTTGAACTCACAATCCTCCTACTTCAGCCTCTTGAGCTGCTGTGATCACAGGTGTGTGCCATTGTATCCATGAAAATTTATTCTTATAAAACCTTTTTTTTAATGCCTCAGGGGCACTATTTTGCATTTTATTTAGAAACAGGGTCTCACTGAGTTGCATAGCACCTAGCTTTTGCTGAGGATGGCTTTGAACTCGTGATCCTCCTGCCTCAGCCTGGGATTACAGGCATGCGCCAGCGTGCCAGGCAGAGTATTTTAACTAATAAAGAAAACAGGAAAAGTAAGAATGAGGAGTTTTATAAGTTGAAACAAACTGGTGGATTAAGGCAATGAGCAGACACCAACATCAAAATAGGAGACATTCATTATGAGTGAATGTGACATCATTCCCGAGTAAACCTCACCAAGCAGACTTAGAAAGAAACAAGACCTGACTCTGATGAGGACTACACATCTAACTACCAAATGCCGACAAACATAGGGAACAGAGGAACACAGCTAAATCATACTAATGAAGTCGGCAAAATCTAAACCATAGGAAATACAAAACCCAGGCTATTCATCCACAACCACAAACTGCATAGGAAAAAAGAGGTGCAGTGGAAACACATGAACTGAGATAACCATTTGAAGTGTATTTACTTAGATATTAATTCAGACTGGTGTGTGCTTAAATTATATGCATTCTTACTATTTGTGTGTGTTTTATACCTATGTGCATATAATCTCAAGAAATCTGATTTAAAATTAAATGTGGCTTTAACTAAATTACAAGTAAAGTTAAAATTGGTTTTGAAATCTAGGAAGCTAAGCAAGGCGAGGTCTGGTTAGCATTTGGATGAGAGAACAACTGTAGGTTTTGTTAAGTATTTCTTTCTGTCTACATAAAGAATCTCAAAGTTACCTACTAAAATACAGATGAACTGCTGTGTCTGGGGTGTGCTTCAAAGCAATCCAAGACTCAAGAGAAGTCTGAAGATAACAAGACGGGTCATCCATTGATCATGGCTGAGGGTACAGGATGCATAATGAATAAAAAGGGTTCATTATACTGAGACCACTCGCTACTGGCACATGTCTTAAAATTTCCTATGGTCGAGTTTTTCTTTTAGTTGCAAGCAAACAGGAAAGAGTCCCTGGTAACACCTCACAGAATTAATTTACTTGAACAAACGAGAAATGTGATACTTAATACAGCCTTGACCTCTGTGATAAAACATTACTCATATGTTACTGTCTTATCTTCCAATTATTTTTCTGAAAAGAACAGAATAAACCAAGTGAGAAAAGCTGCACTTGGTGGTGACGGATCTGAATGATGTATTTTTTTTTTCTCACCTTAGGGATTTCATACCTGCCATCACTCAGATGAAATCCCATCAGCAGGACAGACAACTTTCAGAAAAATGAAGTCACAGATGTCTATTAAGAAGGTATTCAAGATGTTCTGGGTGCAGAAAATAAGTTTCCATACGGAAGCTACTGAATTGAGTCCCTCATTATGAAATTTAAATACACACATAATTTTTACATATGTATAATAAGGAGAAAGCCAGGAACCTAGTCTTGGGTGGTTGGAACTGTTGCTATCCCATTGCTTATCTTCCTAATGTTTCACTACAATAAATATGTGTGTGTGTCTCTTCCCTAATAACTCAGTCTGAGGTCTGCACCTATGAAGATATCCGCTTGGGTTACAAGGAAGAGTCACTGATATGGGGTTTCTTATTCCCCAGGAATGTTGGAGAGAACAATGGTGGTCTTCATCTTGTAAACTTAAAATGAGCCTGGACAGAAGGCAGGGTGGCAGGAGGGCAGAGATGGCTTATGCTAAACCCCCGTGTTACCATTAGATCCTTGGAATCTGAGGTGCAAGGGCTGGGGTTGTGTCTCAGTGGTAGAGCACTTGCCTAGCGTGCATGAGGCACTGGGTTAGATCCTCAGCACCACATAAAAATAAATGAATAAAATAAAGGCATCTGTCTATCGACAACTACAAAAAAAAATTTAATAAAAAGTAAAAAAAAAAAATTTGAAGTGCAAACCAAATTCAGGTTTCCCTATTTATCGACAAAGATTCCTTTCCTACAAAACTGAATTTCAATCCCAGGTAAGTCATGTAAGTAACCAGAAAGTCTTGAAGTCTGGGTTTCCCACCTAGAGAGTTCCCATCTGATACAGGATCTTGCTGGCCTCTCCAGAGGCTCTTTGGAAAGGATGATGGAATCCAGTCATGTTGAAAAACCACACTGAGAATTCTGTCAGGGCTAGAATTCCTCAGGAAATCACTGGTGGCCTGAGGAATCTGGCCCTTTTACCAGGGGACTTTGACTCTCCTGCCTGCCCCAACTCCTGTCACTATCCCTGAGCTGTGGTCACCCTGGCCCCTTGCACTGCCTTCAACAGGTCCCACTTGCTCCCACTGCAGGGCCTTTGCACGGGCTGCCTAGACTTAACAGGTATCCTTTTTCCAAGATAGCTCCGCGACTAACTGGTTGACCTTCTTCAACAAATCTCTTGCTCACACATCACCACAGTAAGTAGCCCTTTCTGATCTCAACCCCTACCTAAGTACTCCTTTAGCTGGCCCCACCTTTCCCTGTGTTGTTGCTATTATTATTTTTTATTGTGGTAAAGCACACATAATTTCTTTTAAGGATCACAATTCTGTGGGGCACTCACCGTACAACCGTCACTGCCACTCACTTCCACAACTGTATCATTTTTCCAAACTGATACTCTGTATCCACTGAACAAACTCCCTCCTTTCTGCTAACCATCCCACCCTTTGCCCCAATCAGCAAAATATATTCTGGCTTTGTGATTCCTACCTTACTAGGTACTCCAGGTAAGCAGGATCATAAAGTTATGTGTATGGGTCCTTGTGTGTCTGGCTGAATTCACCAAAGCATTATGTCTTTAAGTTACATCCATGTTGTAGCACGTGTCAGAATTTGCTTCTTTTTTAAGGTTAAATAATCTTCCACTGCACCCACACGTGCTTTGTTCATCCATTCCTCCATCAAGAGACACTCAGGTTATTCCAACCTTTGACTACAAGAATAAGACTCCTGTCAACAAGGGTGTGCAGATACCTGCTCAACTCCCTGGTTTTCAATTCTTTTAGATACACACCTACGAGTGGAAGTGCCACATTCCACGGTAATCTATGTTCAGCTTTTTTGAGGACCCACCATTCCATTTTCCATGGAAGCTGTGTCACTTTGCATCCCCCTCATTCTTGTTGACGCTTGTTATTTTCTGCTCCCCTTACCCTCTCTTATTTTCTCCCTAGCCTCTTCTACCCATCATACTCGATTACCTGCTTATTTAAATTGACTCCCCCCTCCCCAATTAAAACTTAACTTCTTAGGGACAGGACTGTTTTCTCACTGCTCTATCCTAACAACGGGATTTGCACATAGGAGCTGCACAAGAAATCTGCCGAACAAATAAAATGCTTGAATCACAACCACTTTAACAGGCTTTTGAATCTGCTAAATAGATTCGCCACACCACATTAATTAAACTCTACCCGGTTTGGGGAATCTCAAAGTCTAACATGTGATGATGATGATGTCGATGATGTCGGATGTATATTCAGCTGATCCTCATTAGTAATCATCCGTGAACCACAGACAGGGTGACCATTGGAAGGAATCATAAAAATCGTGTCATTCATGTCATTAACTTCAAGCCTAATCACACAGTCACCAAAAGAGCCACAGCAAAACTTAAAACAGCAAAAGTGGAGAAAAAAAAGCACTTTTAGTTCATAGAAAGCCTGCAAATGCAATATGCTTTATTTTAAAAGATCAAACGAACAGCAAAAGAGATGGGACAGTGGCCTTCAGTAGGCTCCTTAATTAGACGTATCCAAGGACAGCTTGACCTAGAAACCTAACTTTAGGTCTACTTTTAAAATTTTTTCCCCTAACATTCATATTTGGTGTTTGTTGTTTCATTTGGTTTGTTTTTTAAGAGCTGCATGTAAAAAAAAAAAAATCAGACAGAATTTCCATGAGCTCATTATAAATGAGCTAAAAAGCCACATGAGTTTTTTCTCTGGAAGTCAGTGGGTTGTATTCCAGTGGATCAGAGGCAGAGTCAGTCTCTCCCCCAGATCTACCTCAGCTGAAAATACTTCAAGGGAAAAGGTCATAGATCTTTCTTGTAGAACTAGTCTATTCTCCTCTAAGCAACCATCCCATCTCTCAGTCTTCAACAGAAGACACTCAGGCTGGAGATTTCATGCAACAGTAGAGCACTTACTTACCGCCTATGCCTGAAGCCCTGGGTTCGATTCCCCAGCACCAAGAAAAAAAAATAGAAATCCATCTCCCTCCAAAAAAACACCCATTCTATTTCAAATGGATGATACTATTGTCAAGCTTTAAAGACTTTCTCGGGACTTGATGTGAAGACCAAGAGTAATTAATCTGGAACATGACGATCTTTTCCAGCATGATAAAGAAAATCTTGATGAGAAATTATGTACTGAACTGAATTAGTCAAAGAACAAGTTGTTCTTTCAATGTGCACACTCACATGCGCAAATTTGCACACTTGAAAGAGAGATGAAAAACTGAAATATTCTGCACAGTCGGTGACGAGCTAAACAGGAGGGTAGATGAGAAACGACCAGTATTTAACAGATCGGACTAAATGCGGTTTAAACTCTTAAATTCTCCGAATGGAGAAACACCTGACCCTTTCAACCTTCGTGGACACCTTGTTGTAAATGATCAATATGTAGTTCAGGTGGGCACAGTGGTGCACGCTGTATTTCCAGTAACTAGGGAGGCTAAGGCAGGAGGATTTCAAGTTCCAGGCCAGCCTGGGCAATTTAGTGAGACCCTGTCTTTAAATAAAAAGGGTTGAGCTGCTCACACCTGTAATTCCAGCAGCTCAGGAGGCTGAGGCAGGAGGATCATGAGTTCAAAGCCAGCCTCAGCAATGGAAAGGCACTTAGCAACTCAGTGAGACCCTGTCTCTAAGTAAAATACAAAATAGGGCTGGGGATGTGACTCAGTGGTTCAGTGCTCCTGAGTTCAATTCCCTAAATAAATAAATAAAAATAAAAGGTTGGAGATGTAGCTTAGCAGTTGCCTAGCATGAGAAAGGCCTTAGGTTCAATTTCAGCACCCTCACAAAAACAAAAAACGTCTACCTCAGGTACACATTGACTTCAGAGGAGCCTAATGCTGAATGTGGACAATGTTCCTGGTGATTTTGTGTGGTACTCTGATTCAGACTTTTGACATATAGTTTTCCAAATGAACTTGTCCGTTATTGAAGGCCTCCTCAAATATCCATTCTTTTATCCACATCTATGGCTACGTCATTTCCTCCTTCTACCAAGTATAGTAGCTCATCATCAGTACGACATAAGAATCATTTCATTAACAGCAGTCAGTTTATTCCCGTCCAGCCACTCCTGCAATACTGCTCCAATGTTTGGGGTCACATGTTGCTTCCGAGAGATTTCACACTCTATACCTTTTCTTTACATACCTGGCTCAAAGATACAGGTAAAGAGCTATGATATATAACATATATATATATATTATATATAATAGAGTCACATGACACATGGCTGTACATCTAGGTTACAAGAATGTAAAGTGCCACTCTTGATATTTTAGCAATCTTGTGGTGGACAGTCTAGGGACCAGTTTCTCCTCGTCTGCACCTCATTCTAAAGGGAAGAACTCTACCTTGTCTTTGGCCCTATGAGCTCTCACAGAGTCATGAGTCAATTAAACTCCAAGAATGAACTAGACCTTACACATCCAAATGCTTTTCACTCCCCCAGCACTCCTGAGGATCTTATCAACAGGAAACAAAAGCACTATACTGCTATAATGAAGCGTCTGGCTTTTATTTTCTAATTAGAAAAGCCCAAAGATTGTAGCCCAGGGAACAGCTAAATATTTAGAATGTTAAAGAAGTTACCAAGACCCAGGTGCCCTCTGCCCTCCCCACCCCCATGGCCCTGTTGTTTACCCTGCTCTAGACCATTTCAGAAGAAAAAACTTTTGTTGCCCAAATCTGCAGCAATGGGGATGTACGTGCACCCGTTGAGACCTCCCTCGCTTGAAGTGCAGTCTGACCATTTTGGGGAAAAAAAAAATAGGAGCTGTTGTGTTTACAGATAAACGCTGCCCTGGCTCCTATCCCACAAGAAGCACCAAAACAGTAGAGACACATCAGATTCCTTGACATGCAGGTAGTTTCAGTCAGGATATTCTTCAAGAACTAACTTCCCATTTTAAAGTTCTAATTCTCTCAACTTGCCAGCAACCACTTTCATTTCTTGGAATTCAACCTATTCTAATTAAACACATGTTCACACTAACAAAACAAAAGTGACTGTTTTTGAAAGAGAGGCATTAAATTTTTGCTCACATATCTTGGCAGATGAAACACACTGCAATCATCAGAATCTAAAACATCAGCTTGCTTCTCAGGTCAGTGGTGTCCCCCGCCCTCTTTACAGCTCCATTTAATTCTCTACACCCTCAAAAGCTCTCATGCTGTGTCACTTCTACACGCCTGTAATCCCAGCCATTTGGACGCCGAGGCAGGAGGTTTGCAAGTTTGAGGCCAGGCTCAGCAACTTAGTAAGACCCTAAGCAACTTCGTGAGACCCTGTCTCAAAACAAGGAATAAAAAGAAAAGACTGAGGATATGGCTCAAAGTGAAGTCACCCCTGGGTTCAATCTCCAGTACAAATAAATAAATAGTGCAAAGCTATCCACCAGCTTTCAGCTCCCTAAAGCCCTCATTAAAGGCAGTGACAAATTTTGAAGACCCAGCCATGGAGTTACCTTTTCTTTCCTACACCCCACCCCCATGGCTGCTTAGAGAAAACTAAACAGACTAACAACAAAAAACTCATTATTGACTACAGCACTCAGGCTTCCACACTCACCTGACCCCGGGTCAGCCCCTCTGTTACCAAAGTACGCCCAGCCAGGAATGCGAATCCTGCTCCTCCAGTAGTCAGCGCCTAGATATTTAGAAAGAAAGACCACCAAGTATGAAACTCTCTGGGTCTCTTAACAGAAATGCTCCTCCTAATTTCACCTGTTTACCCTCTTTAGACCCCTTCCCTGGAGGGATGCTCTCTCCTCCAAACTTGGCAGAAAGGTTGGTGGGATCACCTGGCAAAGATTATAGGTAACTTCGCTTGTTTATTTCCAGGGCATAACTGACAAGTGAGACCGGACACGCACAAACTTCGAACGTGCATGAAGCTGGGTCTAAGCGAAGTGTTTGGCAGATCCCAAAGCACTGGATTCCCCACGCGGATGATAAGTATCGGAAACCCGCACCCTCATTGGACAGGAGCTCAGTCCAGACTTCTGCCCTCACCGCTCCCCCAGTTTTCTTCCTTTTTTTAAAAAAACCCTCCCCGCGGGGGCCCCCACGCATGCATTATTCTCCTAACCATGCAGCGCGAGGGCTACATTTTTAGAAAGATTGCTTCCTTGAGCAGACTCACTTATGACACCCCCTCAACCCCCCTCCAAAAAAAAAGCTATTTCCTGCAGCTGCTCCAACAGTTTCCAACTTGGGGGAATGCCATTTAGGTGCAGAATGGGGAGCCCTCAAAAGCCAGGCACAGGAGTCCAGGGAGGATATCTGGGTTTGTTTGGGTTTTTTAAAGCCTGAAATGAGACCTCCAAATAAACTGCCGGCAGTAAAAGAACCCCCACATACATGCCAAGTGCATGCAAGAACTCCCAGAAAGTGGGGCAAAAACTTCTGCGCCTGGGAGCCAACTCCCTGCGCCCTCTGCCCGGCCCCAGCCTCTACCTTGGTGCCCAGGGAGCCACTCCGACTTGGGGGAGCAGGACGAGGAGAGGGGTTAGCAGCCGCTAGGTAATCCCATGTATGCGAAAAGGGAGCTCATTCCGTTAGGATGGAAGCGGAACACCCACACCTCCTCTCGGCGTGCGCTTTCTCTCTCTCTCCACCCCCTGCCTCCTCCTCCTCCACCACCACCTCCTCCTCCACTCCTCCCACCCCAGCAAGCTTGAGGAAACGCTTCAGCAGAACATCCAAGTGGTTACAGCACTTTGAAGTGGCTCCCGGCGCTTTATATAGGCCGGGAAGCTCCCAGGGCAATGCAGTCCGAGTGCCTGGTCGTGCCAGCTCCCGGGGCTCCTGGGAGGAACTGCAAGTCCCAGAATCCCCGGGCTGGGCTCTAAATAGATGCGCGGCGGGGGGGGGGGGGGGAGCGCGGCGGGGGGTGGGGGAGCGCGGCGGGGTGGGGGAGCGCGGCGGGGGGGTGGGGGAGCGCGGCGGGGGGGGGGGGGGAGCGCGGCGGGGGGAAACGTCCTGCCGGGCTGCCCCGCTGCAAAGTCGACTCTGCTCCGGGACCCGTCGGACTTGCAGCTCGCGATCCCCCTGGACACCCATCCCGGGACGCCCCCAACCCCTGGGACTTTTCTCCTGTGGCTGTGTCCCTTACCCTGAATCCAGGTGACACAGGGGACCGGGAAGCGGGGAGGGGCTTGAATTTCTGCTTTGGGAAGTTTTTTGTTTTTTTTTGTTTTTTTTTTTTTTTTTTTAACAAGCTGTTGTCCACCCTTACCCCCACCACCCCCTCTTTGGGTCCCTAAGCCAAGAATTTCAGAAATCCGGGGCACAGAAACGCCAGTGTTTGCGGTCAAGGATTAAAGGCGCGAGGTTGTCTTTATTTAATCTGCTCTGCCCTGCTAGTGTTTCTTGAAAAAACAAAACACAAAAAATCCTAAGTCTGGAAGCGACGGTCCACGCAACCGGGAACAGAGGCGGGTCGCCTGAGAGCACTTTTCTGAACTGCGTGCGCCTTTCGTCGCCCGGCAGGAGGTAAAGGAGCGCAGACCTCTCCGGTGCGCAAATAAAGGAACCGTGTTGTGACTTTCCAGCGCAGCGATTGAAACGCAGAAAACAAATAGAAACAGCAATCTCGTTTCTGAGCCTGCTTCTAGCAGACCCCCTGCTCCTGGAAGCTGTAAATGCTTAAGTAAATAAGCCGCAAACCAGAAAAATAAGGGCTTTGAACAGAGCCGCTCACACAGAGATGCGCGTCCAGGTGAGGCGCCCTCCCAGCATCTCCAAAAGGGGCGAAATGGATTTCATCCCACTGCCAAATAGTGTTTGAGGTCTCAGGCTATGAGATGGCGTGGGCTCTGGGTTTTGGAAAGAGAGGAAGGGCTTTGCTCCCTACCTCAGATGACGTGTATTCATTCCACAAACGTTTCCTGAGTGTCTACTGGGTGCCAGGAGCTGGGGCACAGTGGGGAGCCAAAATGCAATATGGCATCCCAGACAGGCGCTGCCTGCTGCTGCTTAAGACCTGCAAATAACAACAGTAATAATAATAATGATTAAAAAGCGGCTATTTTATCGAGCCCCAGACCACGTGCGCTTTCCATGCATCTTGCATGGAAAGTTTTACCATCTCTAAGTGTATTTTATTATCTTTGTCTGGCAGGTGCACAACTGAGGGCTCAGAAAAATCAGGTAACATCCCAAGATGTCACTCACAGAAAGTTAAATCCTTGCATGCTTGCAGCCTAGAGTCTGGCTCCATCACCAGTTCCTTAAACCGTCTCCCTCCACATTTTAGCAGCAGTCTTTGAGCCCTTAAGCAAGTCATTTTCATCTGTTTGCTCCTGTTCTGCCACCAGAGAGGCAATTACTCATTAGAATTTGCCTACTTTCTATCTGGATCACTTGACAGAAGAGCCTTGTGAAGTTTTAGGTACAGATTAGAAATGCACCACCGGTAACAAATTATTACTGTGATAATAATGCCAAAACTAATAATTAGTGGCATTTATTGGGTGCATGCCACGTGCCACTCATTGTTTTAAACTGTTTATGTATAGCACCTCACCAAATCCTATTAGTGACTTTTTTCCCCCTTTTTCTTTCTTTTTTTTTTTTTTAATCCGTGAGAAAACAGGCACAGAGAAATTACATCACGTTCCCAAAGTCACACAGGTGGCTGAGCTGAACTCCCAAAACCTTGACCTTTCTTACTGCCCTCAACTGGCTCAGAGAGTTTAAACATATGCAATGTATTATTTAAGGCAAAGCTCTTAAAACCAATTTAGGTTCATTATGTTTCCTCCCGCCCCTCCTCTCAGCACAAATCCCTCAGTTATTGGGCACAAGAGTCTAATGCCAATGTCTCCCCTATCCTTCCCCATCATCAAGAACACCACCCAACTGCCACAACAAAGGAGTACAGAGCTTTATCTGTTCTAGTGAAAAGCACCTGTTCCATTTTCAAAGGATTGTCAATTCTACTTTGCTAGCAAAGAAAACAAGTCTATGAAAATGTAACAAGTAAATCAAGAAGGGTATTCATTTCACATGCTTCTAACTCAGAAATGCGATGAAATTCGTGTGTGAGTTTTCCAAAGAATATTCCCATATATTTACGAGCTGGAGTTAGGCAGCTTTCATCTTGGCTGTACAGTGGACATTTGTCCCCTGTTTGCTTTACCACTGTTTTTCCTCTAAGTTCACAAGTTTCATTAAAGTCCGGGACCTTGTCTCACTTATGCTCACATATCCCACTTTCCCCGACCCAGCAATACTTAGTCTTCTACTTTCACATTTTGGCAGATGTAAAAAAAAAAATTGTTGAAGCCTTTAAAGGAAAGGTGTGTCAGGCATATGGCAGGCAGCACGACTGTATTTTTGAGCAATGGAAATCTCCCAGCCCACTCATATCATGGCCTGCTTTCTCTGGCTGTTTGTGCATGCAGTTCTTTTCATCATTTGGCAAGTTCTGGAAGCTGCTAAGTCACTAGGAAGTAATTTTATTAAATTTTGCTGTGATGCAAGAGATTCTCTGTGACGTCGTATGATTGATGAATATCAGAATAAAAGGGTCATTTGCACACTATTCAACGTGTAAAGTACACATTAAATTTCAAAGATAGTGTCAAAAAGAACAACATATCTCAATAATTTATATATTGATTACATGTTGAAATTATAATATTTTGAATATATTGGGTTAAATAAAATAGATTATTCAAGTTAATTTTGCCCATTTCTTTTTAATTTTTTTTTTACCATGGCTACTAGAAAATTTAAAATTACATATGAAGTTCATATTATATGCTTTGGGAACATAAAGATCTAGAAAACTAAAAACCTGATTCTCAAGATTAAAATTTAAGATGATGAGCAGCCACGAAAATTGCTGTTCATGACTGCCCTTGAAATGCCCATTCAGGGAAGTAGACGGCTTCGCAGAGTCAGTATAGTGTTATAGAGTGAGCCAAAGTCTGAAGAAGGCTCAAAACTAGCACACCAGCCTACCCCCAGGGAAGCCCTACAAATAGAAACAGGTTTCATTAGCAGTCTATGGCTGAAAACTGCGGCTGAATTCATCTGCCAAGATGCCCACCCTCAAGTGTTGCCCTGATTAAAAGGGCAAGATGTGCTGGAAAAAGGGGGACTCAGGGGGAAAAACATGGACTTAACACATAGTAGCACTCTTAATATCCAGGTTTATGTTGCTGAGTTGATTGACTGGGTGACACCTCTAATCCTTCCCCTGCAAATCCAATGAATCAATGTGTTATAGGACAGGAAAGGACTCTCAAAGTTCACCTGAGCTGCACAAGATTAAGAGAATTATCAACTAGTACAGACAAACTGATGTGTTCTGATTCATTACTCCCTTCCAAACTAAACCTCTGCTTCTCGGGACAGCACTATTCCCAATTTTTTCCCCAGGCAGGAGACTTCCATTGCCTGTGAATATCACAATAAGCCTCACGTGCTTTAGTTAATAGCTTCTTTAAGTCACTCTTAAGTGGCAAGACAGAACTTATAATACTCAAGTCATAACACTCTATCTATTTTTTGGTGCTAACTTATTACCTGGTTTGATAGATTGCCATTGACCGTGAGAAGTGTTAGCAAAGAGAAATAGCTACTATACAGCCAATACCTATATGGTCTTTCTTGGTAACTTTACCCATTTCCTGTGGTGGTGGGGTGGAGTCAGTCCAGCTTGAGAATTTTATAAAATTCATGAATGTTTGTCCCAGCACAACACAGACACTCAAAATTTTAGCCATTTCCTAAACACCCACAAGAGTAGATTATCTTCTAGTTCCATATATATATTTTTAGTCATAGGTGGACACAATATTTTATTTTTATGTGGTGCTGAGGATCGAACCCAGTGCTTCACGCATGGTAGGTGAGTGCTCTACCTCTGAGCTACAACCCCAGCCCTGGCTCCATCTTTCTGTGATTTTATCTTGCCAACCTGATAAGATCTTTGAAGACAGGGACTTGGTTCTATATTTATGTGTCTTTTATAGCACCTTTGTCAGATCTGGATAGAGTGTGTGTGTTCAGCTTTAGCAGCTAATTAACTATTAGGGCTACAAGAGTTCACTGGAGAAATGAGCTACAAACACATTGCAGTCCTACTTGAGATGGGAAGAATGTAGTTGGTATTCAAACAAGAGCAGGAGAGAGAATCATGTGGTATGGAGCTAGGAAGAGGAAGACATTTTCTCAGTCCAGTGTCCTGGCATCCTATGATGCTGGGACAGGTCATATTTGTGTTGTGCTATCTCTGGAGTGCAGAAAAGGTTGCTCTTCAATCACCTTGTGAGTGGTGGGAACTTGGATAAATTATCAACAACTTAACATCTGGAAAGCATCCTCGTAGCTACAAATGAATGCAAACCTGGGGCTGGGGATATAGTTCAGTGGGTAGAGTATTGCCTAGCATCGTGTGAATGGCCCAGGGGTTGATCCTTAGAACTGGAAAAGAAAGAGCTACACTTTATACCATCTCTGGGAACATTGTCAATCTTGTCTACAGTCACCTAAGCAAAAAAAGAGAGCTGCTAATATTTTTGCACATTATTTTCTTGTGAAATAGGCAGAATCCAGGGTTTATTATCAACTCTGTCACTTTTCCCAGTCTCCTGCTTCCCCTCTGTAAGACTGTCATTGTTATTTGCTCTAGTGGACAAGCTGGATCTAGAGCTTTGGAGTCTTATTGTCTTATCCTACTGTTCCAACTGAAGTGAAATCTGTGTGTCAAAAGAAAAACACGAAGCTCTTCATTACAGAAGAATTCAGCTAGTAGATGTAGGAGAAATAATAAATCTAAAAATCACCATTCTGTAGCTTCCCGTGGAATACTTTATTTAGACTAAGATTTCACAAAGTATAATCTCATGTTATCTAAAACTCACTCTTGGCAAAAATGCCTATTTAATTTATAGAATACAAAACATTTAATAATTTTCTATGTTTTTTTCCTAAATTCTCTACAGAATTTACAGAATATAGAATATTACTTCTTTTTATATTTACACTTGTCTATCTTCCTCAAAAAAGCTATGTAGCTTTTGATGATGGTGCACACCAATAGCTCCAGCTACTGAGAAGGCTTAGACAAGATGATCAAAAGTTTGAGGGCAGCCTCAGCAACTTAGAGAGAAACAGTTTTGAAATAAAATGGAAAGGGCAGGGGTGTGTAGCTCAGTGTTAGAGAGCTTGTCTAGCATATGCAAGGCCCTAGTACTAAAGAAGAGGAAAGAATAAATGAACTTTGTGAAATTAGTAGATATTTCTACCCCCTTCTGTGAGAGTTTCACAGGTAGGCTGTAAGAGTAATTATTTAGCTTTTGGGGTTTTGTATGTAAGAAATAAATTAAAAAAGAAAGAAAAAAAAAGCAAGCTAGTTACTCTAACTAAGCAACTTTTTATATCAATAGCCTCCAAGTTATGAATAATTCTATTAATATAATACATCCTTCTTAGGGTCTTTTCAAATCAACCAGAAGAGCAAAGGGAATTATGTATGTGAAAGGGTTAATGGAAACCCTGAGAACTTTTGCTGGCTTCTTAATGATCAACAGACTTAGTCACTAACCCAGGAACTGAATTCTACCTAATTCAGTTACCAATCAAGGGTACCACTTCTTTCACTTCCCGTACCAATTACAGAGACTCAAAAAATAATTAACTGCTTCCTTTTGTTCCCTATTAATTTTGTTCCCAGATTTTAGGTAGTATTTCCCTCTAGTTGTATTTTTAGGATATGAGCAACTCATGAGGCTAGCCCAGGTGGAGAGCTGGAGGCCTGTGAAACAAATCTTAAAGGTAGGTCCAACCCAG